>NC_090929.1:273811028-274436028 GCF_040938575.1 Ambystoma mexicanum | reverse complement strand
CTATTACTATTACTAGTTTTTTATTTGTAAAGCATGCACTTTAAAGAAATGCAAATTGGATCAATGACATTAGAAAACTATGACATGAAGAACCAACATACTGATAGTAATTGAAAATGTACCCAAAAGAGAGGTGATTGCGACAGAGTTGCGTCCAGGTTACATGATAAAGAGAATGCCTTTCAGACATCTAAGATAGCTATGACAGTGCGCAGATATATTTGACATGCATATCAGAATATATTTGAAGAACATGTCACTTTGGTCAGGAATCATGCAGATGTTCTCATTACGCAAGACGCAGTGCAGAATAAAATAGAGAAAGTAAAAATGTATACAACTATAACCCTTAAAAATATGGCAGCACTACAATTGCATCTTAGTCTTTGAAAGAACAATGTTATGCAGCCAGCATGGTTTTATACAAAGCAAGCAATAATGTAGGGCATCTTTCTTCATAAAGAGACAGTATAGTCCATTGAAGCAACAAGCTCAATAGAGCTTTGGACAGAACCAAATGATAATTAAAACTAGACCGAGATACATTGGAGCAAGAGTTACATAGTGTTACCTCTGAACATTAACGTTTTCAGGGTACTATTTATAAACCCAACCTCTGTGAGAATTAGGCCAAAGTGAGAAAACTGTCTCAAAACTCCGGCAAAAGATTAGGGCATGGTATAAACTGGCTAAGTACAGATGTAAAAGCTTTAAAGCCAAAAACGCGAGGCTGACATGAAAATGCAGAGAGCTAGGACGACACATTTAAAAAGAGAAAATAATTCAGGACGAAGATTTGCTAAACAAAATCGAATGTGAGAAACAAGCAATGCACAGTAGCTTTAGGTGGAAACACACAATCGCCACTGGAATATTTTATGAAATCTGAGGTGATCGGCACCTAGAGAAAGGGGATTTTCCAACAAAAATCTGTTTCACCTAGGTGCATATTTTTAATCCCAATCTCATCCATCATCCTCGAAAGGAGATTTAAGGTAGCATTATGAGTTTGTCAGTAATTTGGAAGTACATACAATGACAAACCCTCAAAATCAGTTAGCGTTTACCGCCACATAGTTGCATGGAGTTACCACAGGATCAAGAGTGGTGGCACGTTGGTGTTGGGCCCCAGTTCTGGAGGACCCTATGGGGAATTTTGGGAGAATAATCGCAATCCAGGTATATCATTCATTTTACTCCGAAAACTCATAGTATGTGGTACGGTAATGTGCAGGTAAAGCATTGGTAATAGAATGATTGCCATTTTAGCACCATTTGTACTCACACCACCATACACATAATCAGGCTCCTTGTCTCCCCTGGGATCCAAATACAGGAATAGGTCAGTGTGACATATCGGGAAGCCAGCCTTTCTGAAGAAATGTATAGCCAAAATAAAAGTGTTTCACAGGAAGGTAAAGAAAGAGTATCCATACCAGGAGTAGATAGGAGAGCTGAAAGAAAAGGAAGCATATGAACGTTTCATAAAACAAAGAAGCATTTTTAGGCACTACCTGTTCCAAGTGTAACATACACCATTCCAGTATATCTTAAAGGCTAATATCGGTCGGTAATTCATAAGTTCACTTATATCCCCCTTCTTAAATATTGGAATTACCACTGATCGCTTCCAGGAAGGAGGCGTAGGTCCCTGTGACTTATTAATGGTCATTGAAAGGGCTAAACGTATCAGATGGAATGAGAGATATGTGTGGTATAAGAACAGCATCTAAGTTCCATCGATCACACAGGCCTCAATGATGTGTCTTTGTAGACATGTAATGATCAACCTTGTTCCATTACAGAGTCCTCGTAATGGCATAAGATTGCGTAGTAGCACAATTACAGCACCTACTTTCAGTTTTAGCTGGTGAGGAGGCATTTGTCCTACAGAGTTTCGCTCTTTAGAGACTGAAACGTTGAGCCGGTAATTAAGTGTTCATTGACACTGGAACCGATGTGCCCTGTGTGAAAAGAAGTTGGGGTGGAAAGAAGTAACTTCCGAATGTTTGTGATAGTGGAAGGTGAAGGTAACCCCGTAGAACCGTGCTCATTCTGTTTGTTGAAATAATAGCTGCTGTTGAAGGGGGTTCACTTTGCTATGTGGACAACAGAGGGAAACCTAACACTGAGAAATTGCATCAGCTGAGAACGGAAACATATCTAAGGATTTTATATATATATATAGATGGCATAGACACGAAATTACTAAATGGGAGCATGGACCAAAGTGATGACATGAATAGCTGTCAGAAATCTAGAAGTAGAAAGGAAGAGAAAAGACAAAGTTATAATATAAAGTGAATAGGAGACATTCCATTCTAAGAAAGACTCAAGTGTTCTGACACTCAGTATGATTTGTGAGTCACAGTAGAAACAATGTGTTACAGAAAGCGACATAGTACTTTTGACACCTACTCCTCTGAAACAAGTAAAAGCCATTCAAAGCCTTTTCACTCACTTCTAGAAAAATGCTTGTTAGTCTATAAACCAAATCACAACAAAAAAATAAATTTAAAAAAAGCATTCACAGGGAGCATGTATTTTCTGAAGCCTGAAGGTTAGTAGTGACAATGCAGAATTCAAAAGGGCGTATTATGTGGGATGTGGCAGTAGGATGTTCGCAAACTCTAAATCTAAATGTGCTTTCGAAGAGTGGAGGCATGCTGTGGCCCAAGTTAAATACACTCACTTCGAAGGAAACATGAATGTGCGGGAAATACTGGTGCTACGTCAGACCCAATTTTATATGGCAGAGAGCATGGAGTGGGAAAAAGAGGTGACATCGGTCTTCTCTCATCAAGGGCAAGTGTCACTCAAGACTGCAACTGCGTGTGTCTCTGTCCTCTGACATCACCCGTTGGCTCAGGCTAAGAAGTTCTGAAGAGACAATATGGCATTAATCCAACTGCCTGGAACCATGTGCCGGGGGACTCAGTGAGACAGGTAACTCGCGAAGCTAGTTACTGAAAAATACATTTCCCATCATATCCCTCAAGAACAGAAACAAAACCTGGACATTTCCAGGAAGTGGATTCAGGGACTGGGGAAAGGGTAAACATTTGAAAAAAATGAAAAATACCCAGTCATGTCACTTAAGCCAGGGAATACATCAGGAACCTGGATCAGGCCCCAGACACCTAAATTGTCTGGGCAAAACACCCTCATATGGACTAGATCTCTCACAATGTCCTTCTCTCCTAACTGGAAAACCCGGAATGGATCAGTGATATTAAATTATCTATTAAAGGATAGGGTGAACATAGGAAAACCCTTCAAGGACAGGAAGACCCTGATGAAAACCTAAACACCTCTAGACCCCCCAAAAACACTTGTCTTCCCAACAGCAGCTTAACTTGATATCCTCACAGAGGCCTCTTCATGCACACAGAGTTTCAAAATGGCCACTAGGAATCTTATAGATTTAGCCCAAACCCCTCACCCTTATTCTGACTATCAGAAATTGAGAGAGCCTAGCCAATACCAACACTCGCACAACCTTAGGCTCAAAGTTGCAGACCAACAGCCCTAGTTCCAGTCCGGGTAGAGGACATGTTACTTTAGAATCTGGGCAGCCCAGTACAGTGTTGTGGCTGACAAGAACTGATGGCCCTTTTTGGAGAAGGAAGACTGCTGGAGAGGAGAGGTGTTGTAGAGAATTTGGAGAAGACAGGAGAGTGCTGCAGAAGAGAGCTGGAAGGGTGGCAGTAGGGGATAAGAGCATGGTAAGAGTTGATGAGGTGAGACAGAGGAGGGAGCAAAAGCTTACAGTCCTGTTCTAGATTAGTTGCAAAGGGCAGAGAGTAGAGAAAGACAAGTTGAGAAAGAGGCTGTTGTAGTAGTCCAGCGTAGAGAGAACCAGGCTCTGGAAACTTTGAGCTTCTGGCGTAAAGTGAGAAAAGGAAGAATACCTCTGAGAAGGTGCATTTGCCAGTTGGCCTTCGTGGAGAGGTCCGTGATGTGAGGAGAGAAGGAGATAGTGGAGTCAAAGATGACCCCAAGGTTTTTTCCCTCACAGGAAGGTGCAGGGAGAGGACCCAAGGAGGGCGGCCAGAATGAAAGCAAGAGCAGGGGTCCCCATGAGGAGGATCTCGGTCTTGCTGGCATTGAGGCAGAGATCATTGAAGGTGCACCATTCCTGAATCCCGCCGGAATTACTAGCAGGTACCAGAAAACCTATAATGAAGCCCTGCAGTGTTAAAATCATATAGGTGTGTGTTTGTTCTGCATCACTCGGCCGGGGAGGTCAAAAGTAGCTCCTGGTAGCCGTTGGTATCAAGATAACCAGGCTTTTACAGGCTGCAAGCAGGAGCGAAATAGCTCCTAGCTCCCCTCCATTTCAAACCCTGCATAATACATACACAGCACTTTACCTATATACGTACCTAGTGTTCCATTTTTAAAAAACTGCTACGTGATTGTTTTGGCAAAAAAAGGCTCTTTTATTCACAAATGGCACGTGCAAATAACTACCAACTGCTAATGTGTAATTTACACCAACCAATCACTATACAGAAACACCCAGCAGATCCTACTTATTATTATTAATTAAACATTTCAATTGAAGACAGTAACCAGGGCGGATGCAAAGTAAGTACTCTTTACAAACCTATACACATTTTTTATAAAAAAATAACCTCTAGTTTGATAACTAATGTTAAACTTGTAATTTTGCAAATTAATACTTCAAATAAATCATGTACTACAATTTTATTGCAGTAAAATTCAAAATATAAAATACAACCACTCCTTTAGAACCTTCAACGGAGCCAGGTTAGTAAAGAAATTTATATATATCACCATTTACCAGTGAATGGAATTATTGTTTAAATGTGACCATTGTAAACAATAAAACCTACCCCTTTAGTTACCTATTTAATAATGCAATATAAAAATAAATATACACTATAAATACAACTTTAACTAATTCAAATAAGCCCTAAATACAGGACAAATCCACTCTGGATCCCGACAACCTAGGTAACTATCGCCCCATCACCCATCTTCCCTTCCTAGATAAGTTCCTCCAGAAAGCGTTAGCCGTGCAACTGCAGCAGCACATCAACACAATCTCCTCTAAAGCTACCAATTCGGGTTCAGACCCAGATGCAGCACGGAGATGGAAACCATACAGGTGGCCATTGGCGCCCTCAACATCCTTGACGACGGCCACCCCTGCCTCCTGGTTCTACATGACCTCTCACCCACTTTCATCACAGTAGACCACCAGGTACTCACGGACACTATACATCAGCGCATGTGGATCAGCAACATTGTCCTATGCTGGTTCAAGTCCTACGTCACCAACAGCCAGCAGTTTGTTCAGATGGACTCCTCTAGATTGCCAATGCTACTAGTCACCTGTGCAGCCCTGAAGGGTTCCATCCTCTCCCCAGTGATCTTCAATCTATACATACAGCTGCTGGGAGCACTCCTGCCCACACAGAACATCCACATCCACCAATACGTTGACAACACACAGCTATGCCTCAAGATTGACTCCATCAAGGACATCCACAGGCTCAAACCATGCCTCTCACTGATCCAGTCTTGGATGCCCAGTGCATACTTGAAGCTCAACCCCTCCAAGAACGAATTCCTACTCCTCACCAACAACACTGAACAACCAGACATTAAGACCTGGCTATCAACCATGAACCCTGAGGGCTTCACACCCAAGCTCTCCTCCTGTACCCATCAATCGGGTTCCGCATCGACAAACACCTCTCCTTCAAGACAAACATAGCTAATAAAACTCAGACAGCTTGATATCAGCTCTCCCTCCTGTGGAAAGTCAAGCCATTCCTACCTCTGGAAAGCTTTAGGTCCACCGTTCAAGAACTGGCCGTATCCCACCTGGATGGGGTCAATGCCCTTTTCGGAGGACTCCCGTTGTCCTCCCTTGTGGCCCAGAAAAGTGTCCTTCATGCGGCTGCATTCCTCTCCAGGGGTCTACGCAGATAGGGCCACATCATCCGACCCTCATCGACCTTCCCTGTCTCCCACTGCACACACAAATCATCTTCAAGTCTTGCTTCATCATCAAGTCACTGAGCTACCTCACAGAGAAACTCAGCATCTCCAGCGGACAGTGCACCACCAGAATCCAGGACACGTACAGACATGAAATCTGTCACTGTCAAAAAGGAAAGGACCAAAAAACATGCCTTCTCTGCCTATGCCCCAAGACTATGGCTCCTCCTCCCCGTCTGCATCAGACTCACCCCCATACTCCTACAATTCAGAAAAGAACTCAAGACCCCCCTCTTCAAGGAGTCTCTCCTCCTAAGCGCCCAGGCCATCAAGTGTCACCCGTGCCACATGACTCTACAGATGGCATCTGCCCCTCTCCTACCCACCACCCTGTACAGTTGTGCCCCTCCTGTGTGCTCCTCTGTATCCTACCCCCTGATGTATATATGTTGTGTTGTTTGTACACCCAATTTGATCGGATAAAACTGTCCGTATGGACGTTTCGCTCACATTGGGTGTTACCGTTTTGCGGGGGCCGAAAATACCTAACATGAGAAGCGGGAGCTCTGGGGGTGTCCCCCACTCCCCATGTTTGGTATTTTGGGCTTTTGTGGGTGTGGGTGTGCCAACAAGTGGGCCCTCTAAATTGAGTTATGTTTGTAATGCTAGATACCAATAAATATGAAAGTAGGCACTAGCATACTGATACGAATGTATGCAGTAGCATCAAATATCCTTACAACTAGAACATAGAGTAAACAGTATGACATTTTTGATATTTAATGCGTGCCCTTACAATTATAATACACAAGTGTGTACGCTAAAGAGTAAGAATAGCATACTACATAATGTACAGCTTATAAAATAATAATTCAAATGGATTGGGTCCTCCAACGTTTTCCGCATCTTTTGAGAAATATCCTTCCAGCTGCAGCTGCTTCGGAAAACATTTTTTGACAGGGCGCTGTGAGTTAGCGTTGATGACTCGATGTCCTTCGAGGGCCTCCGTCCGACTGTCGACGTCATTTGCAGTATATGTAACATGCGCAGCGCCCATTGGCTTCAGTTCTGTTTTTCCGACGCAGCTTTCGATTTGAGAAATTACGGCACGCTTTGGTTCTTTTAAGAAATCGTCATGTCTTCACCGCTGACTGCATCAACGCCCAAGATGGGTTTTAAGAAATGTCAGAATTGTGGGTCGAAGATGTCCATCACCAGCCCCCACCGTGTCTGCCTGTGGTACCTCGGTGCGGAGCATCGAACAAAGGAGTGTAATTCCAGTCAGGTGATGACTGGCAAGGCTCTGAGAGAGTGTAGACAGGGCTGGACTACCCCACCGGGACATCCCCCGGTAGGCCTCCGGGCATATTGACACAGCTTGCTGTTTATGGCATTTCTGGACATTCGCCTGAAAATGCAGACATTAAAAAATGTGGCTCACTTTAGTGCCCTCGGGCAATTCAGAAGTGTAGGTCGGGTGCAATGTGACTGGAAGGGAGGGGGTGAATCAGAAAATGTGGTGCGCTCAACGGTCACCCGTGAATTGTAATAAAATCTCTTTTTTGGATATAATTAGATGTCACTTGCACCCTAAATGTGATCTGAAATTAATCACCAGTCCAGTCATCCTAGACAGACAAGTGCTTGCAGCTAAGGTCTGTTTTCAACAGATCACAGATTCCAGAGTTGAAATGGGTGACTCTGCCTTTCATCCTGCTGAAGGGTACGTATAGTGTGAACTGACGCCATATGTTGTGCTGGTCTGAAACCGTACAATCTATTTTGGCAGTGGCACAGTTTACACAATGTTGGGGCCGCCACGCTCCCCTGGGCAGTCCGCCACACTGAGATAGATGGTGGGAGTCTGTGCACGAGGCATGCCACTTCCACTACCGGCACCACCAGCCCACATTAGGCAGCTAGTAGAGAGCATGGCGGCCTGCGGGCACTGTGGTGAGTGATACTGCCGAAGAAACAGTGCACTCGTGGGCGGCTGCTCCGCCCCTCAGTGTTGGTTTTCGGTTTAAGTGCTATGTTTGTGCTATCCTTATAAACGATAGCACACTAGCACAGAGACGTAGCACTTAACAAACCAGAAAACCAACACTGACGGCAGCGTCTGTTGGGGGTCTGTCCTTGACCCATGCGGCAGTCCCTGTGAGCCCCCAACCCCACAGACTCAGGCACACACGTCTGTTCAGCTCGGGCTCCCCGGTCGCACTGTCGCGGCCGGGAACGCCCCCTTTTTTATAATGCATGCGGCGGCGTGCAACGTCACAGCGCCACGTGCGCGTCTCTTAAGGGGGAAGCACCACACTCCTCCTTTTCCATGAGGACAAACAAATGTGCATCAACAGTCTCAAACAATAACAACATAACAGTGCAAATTCCAAAACTCCCCACAACTCCCCTTTATTCACAACCGCCCTGGATCCCCATGACTATTACACACAGCCCACGGGCCCGTTGAGAAACTTGTCCCAGCATGTAATCGTCGAGGTAAGCGGGTTTCCCTTGCCCAGCCCTCTGGGGGTACCTCCCGCTTACCTCCAGCACGGGCAGTCCATCCGGTGGCACTCCCCAGGCTGGGGATGCGGGCAGGAGGGGTTTGCCTCCACCCTCATCCGGTACTTCCATCCTGTCTGGTTCGTGGGGAGGTTCAGTTCTTGGATCCCCTAGTTTCTTAAAGAAACTCACATTCCGGGTGACGGGCGGCCTCCTGTCTGAGGCCGTCACTATGGATCTCTTGACAGCCACCACATCAAGTGGTTCAGGTTCGTATGGGAGAGAGAGCTTTCCGTAGGGGTGTCTGTTCCTTATGAGCACCTCATCTCCAGGTTCTAGGCGTTGCGGGCAGAGTCCTCTTCTCGCGTTCTATTGCTCCGTCCGCAGTCTGCGATCCAAATCCACCTGCTGATCATTGATCACTCTGGGCTCCTTCTCCCCAAGATCGGGCAGCAGCCCTCAGGGCCACTGCTTAAACAGGGCCTCGGCCAGGGCAACTCCCGTGGAAGCGTGGCGGGTGGTGTGGTAGACTCGCAGGAACTGGTATAGTGCCCTCTGCAGGCATTGCCCGTGGCCCTGCGCTATTCGGAAAGTCTTGTTCAGAGTTCTCATCAGCTTCTCTGCTTCACCGTTGGCCCGAGGCCAGAGCAGGGTGATCTTTCGATGTTCAACCCCATGCCCCTCCATCAGTTCTGAGAAGCGTTCGCTCTGAAATGGCGCCCCATTGTCCGAGCACAGGGTCTGGGGGAAACCATGGGAGGCAAAGACTTTCTCGATGGCAGCCACCACATGCTCAAAAGCCACTGAGTCAACGAACTCTACCTCCGGATAGCGGGAGTACTCGTCCACCACAACCAGGAAGTGTGTGCCTAGTGTGGTGGACCTGTCTGTATGCACCACCTCCCATGGCCGCGTCCAAGCTGGGCATCGTTTCAATCGCTGGCTCTCGCTGCAGCGGGGATGCCGCCTGACACCAGACGCATGCGGCAGCAAAGTCATCGACCCTCTGCTCCAGCTCGGGGAACCACACTTTGAGGCATAGCTGAGCCTTGGTCTTGGTGGCTCCTTGATGTCCATGGTGGGCCAGATTTATCACATCTTTGATCTTGGCTTGGGGCACAACTATCCGGTCACCCCTTAACAGGAGGCCCGTCGCCGAGAACGACAGTTCCTCCCTCACTTTCCACAGTTGTTCCAGCCCCACCTTGGCTTCTTGCATGTGTCCGGCCAATGATTCGAGCACTGTCTTCCATAACCCCTGCTCCATTGCGGTCTTCAGGATTTGAAAGCATTCGTCCTGGGCTACTGCTGCCTCCAAGTCCTCGAGGGGCATGGCGTTAGGGGTGGCCACCTCAACCACCATCTGAACGTGGTCATCCGCTTCCTCGGCACAAGTGTCTAGCTCCTCCTTACTGCTGCCACTGGGATGCCTGCAGAGGTAGTCCACCGCTTTGTTCACTCCAGGCCTGTATACTAGGGTGACGCCACACTCGAGGGGAGCAAGCATCCACCGTTCAATCCTCGCCGGTGGTTTGGACGAGGATCCCGCCAGTATGGGCAGTAGGGGTTTGTGGTCCGTCACGACCGTCACCGGACGGCCCAGGACGTAGTGTCTGAAATGCCTGCACCCCCACAGCACTGCCAGAGCCTCCCGCTCAATCTGGAACTAGCACTGCTCGGTGTCAGACAGCGCTCTACTAGCGTAGGCTAGAGGGCGAGCACCACCATCTCGACCAATTTGTGTCAGTACGGCCCCCAGGCCGAACGGGCTGGCGTCAACGATGATCTCCGATGGGAGGGTGGGGTCAAAGAACGCCATGGTGTCCTCAGCTGTGAGAGCGCTCTTGATATCTTCGAACGCCGCCTGTTCGAGAGGGCCCTAGTGCCATGTTGTTTCTTTTTTTGTGAGGGCCCTCAGGGGCTCCGACCTGGACGCTAGGTTCTGGATGAACCGACCGCAGTATGTCACCATGCCGAGAAAGCTCCGCACATCTGACACCGACTCAGGCGGTTGGGCCTTCTTGATGTCTTGCACCTTCCTCGGGTCTGGCGACACACCCCCTTCCTTGAATACGAATCCAAAGAATTCGATGGTCGGTCGCAAAAACTCACACTTATCCCTGTGAAGCGTGAGGCCCAGTGATTGCAGCCTCTCGAAAGTAATTGAATTTTTGAATTTTGAGGAATTTATAAGCGTGCACACAACGAACCGAATCGTATCCTGGCGCAGATGGAACAAGAGGATGACACTCAGCAGGCCAGAAGGGTCAACTAGATAGACAAAGCTATACATCAAACAAAAATAGTCAGGAAGACAGACTTTATTTAAAAAGATGAGTTTTGAGACCTGCTCTGAAGGTCATCAGGGAATTGGCTTGTCTCAGATATAACGGAAGGCTATTCCACAATCTACGCCCGGTCACTGAGAAACACTGATCTCCCCTAGACCTGTACTTCATCCTAGGAATTACAAGGAGGAAGTGATCCTCTGACCTAAGAGTGCGGGTAGGTTGGTATCGTCTCAACTTGTCTGTTAGATATGCTGGTGCCATGTCGTGCAGGCATCGATAAACCAAATAGCCGATCTTAAATTTAATCCGATCTTAGACTGTCAACCAGTGTAGTGACCGACGAAGACCGGATGTGTGAGTATTTTTTGGTACACCAAAAACCAGTCTGACTCCAGCATTTTGTGCTTTCTGGAGACAATGGATTTGATTACTTGGTGCTCTGGCCAGGAGACCATTGCAGTAACCAAGATTTGAATTGACCGGTGCTCCCACCACTACAGCACGATCTGCTTTAGGCACGTAGGGTAGAGCTTGCCGCAAGAGGCGGTTGTTATAGAATACGCACTGTACTTTGGCTGAGACCTGGGCCTTACATCCCAGGTCACTCTGCCAGATACAGCCTAACTTCTTGACCTTGGTGGAATATTTAAGGCTAGTCCCCAAAAACTGAAGTGGAGGAGGACATGTTCCTCCTGCAAGGAGATGTTTAGGGCCAAACAAAATCACCTCTGTTTTTTTTGGGTGCAATTGCAGCCAATTTTCCTCCATCCAGGTGCGTATCTCAACTAGGCAGCTAGTGACCACAGTGAGAGCATCCTCTACATTGTCAAGTCTGATGTACAACTGAGTATCATCAGCATAGGAATGGAACCTGAGATTATATTTTTCCAAAATGTTCATCAAAGCACGGAGGTAAATGTTAAACAAAAGTGGGGAGAGAGCCGATCCCTGTGGCACCCCACAACTTTGAGAAAGTATTTCTGAGAGAAATCCACCCACTCGAACACTTTGCTGTCGGTCGGTAAGAAAAGATGAAAACCATTGGAGTGCCCCAGGACCCACATTGATTAGATTTTTTAGGCAATCCAACAAAATACTATGATCCACCGTATCAAATGCGGCTGAGAGATCGAGCATTACAAGCAAGCAAAGTTTCCCAGGGTCTCCTGCCTGCAACATGTCATCCCAGGCCGCCGTGAGTGCAGTCTCTGTCCCGTGCAGTGGACGAAAGCCCGACTGTAACGGATGGAGTAGGCAGTGATCTTCAACAAACTCCTGTAACTGTTTAGTCACTACTTTCTCTAAAATCTTGCCTGGTCATGGAAGACCATGGATGGCCATAGGGCGGTAATTGCCATAGTCTTCGGGATCCAGTCCAGTTTCTTTTAGCAAAGGGGTGACAATCGACATTTTCAGAGCATCTGGGACAAGTCCCTGAGCAAGGGGAAGGTTAACGAACTTGGTTATAAAAGGTGTAAGTTCCAGACAAAGTCGTTTGGCAACCAGGGCTGGCAATGGAAAGAAAGAGTCATTTGTGGGTTTAAGCTCAGATAGAAGTGGTGTGATATCCTCAGCTGAAACTTGCTAAAAATCAAACTGGATTTTTGTTCCCACATGGTCTATAGTAGGGCTAGACACCACAGGTTCTGAGATTATATCTCGCTTTCTATGGGACCAAATGTTTTCTTGAATATTTAAAATGTTATCTCTAAAAAAATTATTTAGACCTTTGGCATGCTTTACAGATGAGGTCTTCACTTCATGAGTGCTTGGATTAACAAAATCGGCAATGGTTTTAAACAATTTCTGAGGATGGTTTATTGCAGATGACATTTTTGGCGATAAAAAGAGCGATTTAGCTGTAAACAGTGCCTTTTTATAGCTAATTAAGGCAATATTTGCCTGATTAAGATGTTCAATTAGTTTGGAACGATACCATCTGTTTTCATGATATTTGTATTCCTTCTTTAGCTCCAAAAGCTCTCTCGTAAACCAAGGTTTAGAAACTTTCTTGGAGACCATATTTTTCATAGGTGCGTATCTGGTACAGATAAGATTCATGGCTTGAGTACCTTCTTGGAAAAGATTGTTACAGTCATTGGACTGAATACAGTTAGTCAATGCTGCACTGAGTTCCATGCCAGGTATTGCATCCAGATCTTTTTTTTTCCGTATCTGTTTGATACTTGCAGAAGTTTCCAGAGGAACCTCATGTAGTTCAGTTTTAATATGAAACAACCTGAGGTAGTGGTCTGTCCAATAAATGGGCAGAGTATCAACCAAGCTGATCCCATTTCCTCTAGCTAGCACTAAATCGAGACAGTGACCTTTAATATGAGAAGGGGTAGTCACCATTGATGTGACCTCGTGCTGTGCTAGGACTTCATGTAATAATCTGGCATCAGATCTAGTAAGATCATCTGTCCATATATTGAGGTCACCAATACACAGTAGCTCTTTATATTTGCTGCCAATAGAACTAAAATAGTCATCTAGACCCTTCAAAAAGAGTGTAGCAGATCCTGGTGGTCTATAGATTAATATGCCTGTAGATTCTGTAAGGTCTGCGATGAAATGACCAAACATCTCATCTTATTCTGCCCCTTCTTTGGACCCCAAAGAACGAAGCACTTTGGCCAACTGCTGAAATATCAGCCAACGAGGAATGCCGAAGAATGGTGGCAGTCGATGTTCACGGGTGCAAACACAAAACTGACAATTGTGCTAACCTTGTTCTTGATTGAACGAGATTGAAAAGAGCCTTGAGTCATCAGAAGTTGAAGTATAAGGATGACGGAATGGTGTGCAGTTTTGTTTAGTGATCAAACGCAGCACACCCGTCATTCTCCGACAAGGCTCCTTTAACAATGGCGAAATGTGTTTTGTAAAATGGATGGAATTCCATCTCATGTATGTATTTGATGTGGAGACATATGATTGTTGTTTGAAAGGCTTGTATAAGCCAATAAAATAACAATAAAAATAAAAAAAAAAGAATATGTACAAAGTGCTTAGGATTCAGGGAGAGGGACAGAGTACCTATCTTTGATAGATTGTCCCAGTCAAGGCGTCTCCAGCACTCACATTGTAAATGGGAACGGTAGATAATGGCTATCCCTCCCCCTATTTTACATATCCTATTGATATGCTGAATGGCATAGCCGTCTGGGACCAATTTGTGAAAAATAGAATGAGAAGTATCTATAAACCAAGTTTCAGTAATAAAAAGGACATCCAACTTGTGAGGCTCAATCAAAAGGCAGATCCCATCTGCATGTGCAATGGCTGATCTAGTGTTCAGTAATCCTGCTGAAATTGACATCTGATTGGTAGCATGCACCAATGTGCTACCACATACCAACTTGCTTTTCTCAATACCAGAGGCATACATTTTTAAAAGGGCACGCTTAGAGAGTGATCCCCTATCCACATTTAAATCTAGGAGTGACCTCTGGGAGTAACATACACGTAACTCCTTTAAAAGGGTTCATGGCTCCAGTGAACCCTCCTGCCCCAGCCAATGGTAAATCTATAGGTACAGGAAATTCCTGGCCAACTTGCGCAAATGGTCCAGCTCAGTCTTGGCAAACACTCGGATGTTGTCACTGATGTTTAGGACTCCATCCAAGTCAGCGAGGGCACCTCTAATGATGTTTTGAAACACCTCTGCTGCCGATGACATGCCAAAAGTGAGTCTCTTGTACCTATAGAATGCACGGTGAGTTGTGAAGGTAGTTATATACCTTGATTTCGGGTGCAGGACGACTTGGTGGTAGCCTGCCCGAAGGTCCAACTTGGAAAATAAGCGAGCCCCTTGTACTTCCGCAATGATGTCGTTGATGGTTGGGGTCAAGTGTCTCTCCCTTCTGATGGCCTTGTTGGGTAGCCTCATGTCGACGCATATTCGGACCGAGTCAGGTTGCTTCAGTTTCCTTACCACCACGATTGGAGACACCCATGGTGTGGGACCCTTGACCTTCTCAATGATATCTAGATAAATTGTCTAGTTCCTTGTCAACCTGCTCCCGGAGATGGAACGGGACCCTCTGATGTTTCAGGGCTAGGGGCTGCACAGATTCGTCAATGTGCAGCCTCACTGGTTCACCAGCCATCTGACCAATTCCTTGGAATAGGGCGGAGTATTTGTCCAGCAGGTCATGTATGTCTTCGAGATATACAGAGTAGGCAAAGCTGACAATGCCTAAGGCCACCGCCGCAGCAATGCTCAGGAGGGTATTTGTGCTCACTGGTGTGACGTAGAATCGGGCTGTGATCTTCGATCCGTCATGCTCCACCTTTGCCATGAAAGCGCTGTCCAGGGGGATTGGTTCCAGCCCACCGAAAGCGAAGATGCGGGCCTTCGGACTAACCAGGTTCGGTGGTGTGTCTATTGCATCGTAGTGTCCCCAGGCCATCATGTTGACCGACGCCCCCGTGTCTACGAGCTCCGGGACGGGTGACTTGTTCACTGCTACAACACACCTCGGTTGACGTCTACTCTTTGATTTCAGAGCTCCCACACTGGACACGAAGAATATGTTCTTCTCATCTTCTTCCTCCTCTTCTTCCGCTGGGGCACCATCTTCACCGTGATCTACCTGAGCCACATTCAGGCGGTGACTTTGACGCAGGAACCCCGACCGAACTGGGCCTCTGGGCACCATCACAGGCAGGGCCGCCTTACACACACAGGAATAGTGACCCGCAAGTCCACACCTCCCGCAGGTTCTTCCCGCCGCTGGGCACTCAGCAGGGTGGGGGAGGTCATAGCCACATTTCTGGCACGACTCGCCAGCTCTTCTGCCCCTGTCACGGAAGCCGGTACCTTGCCTCCTGATACCTCTGCCACCCTGCCATGCGGCACATACCTCTTCCGCCTTCACTGGGCACGTCCCAGCTTCCATCCTGGATGCCCGGGCCTCTGACACCTCATGGCAGCACCCTAGTTCAAGGATGCGGGCGAGGGTAGTACCTGTTTCCCTCAGCACCTGCTGTCTCAATTTCCCAGACGAACAGGCCTGAACTAGCATAGTTCTGATCATGTCCTCTGAGTCACCCCAGGAACATGCCAAGGAGAGGCGTCTGAGACAGCCATAAAAAGTGTCCAGCGTCTCGTCTTCCTTCTGCCGGGCTGACAGCATTACAAATCTCTCGTAATCGCCATTGGCGAGTGGCAAGAAATGGTTTTGAAGGGCAGTCTTTGCTGCCCCATAAGAGGTATCAGCGGGCTGGAGGGACTCGAAGATTTCTTGCACTGCAGGCCTAGCCGCATACGGTAAGGTCGCCAGCTTGCTGTCCTCATTTTTCTCCATGATGGCCCTGAAGTACATATCCAAACGGTCCACCCACCGTTTCCACCTGGGCCCCAAGCTGGATGGGGGGCCTGAGACATCGAACTCTAGAATGGGCTGTAGCGCCGCAGGGGCCCGCATCTGTGCCATGGCTTGAGGAACCGGCTGCACAACAGGTTGCCCCACAGGCTGGGGCAGGGCCTGAGGCTGCTGTTGGTCCGCGAGCTGCCCACCGTCCTGGCTGCCAGTTACACTCATGGGCTAGAGCGCACAGGCACCCCCAACGTGAACTGGGGGCCGCAACTCACCCAACCAGCACAGTCCAACCAGGGGCCGTGGAGTGCTCCATGTGAAATGGTAAATGTATAGGGCCTCCTTTGTGATTAATGATTGGCCTAAGCCTAGTGCTCTACGAGGAAAACTGTGTTGCAAAGTTTCGTTTTTGAATCGACTTCGCCGCCATGTTAGGATTCATCTGCCATTTTGATTTGTGTTCATACGATTCTCTGTTCTAAAATGGTGGAGTGTGTTTTCAACTTGCAACCAACCCTCCTGACCTTTGAGTCCTGTTAATGTTTAGGTTGTCCGAGAGGCGACTGTTTAGACTAGGTAAAGAGACTTTGCGCTCCATATGAACTGCCATCTGAGTATTGTCTGCACACATAAGACTCATCCCTGTGTAAACGTTGGGACAATGTAAAGTAGATCTCAAGGGTAGACACATGCCGAACTGCATTGTGTTGGAATATAGACTGAAGCTTACCACGGGATCCGAGAACATACACCACCATTGTGCCTTCATGGAAATGCAAACTTATGTAATCCTTTTGCATATTATTGTATAAGCTGTATGTGAACTAGGCACGAACTGTAGACCACGAATTATTAACATGAAGAGGGGCTGGACAATATTATTCGAAATTGTATACAAGTACGAATGTTTACATGTCCAGCGCTCTCTCACCTCTCTTTGCCAGGCTGGTATACGTTGCGGGGTGTTGAGAGCCAGATAGCTATCTGTGTTTCTTTCTAAACTGTGCAGAATAAAAGATCTGTGAATCTTTTCAGCCAGTGATTGGTGTATTTCATTTGTGGTACTCAGCCTCGATATGTCTTTGTTCTTAGAGATGGCACCCGAATAGGGACCCTCAAGATTGATGCCACCTCGTTGAAGAGTTGACATGGCTATCAGACCGGGATTGGACGGTGGGAAAGGGGGCCCCTTCTTGGATGAGACGCGACACCTCAACAGTACTGCACAACCCTATCCCCGGACAGTGAGCTTGCGGTCCGAGGTGGCATCTTGACGAGGGTCCATATATCGAGGCAGGCAGATTTGCTGAAATCACCAACCACAAGGGTCCTTTGTTGTCCTTAGTAGTCCGATCGGACCTCCCTTAGTCCTTTGCATCAGGTGAGTCGTGCCCCGATTCCTAAGTATCAAGATATTTGATTTGGAGCATTGTTCTCGCGAGTACAATTATTGACCAGGTAACACCAGTAATCTGACATGCCTGGGAAATTGTCTGCCTGTTTCAGGGTGTTATTCCGCAGAGACAGACAATCTTTTGAATGTGGCCATCTGGCTCCACAGGAGGGGTCGCCGGCATGTACTATGTACTGTAAGTACGGCATTGGTAGTATAGTGTTCAACGATATTTGGCACAGACTTACGAGACATGCTTCCAAACTTCAGTGACCAATCAATGGTAGCTTTGAGATTTCTCGTATAGAACATTTAGAATCTATATTGTTAAAGAAGAAAGCTAGACCTGCAGCATTTGATATATTACAAAATTGGAAAAAATAAGCTATGCAGCAGCTTAAAAGTAGAGACAAAACATGTACGCCGATATATGTCAAACGCAGAGAAAGCGTTATTTTATGACCAGCAAAAACAGTCAGAGTCAGCTAGAAGCATGGATAGGGCTTTTCAACTTCGTACACAGAAAATATATCCGTCTAAAGATTTTCATGCATCAAATGAATTGATTGATAAGCTTTTAAATGAACGAAGGCCTGATGCTACTGCACCTCCACCTTATGTACCTATTCCTGTTGCCTTACCTCTTCCTGCTGTTGTTCCTCCTCCTGTAGTAGTTCCTACTACTCCTGTTATTTCTCCTACTGTTCCTCCTCCGCCAGCTATTGCTCCGGTTCCTATTGTTGTTCCTCCACCTATACCTCCTTCTTTTCCCATAGTTGTGCTTCCGATAGATTTGTCTTCAACGCCAGTAATGGCATCTTTATTACCTGTTGTACAGGATTTGCCTACACTTTCTCTTCCAAGTGGTTCTGTTCCGCTTGTAGTTGATAAGGGTGCTGAATCAAAAATTGTAACTCGTAATACAGTTTCTAAAGAAAGAAAGCGAGACTTGAATGCATGGGCTAGACAATGCATGGAGAAAAATGTCTTCATTGAAGGGATGGGAATCCATTTATCCGTAATGTGGAACAGACTGAATGATATAGATATCCCACAAGGGTTAAGGGATCTGAATGTTTTAGCATATTCAAGAGATACTGCGGAGAAAGTATATGAGCACGTCGAGAGGGTATTTGAGTTTAGAAGGGAGTTAGAAAGGTTAAGGAATGATGAAATAGATGGTGATAGTTTGAGTGCTATTTTTGTAAAAAAAACGGTTCCTTCCTTCTTGTAAGTTGATGAATGAAGAAACACGAATTTGCACTAGGGATGCACCTAGATGGATTTCAAACATGTCGATATCTCCCGAAGAAGTATATGACACGTATAGTCAGTATACGCCAGAAATGCAGAGGAAAGTGATACCGGTAATGGTAGAATACCTGCAGGATGATTGTATATACAGAATTATTGAATATCTATAAGAGAGCTTTTTCTTCTGACACCGCTTCCGCTGCTTTAGCATTCGATTTGGCTCTGTTGCTCAGTAAGCGTTCGGAGTTGCCTGTTACTCAGTTACCTATGAGAGAGATTCCTCTGACATTTGTCCCTAAAGTTGAGGTTCCGGCTAATGCCGCAACAGGCATTGCCGCCTATGATATTGATGCACATTATGTATCGCAGTTTGTTCACGTCCCGTTCTCAATACAGGAAGTGAATACTATTAGACAATCCATTCCAGATATTAGGAAGAATCCGACAGAGTTTTATAAAGAGATAGAATCTGTCTTGCAGTGTTCACTATGGGTGATATAGACTTGCTATTTCCTGTGCTCCTACCTGCTGATTTGTGGAAACAGATTAGGACTGTAGACGATGCAGCAGGGTTAGGTGACACATGTGATAATTTGGCCAGACAAGATAGAGATAAACCAGCTGGTGAAAGACCACCGCAGGCAATAATTACTTTGCCTGATAGAATAGTGGTAAAATTAAAGACTTTAATTCCTGAGCGAAGGATAGTTTGGGACAAACTTACTGCTTGTATTCAAGGAAAATCTGAAGGCGCTACTGAATTCTATAATCGGTTTGAACAAGTATTTTCAGATTTTAGCGAACAGGATTTAAGTACCGAATCCGGAAAAAGATTATTTGTGGACACATTTGTGCGTGGATTGTTACCTGACATCCACTCGCAAATTAGGACTTCTGAAAGTGCTTGGCAAGCTAAGTCACAGTCTGAAGTATTGCATATGGCTCAGTATTATGAAAACAGAGTTAATAATGAGAAAGAAAGGATTGAAAAGAATAGGCACATTGGTTTGCGTGTACAGGACCCAATTGCACATTACCTTGTGGGACATACTGACCCCTAAACTGTTTACTACCCCCTCTAGATCCTCTAACTACCTGCTGTAACAATACCTTAGTTTTCAGATCTCCTTTTTTCTTTTCAATCCTTTCATTTTACCACTATTCTATCAGGCAAAGTAATTATTGCCTGCGGTGGTCTTTCACCAGCTGGTTTATCTCTATCTTGTCTGACCAAATTATCCCATGTGTCACGTAACCCTTAATTCCTGAGCGAAGGATAGTTTGGGACAAACTTACTGCTTGTATTCAAGGAAAATCTGAAGGTGCTACTGAATTCTATAATCGGTTTGAACAAGTATTTTCAGATTTTAGCGAACAGGATTTAAGTATCGAATCCGGAAAAAGATTATTTGTGGACACATTAGTGCGTGGATTGTTACCTGACACCCTATTGCAGACAAGAGGGGCATTGGCGAGCACAATGCCCGATCCTCCAGCAGAGGTCGAACAACACATATGGTGTCATGGGTAGATGACCCAGAGGCCGCCCTGGGGTAGGGGATCTTGGTAGAAGTTAGTTCGCTCAACATTCTCAGTCTTTTTTGCAAGATAACCTGCAATCTAATGTTAATAGCAAAAATATCTTTGATCAGCCTTCTACTGCCTATCTTTCTGAGGATCTTCCCTTTGATGATATATTGTTCTGTTAGGACAGCCCGAAGCAGGGTCTGGAACCAATGCCTATTGCCGTTAAACAGAAAGGTCCCCACGTTGAGATGATAGTGGGAAATAGGAAACATCTATTTTTGATAGCTACAGAGTACAGAAGTGTTCCATTGATCATTCACGGGTTCCAGACATTCCACTGTCAGGGCAGACTAACGTTTCTATAGGGTTTTCTGGTACGCTTGTGGTTGGCCCGGTTTCTTTGCCGGTACCGATTTCACTGGGTCCATTCACTGATCATTGTCTACAAGCTCGACACACTTGAGTTGCCTACTACTTATATATTGCTTCAGTATGTTGACGATCTTCTTTTGGCCGCAGATTCAGAAAGTGCTTGTAAGGAAGGCACTGTGTTATTGCTTATTCATTTAGCAAAGCATGGACATAAAGCTTCACTGAAAATGTTTCAATATTGTCGACAGGAGGTCGCTGTCATGATCTCTGCTTCCAAAAGGTCAGGGTTTTCCCAACTCCCTTGGAAGCAGATCCATAACCCAGGTTCCGAGTGCCAACCAGTCCCAATTGGGACCTTTTGGACCCAGTCCTGGCGCCAGTGGCACCAGGCTCATAAATATGCCCAGTCCCAGCGCTGGAAGCGCCGGGCTCATAATGCTTGGGTGGACTTACCTGCAGCAGACCATGCTGCTTACTTGCCTGCCAGTTGAGCCTCTGATCCTCTTCTGTTTGGAACTACTTTTCCTGTTGGGTGGGGCTGGAGCCACTCCCTAGATTCAGAACACTGGAACTCTTCTGGAAGGCAGGAACTCTTTTTTTACCAGGAACTCTTTTCTTACTTAGGCGTGGCTGTGGAAGGAGACACCTAAGCACTACAGGAGGCTATTTAAACCACTCCCGGTAGATGAATCTTGCTTTGCGTTATTCTGCACCCTCTGCAGCAGAACGCTCATCGTGTCTTCTGCATCCGGTCCTGGGCCTAAGGAAAAAGGCTTACCATCCTGAATCCAGTCTTCAGCAACACCTATAAAGACAAGAAAGAACAGGTTAGCATTCCGGCATCTGAAAGGCAAAGGCTTACCTACTCTTCGTGCGCTCCGGAGGTCTTCACACTGCATTCCGGCATCTGAAAGACAAAAGCTTACCAACTCTTCGCACGCTCCGGAGGCCGTCGGCGCTGCATCTCGCATCTGAAAGACAAAACAAGGTGCGTTTAAAGACATTGGGGAACTTTAATACTCACGTGCCATTACTCCTTTCCACATCTAACCCAGTGGGTATCCCGGCACCCTGCAGCCGCTCCGAACTTGTACCTGCAAAATAAAAAGACAGTTAGAGCGCTTTGTGAAGCTGGCAACAAGCGCTTACTTACGTGCTTCCAGGTGCTTCTATTCATCACACGGGCTCCATCTTCAACTCACTTCAGCCCGTCATCCGCCATCGCCGGAACCCTGCAAAACAAGAGACATCATTATTAAAGACTTTAAAGACATTTGAGTTACTCGAAACTTACCGTTCGTGCAGTAAACGACGGACAGCAGTCCTCTGAAGTCAAGAGGCCTGCGCTACCTATCCAGTGAAGAAACTGGCTACAGCACCCTGCCCCGAGGCAGATGGAGAGCTCGGCATTCACTTACCTAAGGTGAGAGCGTTAACCTGTGGGGGTCTACAGGAGAGGAGAAGAGGAAAGAGATAGGGACACCCCAATAACCCCAGTTCATTAACCCCGTATTTTCTATCTGCAGACATCTTACTCTGCACAGAGGTCCAGCCCAAAGAGCCAATCGGGTGCTGCACATCACCTTTGAAGATACGGTAGTCGCCCAGTCAAGACCGGCGCCTCTGCGAGAATCAGGTGAGCGTTACAGAACGCAAAGCCTACCGCAAAACTCTCGCCCAGGCGCTATGGAAACCTCGGATACTGACCACCTAGCCCGGTTATTTGGGGAACTAAGGGCAGAAGTGCATGCAGCTCGTCAGGAAACGAACGCTCTAAGAAGGGAACTAATTATTTTCAAGGAGAGAACAGATGATCTTGCTAGACAATTGCTACAGTCACAAGCCGGACAGACCCCGCTACCCGCATCAGGGGCAAATCTTCCTTCAACATCCTCTATAAATCCAGTGCAGATCAACCTACCTGGGAATGTACCTCTGGCTCCGCCCGAACGATTTTCTGGTGACCCAAAGAGGTTTGCGGTATTTATCAATCAGTGCCGGTTGCACTTCTTATGCCGGCCAGCAGCCTTTCCAACTGATCAAGCTAAAGTAGCTTTTGTACTTTCGTACCTTAGTGGCAATGCGGCAGACTGGTCGATCCCTCTAGTTAATCAAGATGATCCGGTTCTCCATGATTTTCAAGCCTTTCAGCTTAGTATGGAAAAACTGTTCGCAAGACATGCACAGGGGCAGGCCTTGGACAATGAGCTTCTTTCGTTGCGACAGGGTAATCAAGACCTTTTGGCTTATATTGCATCTTTCAATAGACTAATAGTGGAAACTCAATGGCCTGAGGACAAAAGGATTACGCTGTTTTATAGAGGTCTACGTGGAGAGCTCAAAGACGTTTTAGCCCAAGTAGTGAATCCCCCACAAGACTGTTCGGATTATATAGACTTGGTCGTTCAAATAGATCACAGACTGCAGAACAGGAAGGCCGATCGTTCCAAGTTTGATGCTCGAGTATTTTCCAAACCGCCAACTCCTTCCAAAGGAGTAGACTCCGGGGAACCCATGCAAATAGGGGGTCTGAAAGGTCCTCTAACACAAAGGGAGCGGGAAAGGAGAAAACAGTTGCAATTATGCCTATATTGCGAAAACTCAGGGCACTTTCTTCGAGACTGTCCGGTGAAACCTGCCAAGAAGGCAGTAGGAGCTGCAGTTACCACAGTTACAAACTCTGAGCAGGGAAACAACCTCGCCCGACAAGAATAGAGGTCCTCTTGCCGAGCGTGAAAACCAGTTCCGTGACCTCGCATTTCGTGATACCTATGGTCCTCATTAGCCCTGATAATCCGGGTCGATTACATGCAATTGAAGCTTACGTCGACAGCGGTGCCATCGGCAATTATGTGGATCATGAAATGGTTTTGAGGATGAATCTAACTCTTTGTCCCAAGGCTGTAAAGGACGTCATTACTACGGTGGATGGTACGGAGATAGCCTCCGGGCCAGTAACGCACACCACTCAAGAGGTGACGCTAGTAAGTCAAGATGGACACCATGAGAAGATCGTGTTCGATGTGATCAAGGCCCCTCAGTTCCAGATTATTCTAGGAATACCTTGGTTAGAGAAACACAATCCTCTGATCGATTGGCGAGCAAGAACGGTCCAGTTTCCAGAATGTGTCTCTACGTGTCACCCTCCACCTGGTGTTGCACTGGCAGCAATTTCTTCAGAGACTCCCCAGTTACCTCCCGAATACCTAGAATACCAAGATGTTTTCCGGAAGGAGCAGGCTAACTCTCTACCTCCTCATAGGTCTTATGACTGCCAGATAGACCTGATACCTGGATCTACTCCTCCTTGTAGTAGAATTTATGCCCTCACCGAGCCTGAGAACCTTCACCTTCGACAATACCTGGATCAATACCTGGCAAATGGGTTTATTCGTCCCTCCAAGTCCCCTGCCTCTTCAGCTTTGTTCTTCGTTCCAAAAAAGGAAGGAGACCTTAGAACTTGTATCGATTATCGCTCCCTGAACCAGATCACCGTTAAGAATAGATATCCGTTACCTTTGATCCCTGAACTCCTGGACCAAGTCAGAAAAGCATGCATATATACAAAGCTGGATCTTAGAGGAGCTTACCACTTGGTACGAGTAAAAGAGGGCGATGAATGGAAGACGGCCTTCCGCACCAAGTATGGGCTATTTGAATATCAGGTCATGCCCTTCGGACTTTGCAATGCCCCGGCCGCCTTTCAATATTTTATGAACGATGTCCTCAGAGAGCTCATAGATGTGTGTGTTGTTGTTTACATCGACGACATTCTCGTTTATTCTTCATCGGAATCTGAACATCGGAAACACGTGAAAATGGTCCTCGAAAGATTGCGTCAACACAAACTTTTCGCTAAGTTGGAAAAATGTGTTTTCAACGTGACTGAAGTTGAATTCTTGGGATTCATATTATCACCTGGCGGAGTGCGTATGGATTCAAAGAAGGTCGATGCAGTTCTCAAATGGCCATCACCATCCTCTGTAAAAGGTGTGCAAAGCATGTTAGGCTTCGCTAACTTTTACCGCAGGTTTATCCCCGAGTTCTCTCGAATAGTCCAGCCCATCACTGCCTTGTTAAAGAAAAACAAACGTTTTGAATGGTCTACCGAGGCGGAACAAGCTTTCCAGGATTTGAAGACTAAATTTATCTCTGCACCAATCTTAAAACACCCTCGCCCCGAACTCCCCTACATCGCGGAAACTGATGCTTCAAGCCTTGCCATGGGGGCAGTTCTATCACAAAAGGACCCGGTAACCAATCAGTTGCATCCCGTGGCATTTTGGTCCCGCAAATTCTCGCCTCCTGAAGTCAATTACACGTTTACTGACAAGGAACTTCTGGCTATCAAGTCTGCCTTTAAGGCTTGGCGGCATTATCTGCTGGGGGCCCGACACACCGTTACTGTGATTATGGATCACCGAAACCTGCAATATTTGAAAACCGCAAAAGCCCAATCCTCTAGACAACTCCGTTGGGCATTATTCTTTGCCGAGTTTGACTTCATAATTACCTATCGACCTGGTACAAAGAACGGTAAAGCCGATGCCCTTTCTCGGATGGGAGTGGAAGAACACTTGATCAACCCTAAACCTGTACCAATCATTCCCGAACAAAGAATTCTGGGTGTAATCCCCACAGAATCCATAGAGGAAGTTAAGGATAAAGCCAGGCAACTTGTAACTCCAGCAGACATACAGAATTGGCATCTGCAGGGAAAGGACTTTGCAGTAAAGGACAACTTATTGTATTTCCAAGAACGATTATACCTACCCAGCACAGATTTACAGAAAAAAGTAATCTCTTGTTATCACGACTCTTTAATGGAAGGTCATCCCGGTATAGCCAAGACCTCAGAAAAGATCAAGCGCTACTTCTGGTGGCCGTCTTGGAAAAAAGATATCAGAGACTTTATAATGTCCTGTGGAGTATGCGCCCAAAACAAGAGTCAAAAGGAAAGACCAGCAGGCCTCTTATGCCCTATTGACATCCCACCTCGCCCTTGGCATACGCTTTCTATGGACTTCATCACCAATCTACCTCCATGCTCCGGATACAATACGATTCTAGTAGTCGTGGACTTATTCTCCAAGATGGCGCATTTCATTCCGCTCAAAGGCTTGCCAACAGCAGCAACTCTGGCCCGAGAATTTCTCGAAAACATCGCCCGACTGCACGGTTTTCCTTCGGTTCTAATTTCGGATCGAGGTAGTCAATTTATTTCTCATTTTTGGCGAAGTTGCTGTCGGTCGGCTCAAATTGATGTAAGACTATCGACCAGTCACCACCCTCAGACCGACGGACAAACCGAGAGGACCAATCAAACTCTGGAACAGTATTTACGCTGCATGCTGCAACAAACTGAAAAAACTTGGAAAGATATCCTTTGGATAGCCGAGTATGCCTACAATAACTCTGTCCATTCGGGAACTGGGAAAACCCCGTTTTTTCTTTTGTACGGCAGTCACCCTCGAACCTCGGAGTTGGATCCCCTCCAAGATCTTGAAACACCAGCAGTAGACTACCTGCATTCTACAATCACCCAAGCCTTTAAGGAAGCTGTTTCTCACCTTCAAAGGGCTAAAGAACAATACAAGAAAGGAGCAGATCAACATCGGAAGGAAGCCCCTCACTATCAAGTAGGGGATCAAGTCTGGTTATCCACCAAATATCTATCTCTAAAAGGGCCACGCACATTCAACCCAAGATACCTTGGTCCCTATTCCATCACTACCATAGTAAACCCAGTAGCGGTCAAGTTGGACTTGCCCCCACACATGAAGATACATCCGGTCTTCCACGTCTCTCTATTAAAACCCGTGCAACCTCAAACCCGACTAACCAAATCTCCAAAACCTATCCTAGTTGATGGAGAACTCGAGTTTGAAGTCAAAAGCATTCTGGACTCCAAGATCTCCAAATCTAAACTATTCTACCTAATTGACTGGAAAGGCTACGGCCCCCAAGAGAGATCCTGGGAACCTGCTGAATATGTCCACGCTCCTCGCCTAATCAAAAGATTTCACCGAACATTTCCTGACAAGCCAAAACCCCCGGAGAAGCCCGGTTTGGGAGGGGCCTTGAGGGGGGGTACTGTCATGATCTCTGCTTCCAAAAGGTCAGGGTTTTCCCAACTCCCTTGGAAGCAGATCCATAACCCAGGTTCCGAGTGCCAACCAGTCCCAATTGGGACCTTTTGGACCCAGTCCTGGCGCCAGTGGCACCAGGCTCATAAATATGCCCAGTCCCAGCGCTGGAAGCGCCGGGCTCATAATGCTTGGGTGGACTTACCTGCAGCAGACCATGCTGCTTACTTGCCTGCCAGTTGAGCCTCTGATCCTCTTCTGTTTGGAACTACTTTTCCTGTTGGGTGGGGCTGGAGCCACTCCCTAGATTCAGAACACTGGAACTCTTCTGGAAGGCAGGAACTCTTTTTTTACCAGGAACTCTTTTCTTACTTAGGCGTGGCTGTGGAAGGAGACACCTAAGCACTACAGGAGGCTATTTAAACCACTCCCGGTGGATGAATCTTGCTTTGCGTTATTCTGCACCCTCTGCAGCAGAACGCTCATCGTGTCTTCTGCATCCGGTCCTGGGCCTAAGGAAAAAGGCTTACCATCCTGAATCCAGTCTTCAGCAACACCTATAAAGACAAGAAAGAACAGGTTAGCATTCCGGCATCTGAAAGGCAAAGGCTTACCTACTCTTCGTGCGCTCCGGAGGTCTTCACACTGCATTCCGGCATCTGAAAGACAAAAGCTTACCAACTCTTTGCACGCTCCGGAGGCCGTCGGCGCTGCATCTCGCATCTGAAAGACAAAACAAGGTGCGTTTAAAAACATTGGGGAACTTTAATACTCACGTGCCATTACTCCTTTCCACATCTAACCCAGTGGGTATCCCGGCACCCTGCAGCCGCTCCGAACTTGTACCTGCAAAATAAAAAGACAGTTAGAGCGCTTTGTGAAGCTGGCAACAAGCGCTTACTTACGTGCTTCCAGGCGCTTCTATTCATCACACGGGCTCCATCTTCAACTCACTTCAGCCCGTCATCCGCCATCGCCGGAACCCTGCAAAACAAGAGACATCATTATTAAAGACTTTAAAGACATTTGAGTTACTCGAAACTTACCGTTCGTGCAGTAAACGACAGACAGCAGTCCTCTGAAGTCAAGAGGCCTGCGCTACCTATCCAGTGAAGAAACTGGCTACAGCACCCTGCCCCGAGGCAGATGGAGAGCTCGGCATTCACTTACCTAAGGTGAGAGCGTTAACCTGTGGGGGTCTACAGGAGAGGAGAAGAGGAAAGAGATAGGGACACCCCAATAACCCCAGTTCATTAACCCCGTATTTTCTATCTGCAGACATCTTACTCTGCACAGAGGTCCAGCCCAAAGAGCCAATCGGGTGCTGCACATCACCTTTGAAGATACGGTAGTCGCCCAGTCAAGACCGGCGCCTCTGCGAGAATCAGGTGAGCGTTACAGTCGCCTATTTAGGCTATCTCCTGTCAAAGGAGGGAAGAAGATTGACACCTAAACGGATTAAAATAATTTGTAGCATGTCTGTCCCAAATACACAGAAGGAAGTCCAAGCCTTGATAGGAATGGCTTCTTACTGTAGACAGTGGATCCCAAACTTCTCACTAGTGATCAAACCAATGTTGGCTTTGACAAAGAAGGGCATTTCTTTGCCACTGCCCTGGAACTTGGAACACCAGAAAGCTTTTGATTTGCTCAAGACTGCACTGTGTTCAGCACCGATTTTGGGCACACCAAATTATGAAAAGTCCTTCGAGTTGTATGTGCATGAACATGATGGATGTGCTTTGGCTGTGTTAACGCATGCACATGGGAGGAAGAATAGGCTGTGCCGTTACTTTTCCCTTGATCCTGTTGCATGCGCTTTGCTGAGATGTCTGAGAGCTGTCGCTGCTGCTGCATCAGTAAAACAGAGTGAGGGTATGGTTTTAGGCCATGCTTTAACCTTGTTGGTACCTCACTCTGTAGACGTTCTATTAAACAGAACACAAACACAACATCTTACTTCTGCAAGAATAACGAGATATGAATTGATCTTGTTTGCACCGCATATCCAAATTAAAAGATTTTGTGTATTAAATCCGACTGAATTGTTAGCTCTTCCACAAGATATTGTTTGCAGTGACGAAATGTCACATGACTGCCTTTATACCACAGAACAAGAAACTAAAGGCAGGATTGATTTGAAAGATACACCTTTGAACGATCCACAAGGGGAGCTGTTTTGCGAGGGCTCCTGCTTCAAACTTCCGGATGGTACATCCACTGCTTCTTATGCCATCACTACATTAAACACGATTGTGGAAACCAAGAGAATTTCACATAACTCTGCGCAGGCCGCAGAGATTATTGCATTGACTAGAGCTTGTGAACTTTCCTAAGGGCTTAGAGTAAATATATATACTGATAGTCAGTATGCCTTTGGGGTGGTTCACAACTTCGGTAGACTTTGGGCAGAACGAGGTTTCTTGACCTCACACGGAACGAAGATTCAATATGGTACCTTGATAGTTCAGCTACTCTCAGCGCTTGCACTTCCCACTCAGTTAGCAATTATGAAATGCGCGGCACATCAGAAAATCATAGACGATGTAGGAAAAGGGAATCCTTTCACTGATCAGATAGCCAAACAGACTGCTACTGATCTCTATTCAGAAATGTATACTGCAAGGGAAACCACAAATGTCTGTACCATAGATGAAGGAATTGATTCCATAAAAAATATCCAAGCCGATGCCACTCTAGAAGAAACTAAACAATGGGCTGAGGGCTTGGCGAGGTTGGATGATGATGGGTGTTGGGTGGATAACTCAGAGGGAAAATCGATGTTGCCAGACGCATATGTTACTATGATGATTTAAATAGCTCATGGTCCCACTCACATATGAGCTAGTAAAATTTGTAAAATGTTAGAAACTGTCTGCTTAAATGTTAACATCCCAAAAACTGCTGATCATTTTGTCCAGAGTTGTATGATTTGTCTACAGCACAATGTGGGGAAAGGTACATCGACACCAAGGGGTAGTTTTGGTCCACCTTCTGTCCTTTTCGAGGTAATCCACTTTGACTTCATTGAAATGGAGCGCTGTAACAATTTTAAATATGTTTTGGTAATTATTTGTGCTTTTAGTAAATGGGTTGAAGACTTCCCATGCTTAAGGAATATTTTCCTAGGTTTGGTTTGCCGAGGGTCATCTGGCCGGATAATGGTTCACATTTTATTGCTGCTGTTATTCTGCAAGTATGCACGGGATTACAGATCAATAAACGGTTCCATTCGGCTAGACACGCTCAAAGTGCTGGACTTGTAGAACACCACAATGGTATTCTAAAAAATAAAATCGCCAAGGCTGGCGCCGGCACCAATTTGAAATGGCCGAACGCTTTACCTATAGCTCTCCTTTCAATGCGCATGACCCCACAGACTTAGACTGGGCTCTACCCTTATGAAATAATTATGGGGAGGCCAGCTAACATTTGGAATCTGCCTAAACCTAGATATTTAAGAGATGTGGAGCACTTACTTCTTTCTGAGTATTGTGAGCGGTTAATTCAAAATCTGTATTTGATTTATCAACAGGTGCGAGAAGCCCTCCCAGTTAAATACGAGGGGCCAGGTCACAGAATTCAACCCGGCGACTGGGTGCTCACGAAGTTGTTTGAGAAAGCATCCAGTTTCGTGTGACCAACAAAGACATTGGACGATCAAATACATGGTCCGCGAGGACATATTGTTTTCTCATATTTACATTAACCAGTCTCACTGTATTGATTGCTTTCGCATTTTGGTATATGGAAGAAGTGCGCCCACTTGAAACATTTTTGCCTACTGAGAATGTTCCTACTATGTCTACACCTTTCGTGCATCTGCACACTCTATCTCCCAGGGACTCCCAACATAGACAGAGCTATCATAATAGTACATTACTGTTAATAATGAATGCAACACATGCGATTTTGAATAGGACGAATTGCTGGGTATGCTCTCATTTACCGCAACATGGGGAAAAAGTGTTGGGCTGGTATATTCATCCTTTGCCTTTAACTACTGCATGTTATGCCTCTTTAAGGGCACTGTTCTTTGGCCAATGGAATGTTAGCATCTCAGGGGATTTTGACGGGGCAAATTTGAATGAGTTTGAAAGGCGAGTCCTAACGCCTCTGGGATCCTCACTCTTTGCAAATAGGAGCAAGCTTAATGTTGCTTCTATTAGGCCTTCTGATAGACTGTCCCGACATTTCCAATCACTAATTTCTTTCAACATAGCTCCTGTAGGCAACAGGGATGCCATGCCACATTCTCATACCTTTAATCATAGCCCCAACTCTGTTTCTTTCTGCATACAAAGGAATGGTACTCATCTAATGGGTGATTTCGAGGGTTGTACCAATGTTGAAAACTTGACCAGTGAGAACAGACCTTTGAATGTAGGCGAACCTGTCTACTTCGTCTGTGGTAATGAGGCTTTTCCATGGCTACCCAGGGATTGGCAGGGAACTTGTTACCAGGGGTATATGTAACCAGTACCACTGAAATCTCTAGGGCTCGTCCAAGGCGGGACGGGAATGGTGATACTCCTTCACAAGTTCTGGGCGATGTAGCAATGTTTTTTGAATCATTTTGGGGACAGATTATGAATTCCGAGGATATCAGGAGACTAGCAAGAGTACTGGAGAGAACCATCAACCGGACCACTGACATACTCTATAACATGACTCAAGAGCAAAAGGCAATTAGATTAGTGGCACTGCAAAACTGGATGGTATTAGACATCATCTTGGCCGAGCGTGGTAGTGTATGCAAATTAGTGGGGTCCGCTTGTTGCGTTTTTGTACCAGATTCCTCCCCAATCATATTTGAGTCAATACAGAATCTGCATGTTCCCGAGGGAAACCGGGATCTTAGTACTTTGTTCTGGGACTCTTTACGGTCTTGGGGATGGAAGCTTCTCTCAGTCTTAATGGTAATCCTTGGCATTTTGCTGTTTTGTTGTTGTTGCGTACAAGGTCTTCCTGCCATATGTTCAATGCTAGGCGGATGTTGCGCGCAAACAATAGTAACACTAGGACCAAAAGTATATGCACCTGAGAAAATGACCAAAGTATTTGTGATGAAAGATATTACAGAGAAAGACCTAATGGCGATTGATATATCTGATGAATATGATTCAGGATGTATGGACATTGAAACGTGTAGCTATGAGTACATTGATCATTTCTAGTAAAGCTGTTGGCTTAGGCCAAAAGGAGGGTTTGTGAAACGGTAAATGTATAGTGCCTCCTTTGTGATTAATTATTGGCCTAAGCCTAGTGATCTATGAGGAAAACCACGTTGCAAAGTTCTGATTTTGAATCAACTTCACCGCCATTTTAGGATTCATCCACCATTTTGATTTGTGTTCAGACGATTCTCTGTTCTAAAATGGTGGACTGTGTTTTCAACTTGCAACCAAGCCTCCCGACCTTTGAGTCCTGTTAATGTTTAGGTTGTCCGAGAGGCGACTGTTTAGACTAGGTAAAGAGACCTTGCACTCCATATGAACTGCCATCTGAGTATTGTCTGCGCACATGAGACTCATGCCTGTGTAAACATTGGGACAATGTAAAGTAAATCTCAAGCGTAGACAGAGGTCGAACTGTATTGTGTTGGAATATAAACTAACAGGGTAATTCATAGAATTTCGCACAAAAGTGGTGCACGCGGCTGGCGCACAGTGTCCCCGTGCGATACACTGCGCCAGCCGCGTGCGATAAAATCCATTTAATCGCAACGCGTATTCATGGATTCCAGCCTCCAAAACCAGCCGTGGTGCAGAGTGGCGCAGCGACCCTGCAGCAGCGCCAGTTACGCCCCCAAGAACGCCCTCGTGCAAGGAAAAGCCTTCAAAATTCCCAATTCATCGCAAAGGGCTGCGCTAACCCTGGACCAGTTCACAGGGCTGCCAAACAGCAAACGCCAAGCGGGGAACGTGTATTTCAGTGGTTCGCGGGAAGTATCACACGCGATTGTCCTGGGTACGTGTACATCAGGGGTGCGCGTGAAGTAACACACGCGATTCCATCAGGGCATGTGTATTCCAGGGGTGCGCGGGAAGTATCACACGCAAAATCAGCAGGGTACGTGTATTTCAGGGGTGCGCGGGAAGTATCACACCAGATTCCATCAGGGTACGTGTATGCCAGGGGTGCGCGGGAAGTATCACACGCGATTCCATCAGGGCATGTGTATTCCAGTGGTGCGCGGGAAGTATCACACGCGATTCCATCAGGGCACGTGTATTCCAGGGGTACGTGGGAAGTATCAAACACAAAATCAGGAGGGTACGTGTATTTCAGGGGTGCGTGGGAAGTATCACACGCGATTCCATCAGGGTACGTGTATTCCAGGGATGCGCGGGAAGTATCACACGCGATTCTATCAGGGCACGTGTATTTCAGGGGGGCGCGGGGTGCACTACAAGTAAATTGGCCGTGTGGGTCCTCCCAGGTGTTCCCTCTACACCCTCGACGGCCCCTGCAGCCAGCCCACACCACAGGGGACCACCCTGCACCCGTGCCCATGTCCCACAGGCAGCCCATCCACCATGGCCATGCCCCCCAGCCAAGCCACATGTCACCTTGCACTACTGATCAACAACGCATGTCTCCCAGCACCCTCACCCCCCAGCACTGTGGGGCACCTGCCAGCAGGCCCCCACACATGTCCAACTCATGTTCACCTGCACCCCCACCCCCCAGCACTGTGGGGCACCCTCAAGCAGGCCCACACTCATGTCTCCCAGCACACCCACCCCCCAGCATCCAGAGGCACCCTCCACCAGGCCCCCACTCATGTCTCCCTGCACCCCCACCCCCCACCAGTCAGGGGCACCCTCCACCAGGCCCCCACTCATGTCTCCCTGCACCCCCACCCCCCAGAACTGTGGGGCACCCTCCACCAGGCCCCCACTCATGTCCCCCTGCACCCCCACCCCCCTGCATCCAGGGGCGCCCTCCACCAGGCCCCCACTCATGTCTCCCTGCACCCCCACCCCCCAGCACTGTGGGGCACCCTCCACCAGGCCCAGACTCATGTCTCCCAGCACCCCCACCCCCCTGCATCCAGGGGCACCCTCCACCAGGCCGCCACTCATGTCTCCCTGCACCCCCACCCCCCAGAACTGTGGGGCACCCTCCACCAGGCCCCCACTCATGTCCCCCTGCACCCCCACCCCCCTGCATCCAGGGGCACCCTCCACCAGGCCCCCACTCATGTCTCCCTGCACCCCCACCCCCCAGCACTGTGAGGCACCCTCCACCAGGCCCCCACTCATGTCTCCCAGCACCCCCACCCCCTGCATCCAGGGGCACCCTCCACCAGGCCCCCACTCCTGTCTCCCTGCACCCCCACCCCCCAGCACTGTGGGGCACCCTCCACCAGGCCCCCACTTATGTCCCCCTGCACCCCCACCCCCCAGCATCAAAGGGCACCCTCCACCAGGCCCCCACTCATGTCTCCCTGCACCCCCACCCCCCAGCACTGTGGGGCACCCTCCACCAGGCCCCCACTCATGTCTCCCAGCACCCCCACCCCCTGCATCCAGGGGCACCCTCCACCAGGCCCCCACTCATGTCTCCCAGCACCCCCACCCCCTGCATCCAGGTGCACCCTCCACAAGGCCCCCACTCATGTCCCCCTGCACCCCCACCCCCCAGCACTGTGGGGCACCCTCCACCAGGCCCCCACTCATGTCCCCCTGCACCCCCACCCCTTGCATCCAGGGGCACCCTCCACCAGGCCCCCACTCAAGTCTCCCTGCACCCCCACCCCCCAGCACTGTGGTGCACCCTCCACCAGGCCCCCACTCATGTCTCCCTGCACCCCCACCCCCCACCAGTCCGGGCCACCCTCCACCAGGCCCCCACTCTTGTCCACCTCATGTCTCCCTGCACCCCCACCCCCCAGCACTGTGGTGCACCCTCCACCAGGCCCCCACTCATGTCCAACTCATGTCTCCCTGCACCCAAACCCCCCAGAATCCTGGGGCACCATCCACCAGCGCCCCACTCATGTCTCCCTGCACCCCCACCAGTCAGGGGCACCCTCCACCAGCCCCCCACTCATGTCTCACAGCACCCCCACCCCCCTGCATCCAGGGGCACCCTCCACCAGGCCCCCACTCATGTCTCCCTGCAATCCACCCCCCAGCACTGTGGGGCACCCTCCACCAGGCCCCCACTCATGTCCCCCTGCACCCCCACCCCCCTGCATCCAGGGCACCCTCCACCAGGCCCCCACTCATGTCTCCCTGCATCCCCACCCCCCAGCACTGTGGTGCACCCTCCACCAGGCCCCCACTCATGTCCAACTCATGTCTCCCTGCACCCCCACCCCCCAGCATCCAGGGGCACCCTCCACCAGGCCCCCACTCATGTCTCCCTGCACCCCCACCCCCCGCCAGTCAGGGGCACCCTCCACCAGGCCCCCACTCATGTCTCCCAGCACCCCCACCCCCCTGCATCCAGGGGCACCCTCCACCAGGCCCCCACTCATGTCTCCCTGCACCCCCAACCCCAGCACTGTGGGGCACCCTCCACCAGGCCCCCATTCATGTCCCCCTGCACCCCCACCCCCCTGCATCCAGGGGCACCCTCCACCAGGCCCCCACTCATGTCCCCCAGCACCCCCACCCCCCTGCATCCAGGGGCACCCTCCACCAGGCCCCCACTCATGTCTCCCTGCACCCCCACCCCCCAGCACTGTGGTGCACCCTCCACCAGGCCCCCACTCATGTCTCCCAGCACCCCCACCCCCCTACATCCAGGGGCACCCTCCACCGGGCCCCCACTCGTGTCTCCCTGCACCCCACCCCCCAGCACTGTGGGGCACCCTCCACCAGGCCCCCACTCGTGTCTCCTGCACCCCCACCCCCCAGCACTGTGGGGCACCCTCCACCAGGCCCCCACTCATGTCTCCCAGCACCCCACCCCCTGCATCCAGGGGCACCCTCCACCAGGCCCGACTCATGTCCCCCTGCACCCCCACCTCCCAGCACTGTGGGGCACCCTCCACCAAGCCCCCACTCATGTCCCCCTGCACCCCCACCCCCCTGCATCGAGGGGTACCCTCCACCAGGCCCCCGCTCATGTCTCCCTGCACCACCAGCCCCCAGCACTGTGGTGCACCCTCCACCAGGCCCCCACTCATGTCTCCCTGCACCCCCACCCCCCACCACTCCGGGCCACCCTCCACCAGGCCCCCACTCATGTCCAACTCATCTCTCCCTGCACCCCCACACCCCAGCACTGTGGTGCACCCTCCACCAGGTCCCCACTCATGTCCAACTCATGTCTCCCTGCACCCCCACCCCCAGCATCCAGGGGCACCCTCCACCAGGACCCCACTCATGTCTCCCTGCACCCCCACCCCCCACCAGTCAGGGGCACCCTCCACCAGGCCCCCACTCATGTCTCCCAGCACCCCCACCCCCCTACATCCAGGGGCACCCTCCACCGGGCCCCCACTCGTGTCTCCCTGCACCCCACCCCCCAGCACTGTGGGGCACCCTCCACCAGGCCCCCACTCGTGTCTCCTGCACCCCCACCCCCCAGCACTGTGGGGCACCCTCCACCAGGCCCCCACTCATGTCTCCCAGCACCCCCACACCCCTGCATCCAGGGGCACCCTCCACCAGGCCCGACTCATGTCCCCCTGCACCCCCACCCCCCAGCACTGTGGGGCACCCTCCACCAGGCCCCCACTCATGTCCCCTTGCACCCCCACCCCCCTGCATCCAGGGGCACCCTCCACCAGGCCCCCGCTCATGTCTCCCTGCACCCCACCCCCCAGCACTGTGGTGCACCCTCCACCAGGCCCCCACTCATGTCTCCCTGCACCCCCACCCCCCACCAGTCCGGGCCACCCTCCACCAGGCCACCACTCATGTCCAACTCATCTCTCCCTGCACCCCCACACCCCAGCACTGTGGTGCACCCTCCACCAGGCCCCCACTCATGTCCATCTCATGTCTCCCTGCACCCCCACCCCCCAGCATCCAGGGGCACCCTCCACCAGGACCCCACTCATGTCTCCCTGCACCCCCACCAGTCAGGGGCACCCTCCACCAGGCCCCCACTCATGTCTAACAGCACCCCCACCCCCTGCATCCAGGGGCACCCTCCGCCAGGCCCAAACTCATGTCTCCCTGCACCCCACCCCCCAGCACTGTGGGGCACCCTCCACCAGGCCCCCACTCATGTCCCCCTGTACCCCCACCCCCCTGCATCCAGGGGCACCCTCCACCAGGCACCCACTCATGTCTCCCAGCACCCCCACCCCCCTGCATCCAGGGGCACCCTCCACCAGGCCCCCACTCATGTCTCCCAGCACCCCCACCCCCCACCAGTCCGGGCCACCCTCCACCAGGCCCCCACTCATGTCCAACTCATGTCTCCCTGCACCCCCACTCCCCAGCACTGCGGTGCACCCTCCACCAGGCCCCCACTCATGTCCAGCTCATGTCTCCCTGCACCCCCACCCCCCAGCATCCTGGGGCAGGCTCCACCAGGCCCCCACTCATGTCTCCCTGCACCCCCACCCCCCACCAGTCAGGGGCACCCTCCACCAGGCCCCTACTCATGTCTCCCAGCACCCCCAACCCCCTGCACCCAGGGACACCCTCCACCAGGCCCCCACTCATGTCTCCCTGCACCCCCACCCCCCAGCACTGTGGGGCACCCTCCACCAGGCCCCCACTCATGTCCCCCTGCACCCCCACCCCCCTGCATCCAGGGGCACCCTCCACCAGGCCCCCACTCATGTCTCCCAGCACCCCCACCCCCCTGCATCCAGGGGCACCCTCCACCAGGCCCCCACTCATGTCTCCCAGCACCCCCACCCCCCAGCATCCAGGGGCACCCTCCACCAGGCCCCCACTCCTTCCTACCACCCCCTACCCCCCAGCAGTGCGATTCGCCTGTGTACGTGTATATCAGGGTTGCGCGTGTAGTCTGACACGCGATATCAGCAGGGTACGTGTATTATGGGGTTCGCGGGAAGTTCCACACACGATTGCCCTGGGTACGTGTATTTCGGTGTGCGCGGGAAGTTCCACATGCAATTTCAGCATGGTATGTGTATTCCAAGGTGCGCGGGAAGTTCCACACGCGATTTCAGCAGGGTACGTGTATTCCAAGGTGCACGGGAAGTTCCACACGCGATTTCAGCAGGGTATGTGTATTCCGAGGTGCGCGGGAAGTTCCACACGCTATTTCAGCAGGGTATGTGTATTCCAAGGTGCAAGTGAAATTCCACACGCAAATCCAGCAGCCTACGTGGATTCCGGGGGTGCCGGGCAGTCCTACCAATGAATCCGCCGTGTGGGTCCTCCCAGCTGTTCAACCGACACCCTCCACGGCCCCTGCAGGCGGCCCACACCACAGGGGACTACCCTGCACATGTCCCGCAGGCAGCCCATCCACCATGCCCATGTCCCTCAGCCAACCCACATGTCACCTTGCACTACTGCCCACCAACGCATGTCTCCCAGCACCCCCACCCCCAGCACTGTGGGGCACCTGCCAGCAGGCCCCCACACATGTCCAACTCATGTCCCCCAGCACCCCCATGCGCCAGCACTGTGGGGCACCCTCCACCAGGCCCCCACTCATGTCCCCCTGCACCCCCACCCTCCAGCACTGTGGGGCACCCTCCACCAGGCCCCCACTCATGTCTCCGTGCACCCCCACCCTCCTGCATCCAGGGGCAGCCTCCACCAGGCCCCCACTCATGTCTCCCTGCATCCCCACCCCCCACCAGTCAGGGGCACCCTCCACCAGGCCCCCACTCATGTCTCCCTGCACCCCCACCCCCCATCACTGTGGTGCACCCTCCACCAGGCCCCCACTCATGTCTCCCTGCACCCCCAGCCCCCACCAGTCAGGGCCACCCTCCACCAGGCCCCCACTCATGTCCAACTCATGTCTCCCTGCACCCCCACCCCCAGCACTGTGGTGCACCCTCCACCAGGCCTCCACTCATGTCCCCCTGCACCCCTACCCCCCAGCACTGTGGGGCACCCTCCACCAGGCCCCCACTCATGTCTCCCTGCACCCCCACCCCCCACCAGTCAGGGGCACCCTCCACCAGGCCCCCACTCATGTCTTCCAGCACCCCCACCCCTCTGCATCCAGGGGCACCCGCCACCAGGCCCCCACTCATGTCCCCCTGCACCCCCACCTCCCAGCACTGTGGGGCACCCTCCACCAGGCCCCCACTCATGTCCCCATGCACCCCCACCCCCTGCATCCAGGGGCACCCTCCACCAGGCCCCCACTCATGTCTCCCTGAACCCCCACCCCCCAGCACTGTGGTGGACCCTCCACCAGGCCCCCACTCATGTCTCCCTGCACCCCCAACCCCCACCAGTCCGGGCCACCCTCCACCAGGCCCCCACTCATGTCCAACTCATGTCTCCCTGCAACCCCACCCCCCAGCACTGTGGTGCACCCTCCACCAGGCCCCCACTCATGTCCAACTCATGTCTCCCTGCACCCCCACCCCGCAGCATCCAGGGGCACCCTCCACCATGCCCCCACTCATGTCTCCCTGCACCCCCACCACCCAGCACTGTCGTGCACCCTCCACCAGGCCCACACTCATGTCTCCCTGCACCCCCACCCCCACCAGTCAGGGCCACCCTCCACCAGGCCCCCACTCATGTCCAACTCATGTCTCCCTGCACCCCCACCCCCCAGCACTGTGGTGCACCCTCCACCAGGCCCCCACTCATGTCTCCCTGAACCCCCACCCCCCAGCACTGTGGTGCACCCTCCACCAGGCCTCCACTCATGTCTCCCTGCACCCCCACCCCCCACCAGTCCGGGCCACCCTCCACCAGGCCCCCACTCATGTCCAACTCATGTCTCCCTGCACCCCCACCCCCCAGCACTGTGGTGCACCCTCCACCAGGCCCCCACTCATGTCCCCCTGCACCCCCACCCCCAGCACTGTGGGGCACCCTCCACCAGGCCCGCACTCATGTCCCCCAGCCACAATCTAGATCCCTGGCCCTTATGGTCAGCCTCCAAATGCCAAAAAACCACCCGAGTATTGCATCCACCCACTTAGAAAAGGCAATTACATGATAGAACCCCAATTGCAAGTTTGTAAATGAACACATGTCCCTCACATACACACAATGGGTGTCAGTGAATGTCAAAACCCATATCATGATATGCATGAAACCAATGAGATGATACTCCACATTGAAGTTTGAAGAAAAAATATGTATTAAAAGCAACATAAATTGAATCAAAAATAAACAAACAAAAATGGGAATTAAAAAAAAAAGCAGCATATCCGTGAAATAATGTAAAACCACAAATCATAATCCAAAGGAAAGGTGTCCAAAGTAACAGTCCACAAAAGTAAATCCAATGGAAAATTAAAATCGAAAACCATTGCTCCATGGGTAAATCATAAAAAATAAAAATGAAAATCCAACAGTCAACTATATACAGATAAACAATCCAGGGTCCATGATCCCAACAGAAGAAATGAAACCTATCTAATAACACTACCTAATAAAAAGAAAATATATACAAAAATGTGGCCCATTGTCCAAAAGGTCCAAAAAAAATGCAAAACCAAAGGAAACCTAACTACAGAACTATTTACAAGGGCAGCGGGCTAGTCCGACGGCTCACTTCGGGATGTTCCGGGCCAGGGCATCATCGAACTCCTGCTCAATGTCCCGGAGGTGGTCCTCCTCCATGGCCCCGAGGGTCCGCAGGGCCGTCGACATGTTCACCTCCAACTCCCTGCGGATTGTCTCGAGGCACTCGGCCCGCCTCAGGGCCCTCCGCATGGAGTTCTACGCCCTGACCATCGTGAGCCGTGCCTCTTCCGCCCGCTGCCGCTCTGCATCTATGGCGTGGCCCAACCGCTGCCACACGGAAGACACTTCCCGTCCTGGGTCCTCCTGCCCTCCGGCCGATGCCTGCCCCTCCGATGTCGAAGGCCCAGAGCCATCATGGCTCCCACCTCGTTGCTGCTGTGCCGCTGCCCGTGCCCTGTCTCCTGCTGCCTGCACATCCTCCACTGGCTGGGGTGCAGTCGTTGATGTGGCCACCACTGCTGGACGTCTGACTCCCGACTGTGGCAGGGATGCCTCCTCAACCAGCCTGGCCGCACCGTCAGAGGCAGCTCCACAGGGCACCCAGGTGACTAATGGGTGGGAAGATGGCACGGAGGACGACTGGCGTATAGGGGGTTCAGTTGAGGAGGGGGTCTGAGCAAGCCCCATCAAACGGAGGAATCCGGCCTGGGTGACCTGTCCCAGTAGGCCGACGCGGTCAACGAGCCATTCGAGATGACGTGCAGTCTCCTCATGAAAAGACTGCAGGTCACCTCGCATGGCCCGTTGACGCAACGCCACACCAGTCAGGACAGGCTCGACCCGGACCCAGATAGCCACGTCTGCAGGCAGAGGAAGGCCAGTTGTTGTGAGCTCATCCCCTGCCTGAAAACGGGTCTGGACGTAGGCATCCCTGCTGGTGCAAGATGATGCAGTGACAGGATCAGGGACAGGATTGCACACTGGCACCTCCACGGCGGCCTGTGCTGCCTCCTGTCCCTGGTCCTGCACTGCACCACTAGCACCAGTGGAATCCCCACCTCCAGACCCCATCTCTGTTGCTTGCATGGCCTCCTCTTCCACCAAACCCCCCACCAACCTGGATGACTCCGTGCCATCTTCCCCCGTTGGGCCCTGTGGGGTCCCAGCTGCCCCTTCTGCTGCCGAGGAGTCCAACTCCGACCTCTGCCTCTTGGACCTCCCCCCGGCAGCTGCGGCCTGGGACGTGGCACCGGACTCCTCACTCCCCGACGAGATCACAACCTGGGAGGGGAGCCGGGCCTTGCGTCTCGGGCTGGTGGTGCGATCCCCGCCGCTGTGCTCCACAGCACCTTCTCCACCCCTCAGTTGACGCTGCAGACAGGGAGAAATAGAACACAGGCATCAGGGCACTGTACAATGGACACATACACACATGACAGTTGTACATGAGTGGCATTGGCAAACCTCAGACATGGCATCACAATCGCCAACACACGTCATTTCAACTTGCACACATGAGCCATACCACAGCCATATCGCAACTGCCAACACCATCCATATACATACAACAGCATGAGCAGGCAAAGGTGAGCCAGACATCACATGCAACACAGGGAGTGCACTACACATACACACATGTGCACCTCTGCCAACTGTCGCAGTGTTCAGATGGGCATCCATGTCACATCTGCCAATCAGGCTTCCACATCCCGCTGTCACATGCATCCATGTTGCATCACTGTTGCACCCTTGTCAAATACACACACATGCACATGTACACAGTGCTGATACATGCAGCTGAAAACAACATCCATGTGTGACATCACGAACATGCCTACTTACATACACATTCATCCAAACATGTGTGCCCACACAACTGCATTTGGCATGCAAGCCTACACACACAAGCACCATCCATGTCTCACACATGACAGCCCTCGCATGTGTTAGCCTCACAGGCCTGTACACCCCCACCCATACTTGGCCCCATACAAATAGATGTGCAACCTGCACACTACTGGCACATCACCACACGCACAGCTTACAATCATGATGCATGTACACTTACCGCTCGACTCTAGACGGGTCTGCCTCTCAAGGACCTGGACGTGGAGCGCTGGGGATATGCGTTCCAGGACCCTCATCTGATCGTCCGACAAGTGGCCCCGGCGCCCCTTAGCATCCGCTGCCTTCAAGAGGCGCCGGGCCTTGTTGAGGGTCCTGGACCTGAAGTCCTCCCAGCGCTTCTTCACATGTTGGAAGTCGCAGACTGCCACCCCCTCCGCGTTGATGGCGGTCACGATGTCCGTCCAGATCCGAATCTGTCCTTCCTTGTCGGCGCGCAAACTTCCGAAGAGGGCATCATACTGCCCCAGGACTTGCTCCACCAGGACACCAACTTCGGTCGCAGTGAAGCTGGTGCCCCTCTGCCTCTCTGGCCGGGGGTTGTCAGTGGTGCCAGATTTTGCAGTGCCCGACATGACAACCCCAGAGGCAGGAGTGGGTGGGCAACTGGGTCCTGGGGCTGGGCTGTGGAGCGATGGAATCCCAGTCGGGAGTCTTCAGTTCCAGCAGGGGTGGTCACAGCAACAGCACACCTGGCTGATGGCAGGGCACGTGGGCAGCAGGCAATCAGGCAGCAGCAGATGGCAGGTGGGAGCGTGATCGGGCTCTGGGGGGCAGTAATTCGGCCTTCTGGGCCGGAGCGTGGTCTTTCGTGTGCTTACGCGTGGCCAGCTTGATACGGAGTGATTTGGCATGTGAAGATCCAGCACATCTGCGTGTAATTCGAGGAAAGGGCCTTAACGCGTAAGCGCGTCAGCACACGTACGCGAATTCATTGGCCCAAAGGCCAACAGCACGTATGCGCGTCTGTGACGTGCGTGCGTGGGCGTTTCCCTGTACACGGGTGCATGTTACACGTCCAATGACTGCACGTCAGAGTATCAGCGCGTGTAATTGGAGGATGGGGCCTTAGCGCGTACATGCGGAAGTGACGCTGGACGTGTGGGCATGTTTAAAAGGTACGTGTAGAACGCCATTTCCTTGTACGTGCTTTTCGTAGAGAGCAAGTGGGTGAAATCTGTACTTCTTGTCGGTTCACACGCGATTTACTTCACGGCGTTCCAAGTTCGCACTCCCTGTTACCTCTGACAGCTTTTTCTCTTCTTGTCTTTTTCCTGGGCCTGTTTTCTCAAACAGCGTTCACTTCTCCTTTGTGGGATGTTTTTACCCATGCATACAAGCCCTACCATAAAACTGTGCAGTACTGGCATGGAAAACATCATGATGGCCAGAACTCCCCAGAGAGTGCACAGGGAAAACATGAAGAATAGGCTGCCACCCATTTTTGCCTATGTTGTGAGCACAGGAGGGCACTGCCTAAAACCACCATTGGGCTACACACACAGTAGCCTGAAACCATTGGGAATGGCAATGCTGATTGCCAAAAAAGCAACTCAGAACTGTGGGGAATTCATTTTCTTAATCCCAAAAATGGTTGTATTACCAGTACTCACCACTATCGTTTTAAAACCACCAGACTTTTGTGTAAAACTGCACAAATGAAACAAAACCAGACCAAGGAAAGACTTGCTAAGAGGTGGAAGAATGTAAAACCATATTCTGAAATGACTTGAAGGAAGTAATTATTTAATGTATAGGTACAAATGGTCAGTTTGATTTGAATGTAGAAAACTGGGAACAAAAAGTGACATTTAGCTGAAACCTGGCTTAGTGAAACTGGATTCTGCCTGATAACTACCCCGACAGGAGAAACCTGTTCAGCCACTCTTCCCAGGCCTAGCTGCATCCTGCTGCCCCTTGCCAAAAGTAGTTGTCACCTCTCTGATTAGATTAGGAGTGGGGCACCTGGGAACTGGAAGGAACAGAACAATGCAACTCCCTTGACTCAGGCAAATGCTATATTGGGGGCGTCGTAAAGTGGCTTCCTCTTAGGGGAAACTGGGAGGGGCAGTGCCTCTGCTAGCAGCTGAGCTTGGGGGAAGTGGATAAACCAGTTATTCCACCCTGTGATGTGGGAAGCCACACCCCTTTTTGACCAGAGCATAATTTTAAAAAGATAGATAACTCATAGTGTGGACTTGTCAGAATTATATAAGTAATATCATTATTTTTGTGATTTTTCTGTGAACATTTTGAGAGGTGTTAGGACCCTGTGGTGTATTCTGGGGGGTTGATAGCAGAAAATAGGGTCTCACTCCAAATGTCTGCATGTTAAAAATCTGACACTTCATCAATTAATGTCCATACTCCTTGCGCACATGTGTGTAATTTTGGGTAAATGTCCGATATTGCAAAACCAGTTAAAAAGTGCAAAATGTTGTCATTTTTGAATGCAAGCCCCCAGGAAGATCAGAGGCGGACACGCATGGACCATAAGGAATATATAATGTGCACATGTAATTTCAACAAATTGTATATCTGGGAAAGATGTATTTGAATCAAATATAGATTTGTGGGCAAACTGACCAGGGGAGGATCCTCTGACCCACAAACAGACCTCATCATGATGACAATCCATTTCCTTCCCCCAATCATGGGAGAGGGGAGAATTGGGCCAATGACAAGTAGAGAGGGGCAGGCTTAGCTAGGCCCAGGCACACACCCATTTTCAAAACACATAAAAAGAGACTGCTGGGACAGGTAGAGAGATTCAATTCCATTTGCTGCGGAGTATGCTGACCGACAACTTCACATCCAGAGATCCAGACTTCAAATCCATCAATCTCCAAAGACCAGAACTTTACTTCAGAACTTAAAGCAAGGGCCTAAACCCACAAACTGAGAACTCTTCTCAGCAGGCCTCAGCATCCTTAAAATCATTTGCAACTATTCCACAGCCGGGTGAGCTGCTTGAATTTTTTTGCCAAGAACAATTGCCAGAGACCAGACCAGAGATTCAGAGTGACCCAGACCGCTGTGAGCAGAACCAGGGAGCTGACCCAGATCACTGATCTGTGTGATGGCATGTGTCATGTATGTGTATTGGACATGACAATCACAGGCCAATGTGTGATGGCACTGCTAGGCAGCATGCAGCAAATGTGTTGGTCTTCCATCTTGGTGTCATCAATGTGTGCCATTTGCCTCCCCTTCATACGCAGTGACAGTGCATGCATGGGAGGGTTATAGTCATGTGGTACATGTGTCAATGAAGTACTGTTTCTGTTGCTTCTCAGCCCTAATTGTGTTCCATGTTGCTAATGCCTGTTCCCATTTCTTTTCTTTCATGTCTTTGCAGGGGACGACGCACTTGATACTGCTGGGGTTGTGGAGATGGTGCAGACCCAGGAGGGGTCTCAGGCCCGACCGGGCACCAGTGAGGGACGTGGTGTGGTGGTAGGTGAGAACCCACACTTGCTGCAGGCTGTCATCTTAAGGGGTGTCTCTGGGTGCACCTCCCCCGAGCTCTATTCAGGTGTCGATTCGGATGATGAGACCTATGTTGCGTCGCAGGTAAGTGTCTCTGGGAGGGATTCTGTACTGTCCAACCCACCTGCACCAGGGGTAGAACCCTCAATGTGGATGTCAGTGTTGGTAGGTCAGCCTTTGGTGGTTACGGATGCAGGGTCACACTCTGCTACATCTGATCCTGTTCCTGGGCCAGCAGATCAGAGGGGGAATGCAGTCCTGCAGCCTCAGGCAGTGCCGGCACAGCAAGGCGCAGTTCGCCTTGCCCCAGACAGGTGTGGTGCCCGCCGACGCGGTGGCCGTACGCCACCTGGCAATACCGCATGGGAGCAATCCATATACGGTATGGCAAACCAGCAGGCAGCATCAACTGAGATGATGGCTCAGGCCATGGATAGGGTGGCCACTTCCATTGTCCCCCAAGAAAGGCTAATTGAACAACTACTCCATTAGCCAGTCACACAGGGAGGACATGTTGGCGTCCAACAGGGACAGGCGGGTGGCACTGGAGACTCTGCGGGAAGCCATTTCCATTGAGTCCCAGGGCCACAGGGAAGCCCTGAGGGTGGAACTCCGTCAGCTCAGGGCAACTCTGGTTGAGCTTGAGGCTTCAGCTAACACGAGGACAGAACAGCATCTGGAGCGGCTCACACGTGCGCTCTCAGCTGAGATGCAGGCAACTAGGGCGGAGGTCCTGGCATCCCGTGAGTTGTTGCATGGGGACCTCCGCACAATTATCCTCCAGAACCAGACCTTCCACACCCGCATGCTTGCTGCCATGGAGGAGCATACTAGGGCTTTGCATGGGCTGCCTCCCATAGTGCCACCACCTCCTGATGCAGCTGCAGAGGGTGAGGAGAGCGACAGCAGCGATTCTCCCACAATAGGGTAGCCGTGCAGGCCATGAGCCCATGAGCCCATGGAGGTGTTTTTTTTTCTGCAAGATCCACACAGATGGGTTTTGGTGTGGACCCTGTCCTTGGACCTCCTGGGTGGCCTCAACCGGGCCCATTAATGGGCATTTTTTATTTTTTTTATTATTTTATTTTTTTATTTTTTATTTTTGATTTTTTGGACAGTGTGTTGCCTTGTGTGGCTCCCGGGGCCATACGCTGTATTGTGGCTGGGCACATGCAGACTTGTCCTGAATTTGGGTCAGATGCTTGGGTTTGTGTGACACACACCCCTCCTGCTTCCCGTTTCCATGGGCTTGCAAAGGGTGTGCCCAAGTGACATTGACTTACACAGTGACGTTGGACTCCCATTTGATGTGTGGGCAGTCTATAGTCAATACTGTGTATACATTCCTAGTGCATATTGTTGTTGTATTGTACACTGCATGGTGTATTGATATGTGCCTCTGCATCCATCTCATCCTCCTAATTTGCAGGTCCATTTCTCATGTCTTCACAAGGCGGTCTACTTTGGGACTGGACTCCATGTTGTAAGCAGTGCACCTACACTCTTGCGTGGCGCTAACACGGTATACTTGGAAGTGTTCGAAGTGCTGCCATTATGAGGTAGTGAGGCTACCAATTTTTTAAGTCCGTACTGTCATGTTTATGGTAGGTTGGAGGTTGTGTAGGTGATTGGTATTCTTGGTAAGTATTTGGTAATGTGTGTTTTTGGTCCTGCATTACTGTGAGCATTTCATGTGTGGCCAGTTTCCATTAGGGACACTGTAGTTGGTGACACTTGGGGCATGTTGTGGGGATTAATTTGTTTGCTCTCACATTGCATGACATGCCATGGTGTGTTGTGTGGCCGTGCCGGGGAGGGGTTGGGTGACATGCCACTGTTCTCATGTTGTATTTTGCAAGTGGGTATTCATTTTTGCTGCATGGAAGTGTGTCTTTTGATGACACTGCATTGGTGGTGTTTGTGTAGGTAGGGATGCACACATTGTGACACTTCCAGATGAACAATCTCAGGCTGCTATGGTTCTGACAGTTAACTGTCCCTTTGTTCATCATAATTGTCAGATTGAGTCATCATTGATTGTCAGATGGTATGTGCCAGGGCTGTGTGCACTCCACAGGGGTGTGCATTCTATGTGAAGTAATTAGCCACCAGCTGCGTACGGGCTGCCTCACCCCGTGCCCTTTCCCCTCCCATGAGCAGCGGGCGTGCATGTGGTTGGGGACGTGGGGGCACCACCATGTCCACAGCCAGGCCCCGGCGTGTTGCATCATTGTTCAGGACACATGCTGCCACTATGATCCTGCACACTACTGGGGGAGCGTATAACAGCTGCCCGCCAGAACGGTCAAGGAAGCGAAAGTGTGACTGAGCACTCCGAATGTGCGCTCCACTATGCCCCGTGTTGCAATATGGGCTGTGTTGTATCTTACCTGGGGAGGCGTGATGGGGTTCCGAATTGGCGTCATCATGTGTGTGCTCAGAGGGTAGGCACTGTCCCCTGGGGATGTGGTGATGGGGATCATTAGTGAGGTATTGGCATTACTCTGTATCTGTCATGCATGCGTGCGCTGTGGCATTTCTACTCACCAAACAGCCATGCATCACCATGCCGCCCAGCTTCCATGTCCCGGTTTAGGGTTGACATCCTGTAAATGAAGCTATCGTGGGTGGACCCGGGATAGTTGGCATATACTGAGGTGATGATTCCCTTGGCATCACATACTACCTGGACGTTGATGGAATGCCAGTGCTTGCGGTTTCTATAGATGTGCTCAGATGCCCTGGGGGGACGTAGAGCCACATGGGTGCAATCAATGGCACCTAGCGCTTTTGGGAATTGTACCACCCTGTAGAAATCCTGGCTGACAGCCTGCCTTTCTGCAGGTGTTCTGGGCAGGTATATGTGCCTGCGGACTGATGGGCGTGCAGTGATGATGGCCAAAACCTGGTGTAGGCTCCGTGACTGCGTGGCCTGTGACACCCCCCCACTATGGCACTTGTCTGCTGAAATGATCCGGTAGCCAAGAAGTGCAGTACATTGAGGACCTTCTCCAGGGGGCTGAGTGCTTGGGAGCACAGGGTGGGTGATGTGAGGTCATCCTCCCATTCACTGACCAGGTCGAGTATTATGTGTGGTGGAAACCTGTACCTCCCATACACCTGGTCATCTGGCATACCAAATAGGCTGGTTCTGGGTGAGAAGATTCTGGCCCTGACTATCCATCTCCTCCTCCTGCGGTATCCCACGGCCACTGCTGCTAGGAACGGTATATTCATCCTGGCATCTGAGCTTGTTTGTAGTTTGCGCACTCTTTTATGCTGCGCAGGACGTGCGCCTGCTTCATGCTGGCGTACGTGTTTCAGGATTGGTCCTTTTATTTTTTGGCGCGTTGTAGGCGAGCGTGTAAATCTTCCCGCCCACCCCAGGAATACACGTACCCCACTCTCACAGGCACAGTCGCGTGTGGAACTTCACGCGCACACACTGAAATACACGTACCCTGCAAATTCGCGTGTGAAACTTCCCGCGCACCCCGAAATACACGTACCCTGCTGGTATCGCGTGTGGAAGTTCACGCGGACCCATGATACACGTACCCTGATGGAATCGCGTGTGAGACTACCCGCGCACCCTTGGAGTACACGTACCCAGGCAAATCGCACGGCTGGGGGGTGGGGGTGCTGGGAGACATGAGTGGGGCCCTGGTGGAGGGTGCCCCACAGTGCTGTGGGGTGGGGGTGCAGGGGGACATGAGTGGGGGCCTGGTGGAGGGTGCCCCTGGATGGAGGGGGGTGGGGGTGCAGGGAGACATGAGTGGGGGCCTGGTGGAGGGTGCCCCACAGTGCTGGGGGGTGGGGGTGCAGGGGGACATGAGTGGGGGCCTGGTGGAGGGTGCCCCACAGTGCTGGGGGTGCAGGGAGACATGAGTGGGGGCCTGGTGGAGCGTGCCCCTGGATGCAGGGGGGTGGGGGTGCTGGGAGACATGAGTGGGGCCTGGTGGAGAGTGCCCCTAGATGCAGGGGGGGTGGGGGTGCTGGGAGACATGAGTGGGGGCCTGGTGGAGGGTGCCCCTGACCGGTGGGGGGTGGGGATGCAGGGAGACATGAGTGGGGGCCTGGTGGAGGGTGCCCCTTGATGCAGGGGGGTGGGGGTGCAGGGAGACATGAGTGGGGGCCTGGTGGAGGGTGCCCCACAGTGCTGGGGGGTGGGGGTGCAGGGGGACATGAGTGGGGGCCTGGTGGAGGGTGCCCCACACCCACAGTGCTGGGGGTTGGGGGTGCAGGGGGACATGAGTTGGACATGTGTGGGGGCCTGCTGGCAGGTGCCCCACAGTGCTGGGGGTGGGGGTGCTGGGAGACATGAGTGGGGGCCTGGTGGAGGGTGCCCCACAGTTCTGGGGGGTGGGGGTGCTGGGAGACATGAGTGGGGGCCTGGTGGAGGGTGCCCCTGGATGCTGGGGGGTGGGGGTGCAAGGGGACATGAGTGGTGGCCTGGTGGAGGGTGCCCCTGGATGCTGGGGGGTGGGGGTGCTGGGAGACATGAGTGGGGGCCTGGTGGAGGGTGCCCCTGGATGCAGGGGGTGGGGGTGCTGGGAGACATGAGTGGGGGCCTGGTGGAGGGTGCCCCTGGATGCAGGGGGTGGGGGTGCAGGGGGACATGAGTGGGGGCCTGGAGGAGGGTGCCCCTGGATGCTGGGGGGTGGGGTGCAGGGGGACATGTGTGGGGGCCTGGTGGAGGGTGCCCCTGGATGCTGGGGGGTGCTGGGAGACATGAGTGGGGGCCTGGTGGAGGGTGCCCCTGGATGCAGGGGGGTGGGGGTGCAGGAGGACATGAGTGGGGGCCTGGTGGAGGGTGCCCCTGGATGCTGGGGGGTGGGGGTGCAGGGGGACATGAGTGGGGGCCTGGTGGAGGGTGCCCCTGGATGCTGGTGGTGGGGGTGCAGGGAGACATGAGTGGGGGCCTGGTGGAGGGTGCCCCTGGATGCAGGGGGGTGGGGGTGCTGGGAGACATGAGTGGGGCCTGGTGGAGGGTGCCCCTGACTGGTGGGGGGTGGGGCTGCTGGGAGACATGCGTTGGTGGGCAGTAGTGCAAGGTGACATGTGGGTTGGCTGGGGGGCATGGCCATGGTGGATGGGCTGCCTGCGGGACATGTGCAAGGGTGCAGGGTAGTCTCCTGTGGTGTGGGCCGCCTGCAGGGGCCGTGGAGGGTGTAGAGGGAACAGCTGGGAGGACCCACATGGCCAATTAACGTGTGGGACTCCCCGGCACCCCCAAAATACACGTAGGCTGCTGGATTCGCGTGTGGAATTTGCCGTGCACCCGGAGTACACGTAGCCTGCTGAAATTGCGTGTGTAACTTCACGCGCACACCGAAATACACGTACTCTGCTAATTCGCGTGTGAAACTTCCCCCGCACACCGAAATACACGTACCCTGCTAATTCGCGTGTGAAACTTCCTGCGCACCCCGAAATACACGGACCCAGGCCAATCGTGTGTGGAACTTCCCGTGAACCCCGTAATTCACGCACACGCTATTTTTCACACAGCGGGTGTCCGTGTTTGTCGGTACCCCTTTGAACCTCATTTGTCCTAGAGGGCCACTGTATGGACCATTCATCATAACTGTATATGGGTGCTTTTTGTTAGCGCACATTTTGGCGCATATTTATTTCAGGCGCAGGGACACTACCGCCTGCTTTCTTGTGACGCACTTGTTTGGCCCTGTGTGCGTCTTTCACCGTGCGCTGGTTTGCCCTATTCGATTCCATGAATACGGGCTGTAGGCGAGCGTGTGGGCGTTCCGCGCACTTGCCTCCTGTACTTCCCCCGTGACACCCATATTTTCACGCGTTGTTCCCCATTCCGAGTGTTACGCCCCGTGTTCCGCCTACTTTTGTGATGTGCGCTGCGCTATGTGCGATTTCGCAGTGGCCGTGGCGCACGCCGTTGGATGACCTGTGAGCCGGCGTGCGCCGCGTACTTTTTCAGCGCACATCGAATGTTTTTCTCGCGCACGGACTTCCATGAATCGATGTGCGCTTGTTTCCCTGCGATTTTCGCAGTTGCACTGCGATTTTCGCACTTTTACTGCGATTCGCACGTTTTGGCACCTCTGCGCGGGAATTTTCGGCGCACATTAATTCCATGAATCGACCAGTAAGGCTTAACGCGGGATCCAAGAACATACACCACCATTGTACCTTCATGGAAATGCAAACTTATGTAATCCTTTTGCATATTATTGTATAAACTGTATGTGAACTAGGCACAAACTCTAGACCACAAATTATTAACATGAAGAGGGGCTGGACAATATTATTTGAAATTGTATAAAAGTATAAATGTTTAGATGTCCAGCACTCTCTCACCTCTCTTTGTCAGGCTGTTATACATTGCGGGGTGTTGTGAGCCAGATAGCTATCTGTGTTTCTTGTAAACTGTGCAGAATAAAAGATCTGTGAATCTTTTCAGCCCATGATTGGTGTATTTCATGTGTGGTACTCAGCCTTGATATTTCTTTGTTCTTACAGCACCAGTCCAGACACACACAGGAGTCACAAGTCCAAACCTGATGATGATGATGGTGATGGTCGGTAGCAAGGACTTGCCAGACCAAATTGTGCCTTTTACACACAGCAGATGGGCATGATGATGAAGGTGACAATGAAGATGGAGATCCTCAGCTGCAGGAGAACGTGTAGCAGCAGTCATCCATCATGAAAGTCCCAAAAATTGAGCCAGGGAGGTCTGGGAGTCAAGCAGGCCTCACCATCTTCCCCCCCCTTCACTCGAAGTAACTCGCTCAAAAATTTTAAAAAATAAAAAATGTGGCATCTGCACGCCTACGGCATGGGACGAATCTCCAAAGTTATCTGCTCTGCGTCAAAAATGTAAACATTCTTCACCGCCGGGCCCAGGCAACGCACCAACCTCGTCGCCACTGTTGGGGGTCTCTCCTTAACCCATGCGGCAGTCCCTTTGAGCCCCTAACCCCACAGACTCAGGCGCACACGCCTGTTCAGCTCGGGCTCCCCGGTCGCACTGTCGCGTGCACGTCCCTTAAGGGGGCAGCGCCACAGCGTCCCACACCCACCTGCAGGATCGGCGTCGGCTCTGTCTGTGCCATGATGTGAACGGTGTGAAAAATGCATTTATTATATGAAGATTATCGATGTATGTATAATAAATGCATTTTTTCACACTGCGTTCACACGTTGCAGCATGTGCATGAGCATTTTATCAAATGATGCAGCTTGAGTGAACAATTCATTTCTGTTTTGGGGCTGTGTAGCTAGGAAATGAATGTGGCGATTTCACATACTGAAGGTGTCCTTCCTGTCTTAGTTTGACTATTAGGGTGTAGGACGCAGCTTCATTAGTGCCGGGTGGAGTTGTAAGGTCACTGGACTTCACCAATAAGTTCCCTGTTGCTATGCACTTCTCAAAAGGAGAGTGGCATGCAGGGACTCGGATTTGATCATCTTGACTGAATGCATCCACAAGTAATTCCCATGTCACTTCCCATGTACATTGGGAACTTAGCTGAATGTGCAGTCGTGAGGCTTTTCACTGACTGTGCACATAGTGGTGCTCCTTCTGTTTTCCAGACATCTCTCTCTCTTTCTCTCTCTCTCACTCTCTCTCGCTCTCGCTAATCACGGCAACAGGAAAGAGCTTTTTTTCAGAAGTAGTGCAGTTTACGTCATGTGCGAATCATCTGCTTTGATTGGTCTGATTGGTTTGATCTTCTGAGTGGTGCAAGGCTGTGTGATTCACGTCCAATCATGTCAACCTCTGCTCTTAGAAAAGGCAGGAAGCTGGCTACAATTAATGTTCACGTTAACTCAACGCGTAGGTATTATTAATAGCAAAAAAAATCACAATAGGATGTCTCTATCGCTCCTTTATGATTTTTCTGCACGCACGTTGTCTTGTAATAAGCAATAAAGCAGACTGTATACCCAAAGGAAGGAAAATAAGGCAATTTATAATTAGAAGTTAGTATTACGTCCTCTAAAACAATCAGAATCCTGGGAATACAGTTAATAGCTTCTGTTACTGGCCACATTGCAAACATTCTTAATTCAGAAACTGCCTCACAGCTGACCTCAGCATTTACTTTTTGGTGGCGGGGGGCACAAAGTGTTAATAGCCTTAAAGACCTCACGAGGTGCCATTATCGAATGAGGAAATGCGCATCCTGTGTCAGATTGGGGTACACAATTGGCTTGGGCCTCAATGAAAACATGGCCAACCGTTGCAAATGGGAATTCATTTCTTTTGTCACAGACTGTTTGAGTAGTACCCAAGGCGGTGGGTTTTGATGAAATGTGATGCAAATTGTGTATTTTAAAGAATATTTATTCAGCAGCACTGGTCAAAACTACTAACAGCATGGTAAAGTAACTCATCAAACTGGCCAACATGGGCCAAAAAAGTGTCCCACTTTTACCAAAATAGAAGGTTAGTAGGCAAAGCTCAAATGTGGCGACAAACAGCACTGCGATGGACATCCCACTAATGCTGCACTACATCAGGTACCCGTCTAGCACAGGCCTGAACACCTCATCGCAGTCAACTCTTCTAGAAACTGCATGAGAGACGGTATGGGTTTTATCGTTGTTTGCACACTCATTTTGACTAATTTTATTCAACATTATCTTAGGGGATACTCACAATCCCCTCATAGACGGGTTGGGCTCATGCGCTGTGCTTGCTGCTTTGGCAAAATGTCGGGCTACTTTGAACAAAAATTCCAGTGCCACTTTTGGTTCCCAGTCCAGCTCTGAGTGCAGAGGTAAATTGGCAGTGGGTAGAATTCCTAAATCCCCTTCTGTTACAAAAAAATGCACTTCTGATGAGTTGAGATAATCTCCTCTACAAAAAAGATCAAAGAAATCTCGATCAAGAAGTCGTTTGCGTCATTCTTCATCTTCCACCAAGAAGTCAAAGAAAAGACATCATAGGTCACCTTCTACCTCGATTGATTACTCACCCGAGAGAATCACATGTCCAACGCGGTCCGACTCCCCAGCTAAATGAGAAGAGTTTCGGAGGGAAATGATGAAAATCTTTGAGAGAGAAGCCCCTACTCCCTCGAAAGAATGGAAGAAAGACCATTGGCCTCTTTAGAAGTGAGGCGGTAAGGGGTTAACGGTGCCGGTAAAGGTGCTGGTGCCGTTAACCCTCTACCGCCTCATTACGAGGTTCCCTCGCGGGACCCGCAAAGGACGTCTGGTCAGACCAGACGTCCTTTGCGGGTCCCGCGAGGGGACCAGCATGCTAACAACGGGCCCATCATAAATGGGCCCGTTGTTAGCATGCTCCCCATTCCCATTGAGCCCTATGGGCCCTATGAAGATCAGTCCTGTTAGTTATAGTGCTTATAGTACCAATGCTCGGGATCAGGAACCCACAAGGCCTTTGAACCATGTCCAGGCATCGCGTTTGGCCCAGCGAGGTGTGTAGTGGACTTGTGGAAAAAGGGACACGTGGCTGATTGCTGGGCGAATGAACACAATGGTGCACTGACAAGTACAGTTAGCCGGGAGCCATTGGTATGCACTAGCCCCACAAAGGAAATATAACCCCCTGTGTGTGTAGAGAGCTACGTTGGTGATATTACTATGAAATCGTCCGATCTTACCAACAGCAGTGGTGTTACTGGTGGTTGTAGTAGTACTTCTGTTAAGCACATTGGTTTCCGGTGTAATACCCATGGAAGGCAGTGTCCCTAGCGTGGTGAAAGAGATCAGAACGCGTGGAACAAAGGCGGTCGGTATCCTGGATGGTAAAGTATTGGCATCCCCGGGAAAAGGGATGTGTCATATTGTGACACAAAGAGTTGTTAATCCGGAGGTCATAACACCAATCAGCAATATTGATCTCCTGTGCAGGGATGAAGGGAATCCCCTCCAATGGCATATGTAGGAGTATGGGACCATATATAAGAATCATAAGCATTCACCAGGTCAGCATAGGCCCAAGAGAAGTTGAGGAATGTGTTGATGTCTGTGTGTCACATGGTGTATGTACGGTGGTGTTGAGCAAATACCATGGTAAGAAACAGCAACATGGTAAAAATGCTGCACATAAACTAGTGTAATAGCAGTAATATTCCTAGCTTTAGCAGTCCAAACCTACGGGACATTGGGACCTTATGCCCAAAAGTTCCTAAGAGTGCCCGTCGTCACCGGACATGCTAAGCAGGAGAGATGATGATGTAAAAGTTCAGGATCCCTGCCAGGGTACTGCTGACATATGCGCGGGGCTGAAAAAATCTTTTGAGAGCAATGGGTCACCTGCCGGAGACAAGGGTAGCAAAAACCTTGAGAGTGATGGGCCACCTGCCGGAGACAAGTGTAGCAAAAACTTTTGAGAGTGGTGGGCCACCTTCCGGAGACAAGTGTAGCCAAAACCTTTGAGAACGATGGGCCACATGCCGGAGACAAGTGTAGCAAAATCTTTTGAGAGCGATGGGCCACCTGCCAGAGACAAGTGTAGCAAAAACCTTGAGAGTGATGGGTCACCTGCCGGAGATAAGTGAGATGGTGGCCGCACTGCGCAAGTTATACTTTGGTACCGGTAGCAGAACTTTGACATTAGGAAGTGCTGGATGTGGAGTTTCCAGTGTTTTAGCTTCTTGGATCACAGGGGGGCGCTGAAGAAGAGTCTCTTTCTCCTGCACTCCTGCAGATTTCACGTTTGTTGTATTTTTGGTGCTGACGGACAGCAGTTTGGCTTTGTCCTGGACCTCTGGTTGTTAGGCAGGAGATGATGATGTAAAGGTTCAGGATCCCCGTCAGGGTGATGCTGACAGATACGTGGGGCTGAAAAAAACTTTTGAGAGCGTTGGGTCACCTGCCAGAGACAAGGGTAGCAAAAACATTGAGAGCGATGAGCCATCTGCCGGAGATAAGTGTAGCAAAAACCTGGTAACGGTAGTGGAACCTCATCATCAAGAAGTGCTGGATGTGGAGTTACCGGTGTTTTAGCTTCTTGGCCCACAGAAGGCAGCTGAAGAGGAGTCTCTCTCGCCTGTACCCCTGCAGATTTCATGTTTGCTGTGTTTTTGGTGCTGACGGATGGTGGGTTGGCTTTGTCCTGGCCCTCTGGCTGTTTTCCTTCGTCGGGTGGAGGTGCTGCTTCCACACACTGGTTGGCGTGCATGCAGGAGTAATTTCCTCTACAGCGAACAGCTGTGTGGGCCGTCAGTAATATCTGGAAAGGTCCTTTCCAGCGAGGATGCAGGGATGATTTTTGCTGATGTACTTTCAGGACTTCCCAATCGCCCGGCAGGAGGCTGTGGCACAGCATTTCAGGCAGTTGGGGCAGAGCTTCTTTAATTTGCTGGAAGTGAGAACTAACAATGAGCATTAGTCTTTTGCAATATGACACCACCAGATCATCATTCAGTTTTAAGTCACAGAGCTCTGGGGAAGGTGGTGGAGTAATTGGCATTCGCATGGGCCTCCCCATGTGAATCTTTTGGGAGGAGAGTCCATGTACTCTGTTTACAGAGTTTCCTAGGTCCATGAGGACAAGAGGGAGAGCATCAGGCCAGTTTAAGCTGGTTTCCTGTCAGACCTTGGCAAGGCAAAGCTTCACGTCAAGGTTTCGGCGTTCCACTGCCCCTGCTGATTTTAGGTGAAAAATACAATGCAGGTGCTGGAGGATCCCCAAGGCACTGCACATGTTCTGTACAATTTGTCCAGTGAAATGGGTGCCTCTGTCAGAGTTTATGGAAAGTGGAAGGCCAAAGCGTGGGATAAACTCTTTTAGCAGTCTCTTGGCCGCCATAATGGAATCAGCATATTCACAGGGGTAGGCCTCAGGGCCGGTGCTATCAGTAGGCAAGGTTAGGCGCTTGCCTATATGTGGAAATGTTAGAGCGGCAAAATGCTGCTTTAGCACCTCCACACTAATTGGGCCTCATTATGATCCAGGCGCTAGTTGTTTAACGGCGCCGTAAAAGGCTGCGGCACCGTTAAACGCCTAGCGCCTAATTACGAGATCCCTTTGCGGGACCCGACCTTAACGGCTGATTTTACCCGCAAAGGGACCTTGGTGCTAATTACGGTACCGCAATTTGCGTTACCGTAATTTGCGCCTTCCCCATTCCCATTGAGCCCTATGGGTCAGAAATGGGAATGGGGAAGGGCCATGGCGGCATGGGGAATTACCGCCCCGCCAACCTCAGAATGGGGTGGTAATTCCCCATTCCGCCATGGCGGGCTCCGGCATGGACCATGATGCTAATAGCACCATGGTTTAGCGCTGGAGTCCTACTGAGGCCCATTGTATACTAACTGCCTTGCCTGTGATAGCACCGGCCCTGACTGTCTTCAAGCTGAGGCTGGCTCCTGTAGCAGCAGACCAGGCGGCGCTACCACGCCGTGAACATTGGGGTCGGGTCAGGGTCACAAGTGGCATGGGCATGGCACTGGCAGTGCTGGCACGGTCCGGCACCTGCACATTTGCTCTCCACGTGGCAGGCCATGAACGAAGCACCATACGTGCCCCCTCGAGTCTCGACCTATCGTCGTTGGTCATGGTGTGAGTCTATCAGGGAATGCTGCAGTCCACTGTGCAGCCTGACTGAGCCCCCTGCCCTGAGCCTGTTAACTTGAATTGGTCCACCGTCCGGACCGTCCATCAGACGTGGTGGCCTGTGCACCCTGGCTGTAGGCCGGCAGCAGCCTTTTGCTGTGCGGTGCGCCAGGCCAGTGAGTAGCTGTCGCGTAGGCCACGCATCTTGGACGTGGCGGACCCAGCTGTGCTGCCTGTACTGCATGCTGTGCTGAGAACAGTCTGACTTCACGCAGGTGAGGACTTCAAACTAATTGGATTATTGTATACTGCCTTGCCTTGATAGGATTGACCCTGCTTCCTTCGCACACTCCCTCCTCCTCTTCAAATCCTCCTAGCAGGAACTGGTACCTGCATTAACATGTGTGTTCTGCTGTACTCCGCGTGCAACACTAGGAGACTGACACGGTGCAGATTGCATGCTCGTGTGTGCACTGTGTCTCCTTCACACTCCACTACACGAAAGTTAGTGAATCCCCTGCAAACACCTTTAAAACATAGTTCGGGTTGCATGCCCATTTGTACCCTGTGGAAAATAGCACAGAGTGTAGGCAGAGGTGCATGCGTGCAATATATTATGCATTAACTTCGCTCACTTCCGGTCAATGGCACTAATGCAAGCAGGACCGATTCCATCTTTCAACCTTCCAAGGTCAATCAATAACATGGCTGCCATCTCCTTCTTTTTCGGCACCACTTGTTCTTGACAGAGCCAGGACCTCGAATAATGTAGCCAGTCCCCCACACTACCCATTTGGGGATTCGGAATATAGCTTTTCAATGCATCCAGGGGAGCTGTAGGCAAGAAATTCATGGAATGGCCCACGTGGAATAAATACGGGATGCCTACTGAGGCCCTTGAATGCAGGCTATCCCAGTGTCCCTACAGGTTGCAGAGTCTTGCTGATTCTCTGACATTGTTTTAATGATCACATCAAATGAACATGGGCGGGCTGAGTTGCCCCATCTGCCTTCGTGGGACATTTGTGCCCATTTGAGCTTGCAGTCCATTGACTACCTACCGAAGGCCATGCTAATCCCATGGCCAGCCATTCCTACCTACTTCTTGCCCAAAAAGCATCCACTCCTGGGATGTCTGAGCTCGCTTTACTCAAGCCAATAGCCCCATATCGCCAGAGGTCATCTCAGTGTCAGCCCTCGGCCTCATCAGTCAGGCTGCACCAATGGCAAAAGATGTTTTGAGTAAGTCCAGTTCATTCCTGCTTGGTCGCAGCTCTGCTCAAGTAGGTCACTTTGAAATAAAGTTGTTGCTTAAAAAAGAAAAAGGGGAGTTGGGTGCCGTGAGGAGTGCTGGCTCATCACACTTCCTCAAGTACTGGAGTGCAAGGTAACCTATTTAAGTGAACATCATGACACAAATGTATTTATTTTTTACTTATTTTATTATTCATTTATACAGCGCTTATACACAGGTGGAGTGCTTCAAAGTGCTTCAAGGCGGGAAGGGAACAAGGAAATACAGTAATCACTCTTAGGCCTTGAGGTTTCCGAATGATTGACAGAAAAACTAGCATACTTGGCCTGAAGGCATTTCACCTAGCGCAAGTGCATGAAGTGTTACAGTAGCGACCAGGCTAGGGAGAAGGGACACAAAAGGGGCGAGGGGAGGCAGGACGGTATGCAGTGATTATCATGAATACCAAAATAACTAATACCATTATAACAAACCTAAAATAACGAATTCCAAAACATTGAATTCAGAAAAAAACAAAAAAAGGGGGCTGGGAGGGGGGATAATGGTTTTGGGGGAAAAGTATTAAGAACAGAAAATGGGTGGTGTTTTGGAGCGGTACTCCCCCTCCCCTGGAAAAAAAACTAGAAAGGAATTAATTTGGGAATTTGTTATTATGGTATTCGATATTATGGTATTAGTTATTTTGGATTTGTTATAATTACATGTGACAGACAAACTAACTAGTCCCGGTACATTTAGGTCATGCATACGTACAGAAGGAGGTACGAGGAAGAGGGACCCGGGGGTAACAAATGAGACCAGTCCAGAAGGGCCCTGGATTAAGTGCAGGGAGCTTGCCCCGCTCATGGAGCGTGATCTGAAAGTGCAGTAATGCTGAACATAGTGCAGTGGCCCGGAGGCAAGTGCAAAAGACTGGTGGAGGAGCCTGGAACCTGTAAGGCTCTGGAGGTGAACCAGGCAACCAGTCAGCAAAACTGAACAGAGTTAGGGAGGAGAAGAAGGGTGGAGAGAAAAAGAATAGAAGTTAGCAAGGGAGAGGGAGAGAGAAGGAGGAAGAGAGGAGGAAGGTCTTGAAGAGTTTACAGAACTTAAAGTGCCCCGGCTCAAGACGGAGAGACGCACGGAGGCTGTTCCAGAGGAAGGCACCTGCAGAGGATAGAGATCTACCGCCAAATCTCTGATTGTGAAAGTGGCTCACCCTCAGAGAGTTGGAGGAGAATGAGTGGAGGACTCTAGAGGGAGAGTATTTAGGAAGAGAGCGTTGTAGATAGTGCAGGCCCGGCCCTGGCCCCAGAAAGCCTTGTGGATTATGCAAAGGGTCTTTAACTTGATCCTTGCAGTCACGGGGAGCCAGTGGAGGGATTTCAGCACTGGAGAGATGCGGTCACTGAGCTTGAGGCCAAGGATACATCTCGTGGTTCTGTTCTGGATGAGTTGTAGAGGACAGATAGTAGAGGTAGGAAGATTGAGAAAGAGAGTGTTGCAATAGTCCAGCCTAGAGCGAACCAGGGCTTGCGATATGGTGAGTCTCTGGGGGAAGTGAGAAAAGGCAGAATACCTCTCAGGAGGTGCAGTTGGTAGTGGGACTTTTTGGAGATGTCTGAGATGTGAGAGGAGAAGGAGAGATTTTTTGCTTCATTGGTAGCTGAGGGTGCAGAGCATAGGGAGGTCGGCCAGTGTGAGAGTGGGAAAGCGGGAGCAGGGGTCCCAATGACTACAATCTCTGTCTTACTGGCATTCAGGAAAAGATTGTTAGCAGCAAACCAAGACTGGCCTGCAGATAGACAGTCAAGAATGAGCGAGGAGGAGGAGGAGAACGAGGGTAGCCTGAAAGAGAGCTGTGTGTCATCCGCATAACACTGAAAGTTAGAGTTAAAGGTAGAGATCCTTGGGCCAAGGGGGACATGTAGATAATGAAAAACGAGAGGGATAGGTTAGATCTTTGGGGGACACCACAAGTAGAGAGAGTAATAGAGGAGAGAAAGGACCCAAGTTCCACCTGAGAGGGCCGGTCAGAGAGAAAGGAGGTGAGCCAAGCCAGGACCTGATCTGTGATGCCCAGGGTATCACGGCGACGGGTGGTCAGGATGTTGTGGTTTACCGTATCGAAAGCAGAAGAGAGGTTGAGAAGAATGAGGACAGAGGGAGAGTTAGAGTCAAGATTTGAGAGCAGGTCTTCACAGGTGTTCAGAAGAGCAGTATCCGTGGTTGGTTGAGAACGATGAGGACCCGGAAAGATCATGGTGGGGGGGGGCACCAATCTGGGAGTTTGCCTAGAGTGGTAAAATTACTTGCACCGACCCTTGTAGGCCTCAGTCCATCCTACAAATGTATCAATTATTATTTCAACATACTCAAAGGAGGCACATTTGGGTAAGCTAATTAAATCTATTTGGATATTCACAGGCTTTCCAGGGTTAAATGTAAGACACGCTGGACAGTGAGCTTTTCCCAGCCCTGTTTCTCTGCCTGGGAGGCCGCGTCTTGGAGGACCGCCAGGACTGAAAGAGATGCTAGGCCGCCCACCACTGAGAGGAGAAACAGTGGCACATAATCTGGAGCTGGAGAGCCGCATTTTTCACATGGCCGTCAGCCAGCGCATTACCCTGCAAGGTACTGTCAGAATGTGTGTTGGTTTTGCACTTCACAACAGTAGGCAACTTGGTAGGCAGCAGAATCGCATTAAGCAGGGCTTCAACATAGGGTGCATTGTAACTGGGAGTACCTTGTGCAGTTGGGTAACCTCTCTGTTTCCAGAGGGTCCTATAGTCATGTGAAATACCAAAAGTGTAGTGTGAATCAGTGCATATCGTGATTGTGATGTGTGGGGATGATGAAAGCGTGTGTTAGGGCAATGAGCTCAGCAATTTCTGCTGATTGTACTGATGGTAGCTGAAAAGCTTCTAAAACTTCAAAGGAGGTGCAAACGGCAAAACCTGCCTGGATACTACCTGTCGAATATCTAAGACAAGGCCCGTCAACAAAAAGAATGAGGTCTGCATTGGGGAGGGGGATATCCTTGAGGTCAGTTCTAGGTGATGATACGTCAACCGCTGCCAGGCAGTTGTGCGGGTGACTGTCATCGGTTGTAGGCAGGTTTGAGTGTGGCGCATCTGATGAGAGGGATGTCAGTGACAGAGAGGAGCAGTTTTTCATATTTGACATGCAGCTGATAGGTGGTGTATTTTAACACTGAGGACGAGTGCTAATACAGAGTGTGGTACTGCTATGTTTATGTGATGTGCTAGGGCGATGTTATCAGCTTGTGTAGGGTGAAGGGCAGTGGCAGCTACCGTTCTGAGACATGTGGGAAATGCGGAAGCCACAGGGTCAAACTGTGTGCTACAGTAGGCTACAGGGTGTTGTAGATCCCCATGCTACTGAGTATGCCTAAGGCATACCCATCTTTCTCATCACAGAACAGGGTGAATCATTTAAAATAGTCAGGAAGGGCGAGGGCCCGGAGCAATGGAGAGGGCAGTCTTGACCTTGGCAAAGGCTGTGGAAGCGTCAGGAGACCACATGAGCTTGTCAAGCTGGGAGTCATGTAGCATCACCTGCATAGGTGCAACTATTCAGGGATAATTAAGGATTATGGGGCAACAAGAATTGTTCATCGCCAAAAAAGGAGCGCAGCTGCCTTTTAGTGACGGGCATGGGACTCTGTAAGATGCAGGACCCTCGAGTGGGAGCAAGGCGCCTAGCGCTGTGGGAAATGTCATGTCCTCGGTAGCGAACTGTAGGTAGGCAGAGCAGCAATTTTGCTTTGCTCCCTTTGTGAACTATTTCTGCCAAGGCAGTTAGGAGCACTTTGGCGTCACTGAGGGAGACCTGAAAGGAAGGTGATGCAATTAGCACGTCATCCATTTTGTTTTATTTCATTTTATTTATACTGCGCACCACTGACCCTGAGGCATGAGGGCCCCGACAAACAAGCAAATACTAAAAATCAAGCCCAGAAGCTGAGCACACAAGCAACAAAACGTAAACAGTTGAACAACATTAAGGAAATTAATAAGACGGAAACTATTATATAAGAAAAAACTACAAGACGTAGACAAATTAAACAGCATCAAAGCAAGAGGCTAAAAAAGAAAACTGTTATAAGAATAAAACATACAGGAGAGTAAACAGATCAGTTCAGAACAATTCTTAGATTCGTGGGCAAGGACAAATAATGCGAGTTTGAAATTCTTTTAAAATACAAAGGTAAGGGGTGCGTGGCCTGGAGCGCCAGCGATGAGGCAGCTCCACTAATGGCCTCTGCATGGGCCCGCAGGTAAAAGCTATTTTCTCCTGGTTCCTGCTATGCCCGCCATGAACACCGATATACTAATGCAGCAGAACATCCCCAGCACCATCGACTGCAACCTGGGAGCTTAACGCCCCCGGGATCGCTGTAAACGCTCCTCCGGCTGCCGGCACCGCAACCAAGATGGCGGCCGCTTCCCTGAGCCCGCGCTTCGCTGCCCTGCCAACTCCTCTTCCACGGCGCGCGGCAGACATCGGAAATCGGAGCCTCTCTCCGGTGCGCTTTAGGGGGGCGCTGATGGCCCCTGCCCCCACCCGCCCGAGGTCCCAGCCTACTGCCCATCATTGGACCCCGCCCGATGCCTCAGTGAGCCAGCCACCAGCATAACCCACGCACCGGGCCTCCGGGAGCCTGAGCCGGGGAGCTGAATTTACTGTACGCCCTCCTGGGAAAAGGGCCCCCCCCCGCCTACCATTCGTATCGCGGCCCTCGCGAGGGGACTGCGCGTCACCCAGGTGAGCCCTGTTGACCTCCAACAGACGTGGCAGGCCCTGCATTCTCCTGCATCGAGGGCTTTGGAGACTCTCTCCTTTCTCCCTGCTGGTTCCATTTGCCTTCAGCTGTCCTTTGGAAGTCTCCCCTGCTGGGGGTGGCCTAACCTTCTGAGTCCTGCAACATCTGCCACCCCCAGCGGCCTGCTAATCCACGCAGATCTACGTTGCCCCCTCCTTGTGGGGCCGTGATGCCTCCCTTGCCTTCCTGGGGCGCCCCTGCCCACTTCCCTTCTTTACCAGCCGGGGAGAGCCTGCTACCGCCAACTGCATCCTGGTCTCTGCCGCAGAGGGCCGCCTGGAGACCCGTGGCGACCTACACCGCCTCCTGAAGGCCTTCCTACCCACTCAACCTCCTGGAGCACTCCGGCCCATTCCATCCCCGCTTGCCTCGGCTTCTGCCTTTCTTGGTCCCTGTGGCAGCGGATCCCGGCCTGGGCCCCCGGAGCATGCCCCCTCACTCCAAAGCCATGTCCAAAGCATCAAAGTCCTCCAAATCGGCTGACATTTCCACCATGCTACAGGCTTCGGAAAAAGGAAAGAAAACAGACCCACCTAAACTCACACCTCAGAATGCGTCCGTCGAGAAAGGGACGCTCGCAACCAAAGAGGACCTTCAGGCCTTCATGTCGGACATCAAATCAGAATTCAGAATCTGCATGACGGAACTCAGTGCTAAATTGGAACAAACTGACCAAAGGGTCCGTAGCATTGAGCAGAGGATGGGGAAGGCCAAGGACCTGCCCATAGATCACTCTAACTCACTAACGGAGATGTAGCGCACCGTCCAGATGTTAATGGAGAGAACCAAAATTCTCGAATTTAAACAGGAAGACATGGAAAACCGCTCCCGTCTCAACAACCTGCATATCCGAGGGGTGCCTTCATCAATCCTTGACAAGGAGCTCCCTGAATATGTAAGCACCTTCTTTCAGTCTCTATTGCCGGATCTGGACGAGGCCCAACTTCTACTTGATCGAACCCATAGATTGCGACCCCGCTGGGCAGTGAACACAGACCCCCTCCGGACGTAACTACAAGAGTCCACTTCTACACCACTAAGGAGTCCATCACAGCAATGGGCCGATCAAGGATGAGCTCCCTTTCCAGGGCGTCCCCCTACAGATCGTCCAGGACCTCCCCACTCTAACTCTCCAGAAGTGCAGGATGCTTTGTCCACTCTCGCTCTTCCTCCAAGACCAGCAGATCCGCTACCGGTGGCTTTTCCCCACGGCGCTACAATTCTCGTATAAAGGCACCTCCTGCACCATCAGCCACCTCGACGGCGCAGCATCGATTCTCCGTCCGGACTCCCCGGGACTTCAGACCCATCCTTTCCGGGCCGCACGAGCCCGGCCCCGAACACTACCTCCCCAAGGCCGAACCGGGCCCCTTGGTCCAGAGTGCAGAGAAACCGCAAACCCAAGTGACGTGTGAGGACGTCCGCACAGAACACGTAGCATTGGAACCAGCCAAACTATTTGAGCTTACTGCGGACCACACCCTCGTCCAAGGCGGATGCCACCACCTTACTCTTGGAGAAACTTTCAACCATGTTGGTTCTGTCGAACGACAGCCTGGGCGGCCAGGGGCCATGCCGATAGTTTAAAATTGGCCCAACTGGTCGCAGTTTGGACCTCCCGTTGGAGGCAGTTGTTGAATGCTCATACCTCCCGTTGGAGACCAATTTTAAAACCTTCAACCACAGGAGAACTTGAAATAGCTATGTTCTCACAGCCATGGCTGACTTGATCCACCCGCAAGCCTCCCCCCCACAGCAAGCGGATCCCTTGAGACAGCTGCCACATCTAAAACTTAAGTTCACCACCCTGAACGTTAGGGGCTTGAACTCCCCCGCCGAAGAGAAAATGCATTTTGCAAAGGCTACAGAACGACGGGACCTCGATCGCTTTCCTGCAAGAAACTCACTTAATCCCATCGGACTTCTCTCGCTTGTGAAATAGACTCTTTCTGCTCCCAATGGGACTAAGAAGGGAGGTACTGCTATCCTATTCACGAAAGATCTGAGGCCCCAGATCCTGGACTCGCTGCAATGACAGGATGGTCGCTTCATCGCGATAAAATGCATCGTCCTTGGTCAACTTTACACCCTCATTTCGGCCTACGCTCCGAACGAACACCAAGAAGGCTTCTACCAAGACCTGGAAGACTCTCTCCTTCCGCTCATTGAGGGGCAGGTCGTCATGGGAGGGGACTTCAATGGGGTCCCGGATCCCCCCAAGGACAGATCCCATCCCCTGACATCCAGAGATCTGAAGTTGGCCACTGGCTTGCTCCACCTGTTCCGCACATTGAACGTTGTGGACTCCTGGAGGGTATTGTCCCCAGATGAGAAAGATTTCACTTTCTACTCGTATGTGCATCACACCTTCTCCAGGATTGACCTGCTCCTGACCTCCCCGCAGATCCTGACCTTCACAGACGATGTGGCGATTGGCCCCCAGATCCTCTCGGATCATGCTCCAGTCACACTAACCCTGCGGTCCCATGGCCCGGAACCCCCTCCTCGCCGCCAGTGGAGCCTATATGACCCTATTCTGGGGGACATGGCAGTGAGAGACTCAATCGCCAGAGCAATAAAAAACTTCTTTGCAGAAAACCGTGACAAGGATACTTTCCCGGGCAACACCTGGGACGCCATGAAAGCAGTGCTCAGAGGGGAATTGATCGGCCAAGGCGCCGCGTTTCACAAAAGAAAGCAGGTGACCCGGGCCGCCCTGGAAGCCGAAGGCTGTGAAGCTATAGCCACCAACAAAAGAAAGGGCTGGGCCCCTAAATCCTACAGGGTCCTGCAAATGGCAAGGAAGAGGCTCAAAGCGCACTACGCTGACGCCACAACGAGCCTACTAACTAGAACCAAGCAATGGTATTATGTCCATAACAATAAGGCAAACAAACTGCTGGTTAACAAGCTGGCCAAGGAGAAGAGCAGAAATACCATCCTGGGCCTCTGCGACCCGCGGGGGACGATCCACTACACAGACAACAAGAAACTACGCCTGGCAGTCGCCCACCACTCAGAAATAATGACGGCAGTCCCGAGAGTCCTGGGTGAGCAGCGCGCATACATCCAAGAGGCGGCCCCCCCGCATCTGACCCCGGTGGCCAGGAAAGAACTCGAAGCGCCCATTACAACCGAGGAAGTGGAGGCAGCCATCAAAAGCTTGAAAACCAGAGCCTCAGGCCCAGACAGATTCTCCACCCACTTCTACAAACTCTTCCGGCCCCAACTAGTGGCCCCTCTGGCCGCCTCTTCAACTCATTTGTGGCCACCGGGACGATCACCCCAACGATGCAGGAATCCATCACTGTCCTCATCCTCAAGCCGGGAAAGGACCCCCAAGATATCAGCTCGTATAGACCCATCTCTCTGTTGAAGTTGGATGCCAAAATATACTCTAAGATCCTGGCCAACCGTCTTGCACCTATCCTTCCGAGCATCATAGACCCGGATCAAACAGGGTTTATAAACTACAAGTCGACAAAAGATAACATCCGCAGGGCACTGGACCTAATAGAGATCGCCAATCAGGATTCCCAACAACTGGTCCTACTGGCACTAGACACCACTAAGGCCTTCGATAGGGTGGACTGGTCTTACCTGCGCCTCACCCTAGAGGCTTTCGGCTTTGCCCCGACCTTCGGGAAGATGATCTTTGCGAACTACCAAGCCCCTAAGACCAGCCTAAGAGTCAACGGCCACCTATCGCACCCAATCCATCTCACATGCGGGACGAGGCAGGGATGCCCATTATCCCCGCTGCTCTTTGCTCTGGCCATGGAGCCGCTGGCTCGGCGAATTCACAAAAAACCCCGGATCGGGGGGCCTGAAGATTGGCTCCTGGCAACATAAAGTTGCCCTCTATGCAGACGATGTTCTGCTAACCATCACAAACATCGAAGGGTCCATGAGAACGGCCCTGGCTGAAATCCACGACTTCGGGAGGGTATCGGGATTCGCCATTAATTTCCAAAAGTCAGCGGCACTCAGAGTGGGCCTGACCCCAGCCGAACGTGAGGCCTTAGAGGAACGAGGCCCGTTCCATTGGAGCACCCACTCGATCCCATACCTGGGGGTTCCGGATCCCCGCTCACCCAACGAAGGTCTATCAGGCTAACTTTCCGCCGCTCTTCGAGGAACTGGAGAAGGACCTGACACGCTGGCAATCACAAGAAATCTCCCTGCTAGGCCGCATCACGACATGTAAAATGAACCTACTCCCTCGCTTCCTCTATGCCTGCGCCTCCCTCCCAGCCCAAATTCTGCTCCCTCCTCTACAGCGGCTCCAAAGGAAGATGATTGACTTCATCTGGAAAGGGAAGAAAGCACGTATCCCACGAAGATCGATGATGACCAGCACGAGACTGGGTGGACTGGGGGTCCCCGACCTCCGAAAATACCAAATGGTAGCACAGCTAGCCCACCACCAAGCATGGGGGCTCGCCACAGGGCGGCCGAAATGGGTGGAGATTGAGCAATCCTGCCTCCCTCTCCCCCTCCGCTCCCTCCCGTTTCCCCCTTACGCCTTACACCGGAGCTGGCCGGGAGTACTGACTGCCACAAAACAATCGATAAAGGCTTGGGAGTGGGCCCGCAGGCATTGTGGCGTTCCAGGAGACCTGAGTGCACTCTCTCCAATCTTCCTCAACCCAGCTTTCTCCCCCGGAGCTCATCCAAGGAACTACAGGAACTGGGTCGCAGGAGGCCTCGAAAGAAAGGGGCAGTTCTTTGATGGGGACTCCCCCCTAACCTTTGGACAATGTAAATTGGCATTCCAGCTAGCATAGACAGACAGATACTCCTACGCCTAACTCAGGCACTAGTGCTCCCACCCTCGGACCCGAGCAGCGGCCACGAGACCCCTTACTCCACTGCAGCTAACAGTGAACGACCTGCCTGCCCGGGGGAAGATATCAGCCCTTTATAAACTGCTACAAGATGACCCTTTCCGTTCCAGGCCCTCCTATATGTCCCAATGGGAGATGGACCTTGGGCATGCTATAGAAGATCACACGTGGGTGGACATCTGGTCTAGAACGCGCACAGCATCCCACTGCATCACCAACCGGGAGTTGCTCCTGCGATGGTATTACCTCCCCCCCTGCGCCTCCATCACTTCCAACAGGCCCTGGATCCTCCATGCTGGAGTCTCTGCAGCCTCCACGGATCATACTTCCATATGTGGTGGACCTGCCCTAGAGTACGGGAGTTCTGGTCTCACTGCCTAGCCACTGTAAAGGACGTCACTCAGGTGACCATTCCGCTAACATCTGAACAAGTCCTCCTGGGGATCCCACTGCCAGACATATACCCGAGATCATGGAGGAGAGCGTCCCTAATATCCCAATTTTTGCTCTGCTGGGTCAATCTCTGGGATATTCTGATAGCTGAGAAGGTCATGGCAGCTAAAGCAGGACTGCTTCATCGATTTAGGGACATTTGGGCACTGGTGCTAGATTATGATCAGAACTTCCCGGCCCTGACATTTAAACCACGCCTGATCGCCAGAGCCCTTAATTCTATGGACGATCCTTCGCCGCCACCGGACCAGGCCGAATGAGACCCGAGAATGGTGCCCACCGTGGAACATTGGGGGTGGGGGAGGGGAATCTGTGCTTTATATGTTTTGAGAAGCTATAAGTAATATGTATGTATAAGCTCCTGTGTGTTGATTTATAAATAAAGAAATTTAAAAAAAAATACAAAGGTAAACTACTGGACCCACATCCCAAAATAATACAGTCAGTGTTGTCAGTGAGGCACCAATTGTCAATCTGTATTCTGCAGAAGACCCTCAATCCTGAGTTCTACCACAATTAAGACCCACTTTTAGGTTAAGCCAAGCCAAAATGTTATTCTTAAGTGCCTCCCTTGATTCAAATTGGCTCGGCTTATCAACGTTAGTGATGATAAAGTTTCTGGAATCTAAGACAAAGCTCCTTAAACTAGAATCCATGATGTTCAGCATCGTTGATTTTTTTTGTCGGATGTCCTTCGGAAGTGGGGGAGCCGGTAGGGTAACTGGGTTGGCAGGCGGCAAAGTAACCTCCCGTGGTGCTTCAGCCACCAAGCAAGGAATAGGAGTAGCAATCTTCGCCTGCAGGGACAAACCTGAGAGAGGGAACGCTATAAGGTCTGTTTGGCAACCCTGATGAAGACTATTCTGAAAGAGGGAGGTTTGGGAGGATTTTTCCATTCCTTTAAATTCTGTTTGATTAGGCTTCTGCGGTTTTGGCAAAGGTGACATAAGCGTGTTTGGGCCTACAGACACCACACATCTCTGAAATTCCTCAATGTTCGAACATGCCGAAAGGCCCCGCAGCATCTTTTCCTTAAAAGAAATTCCAATTTTCTGATGCCTTAGGGTCACCCAACCCCATATCAGTACTTACTGCAAACATTTCTCCTGACTGCTCCCCTTTTAATGTTTACTGAGTTGACAAAAACGGGGCATCCTTCGGTATGTGGCCTCCTGAATTATCAGGATCCTTATTCTCTGAAAACATCCCATTTACCACTCCTTGATCATCCTGAGGGTTTGACTGAGAAAGCATAGAAGTGGGTGAAAGAGAACATGCAGCTTTGTCATCATTCTTGAAGTCACTCTTGAGATCTTTACTAATAAGCTGGAGTTTGGAAAATAGGAGATGTTCTTTCTGCAGTTTCTGTCTCCTTTTAGCACTTAATGCTAAAATGTCCGATAAGCGGTTGACACTCCTGTGGAGAGCCAAGGTAGGTGAGTGTGAGGAGAGTGGAGAGAGTTCCACCCTACCCATGGCGTTGGAGTGGTTACTAAATGGTCCCGACCCCGGGGTAGAAGCAGTTTCGGCTTCCATAGTCAGGTCTGTGCCCTTGTTCCTGCTAGGCATTGTTTGCAACCTTGTGATTGGCATAATACCAGAAGAAAGTTACGAGATGACACCATGGTCCGAGACAAGTTTACCCGCTTAACCGCATATGCAGCCCAAAACCAGACGAGGCACTGAGCATGTAGCTGGGGAGGTGCTCAGAAGTGCTGTAGGAGCTCCTTCCGATATGGACCGCAGACCGCAAGCCGCCACACACCATCAGGGATGTTTGACGGCAGAGGGCTGAGGGGCTGGGGGGCTAAGGGCTAAGACTGGAGTTTACGGGGATGTGCAAAGCTGTAATAGTAACTGCGGGCCTCGCGTCCCTACACGCCTTGCAGCCGAACTCGCTGCTCCACCACTGCTGAGATTAGAGAAAGGAACCCTATGCAGGGACAGAGCCAAGTCAGGCTGAACCGCCTAACGCAGCCGCCTCCGACAGGTCTGCAAAGGTGAGCCAAGGTGTATTGGGTCATAGTCAAGCCCCCTGGGAAGGTGACATACTGGAGGTCTTCCTGAAGAATCTGGGAGAAGAGGGATGGGGAGTCTACAAAGGCCATCGTACGGGACCTGTAGGTTAGCTGACGTCCTATGTATGTGATCACAAAGAGATACTGAGTGTCATGGAGGATGGGGACAGAGAAGAAGGCAGAGAATGGTCAGGGTATCACCGCCTTATTAAGTGCGCGCAGATTGTAAGGAAAATGGAATCTGCCTGTGCCCTTTATCTCAATCGGCAGCACAGAGTATTGCACAGGCTAGTGGTGTAGTAGAGGATGCCCTGTTCAATGAGCAAAGAGATGACAGGCTTGATATCTTCATCTGCTCGAGGGCATAGTCTGTACTGGGGCACACACGGGAGAGGAACATCCGGATTGAGAGTGATAAGCACAGGTTTTGCAGAGAAAACGTGTCCTACCTCATTGGCATATGCTGCCCAGAGGGCCACTGGCACGGAGTCAATAAGGTGTTGTACCTGTGTAGCTTGTGCAGGTGTCAGTAATGAAGGAGGGCCTGTACGAGGCTCCTCGTGAGTGGGCTGTTGGAGGAGAAACAAACATTCAGCTTGCCTAGATTGTGGAACCTCTAGATAAATACCCTCAGGTAAACAATAAATTGTACATAGGAGGTCACTACCTATAAAGTTAACAGGTGAGCAAGGGCTTAATAGAAAGGCATGGTGTTCAGAAATGGGACCAATAGACACAGACATTTCATTTGATACTGTATGTGGGATAGTGTTTCCAGATATGCCAACAGCTTTGACAATTTCCTTTGAGACTGTATAGAGTGTCCTTGAGCATCACCTGTAGGAGTTGTTTAAGGCCTCCAATTGTGGGTTCATAACAGGCAATTACTGTGTTCAAATGTTCCATGAAAGCAGTGGAGTTGTCAGGCAATATGGGGAATTGCGGTGCCATATGGTATAAGTCAGTGGAGCTCCAGGGAGTGTAAATTCTCATAGGTTCTGCATCAGTATTTGCCTGAGGGAGGTGTGTATAGGCATAAGGGTGGTGGCCGCGGCAGAGGATGTAGAGGCGTACATAGTGTGTAGCGAGGAAGGGTCAGACATGGATCAATGTGACAATTGAATATCCTGCCTGGTCAGTTGTCCTGGCCTGGATTTAAAAGCATAGGAGTTGGACAGTCCTTGCAGGTCCTCCATGTATTTCTGACAAATTGAGTCAGACTTGCGTCTGTAGGACTGGGGGTAGGCAGGGGAGTGGATGTACCTTGAGGCACACACTTGGCTGAGAGCAGGTCCAGGGTGGCATGTAAGTAAAGGCCGCTGGTGGAAGAAGTAGAGGCGTGACATGGTGATGAGAAGTTGTCCTGTCTCCTCGCGGAGTGGATGGATCGGTTGAGGAAGCAGGAGAGGGTGTGAGAGGCAGGGGAGGGTGGTGTGGGAATGTGACCATTGGTGGTAGCGTAGCTGGTGGTGGTTGGGGTGGAAAAGGAGTTGTGTGTGCTCTTAGATGAGGCAAGTATGGTGCTAGATCTTCTAAAATGTCTACAGGTGGCGCTGTTGGTGCCTCGGAACCGGCATCTCTGCTGGTGTCTGCAGAAACTCTTGGGAAGAGGCCTGTTTTGCTTGTGTGTCTACTCTTTTGACGGCCAGCTTTTGTGAGAAGCCTGTACTGCTCTAATTCTTTCTCCAAGCTAGCCTGAGAGTTCTTAAGTGATCTAGTCTGACTGTTGTGCAATCTGTCCATAGACACTTTGTACCATGCAAAATAAGCTGACTAATCAGCTTCAGGCACCTTACACTTTCTTCCAAGGCCTCTCGCAAGACAACAAGGTGGTCTGCCTGAAACGACCACTCCAGTGGACACTGAAACCCTTTTTGACTGAGAGTCAAAAAATTCCACACTTTCGAACATTTACAGGTGAATGCCCCATACGTCATAAACATGAAGAAGGCATTTGTCCCTACTGCATGAGTAAGTTGTGGAAAGCTCAGAGCCCATAGCTAACTCTAGAAATCCAAAAGAGTGGGGGAGACACAAAGGGAGGCAAGGCCCGCAGGTTCTGCAGATCAAGCGGGGTATGGCAAACAACCCCACAGCAAAGGGTATTTGCAGGTGGTGACAGCTTAAAGACGAACAGGAGAGCTGGTATACGAAAGGGAGACAGTAGCAAGCAAGTATTGATAGTTTGCTGACTATAAATATAAAGTAATTTACAAGAAGGACCAGAGAAACCATGTCCGGCTTATCTCAGCAATAACATTTGCCACTTAACTATAAAATTGCCAAAATTCCCTCCACTTCGCCTCTATAGTTGAAGTAAATAAGAACATAGATTAGACTGCAGGTCTCTGAGTGTTGTGATAAGTACACCAATGAAAGTGGGAGGCCAATCACACAAATTTAGTTAAGCAGGAACTTTTTGCTTGTCAATAAAGGCCTCCCAGTTCCTGGAAGAAAAGCATGTAGATATTTCTGTAGACTGTAGTGCTAATTTGTCTGTAGCATGGACAGCGTGCTGGTGAAAAACTTGACAAAATCTACAATAAATCAAGAAATAAAAACCCAAAGTCAATTCATCAAAATAAAATTACAATTTACAAGTAACCACAAGGGAATATTGCAATTCCCTAAACAAACTGTTTTGAACAAATTGAGCACACGCACACCTATGTGATTAGCTGTAGTTTAAATGACAACTGAGGTTCTACAATTTGAAGCTTCTAGGGCTCACCAGAAGTAATGTCAAGTCAAGGGTGCGGGGGAGAGGAGAATGACTCTGGTATCAAAAGTCACAAAAAGTTAACATAGAGAGATGGAGAAGCCATAAGATATGAGAAACCCTGCTCACCTGTTAGTACTGGCAATTATGTCCAGTCAGTGTTTTTGTTGCTTATGTGAAAGACAGTAACACATTAAAGTTTTTTTGTATCCAATGTATTAGTTTCATACATGGATTATTACATTAGGAAATTATATGAAAACAAGTTAGTGCATAGTTCAATAAAACAATGTAGTAAAATAATAATTGTGGATTTACACAAGTTCATTACAATACATCAGATAAAATCTAACGAAATAAGCTCAACGTGTTTCAAGAGATCAACTCTCTTCTGGAGGGTCTGATGGAGGTCCTTTTGATAAATCTCTCAGGGACATAGCTGGGGCAGCGTTATTCAAGGATTTATGGGTGAGTGATGCAATTTTCAGTTTGATTTTGTCGTTTGTAGAGTGGCAGTTGTTTTGCCACCTTATTTCTGAGATATGGTCTCTCCTAGTCGCTCCAAGGGCCGCTCTAAGGGCGTTATTTTTGAGAGTTTGTATTTTCTTGACTATTTCTTTGTTAGAGCCAATGTAGGGGGCATTGCAATAGTGAAGCCTGGACAGAATGAAGGTTTTGACCAGGATGATACAGCTGTTGTTAAAGAGGAAGGGTTTACCTGTTCTGATGAGTTTACACGTGTAGCCAGTAGTGGAAGCAAGAGTGTTGACTTGTTTGGAGAAGGAGAGGGTTGAGTCGAGATAGAAGCCAAGAGTTTTCACCTTGCTGACAACTTTGATAAGGTTGCCATCAATTATGAATGAAGCATGTTCAAGCCCTAGATTATTGAGGTTGGTGTGGGTGCCTTGGATGATGAGCTCTGCTTTGTCATCATTCAAGCATAGACCATGATTAGCCATCCATGCCTGGATGATGGGATACACCCTATTCACCAAGGCCAAATCCTTAACATAATCCCCTGAAAGTGGGAGGAGACACTGTGTATCATCTGCATAGTTAGTGTAGGTGATACCAAGACTGTCCAGATCATTGAAAAGGGACTTAGTAAATATGTTGTATAGCGTGGGAGAGACACAAGATCCGTGTGGGACGCCATAGGTGATAGGGATAGGGTCTGTAGCTGCTGAGGGCGAAAATACCTGCATTGTCCTTTCACTTAGGAATGACTCAATCCAAACTATGGCCTTCCTGGAGAAGTGAGCAGCTGAGTCCAGGTGATTGCATAGGACGTTGTGATCAACAAGGTCGAACGCAGCCGAGAGGTCAAGGAAGAGAAGGAGGGCTGATTTCCCTTTGTCCCTTAATTCATCGACTTGGGTCTTTAGGTCTATGAGGGCCATCTCAGTACCATGTTGTGGACGGAAACCAGATTGGTGTGCTCCTAGGAGGTGGTGCAATTCCAGGTATTTCTGGATTTGTGTGTAGGCAACCTTGTCGAGGATTTTTAATAAAAAGGGTACGGTCATGATGGGCTATTTTATTGGAGAGCGCGTGTTGGATCCCGGAGCACCAGATTTTGTCTTTGGTGCAAGTGTCTGGCATGGAGATAGGGGTTTCTATCTCATTGAGGATAGTGAATAGCTCCTTCATGCTGGAGTTAGCTTTGGAGATCTGGGTGTTGTAGGATTCTTTTTTGGCCAGGCAAATTTCTTTTTTGTAAAGGGTGGAGATCTTGATTAGTTTGGCTTTGTTGGCTTCCGATGGGGATAGTCGCCAGGCGGCCTGGCAGATAATTCTTTTTGTCTTAGATCTTTTAGGTATGGGGTGAACCATTTGTTCAGGTGGGTTTTAGGTTTGCTGTGTCTCAGTTTGAGTGGGGGAATTATATCTAGCAATGTTACCATGATTTTGTTGTACTCGTCGACCAGTGTTCCTGGGTCGGAGCTGTCTGGAAGGGTATTAAGAGTGGGAAGGGTGGCTAGGATGAGCTTATCGGCGGTGATATTCTTTTTGCTTCTGGTTAGGGTGGGGGGCGATGGGGATCGAGGTGGAGAGAGGTCTGGTGGTGGTGACCGCAAAAGACACAAGGGTGTGGTCTGTCCAAGTTAGAGGGGAGATGGAAGTGATGTTAGCAAGGCAATTATGGTCAGCTACCCAATCTAGTATTCTTCCTTTATTGTGAGTGGGTGTGGAGACTTTTTGGAGTAGGCCGAGTTCAGTCAGGATGGTGGCAATGTTCAAGGCGGGTTTATCTAGGGGATCATTAAATCCCAGATTGAAGTCGCCAAGGAGTAGAACTTCCGATGAACTTTAGAGGTTGTTAGAGAGTATCGAGAAGATATCCTCCTCGAATGATCCAATGGGTCCAGGTGGTCAATAGATTAGGTGTAGAGTTAGAGTTTGGCAGTCGGGTAGTCATAATTTAACTGTGAGCGTTTCACAGGATTGGTGATTTAATGAAGGAGCAAGTCTCATGGCGAGGCTGGATTTGAAGATGATGGCGATACCTCCTCCTCGGGACTCATGTCTATCTTGTCTGAGAATAGGGTAGCCATCAGGCACAGCTAGCAGGAGTATGGGTCTTGCTGCAGCATGCAGCCATGTCTCGGTTAAGGTGAGAAACTCGAGCTAAAATCAGATCTGCAATTTCTGTGGCATGTGCTACCCGAGGACCTGGTGGTTTAATAGGGCCCCCTTGAGCGGTGGTACATGGGAGTCTTTGCTAGTGGTCTGATGTGTGTGGTCAGAAGTCTTGGGAAGAGGAGCCGCGTGCTGCTCAGTGCTGGCATTGATATGGGGGCGATTATTGTGATGTTTGGAGTTAGTTACATTTTGGTTGGTAGAGTAATTAATATTAGCGTTAGGGCGGGGTGAGAGTCTGGCCTGGGGCTCAAATAGTTTGCCCAGTCTTGATCTGAGTCTGGTATTCCTGATATTTGTTTTGCGAGAATAAGAAATGGCTTGGCGGCTCTGTGTTGAGAGGCTGGACTGAGTTGCATGCCAGGTAACAGATGCAGTCATTATGAGGCACGTCGGGCTCAGATGTGCACGAGTGTAGGGAGTGGCAAGGCCCATTAGGGTATTGATAGTGACTAATGTGACTAGAGCTAATAGGTAAGCTGAGGTAGGCATGCTAGGATAAAGTTCTGGGTAACAGAGGAGGTGCATGCCGTGGCATGGGCAAGGTTAGTGGAGCTGGTAGGATAGGTTAGACTGGTAGTTGCAGGAGTCGGTGCAGATTATCTAGATGCTACAGCACGGTGGTCAAGTTCAATGTATCCTAGAGCTAGCTGTCTCGGCAAGGTAAATTGGGCTATGTATCTCGGCAGAATAGGCTGATTCAATTTATTACAGGGCTAGGTAATACAGTAGAAAGGGATGAATCAAATTATCCCAGTGTAGACAGCACAGTAGAATAGGCTAATTCAATTTAACATAGGGCTAGATAGCAAAGTAGAATAGGCTCATTCCATATATCACAGGGCTAGGTAACACAGTAGTAAAGGCTGTTTCAAATTATCACAGGCTAGTTGACATAGTAGAATAGGCTGCTTCAATTTGTCAAGGGGCTGGATAGCCCATTAGCTATAGAATAAAATAAGCTGAATAGATTTATTGTCATTCGAATGGTCAAACGTGGTCGGGTATGTCTGGCAATACGCATACATAAATAGCAAAACTGTGATTTAACACTTGTGTACGATAGGTACAGTAACGCCATGATCTGTAATGAGATGCAGTGAATCAGAAAATGACATACAAAACCGCTGATGCAGCGACTTGGTATTACGGGTACATGGCAGTGATAAAGTTCCGTAGTTGCAGAGTCAGGTGGAGTACCTCATGTGACCAAAGCAGAAATGCGGGTAGAGCGACGGTGGGAGGTGGGCAGGAGCGCTGATTGTTAGTGGATCAGAGAGTGTTTATAGACATAGGATTATTAACATGGGCGATGGGCCGTGTGGGACGAGGGACCCGATTTTCTTACCTCAGAGATCACCCTAATCAGCGCGACCAGTGCGCAAGCTGCGGGCCGGCTTCCGCCTGGCCGGCGAGGGCTTGTGGGTAATATGGGCTGAATGCGTTGCTTAACAACAACTTGTCGGTCTCGGCTTTGTGCCGTGGAGTGTGTCGGCCATTTCGGGTACAAGCGCAGTAGTTGATATGAAAGATCTGCGGATTCGGCTGTGCTCAACTCGCGGTGCGAGAAGGTGAAGGCTAATGCAACGCGGTCCTCCGCGAGCCTCAGCTGCTAAGTGTCTTGGAGAAGGTAGAGGGTGCTTCTGCCCTTCGCATTTGCTGAAGGCAGCGGTACGGCGCTGCTTCTACGGCGTGGCTCGCAGTGTGATGGATGATTCCCTGCAGTGGCAGGGATGAGGCTGGAGGGGATCCTGCCCACTCCAGAGATCCGGCGTTAATGTGGGAGAGGGGCGCAGAACAGGGCCTTTTCGCGGTGGGCCTTCGCATCTGTGGGCCGGCTTCACCTGGCCGGAGAGGGCTTGTGAGTAATATAGGCTGAATGTGTTGCTTAGCAACGAGTACCGACAACTTTTGTCGAGAGCATTTGTCAAGAACATTTGCGAAAACATTAAACAATGAACATTAAACATTTGGGTTCGATTTTGAACTGTGCCAGTCCTTTCTGCCTTTGGATCGTGCTACACTGATACAGGGAAGATGGGGTCATGGGCAAATGCAGGGGCACTGCTCTGCCATACCATGGGACCCTATGGGACATTATTTGTTTCTCTATTTTCCTGCCATAAACTGTACACAAACTTGAAATAATATTGAACTCTCAGTAAATGGCTAATGCATTTTTTTTAAAAATCTTTACACGCAAGATAGCTTGCTGCACTCAAGCTTAGTTATTAAATTTTATCTCTACACCGAAGCCAGCATCTAGCACCTAGAAGCCCACAATAGATACAGACCACCGACAAGCACGATGAATGCGCTCGACAGAGCGGAAACACTCTGCCATGCTGCTATCACATACAAATACTCGACACAAAACATCAGGGCGTGCAAGGAGCGAGAGAAAAAGCATATAAGACATTGCAAAACAAATTAAGTCACAATAACATGCAGCACTGAGAAAACACAGTGCCATAAGCAGAAGACTGATATTTACCACTCTGCCTGAGGAAAATCAAAACAGGTTCACGGTACTGCTCTGTGGCAGAGATTTTCTGGAGGCCACTTCCCAATCACACCACTGAGTTTGGCATCTTTTCAGATAACAGGTGTGCCAATGCTTCTTTACAGCACCCTCAGTATGATGAGGACCCAAGGTAGTCAGCCGGCAGTGGTGGTGAATGGCAGCCCCCAGAAAAAACTCCTGCGCAGTCCTGACCAGAAGTTACAGCACCATTTCTGTGATGGCCAAGATAAGGCCCCCTCGGCCAGCCTCAGTTTGCAGTAAATAAGGAGATCAGACATCCGGGTGGTAAATAAAGTTTCATGAATTTATATTGCAAACACACAACATGCAGGGTTATCAGCAGGGAAAAACAGCATGCAGCAGGCAAGTGTTCGGGCAGCTGGCACAAGGAGCTCTCTCTCATGCACCCACCTTCCTGCAGGTTTATATAGCATATCATGGGCAAACACTAATATGTTTGTGTACTATCACAATGGGGGTGTTACTTGGCACGACGTTACAGACAGTTGGCAAGAGCTGTTGACATCTTCCTTGTGGCGCAGTCCTGCGGGGACATTGTGTTGTATTATGAATAAGTGGCATTCGCAGAACCCCCTTCTGATATCTCCCATATATGGGGCTAATGCTAAACTTGTAGAGGATAAGCGCAAGGGAAGGTCTGACGTGTGCTCTGCCCTAGAAGGGTCTGGGCCTGTCTGGGGTGTTGTGTAGAGCAGGCTCATAGAGGCCGAGGGAGGTGACATGGAGGGTTTCAGGCCTAGCTGTATGGGAGAACCTAATAGCATTGCATAACATAGCATAGCAATCCTGCACATCACTGCAAAGCAATCCTGCCACATCACCCCTTTCCCTCCCCCTGGCACTTCTCCTCTCCCTCCACCCCCCTGCATTTGCACTATCTGAATGACACAAGGCCTAGTAAGATCGTTCGATTTGTTCTACCTTTGTCTCCCTACCTTGTCTTGTCGCATCTAGAAACACTTGTGTACAAGCGCATTATAAATGCCTCATCATTTCATATCATACTGGGAAACTGGCCTACCAATTTCTGTCGCCTGATATCCCGGAATTTCTAGGACTCCATGCAAAGGGATTACCTGTATTACCCGTTTTTGCAGGTGGGGTCAGATTTACCCCGAGCTCTTGGCTGGAAGTAAATCAGTGACCCCCACTGGCAAACTTGTAGTTTTGCAGTGCAGTAAAAGTGCTGGTCACAGAATTACTTGCACTTTTCCCGGCACTTTTCCCACACTGCAAAATTTGTAATGAGTCTATGTGTGTTTGGGACAATCTATAAGGAATAAGGGGTCGCAAACAATGGACAAAATTATGTGTTTGCATAGATTTGTGCAACACTAGACACTAGCTCCTCGTTCCCCAGTGGTAGCTCACTGGTCACTGGTTAATGCTGCATAACCAGGAGCTGCTTTTAGCTCCTGGTTACCCAATATTAATTTCAGTCCCTGATTACGTGCACTTTTTAATATTGTAATGTATATTAAATTATAAAAATGAAGTTAGAAAATGATGTTATACTTGTAAGTGTGTAAGCGTGTTTAGCCTTACACATACATGTCTATTTGTAGTGTTGCAGCCTCATTCCAGTCACGTGAGTAGAAGTATAAGTGCAGCGTTACTACAGCATGTATGCGCAAAATCTTTGTATATTAAATTATGCGCATTATGCGTTAGGCATACATGCACGTTTAGTGTTTTGTATGTTATGTTGTGTATGTTTGTAATGTGTGTGCAGTTGAACAACTGAGTATGTATGATGTGCGCTGCATGCTGTGCATGGTCATGACAATGCTGGCTGCATATTGCTGCTTAAATTAGGTATTTCCTTGCGTCAGTGTATGTTTGTAATGTATATACAGTGGCGGTGAGTATGTACGTATGTTGTGTGTGGGCATGATAATGTTGGCTGCATATTGTTGCTTGAATTGTATTTCCTTGCTTGAGTGTATGTCTGTAATGTGTGTGCAGTGGGGGCAGGGGTACATAAATTGTGTGCAGCCATGATAATGCTGGTTGAATATTGTTGCTTGAATTATGTTTTCCTTTGATTTTATGTATGTTTGTGATGTGCACGCAGTGGGGGTGAGTGTGTATGCTGGGTGTGTTTATATCTGCTTTATTTATGGTTTTCGTGGTTGCTGAGCATTATTGGTGTGTATTTTTAACTTATTTTGTTGGTGAAAAACCTGGTTGTCATTGCGCATGTGTCATTGTCATGATCTCTGTTTCCAAAAGGTCAGGGTTTTCCCAACTCCCTTGGAAGCAGATCCATAACCCAGGTTCCGAGTGCCAACCAGTCCCAATTGGGACCTTTTGGACCCAGTCCTGGCGCCAGTGGCACCAGGCTCATAAATATGCCCAGTCCCAGCGCTGGAAGCGCCGGGCTCATAATGCTTGGGTGGACTTACCTGCAGCAGACCATGCTGCTTACTTGCCTGCCAGTTGAGCCTCTGATCCCCTTCTGTTTGGAACTACTTTTCCTGTTGGGTGGGGCTGGAGCCACTCCCTAGATTCAGAACACTGGAACTCTTCTGGAAAGCAGGAACTCTTTTCTTACCTAGGCGTGGCTGTGGAAGGAGACACCGAAGCACTACAGGAGGCTATTTAAACCACACCCGGTGGATGAATCTTGCTTTGCGTTATTCTGCAACCTCTGCAGCAGAACGCTCATCGTGTCTTCTGCATCCGGTCCTGGGCCTAAGGAAAAAGGCTTACCATCCTGAATCCAGTCTTCAGCAACACCTATAAAGACAAGAAAGAACAGGTTAGCATTCCGGCATCTGAAAGGCAAAGGCTTACCTACTCTTTGTGCGCTCCGGAGGTCTTCACACTGCATTCCGGCATCTGAAAGACAAAAGCTTACCAACTCTTCGCACGCTCCGGAGGCCTATATTGCGGAAACTCAGGACACTTTCTTCGAGACTGTCCGGTGAAACCTGCCAAGAAGGCAGTAGGAGCTGCAGTTACCAAAGTTACAAACTCTGAGCAGGGAAACGACCTCGCCCGACAAGAATAGAGGTCCTCTTGCCGAGCGTGAAAACCAGTTCCGTGACCTCGCATTTCGTGATACCGATGGTCCTCATTAGCCCTGATAATCCGGATCGATTACATGCAATTGGAGCTTACGTCGACAGCGGTGCCATCGGCAATTATGTGGATCATGAAATGGTTTTGAGGATGAATCTAACTCTTTGTCCCAAGGCTGTAAAGGACGTCATTACTACGGTGGATGGTACGGAGATAGCCTCCGGGCCAGTAACGCATACCACTCAAGAGGTGACGCTAGTAAGTCAAGATGGACACCATGAGAAGATCGTGTTCGATGTGATCAAGGCCCCTCAGTTTCAGATTATTCTAGGAATACCTTGGTTAGAGAAACACAATCCTCTGATCGATTGGCGAGCAAGAACGGTCCAGTTTCCAGAATGTGTCTCTACTTGTCACCCTCCACCTGGTGTTGCACTGGCCGCAATTTCTTCAGAGACTCCCCAGTTACCTCCCGAATACCTAGAATACCAAGATGTTTTCCGGAAGGATCAGGCTAACTCTCTACCTCCTCATAGGTCTTATGACTGCCAGATAGACCTGATACCTGGATCTACTCCTCCTTGTAGTAGAATTTATGTCCTCACCGAGCCTGAGAACCTTCACCTTCGACAATACCTGGATCAATACCTGGCAAATGGGTTTATTCGTCCTTCCAAGTCCCCTGCTTCTTCAGCTTTGTTCTTCGTTCCAAAAAAGGAAGGAGACCTTAGAACTTGTATCGATTATCGCTCCCTGAACCAGATCACTGTTAAGAATAGATATCCGTTACCTTTGATCCCTACACTCCTGGACCAAGTCAGAAAAGCATGCATATATACAAAGCTGGATCTTAGAGGAGCTTACCACTTGGTACGAGAAAAAGAGGGCGATGAATGGAAAACGGCCTTCCGCACCAAGTATGGGCTATTTGAATATCAGGTCATGCCCTTCGGACTTTGCAATGCCCCGGCCGCCTTTCAATATTTTATGAACGATGTCCTCAGAGAGCTCATAGATGTATGTGTTGTTGTTTACATTGACGACATCCTCGTTTATTCTTCATCAGAATCTGAACATCGGAAACACGTGAAAATGGTCCTCGAAAGATTGCGTCAACACAAACTTTTCGCTAAGTTGGAAAAATGTGTTTTCAACGTGACTGAAGTTGAATTCTTGGGATTCATATTATCACCTGGCGGAGTGCGTATGGATTCAAAGAAGGTCGATGCAGTTCTCAAATGGCCATCACCATCCTCCGTAAAAGGTGTGCAAAGCATGTTAGGCTTCGCTAACTTTTACCGCAGGTTTATCCCCGAATTCTCTCGAATAGTCCAGCCCATCACTGCCTTGTTAAAGAAAAACAAACGTTTTGAATGGTCTACCGAGGCGGAACAAGCTTTCCAGGATTTGAAGACTAAATTTATCTCTGCACCAATCTTAAAACACCCTCGCCCCGAACTCCCCTACATCGTGGAAACTGATGCTTCAAGCCTTGCCATGGGGGCAGTTCTATCACAAAAGGACCCGGTAACCAATCAGTTGCATCCCGTGGCATTTTGGTCCCGCAAATTCTCGCCTCCTGAAATCAATTACACGATTACTGACAAGGAACTTCTGGCTATCAAGTCTGCCTTTAAGGCTTGGCGGCATTATCTGCTGGGGGCCCGACACACCGTTACTGTGATTACGGATCACCGAAACCTGCAATATTTGAAAACCGCAAAAGCCCAATCCTCTAGACAACTCCGTTGGGCATTATTCTTTGCCGAGTTTGACTTCATAATTACCTATCGACCTGGTACAAAGAACGGTAAAGCTGATGCCCTTTCTCGGATGGGAGTGGAAGAACACTTGATCAACCCTAAACCTGTACCAATCATTCCCGAACAAAGAATTCTGGGTGTAATCGCCACCGAATCCATAGAGGAAGTTAAGGATAAAGCCAGGCAACTTGTAACTCCAGCAGACATACAGAATTGGCATCTGCAGGGAAAGGACTTTGCAGTAAAGGACAACTTATTGTATTTCCAAGAACGATTATACCTACCCAGCACAGATTTACAGAAAAAAGTAATCTCTTGTTATCACGACTCTTTAATGGAAGGTCATCCCGGTATGGCCAAGACCTCAGAAAAGATCAAGCGCTACTTCTGGTGGCCGTCTTGGAAGAAAGATATCAGAGACTTTATAATGTCCTGTGGAGTATGCGCCCAAAACAAGAGTCAAAAGGAAAGACCAGCAGGCCTCTTACGCCCTATTGACATCCCACCTCGCCCTTGGCATACGCTTTCTATGGACTTCATCACCGATCTACCTCCATGCTCCGGATACAATACGATTCTAGTAATCGTGGACTTATTCTCCAAGATGGCGCATTTCATTCCGCTCAAAGGCTTGCCAACAGCAGCAACTCTGGCCCGAGGATTTCTCGAAAACATCGTCCGACTGCACGGTTTTCCTTCGGTTCTAATTTCGGATCGAGGTAGTCAATGTATTTCTCATTTTTGGCGAAGTTGCTGTCGGTCGGCTCAAATTGATGTGAGACTATCGACCAGTCGCCACCCTCAGACCGATGGACAAACCGAGAGGACCAATCAAACTCTGGAACAGTATTTACGCTGCATGCTGCAACAAACTGAAAAAACTTGGAAAGATATCCTTTGGATAGCCGAATATGCCTACAATAACTCTGTCCATTCGGGAACTGGGAAAACCCCGTTTTTTCTTTTGTACGGCAGTCACCCTCGAACCTCGAAGTTGGATCCCCTCCAAGATCTTGAAACACCAGCAGTAGACTACCTGCATTCTACAATCACCCAAGCCTTTAAGGAAGCTGTTTCTCACCTTCAAAGGGCTAAAGAACAAAACAAGAAAGGAGCAGATCAACATCGGAAGGAAGCCCCTCACTATCAAGTAGGGGATCAAGTCTGGTTATCCACCAAATATCTATCTCTAAAAGGGCCACGCACATTCAACCCAAGATACCTTGGTCCCTATTCCATCATTACCATAGTAAACCCAGTAGCGGTCAAGTTGGACTTGCCCCCGCACATGAAGATACATCCGGTCTTCCACGTCTCTCTATTAAAACCTGTGCAACCTCAAACCCGACTAACCAAATCTCCAAAACCTATCCTAGTTGATGGAGGACTCGAGTTTGAAGTCAAAAGCATTCTGGACTCCAAGATCTCCAAATCTAAACTATTCTACCTAATTGACTGGAAAGGCTACGGCCCCCAAGAGAGATCCTGGGAACCTGCTGAATATGTCCACACTCCTCGCCTAATCAAAAGATTTCACCGAACATTTCCTGACAAGCCAAAACCCCCGGAGAAGCCCGGTTTGGGAGGGGCCTTGAGGGGGGTACTGTCATGATCTCTGCTTCCAAAAGGTCAGGGTTTTCCCAACTCCCTTGGAAGCAGATCCATAACCCAGGTTCCGAGTGCCAACCAGTCCGAATTGGGACCTTTTGGACCCAGTCCTGGCGCCAGTGGCACCAGGCTCATAAATATGCCCAGTCCCAGCGCTGGAAGCGCCGGGCTCATAATGCTTGGGTGGACTTACCTGCAGCAGACCATGCTGCTTACTTGCCTGCCAGTTGAGCCTCTGATCCCCTTCTGTTTGGAACTACTTTTCCTGTTGGGTGGGGCTGGAGCCACTCCCTAGATTCAGAACACTGGAACTCTTCTGGAAAGCAGGAACTCTTTTCTTACCTAGGCGTGGCTGTGGAAGGAGACACCGAAGCACTACAGGAGGCTATTTAAACCACACCCGGTGGATGAATCCAGTCTTCAGCAACACCTATAAAGACAAGAAAGAACAGGTTAGCATTCCGGCATCTGAAAGGCAAAGGCTTACCATCCTGAATCCAGTCTTCAGCAACACCTATAAAGACAAGGAAGAACAGGTTAGCATTCCGGCATCTGAAAGGCAAAGGCTTACCTACTCTTTGTGCGCTCCGGAGGTCTTCACACTGCATTCCGGCATCTGAAAGACAAAAGCTTACCAACTCTTCGCACGCTCCGGAGGCCTTCGGCGCTGCATCCCGCATCTGAAAGACAAAACAAGGTGCGTTTAAGACATTGGGGAACTTTAATACTCACGTGCCATTACTCCTTTCCACATCTAATCCAGTGGGTATTCCGGCACCCTGCAGCCGCTCCGAACTCGTACCTGCAAAATAAAAAGACAGTTAGAGCGCATCGTGAAGCAGGCAACAAGCGCTTACTTACGTGCTTCCAGGCGCTTCTATTCATCACACGGGCTCCATCTTCAACTCACTTCAGCCCGTCATCCGCCATCGCCGGAACCCTGCAAAACAAGAGACATCATTACTAAAGACTTTACAGACATTTGAATGACTCGAAACTTACCGTTCGTGCAGTAAACGACGGACAGCAGTCCTCTGAAGTCAAGAGGCCTGCGCTACCTATCCGGTGAAGAAACTGGTTACAGCACCCTGCCCCGAGGCAGATGGAGATCTCGGCATTCACTTACCTAAGACATCTTACTCTACACGTCAGGCATACAGTGCACAGAGGTCCAGCCCAAAGAGCCAACCGGGTGCTACACATCACCTTTGAAGATACGGTAGTCGCCCAGTCAAGACCGGCGCCTCTGCGAGAATCAGGTGAGCGTTACAGTCATGTATAGATACATTTTCAATCGTAAATATCTCAAAATTGGCTGAGTCGATTTTCCCCACACATTTTCAATGTACCAATTCCAGCTAAAATCTAGGCACCTGCAAATAATTAGGAAAGTCGAAGTGGCTAATTTTGAGATATTTGGGCTGAAAAAACTTTTTTTGCCTGTGGGAAAACCTCATGTTAAAAGCTTTTAAAAACTCAATCAAAATAAACTATGAAGCTGTTATTGCAGAAATCTAACATTTTCATTGCAGACGCTGCTGCCTCAAAATATTACTCTGGAATATGTTCAGATTGTTTCATGAAAGTGTTCAGAAGTTATTGAAAAAAAACATTTTCTCAAACTCCATAGGAACTTCATCTTAACCTTAACTAGGGCTTTCCCTATAATCCTTAGCGTGACCAAAAGCGATGGGACAAGATCCATAACCCCAGCTAATACTAATGCAAACACTCATAAAGGTAAGTATGGCAGAGGGCAGATGTGAGAGAATGCTATCTCCAAAGGTGTGCAATCCTGAGGTTTTTTGTTTTTGTTATGCAGGTCTCACTTTGAAAATGTTCCCTGGTAAAAAGTATAGTTCATCCATATGTACTTTGTTGAGACTTATCTACTGGCACACCAGCAACTGCAATGTGATTTTGCATTCCTAAAACAGACTACTACCACCAAATTAATTCCAAATGTCATGGGCTGATTTTAAAAGTACTGGCACCCACGTTCAAAGTCATTTAACAGCAAAACCTTATTTGTTTGGTGGTAGAGTTTTCGCTGAAGATAAATATAAAGCTATATTGCGGTTTGATATATTGGCAGATGTGGAAGCACAGCTAACATTGCCAAGACGCATTATTGGATCTACCATTCATCCCACCAATTGAGAACATTACATGCTGTACTGAATATTGGAAAAGTTAAAGACGTGATCCAAATTTGCTCATTGATTTACTGGATCAGAATATGGTTAAATGATTATTTGTAGGTCTATAGAAAGGCCGACATGGATGTGTTTCACTGCAAGGGGCAACTCAACCTTGCCTCATTCAAACAAGTAAGAGATAGAGCTGAAGCAATTGGCATGGGCTATACATAGTGAATGAATACATTGGCTTTATTTCAACCACATTTGTCATAAAAGCACGATAAAATACAATATCATAAAATTGATATCAAACAATTAAAAGGATGATACTTGTTATACACACACAAAAACACTATTCGATTCAGTTTATTGCTAAAATGCAGCCATACAGACAAAAAACATACATGCATACTGCATAGTACCAATAATAAACTGTAAAACAGATTTTCTCTTTGTTTGTTTTACTTTGGAGCGGATTATCCCCTACACTGCTGGGATATAAGGGCCCAGTATCCATTTCATAATCTCTGCACTATAACAGTTCGATTGAGTTATAGTACAATAGGCTTTGTAAGATAATTAAGCCAGTGGTATTTGTAATAGTTTGTTCCTGAGATATGAAGTATGTCTCAAATAATATAGTATTGCCCATTCTACATATGTGTACTCACCCTTTAACAAATAACATTTGGCGGGTTGACATTGATGAAGAGCTGACACGTTCAAGAGCGGGATCAAAGTTCTCTGTCTAGCTGCATTACCTACTAGGCAGAAGAGCAACAAGTGCACCAGATCTTCGCTTGTTGACCCACATAAAGCACAACTGCTTGTTCTGCCTGAGTAGGACCATAACGCTGTCACTGTCATCAAATGTAAATTATTGACTCTTGACAACATAATTAAGCACCTCTCAAATTGTGTAACAAAAGGTATTCTTGTACACAGTTTGAGGTTATATGGCATGTCCGGTTTTGAACAGAGTTTATGATTTGCAGTTTTAAGGTAGTGTAGTCTGCTTTCCCCATTAGAGTCGGATAACTAACGTGATTGAGTGCATTAAACATTCGCAAATAAGACTTCATATGTTGGAGCCACAGGCCCTGATGATAAAGTGTGATAGAAGGCCTTGGGATTATTCATGCATGTAGCCAATAAGTAATGGGTACTAAAGTGAGTTCGTCCTCTAGTTATGTTAGGTTCAGTTCCATATCTTTCTATTACTTTTAAAGTTGTTAGAGCTGAAAGGCCTCTCAAGGAAAAATCATATTTGGCTCTGCCACTGGTTTGGTTTTCTAAACTTGTAGGGCCATGGATATAGATTATATTTTACACCTTTTCATAAATCTGAAAATGCCTTCTACCGACTGCTGCAATTTCACATCCTGCTTGGAAACATGAGCCTTACCATTGGATCTAGAGGAGAATCTCACACCCAAATAATTGAGTTCTGTAAACCACGGGATGTTGCTAGAATTGGTACACGTAGGAGGCAATGTTATGTTTTTTTTTAACCACGTGGCAGACCATAATAGCAGATTTACTCTCATCGTTGTACAAATCTAATGAATTCATAAAATGTGCCTAATCCAAAATAAGCTGTTGGAGTGCATCTATTATCAATCATCGGAGCATCCATGCTAATGCAGACTAAGGCAGTGTGAAAGTTGTTAATATACAATGAAAACAAGCGTGGATCTCATAAAAGCCCTGTCCAACGCTTATATTCACTAGAAAATAAGTAGTACATTGACGGTTATCTTCTGTTTTAACGCATGCTTTGTTTTGCTGATGTAGTTCAATCAATATTGATAGTAGAGCCTTAGGGCAATTCACTGATCTGAGTAGCTGCCAAAGTGTACATCTCTTCAGTAATCCGATCCATGAGTGCTAGAAAGATAGGCTCTTTTTTACATGTAGTGAGTAAGCTGAAAATTGATACAGGTTAAGTACTGTAACAAAGAGAGGGAATTCATCCCTTCTCCCCAGGGGGGAGCCCTCCCTATCAGGATAGGGAGGTGTGCCTGCTCCATAATACTCTCTCTAGGGGTAGAGGAAAGTGGGACCTCACCAGGAGAGAGTCCCCCTTTGGGGACGAAGACTCCCATTACCGTGAGGAACTCCCTAGAGAATATACCAATATCATCTTTTCAAACATATCTTGTAAAGATGTATACGAAGAAAATATCAATCTGTGCTATTGTCAAGAGGAAACTACAAATGTTCCTTTAAATGAGAAATCCTCTTTAACTTGGTCAAGGTGGAGGACCTGTGGAGGAGAAGAAAAGTCATGGAGAACAGAGAAAGGGGACTACGGAACTCCACTGGGAAAGTCCCAAAGCTATGTAGCCAATGAAAGGGGAGGAGGCTGTAGAGGAAGGAGAAAAGCCCACGAGTTACAAACTGGCTTGCATACCAGGGTTAAGCAGAGGCTCGACACTCTATGTCCACAAGTTCTGAGATAGATAAGCTGCGTCACGCAAGATAGAGCAGGAGAGAAGTCCTGTTGGACGCTCAGTGTCCTAGAAGTGAGGAAAGGAGCGAGAGGAAGAATAGTGGCGTGACCACAAGAAACCCAGGGTGGACCTGCGGCACGTTAATAACGCTGATACCCCTCCAGCAAAATGGAACAAAGTGGTGTTTGGAAAACCGAGAGCCTTCAGCTACAGCGACACGAGAGAAGAGATGTGAAAGAAACAACAAAAGACAACCTGACGAAGTGGGTAATTGACCAGAAGGAAACAGAGCTCTGTGACTTTATCCCTACCACTCACAGATAACAGGGAAGACTGGAGACCCAGGAGGGGGATGGTGAACCATTATTGGAACGCTCGTACTCGTCCCTGTGTTGAGAAAGAGACTATAACATTAAAAGCCAGTGATGGTCATGAGAATCCTTATGGGAATGCTCATACTCGTCCCAGTGTGGAGGAAGGGACTATACCATTAAAAGCCAGTAATGTTAATGAGAACCATTATTGAAATGCTCAAACTCTTGCAAATGTGGATAAAGAGACCATAATAGTAAAAGTCAGTGAAGCTAATGAGAATCATTATTGGAAAGCTCAAACCCATACCAGTAAAGAAGAAGAGTATATCACTTTGATGTGTAGAGAAGTTAATGAAAATCGCTAGTGGAATACTCATACACATCCCATTGAAAGAGAGAGAAATATAAAGTTAATATCCAGAAGCGATAATGAGAATGTTGGAATGTTCATACTTCAGTCAATCAGGAGAGACTAAGAAAAAAAGAGGAATCATGAAACAGAGAAAGATGCAGGTTAAGTACTGTGACAAATCGAGAGAATTCTTCCCTTCTCCCCAAAGGGGAGCCCCCCCTGTGAGTCTAGGGAGGTGAGCCTGCTCCGCAATACCCTCCCTAGTGGTAGAGGCAAGTGGGGCCTCACCAGGAGAGACTCCCCCTTTGGGAAGAAGGACTCCCGTTACTGTGAGGAACCCCCTAGAGAACATACCAATATCATCTCTTCAAACATATCCTGTAAAGATGTATACAAAGAAAATATAATGATGTGCTATTGGTAAGAGAAAACTACAAGTGTTCCTTTAAATGAGAAATCTTCATTAACTGGGATGAGGAGGATGACCTGTGGCGGAGAAGAAAAGTCATGGAGAACAGAGAAAAGGGACTGCATAACTGCGCCAGGGAAATACCACGGCTACGTAGCCTATGAAAGGGGAGGAACCTGGAGAGTAAGGAGAGACGCCCGCAAGTTACCAATTGGCTCGCATGCCAGTGTTAAGCTGAAGCTGGACACTTTGCGTCCACAAGTTGTGAGAGATCAAGAAGCCTGAGAGAGATGGGAGCCGTAACGCAAGAGTGAGCAGGAGAGTAGTCCCGCTGGATGCACAGCGTCCTAAAAGCGAGGAAAGGTGCGAGAGGAAGAGTGGTGGCGTGACCACAAGAAACCTGTGGTGGACCTGCAGTCCCATTAACCCATTAACCGTGCTGATTCGGCTCCAGCAAAATGGAACAAACTGGTATTTGGCAAACCGTACAGTATCATTGATATGAAAAGTCGAAAGAAAGACAAGGAGAGAATGGAAATTCATAGACCAAGAAAAGAGAGGGGAAAACCCCAGAAAGTACTAAATGAACTGTGTGAAATAATAAAAGTAGTCACCAGAGACTACTTGAAGATAACCTATTGAATTGAAGTGCGCAAAGCAGCTAACATAACAGGAGACAGGAGTCATTCTCCTGTCCTTAATTATTAAGTAAGTGGTAAGGCCAGAGAGGGTTAGTTTGGACGGTGATGTCCGAGGGTACACAAGGCAGCAGGAGGGTAAAAAAGAGGAACACGCAAGGTAAATCAGAACAGAACAGGAAGGCAGGGCTGACCATGACCGATGGGAACCATGCACTAGACAAACAATGAGGAATCCCACTAGAGGTGTACACACAAGTTGGACGTAAGACTACCCACAGAAATAAGGGAAATAAGGGAAGCACAATGCCTCTGTGCAAGTTACTCTGACAGGCGCCACATCGTGCAAGCCTATGGGAGGGAGCAGCAAGAGTGACTTCTGTATCTGGATCATAAGGCACAAACAAGGAGTGTACTTACACGAGACAAGCCGGTGGGGGTCCAACCGGAACATACAGCGGATGCCTTCTATGGGAACAGAATGCAAGACAATTACATTAAATACACTATAGACTACAAGTAAAACGAGACAAATGAAGGGGCAGAGATCGCCTCCAATAGTATAGGAGCCAACATCTGTACAAAGGAATACACAAAGGCATGGTCCCGGATACCATACAACACTTACCAGACACTAAGAGCCGCTAAAAGGGAAACAAGAGTACAGAACAGGAAAGCAGGAACTAGGAAAGCAGAACACTATAACATGGAACTGGGACAGTAACAGAGGCAAATAACTGGCACAGGATACAGGCAAGGAGCTGGCACAAGGTAGGAGAGACAAGGAGCTGGTACAAGGTAACAGAGATAAAGTACTGGTACAAGATACTAAAGCAGGATACTGGTACAAGGTAAATGGACAGGGTACTAGAATATGGTAACTGAGCAGGCTATTGGTACAAGGTAACTGAGCAGCATACTGGAACAAGGTAACTGAATCTAGGTAACAAAAGCAGGCTGGAAAACTGTACTGGAAACACATGAACTATAGAAGGCAAGACTTTGGAAAACAGAACTAGAACAAAGGTAAAATGGTACAAACAGAAGCAAGATAAACAGAGAATGACTAATGGGATAAATCTTGGAAGTAAATAGATCTGAAAGCAAGGAAATGGTAAAGCAGGGAGCAGAGGAGACTGACTGGAAACAGTGCAAGTTACAGAGGCTGAAAGCTGTAGGGTCATAGAAAAGGAGCTGGGGCACTGCAGGAAGTCAGGAGAAGAAACAGGGGTAATTGCTGCAGGGGACAGCACAAAGGCAGGAAGCAAATACATCGGAAGCAGGTAGAAGTTACAGGACAGTGCCTGCACGACAAGGCTTTAAGATTGGAGTAAGGCAGCAGAGGAGCAGGGAAGAGTCACAGGTGAAGCACAAGGCAGAAGCCAGCAAGGCAGAAAGAGATTCCAAATGGGTCAAACCTGCACAAGGTTCGGGAACTAGTTTAAACTTTACTTAATGTCCTGAAGATAAGAGCCAGGTAGACTCAGCAAAACATTTATATGGCTTTCAGTGATCTGAAGCAAGCCTTTGACAGTATCAATAGAGAGATACTGTGGGAGAAGATGTCTGTCTGGGCTTGTCCGCCAGATCTTTTGGAATCAATAAAGAGCCTCTACTCTGGAACTTCAATCCAGGTAAGATTGACTGCCAGGGGATTACTTTCATCTTCTATCCCAACTGGTAGGGGATTGAAACAGGGTTGCCCCATGGCTCCTACTATCTTTAATCTAATCCTCTCAGATATGGCTTTAAGTCATGAGCTTTTCCTCTGCAACTTTATAGGCAAAACCTTCCTTGGGTTATGTACGCAGATGATTTGGTGGTAATAGACCGTACACCAATAGGCCTGCAAATGAGACTTATTCATCTAAATGTGTACTTTAAGAGCATAAGTTACAAATAAATACAGACAAAATGAAAATCATGGCTTTTACCAGTGCCAGAAGGAAGGTTGGCATGGTACATAGGCACGCAAAAGATTGAGCGTCTAGAGTCTATAACTTATCTGGGTATGCTTATAAAGAACAAAGTAAAGGAGAAGTTATGGACGGAAGACCTAAAGCGTAAGTGTATTAGACTGGCGACTCAGACAAAAGTTATGTTAAGGAAATTTAGCAGATTCACGCTGGTCCATATTCTAACCTTTTACAAACAAAAGGTGGCTCCTATTTTACTTTATGGAGCAGAAACAGCGTTGAGGAATCCCCCGACCTTTTTGAATTTTTTGGAAGGGATTTTTTGGAGGAGAGTGCTGGACCTGCCAAATTGTTTGCCTGTCATGCTAATTAGATTTGAATTGGGACTGCAGTCACTTAATTCTATGGTCAAGTGGAAGTCCCTATGTCTGTATAGGAAAACTATGGTGGAGAATAATGCCTCGCCCCTGGATATATATAACAGTGATAAGAACGAGGTGGGGGCTGCAAGAGACCCAACTGTTGACTCCTGGAAACTTAAGTAAGTGTAGAGAGGACTTGTAAGATATGGATTTGAATGAGGAGACATTGTTGATTATCCGGAACAAAGCCAAAATCCACTTGAGAAGGTCTGATTGGATAGAGATTGGATAGAGACCATGGATGTGACATCTGCATATAAAGTCTCCATTAGTTTTAAGACGGAGCAAAGGGCCATTAACCAAATGCCAAAGTACCTGATAAAATTCCCTTCTAACAGACATAGGAATGTTTTCCTGAGGTTGAGGCAGAACATTCTCCCGACAAAAGAAATTCTGTGGAATAGAAGGGATAAGGCGGTTGATTCACCATCGTGTAGGCACTATAAGGCCGAGGATGAAACAACTAAACAACTCCTGTTGTTGGATTGTGGCGCTGTATAGGTGACGAGGAGGACATTTTTAAGTGATGCTTTGTCGGCGTATAGGACCTTAATGAAAGAGAAATGGTGGGAGGGGTCTCTGTTTGGTGAAAGAATCTCAGTGGTATTGGCTATCACAAAGTTTTTTATTGAGGTTTTAGACTTAAAATGAGATATGGGGAAGTGTCTATTTCTGTCTTCTGATGGTTTAAGGTATGCTTGTTGTTTATTTTAATTCAAGGAAGTTGGAAGGATTATGTAAGAACTTGTTTGCATTTTTGTGTTGTGTTGGAGGGAGGGGATGTATCATGAAATGTTTGTTATAATCCGTAACATGTTTAAATAAAAAATAAAAAAATAAGGCTTTCCACCCTTTTCAATCTCTTCCTCACAACGGGGGGTAACACCCCATCTATGGAAGAATCACTGACAGTACTTATCCCCAAACCATGCAAGGAACCTGAACCCTGTGCCTCATACAGGCCTGTTACACCGATGAATAATGACGCAAAGATCTTTTCTAAGATCTTGGCAACCAGACTACGGACAGTTCTCCCCAAATTAATTCACCCCGATCAAACTGAGTTCATCCCTGGACATAACACCCAAGACAATATAAGGCGCACCATCAATCTGATAGAAAGTGCCACCAGAATGGGCTTGGAACTGGTCATTATCTCTCTTGATGCACACAAAGCTTTCGACCTGCTAGACTGGGGTTATATTAGCCAAACACTGTCCTACTTTGGGTTTGGCCACAATTTCATAAAACGGTCTATGTCCAATTATCAGCATCCCGCCACAACCCTGAGGATAAACGGCACAAGATCAGCCAAAATCAACATCTCCAGGTGTACTCGCTAAGGCTACCCATTATCTCCATTAATATTTGCACTCTCTATGGAAACATTTGCCATCAAAATCCGAGAAAATATAAGCATACAGGGCCTAAATGTGGGCGAATGCACATACAAAGATGCTATGTACGTGGATGATGTCCTACTCACCCTAACTCAGGCAGGCAGCTCGATGGAGGCCCTCTCGCAAGAAATTGAGGCAATTGGTAGCGCATCAGGCTTCAGGGTTAATAACTCCAAATCCACTGCCTTAGCAATAAACATCCCACGAAAGAAGAGGACTGCTCTGGCAATCAAACACCCCATCCCTTGGGCTAAATCCTGTGTCAGCTATCTAGGAGTGCAAATCCCAAAGAAAATAGAATACATATACTGATCTAACTGGTTTAGGACGAAATTACCGAAAATAAATGGTCGCATTAACCAAAAGTTCTAAAAATGCTACCACCAAAGGTTCGAACACCAAATGTTCAAACCTTTGGTGGTAGCATTGTAAAAAAAACGGGGGCTGCAGGGGTGTCCCCCGCATCGCCCTGCTCACTATACTTCATGCTATAGTGAGCGGAGGTTGCGGGGGACACCCCCACAGCTTTCTGTTTAAAAGAAAATGGGGGCTGCAGGGGTGTCCCCGCAACCCCCGCTCACTATACTTTACGGTATAGTGAGTGGGGGTTGCGGGGGACACCCCTGCAGCCTTCCGTTACAAACAAAAAAGAAAAGGACCCTGCAGCTCCGGTTCCCGATCATGGAAGTGAAAGGGAACTGGCACTGCAGGAACCCAGCATGAAGATGAAGGTAAGTGGGGTTTGTTTATGTTGGGGGTGTGGGTGGGGATGTGCTGAGGGTGTGGGTTGGGGGTGTTATGGGTGTGTTGTGTGTTGTGTGTGTGTGAGAATGTATGTGTGTTCGCATGAGAAAGGTGCAAACGTTTGGTAGTTCGCACCTTTCCCATGCAGAAGATTTGCCCGCGGTACTTTCAGCCGCGGGCAAATCACTTAGATTCGATCTAACTTCCTGCAGTTACTCAGCGAGTTGCATAAAGACCTAGCGCGCTGCCACAGGCAAGAAGTCTCCTGGTTGGGGGGAATAACAGCGGTGACAATGAATAGAGTGCTAAGGCTAATTTACCACTGTATAGCCCTGCCTATCCACATCCCGGAGGGGGACCTTCAAAAACTGCAAAAAAGCATATTGAAATTAGTTTGGAGGGGGGACCATGCAAAGCAAAGCGGATCAAGCTGCGAGGCATAACTATGGGCGGGCTGTAGGTCCCGGACGTATCTAGATATTGCCAGACGGCACAACTCTCTCACGCCTTCACGTGGCAAGCAACCACTAACCCGCCCAGAGGAAAGCAATTAGTAGAAGCATGGAGCCTAACTCCACTAACTACCCTACCACACATCACAGCCCCTCCAACCACCCTAAACTCATGCCCACTGACATCTACTAATAACACAATAGAAAGCTGGAGGAAAGCAGCCTGCAAATGGGGTTGCAGAGGCACTCTCGGGCCTCTAACCTCAATATGGAACAATCCTGAATTCACCCTCGGCTTGCACCCCCAGGGATTTCCCAGGTGGAGGGAGTGGGGACTAACACGTGTTTACTGGTCAACGGGACGCCCTTAACATTCAAAGAGTGTAAAGTAAAAAATTTCGGGTGACGGAGGCCCAAATATTCCACTACACACAACTAAGGCACTGGTTATCGCATAATGCTGTGAGGGCCAATGGAGGGAGGGATCTAACTGCTTTAGAGTGCAGATTAACAACACCAACCTCCAAAGGTAAAGTCTCAACCCTTTACCGACTACTCAACAAAACTGATCTGAATAGGAAGGAAAACTACATGCTCAATTAGGAAAGGGACCTGAGACGAGTATTAGAACTGGAAGACTGGGATCACATTTGGGCTTGAATGTATAAAGGTTCTAAATGTGTCACTAATAAGGAAGGGGGCTAAAAGTTTGATACAGGTGGTATTTGACTCCCGAACTATTAAACAAAAGTAACCCAACCATCCTACCTCAATGCCTCAATGCTGGAGAGGATGCTCGACCACTGGCTCCTTATTTCTCCTATTATGGACCTGTCCGAAAGTTACGCAATTCTGTTGTTAGGTGCTGGAACAAATCCGGCTGATCACGGGACTAGCCATTCCATGGGACCCGGGCATAGTGCTATTGGGGGACACCAGAGAATGAGCTTTCCCACTTACGAGGCACATATCAAACGTACGCACCCAATTGCTCACTGCAGCCAAAATCACCATAGCTCGCCTATGGAAACACACTGATTGCCCTGAACTCCCCATGTGGTGGACGAAATGCTGGGACATAGTAGTTGCCGAAAGAATCACAGCCATCCGCTTGGAGAAAATGAATAAATTTCACAGCACATGGGCTGCCTTCCTGGACTATTCAGAGAAATTCCTGTGTGATGTATTAACCCACTTATGCTCTGCCCTGCGGCATTACTGTGTGCTGATGGTGCAAGAATTATCAAAATGGCCGCAAAACCCCTGGGCGCGCCAAACCTATGGAGATCATGCTTTGCAATATGAAAAGATGGCCGCCAAATCTAATATTCATGTTGTCAGTGGTGGAACGGAGACCTCACTGCTGAAACATGTCACTGGGCTGCCCAACAAGTAAAAATGGAGCAGAGATGAAAAGTAGTGCTTTACTGAAAGAAATACAGAATCCTGTTTTTAAATCTTTTCTTGGTTGCTGAAACGGCAGAATGCCGGTCCAAAACACCATAAATCATCCAATATTCTTGCTGGGTGTTACAAGTCACGTAGTTCAAGAAATCATTATGAACATACAATGTCCTGAAAAGCGGAATCTGTCACCACAACATTCACAGCAAATAAATGTGCCTGCCTGTGAAATTTGTCAAATTCTGGGCGCAGTACCAGCGGCCGGCTGTGGACAGCTGTCAGTAGCTTGCATCAGAAGATTTAAACTTGTGCAACTAAAATCAAATGTCTGAAAACTAAGTGAGCTGTTATTAAGAGTAACCTAGGTTGTAACTATTCAAATCCCATGGTTTAGAAGCTGGAATAAGTGTTCTAGCTGCTTGTTTTGAAAATTGCAAGTTTGTTTTAAACCAAGTAAAAAATATGTAACAGAATGACATTTAAATTAAGGCTCAAACCAGTTCCACAGCTCTCCCTCACAAAGGCCAGGCATTTCCCTCCTGCTCCACTCCACCAGGAAATCACACTTCTGTGATGATCAGATCATGAGAGGAGAACATGGGCTGCAGCAGAAAAGGACAATGGACTGCCTCTGGCTGAAAGGATATGCAGAGTGTGAGGAGTCATAAACGCCCTCTCCCAGAAAGAAAGGGGCGGAGACTGCTTCTGAGCTGCCAGAAGGAGAAGGAGGCGGGGACAGACAACCATTTGTTGATTCACAAGGACAAAAAGAGCATTTTTTAAAAGACTGATAATTTACTGTGTAAAATTGTGAAAAATATGTAAACCCCGGACTTGTGAACCTAATTTTTGGCTGCACATTTTAAGAGGCGCCAGAACTCTGTGCTATGTTCTGGGAAGTAACAGTGGAAATTATGGTTTTATACCAAATGTAATTATGTCAAAGCATGAAACTTCACACGCTTATGCCCATATACAATGCGCACATTTGTGGGAATTTGCTCCAAAATTGGACCTTGTGTTCCGGACAAAAAGGGTGGAATTCTGTCAAAAGCAGACCTAAGATCCTACAGCGACGGGGCTTGGAAGAGTATCTGCTCCACAGAATATGTGATCTATGTATGTTATTGTTAGAAAGGTTGCACATTTGCAAATATGTATTGTACTAAAAGTAGATTTTATGTTCAAAGGGAGAAGGGGAGGATTCTCTGACTCATAAACCCACATCAGCATGGTGACACCCTGTTTTCTTCTCCAATCAAGGGGGAGAAGAGATTCTAACCTATAGCCTGCCTAGGGGGCACGCTTAGGGTAAACCAGCACACACACCCTTTACCACATGCATAAAAAGAGACAGCTGAGGACTTCGAAAGACACACAGATTCATCCACTATCCTGATCCTGGCGAAGCACCCTGAAACAGATCCATCCATAGTCTTTGCTCCTGACTCCAGAAACTTGGCAAGCAGAAAGGCCCATTCCATTAGTTGAACCATTTTCAACTAGGCCTTGAGTTTCCAGAAACAGAAAGAATTGCACAAAATCTAAGGTGAACAAAAGAAACAGCTGGGCTGTGCTGTAACTGCTTTCCTGCTAAAATAATTATTACCAGAACCAAAAGATCCAATCCAGTTGTGCTGTGCTGTGCTGTGCCGTGCTGTGACCAGATAGCTGTGACCAGAGCCATTGCAGACCCAGTCCAGTCCGGTGTGCCCAGCGGCCTATCCAGTCTGGTGTGCCCAGCAGAATTCCTGTCCAGAAATCTTGACGGACCAGAATTCCTGACGGTTCTGTTCAAAACATATATAGTGAGTATCCATAGTATAGGACTGTGTCACTAGCATATGTACTATCCATAGTCTATCCCTATCTAAATCCATCCGATCTTGTCTGCAGAACCTGCATTGTTAGAAATCTTTTTGAATTGCCTGAACTCTCTATACTATCCCTACTATCTCCTTCGGTACTAGTATTGTTAAATATCTTTGCGGTCATATATTTCATCTGAAGAAGGCAAGCTCCTCGGCAGGCAGTCGCCTGGATCCAATGGCGCCCTGGTCCAGTGGCTGTGCTTCTGTGTGGTATTTGCTTCTTGATAGTCATCCCCTATTGTAAAGAAATCCTGTTTGTCTTTTGAAAGCGCATCCCTGTTTTCTCATTCTTGCGCCTATCTCAGAAAAAACGACCTCCACTAAAACATCCATAACTTTCTCAATTTTATGTTCGAAACAAAATTCCAACTTCTGCTTGTAGCTCACATCCACAGCTTTCCATAGAACCAAAACCCGCATCTCAAATCCATATAGTTTTCCCGCAATCGCAATTACCGCGCACTGAAAAGTTTGCCGCAAATTAGTTTTAGGAAATTTCTATAACATGTAAAACAGCTTTTGATTGCACCCGACCTCAATTTTAAGTTTGCACTTTGCTTATTAGTGTCAAATCATTGCTAGTGTTTGTCTGCAACTATATAAAGCGGCTCCTATTAGAATTTAAACAATTTCAGTAATTTAAACCATATTTAGTGTTTTACACAATCCATTCTGAGATAACTTTAAAACCATTTTGACAGTTTGCCAGTCAGTTCTGTTTCTCTCTTGTGTTTGCTGGGGGGAAATTGAGATTGACATTTTGTTGAATTATGCATTCCTGACCTGAAACCTGTTCTCTCTCGTTACATTGCTTGTTGGGGGTTGAGGGGTGTGCAGGGGGAAATAGTAACCACATTGATACTTGATTTGAACACTCACAAAAGTATTATTTCTGTGCTGAATTGTTTTGCTCACTATTACCCCTTGTGATTAAAGAGATTGCTTAGTGTGACATCACCCCATTGGTGATCATTGCATAACCATTAAACATAGTGTGATTATTTTGTAACTACATAAACTACATATTTTAACTTTACAAACCAGCCTGATTCCTGGTTCAGTGTGACCGGGGGGTTCCAGGAGAGGGGCATGATATAAGTGGTACATCGTTCAGAATAAAATAACTTTTAGACATAAAATAAATAAGGATTTCAGTTGTGCATTACACGCTAGGCATTGACTTAGGTGAAGTGCCGGATTGAAATCACTTACAGATTGGGGGCTCGTCACGAGATTTCTGAATTAGACATACCACTTGTGACAGTCTAATACAGCGTGCTAACTGATGGAGTACATAAACCCTGTTGGTCTACCACACTGTGTTACACTGTAAAAACACCCTTCAATAGAAACGCTCTAAGGAGTTGGCCTGTTTTGCAAAATAAAATAACTCCTGTAAGTCAGAAAGGAAATGAATATTTCCGGAATGGCGACCCCAGTAGAAATTAATATGGCAAAAGAACACCTACTGCACATATTATTTGTCTCGGGTGAATGGACAGAGCAGGATCAGAATGTTTGGCCGCAGGAAATCAAAGAACAAGCCACTGCCACAGGATTAGATATATGGCAGGATCAGGGTCCATTACACATGGCACTTAGTGAATCGTACATGGCCCCTAAGGCAAAAGAAGAGCAAAGTAAAATTGCCAAAATAGCGGCATATCTGTACCTCCACATTGGAGAAATACAGGAAAAATATGCTGAAAACCTAAAGCTGGCAAACAGGCAAGTACAATCATTAGAAAAAACCCAAACTGATTTGGACTCTGCAGAGCAAAGGCTACAAAAAAAGCCAAGAATCAGAGAATGAAACCAGACAGTACCTGATAAAAGTAAAAGGAGATCTGGATATCCTGCAGCAAGAGAAGGTAGAGCAGGACACCAAAGTACTGGCGCTGCAAAAAGAGTGTCAGGAAAGTTTGGACTCTCTACTACAGAGCCAACAAAAGCTGGAGCAGCAAGTGAACTATATTAGGGCCTGCGCAGGGCAGATAGTCACCTCGGAAAAGCAGATTGATGAGATAAAATAAGAAAATAATAAATTAATTCTCAAAGACTTTGACTCTCAAACTGAATTTGATGAAGAGCGCAGGAAAGCTGGTGCACTCAAAAAACAAAGGGATGACCTGGCTGCACAGAGGGGTACTCTAATTCAGGAAAGGGACACGTTAGGCCAGGAGGTCAGTTATCTAAAAACCAAGATGGAAGAAAACCACCTGGCTCTTCAGAGACTGGGTGAGCTCCAAAAAGACTATGGAAAACTGTTAGAGCACACCAGGAGGGTGGAAGATGCTCTAGCAAAGAATGACCAGGCCAGTAAGGACAGGACTCAGGAGGTAACCCTCCTGCAGCAAAAATTGGCCCAATACTCCAAAATTACACAGGAAGCACTGAGAGACAATGAGGCTCTCTGTGAAAAAATTTACAGGGTCCACAGACAGGTAGCTATGCAGGAACAACTAATAGAGACTAGTAAGGCCTTGATAGAAGAACAAAAGGGACAGGTTCTTTCATATCAACAGGGAGTAGGGGCTGAGAGAGATGAGGTCCGCTGGGAGAGGGAAACACCTGAGCATAACCTCAGGAACCCTAGCACCAGAGACGTTCATCTCTTCAACTCCATGGACTCTGCCACCCCATGTCCACTGGCTCACATGAGCCAAGCACCATGGGAATGGTAGACTTCGACTCAAGGGGAAATATGGGGCCAATAGGTCAGCGCCTCCCAGAAATGGATGGGCGGGCATCTGTGTATGGGTTCCCAAGTGCTAGGGCCATCTTCTCTGATCAGGGAGACTCTAATGAGGGGAGAATCAGAGAAACGGATCCTCAGAAATATCACTTATCCAGAGATCAGATGGTAAAATGTAGTCGGGAAGGCTCTACAAGAATTTGTTCAGGAGTTGAAACACGCCTTTGCGCAGAACACTAGAAGGGTGCGCACTGACAGCAAAGAATTTGTAAACACTTTCTTTCATGCTCTCCCTAAGTATATTAAGACCCAGCTAGTGAGGGACTTTCACGAGAAAAGATCACTAGACTGAGTCATTGAACAAGCTATGTGCATCTATGAGGTGCAGAAGCCATTGGAAAACAAAAATAGTCCCAAAAGCCCCAAAACAACCAACACCCCTGCTGCTGCTAAACTGGCAGAGGTGAAGGTTGCCCCCATTTTAGATCTGGAGATGGGGGTGCCTAAAAACCTGCCCGCACAGAACCCAAACAACCCCAAACCCAAAAGGCCCTCCTGCCAATTACAAACAGGAAGCCAGGGAGGCAACCCCACAAATGGGATCCCTAACTCCCCTGATCACATCAGCCCACGCTACAAGGGTAATAGACCCATCCAGGGTTATGTGTGGACTCCTCCAGCGCAAAAGGTGGGGGAATCCAACCAGACAGCAGGAAACCCAGGGAACTTCCCTCCTCACTTCCCCCAGGAGGGCAGTAATCCCCCAAATACCGGACAAAATGTATTTCCTAGGTACCCGCCAAATTTAAACACCCAAAACAACCCATCCTTCCTTCCCCACTTTCCTGAGCCCAGACAGCCCAATCTGGGAGAGGGGAGGCTAGGGGTGGAGGGGTTCCCAAACTTTCCAAACCCGGGGTATTTTGTGAGAAGGGATAGCTACCCTTCCCGGGATCAACCCAGGGGAGACATGAGGACCCCGTACCAGCCAGAGCAGGTGTCCCAACTAGAGCGCCAGGTCCAGAACATGGCACAGGATCTGGGTTGCATGCTGAGGGCTCAACAGAACCCTCAGATGAGCATGACGGCTCAGAAGGCCCCAAATCCAGGATCTGGTGCTCCAGAGCAATGACATTGGAAGAACCCTGACAACCCAACAGTTCCCAGGGAGGAGACACAAGGGGAAGGAGAGTGTAAATCCTTGGAGGAAGTTTCCTTCCCCACTTGGAAAAAGCCTCTGGAAACCCAGGAACCAGAACCAAAATCTCCTGCCCCCGACAGTCTGCAACCCAAGGAGCAGAGGGGGGTAGGAGAAATAAAGAGCCCGAAAAGACCCACATTGAGGAAGAGGTACAAATCTTTCAGTTTGAAGGAGAGGGATCCTCAGAGGATCCTGGGAAAAAGGATCTTCTCCTTCAGGGATGGGGGAACTCCTCCCAAAGAAAAATGGGTCCCAAAGGATCCAAATCCAGACTGGGTGGATGTGGGGACCAAGATAGCACTGCCCATCATCAAACCCCAGAATCACCAGCACGAAAATCCCCTGGTTCAAACCCATCCTGGCGAATGCCTCCAAAAATGGGGGGGCAGCCCAGAATCAGAACCAGGGGAACCCAAAACTTACCCCATATCTAGCTGTCACCTTTTTCTTCCAGATTCCCAAGACCCCAAAGAGAATCCTGCCCAAATCACCTCTCTGTCAGTATCCAAAACCAAGAAATTAACCCACCAATTGTCCAAAAATGTGCATTATCTTTGCCCCCTTGAGGAAAAGGAGGGAATATTCTATGCCCCAGCCCAATTACAGGGGCAATGTACAATTTTGGCACTGGTGGACACTGGATCCCAAGCTACCCATCTGTCAAAAAGGGCCTTTGATCAACTGAATCCGGGAAGGGGGGTGAAATACCAAATTCCTCTCACCGCTCGTCCTGGACAACTTCAGAACTTTGATGGGAAGGAAATTCCTGTCGAGGGGACTGCGGATTTGGACATTAAAATTGGGTGACACAAGGTGAAGCACCCGGTCATAGTTGTGACTCCAGAGGGCATCCCTTGTTTACTAGGGAATGACAACCTGCGTAGATTGTCACCCCTCATAGATTGTGTAAACAAGGTCCTCTGGACCCAGACTAACTGACCAATAAAATTGAAACAGAGTGTCAACCATGTTAGTTTAAACGGCACATGCCACAAGGTTGAACAAAAACCTGACCAAATAGAATTTCACTTCCAGAATAATCGAATCCCAGACGTGACAGTAATTGCAGTAGGACAACAAACTGGTGAGGGAGCATCTGAAAATCAACCTTCCTTCCAGTCTAAGGTGGCATTCCACACTGGAAGGAAGCACTCCGAAATTCTTTACAAATTCACAATCAGAAAATCCCACTCCTGTAGTCCAGAAAGATGAAAAATCAGCTCTAAGCCTGGCTGATATTCAGAAAATTGGATAGCAGTTGTTCATCCCTATTCAGCTAAATGAGGGGAAGGACTCTGTTCTCGCCTGAGCATGTGTAAACAACGGTAAGAGCTTCATCAGCGAGGCCATGTTCCGCAAACTACCAAAAGATCCAGCCATTCCCACATTTAAACTGTTAGACAAATGGGAAATGGACCTGGAAACACCCAATTCCAAACATCTCTTGCCTAGCAGGTGTATGCTCAAAATGTCCAGAGGCAACAAGAGCATAGTTCATAATTGTTGGGTCGTGCGAGATATTCCTGCAGCATTTTGCTTAGGCAGTGACCTTCTCAATCGCTTTGCCATTAGTTTGGACCTAATAAACTTCAAAGGTTGGTCCCGATTAGCGGGTAATCCCATGGACTTTGATGACCCAGAGAAAGCATTTAGGTCAGCTCAATTGCTGCCTTATGCAGTTGAAATTCAGATTGGAGAGGAAGTCACCATCCCAGAACGGACCTGACAATTCTCACTGGAAGTGAAAGTTAAAAGAAGACAGAAATTGAAAATCCCTGACGCCTATGTCCATCTTAATGCTCATTTCCAACAGCAAGGGTTGGGGGTAAACCCAACACCACCAGTCAACATAGAACACGACACCATTCCAATAGAGGTGAATAACAGCGACCTAAAGAGTATCACTCTGGCCGCAGGAATGGAATGGCGGTTGATGACCGACATTTTTCCATAGATTTAGGTAATGAACTGCTAGGACCAATCCCCAAGGACTGTTTTGACAGTAATAGCGACGATGATGCAACACCAGACAGGATCTTCACCCGGCATGGGGGGAATTTCCTGGTGTACACTTCCTGCCCTTATTGTAAGGAAGATGTGACCTGTGACTTCAGGAGGGATGAGGTGATATTCCAAGTCCACAGGGACTGCCTTCCCCACCTGAAGCCACCAGTCCAAATCAGCACTTTGACCAGGCACTTCTCCACCGAGCTGGAGGAGGCCGCTGAGAAAGCAAAACCGGAAGTCTTTCCAGGCGTCAGGCAGATGGTTGAAGAGAGAGTCAACCTAGCTGATGCCTGTGAGACTCTGGAGCAAAAGCAAAAATTGAAACAAGTTTTCTTAGATTTTCAAGATCTCTTTGCGGTGGACTTATATGGCTGCGGTCGCACTGACATCCACAAGACAACAATTCCCACGGATCCTGGCATGACTCCAGTGTTTGTGAAGCAATATCGCTTGCCTCCTGCATCATGTGGGATAATTCGTCCAGTCCACAGCACCTTCAATAATCCGGTGCTGGGGATTTTGAAACCAAACAGCCAGTGGAGACTCTGTGCTGACCTTAGGAAGCTCAACAAACAGGTCCATACTTCCCGCTGGCCTCTTCCCTACAATGACCAAGGGCTGGCCCAGATCCAGGGGTCAAAGGTATTCACTGCCATTGACCTGACCAATAGGTACTGGACTGTACCTGTCAGTAGGGAGGACCAATACAAGCTGGCCTTTACCTTCAGGGGCAGCAGTACACATGGACCCGGACTCCCTTCGGATACATCAACTCCGGCAATGAATTCAACATTTTTCTACACAAGGCCATGCCCGACCTGGGTGAAAGGGGTAACCTGGCCTATGTAGATGATGTTCTAGTCAAAAGCTCAACTGAGCAAAAATTCAATGATTGTGAGAAGGCACTCCTGGCAACGGTGTGGGCATTGAAGAATTACCGCCCATTTATCCAGGGGGAACACATCATAGTGGAGAGTCCACACCAGCCTCTGCAATATCTCCAAAGTGACAGAATCCGGGCCGGAAATGTGAGTAATTCCCGAATTACTTCTTGGATTCTGTCAATGAAAGGCTTTCCTGTGGAGGTCAGATATGGCCAAAACAAGAAGAGTCCCCTAGTGCAAGGTCTGGCTGATTTGCATGATTGTGCCAGAGAAAACTTTCTCGAGGACGAAAGTCTTAAAATCAAGGACAACATGGAGGGATATCTTAATTCCTCACACCAAGTCTATGAAGAAGACCAGTGTGAGGGAATGCCCACTGTCTATGTGGATGGATGTTCCTACCATGTTGACAGCAACGGGGAAAAGGAACTTGTGGTCGGCGTAGGGAATGCATGGGTGAATGATGCCCCAGAACCCTCCGCTGGGTACAAAATCGGTCCCCGAAGTAGTCAAGTGGCAGAGTTGATGGCTATGCATCAAGCTATCCTCACTGCTGTCCGACACCAACTCCACGAACTGGTCATAATCACAGATTCGGATTATGTACGGAACGGGTTAGTGGAGCACCTGGTTAACTGGAAAACCAGAGGCATGCTATGTGCTAATAACAAACCATTGAAACATGGGAAATTAATACTGAATATTGATGATCTGGTCACCTCGAATGGCATGACCATCTACTGGAAAAAGATCAACGGTCATTCTAAAGTAGAGGGACCAGACAAAACTGGAAATGACCTAGCTGATCAACTGGCCAAAACCAGAGCCATCCAAGGGGATCTACTTGGATCGAGCCCCTGTTGTGGGAAATCCAGGTCACTGCTATCGCTAGGTCCCAGACAAATGCTCACAATGAACTCTCAACTGCACAATGGAGTAAGGAGACCCCAGATGCTGATTTGATTACGGCTCAAAAAGGGGATCCAATAATTGGTAAGTTTTATCAACACATTGAGGACCCTGAGAACATTCCCCTGACGGATACCGATTACATTGGGAAAGAGGACCTCAGAGTGTTGATGAAATGTCCAAAAATGTTCCGAATCCAAGACTGTTTGTTGGTGAGGAGATCCATAGGTGTCCATGACAAATGGGTGGTCCCCACCTCATTCCGAAGCCTGATGCTAAATCAGGCCCATGATGTGGCCACAGCCGGTCATCAGGGGTTTCATACGACACTAGAAATCTTGAGAGAGGTTGCATACTGGCCACATATGGGGCAAGACCTCGACCAATACTTGAAGGGATGTCTTGTGTGTGCACAATTTCAGCCAACATCACTCACACTCCGTGCTCCCGACCAAAAGACGGGGATGACACTGCCTTGGCCAGATTTATAAGTCGATTTTATCGGGCCCGTGATTCGCTCCTCTAGTGGAAACAAGTACATGTTGACTGTGACATGCTTGTTCACTTAATGGGTGGAATGTCTCCCGGCCCCAAATTGCAAGGCATAAACAGCAGCTGCCCTGATGATCAACCACATCTTCTCGCGTCTTGGTCTAACCCAAAGGATTGAGTCAGACTGAGGTAGTCACTTCACTAGCGAAGTGATGACAAAGATGTGGGAGATATTGGGGTCAAAAGGAAACTACACATTGCCTACCGACAAGCCTCTAGTGGTGGAGTTGAGAGATACAACAAGACGATTGTGAGCATATTAAAAAAGTTTGTGGCAGATTCTGGGCCAAGTTGGGACATTCGACTACCTCTTGTCCTGATGGCCATCAGATCTACCCCTTCTTCTGCAACTAAAATGTCACCGTTTGAGCTGATGACTAGACGAAGGATGGTGCTTCCCCAGCATCTGCTCTACAGAACCCAAGAGCAGACCCTGATAAATTCCTCCACAACTCGTGAGTATGTTGAGAATCTGAGAAAACACCTTCAACATGCGTTTGCCTATGCTCAGCAGAATCTAGAAAGATCTGAAGACAGTATGAAGACTCACTATGACCTTAAGATGACTAAAAACGAATACCAAGTAGGAGACCGGGTCTACTTGTACAATTTCCAAAGGAACCAGACCAAACAGCGCAAATTTCTTCCTAGCTGGCGGGGTCCTTTTGAAATTGTAGACAGAATCTCACCAAATCCGTATCCCCAAAGGCAGTTTGGCAGAAGGGGAAGATAGGTGGGTCCACATCAACCAGCTGAAGTGTTGCCATCCTAGGCACACTCTGCGGCAACTAGAGGAGCCATCTGGAAACCCAGAGGGGGACATTCTGGATCCCTAGAAAATTCCAACCATGAAAAACCATTCCACCTGTTAAAATTAGTAGTAATTACAGGTGGGAAAGATTGTCAATTGTATGTCAAATGTATGCATCTGCCCCACTGGGGAAATGTCCATAACCTTGCTCTGCTCTGTCATCATAGTACTGAAACCATGGATTGCAAGCACCAAGGAGGACAACTCGGGGACCAGGAGGAAAGACCCGAGGGGCCCGGGTTATCACTCCATACTCCCACCCGGAACCGGCGAAAGGAGAACCTGTCGATCCAGCACTTAGGGGAGAAGCAGACACATTTTTCCGACTTCCCCTTGACAGGCGGTCAAATTTCAAGTCGTGAGGGGGGTCTCTGCGGGATGTAGTTACCCACTTATGCTCTGCCCTGCGGTATCACTGTGTGCTGATGGTGCAAGAATTATCAAAATGGCCGCAAAACCCCTGGGAGCGCCAAAACCTATGGAGATCACGCTTTGCAACACAAAAAGGTGGCCGCCAAATCTACCATGCATGTTGTCATTGGTGGAACGGAGACCTGACTGCTGAAACATGTCACTGGGCTGCCCAAAAAGTAAAAATGGAGCACAGATGAAAAGCAGTGCTTTACTGAAAGAAATCCAGAATCCTGTTTTTAAATCTTTTCTTGGTTGCTGAAACGGCAGAATGCCGGTCCAAAACACCATAAAATATCCAATATTCTTGCTGGGTGTTACAAGTCACGTAGTTCAAGAAATCATTATGAACATACAATGTCATGAAAAGCGGAATCTGTCACCACAACATTCACAGCAAAAAAATGTTCCTGCCTGTGAAATCTGTCAGTAGCTTGCATCAGAAGATTTAAACTTGTGCAACTAAAATCAAATGTCTGAAAACTAAGTGACCTGTTATTAAGAGTAACCTAGGTTGTAACTATTCAAATCCCATTGTTTAGAAGCTGGAATAAGTGTTCTAGCTGATTGTTTTGAAAATTGCAAGTTTGTTTTAAACCAAGTAAAAAGAATGTAACAGAATGACATTTAAATTAAGGCTCAAATCAGTTCCACAGCTCTCCCTCACAAAGGCCAGGCATTTCCCTCCTGCTCCACTCCACCAGGAAATCACACTTCTGTGATGATTAGATCAGGGGAGGAGAACTTGGCCTGCAGCAGAAGAGGACAATGAACTTCCTCTGGCTGAAAGGATATGCAGAGTGTGAAGAGTCATAAACGGCCTCTCCCAGAAGGAAGGGGGCTGAGATTGCTTCTGAGCTGCCAGAAGGAGAAGGAGGAGGGGACAGACAACCATTTGTTGATTCACAAGGACAAAAAGCACATTTTTAAAAAGACTGATAATTTACTGTGTAAAATTGTGAAAAATATGTAAACCCCGGACTTGTGAACAAATTTTTGGCTGCACATTTTAAGAGGCGCCAGAACTCAGTGCTATGTTCTGGGAAGTAACAGTGGAAAGGATGTCAAAAGCATGAAACTTCACACGCTTATGCCCATATACAATGCGCACATTTGTGGGAATTAGCTCCGAAATTGGACAATGTGTTCCGGACAAACAGGGCGGAATTCTGTCAAAAGCAGATCCAAGATCCTACAGTGACAGAGCTTGGAAGAGTATCTGCTCCACAAAATATGTAATCTATGTATGTTATTGTTAGAAAGGTTGCACATTTATAAATATGTATTGTACTAAAAGTAGATTTTATGTTCAAAGGGACAAGGGGGGGATTCTCTGACTCATAAACCCACATCATCATGGTGACACCCTGTTTTCTTCTCCAATCAAGGGGGAGAGGAGAAGAGATTCTAACCTATAGCCTGCCTGGGGGCGTGCTTAGGGTAAACCAGCACACACTCCCTTTATCACATGCATAAAAAGAGACAGTTGAGGACTTAGAAAAACACACAGATTCACCCACTATCCTGATCCTGGCGAAGCACCCTGAAGCAGATCCATCCATATTCCTTGCTCCTTACTCCAGAAACTTGGCAAGCAGAAAGGCCCATTCCATTAGTTGAACCATTTTCAACTAGGCCTTGAGTTTCCAGAAACAGAAAGAATCCCACAAAATCTAAGGGGAACAAAAGAAACAGCCGGGCTGTGCTGTAACTGCTTTCCTGCTAAAAGAATTATTACCAGAACCAAATGATCCAATCCAGTTGTGCTGTGCCGTGCTGTGACCAGATAGCTGTGGCCAGAGCCATTGCAGACCCAGTCCAGTCCGGTGAGCCCAGCAGCCTGTCCAGTCCGGTGTGCCTAGTAGAATTCCTGTCCAGAAATCTTGACAGACCAGAATTCCTGACGGTTCTGTTCAAAACATATATAGCGAGTATCCATAGTATAAGACTGTGTCACTAGTATATGTACTATCCATAGTCTATCCCTATCTAAATCCATCCGATCTTGTCTTCAAAACCTGCATTGTTAGAAATCGTTTTGAATTGCCTGAATTCTCTATGCTATCCCTACTATCTCCTTCGGTACTAGTATTGTAAAATATCTTTGCGCTCATATATTTCATCTGAGGAAGGCAAGCTCCTTGGCAGGCAGTCGCCCGGATACAGTGGCGCCCTGGTCCAGGGGCTGTGCTTCTGTGTGGTATTTGCTTCTTCATAGTCATCCCCTAGTGTAAAGAAATCCTGTTTGTCTTTTGAAAGCGCATCCCTGTTTTCTCATTCTTGTGCTTATCTCAGAAAAATGATCTCCACTAAAACGTTCATAACTTTCTTAATTAGTATGCTAGAAACAAACTTCCAAGTTCTGCTTGTAGCTCACATCCACAGCTTTCCATAGAACCAACTAACGCATCTCGAATCCATATAGTTTTCCCACAATCGTGATTACCGCACATGAAAAAGTTTGCCAAGAATTTTGTTTTAGGAAATTTCTATAACGTGTAAAACAGCTTTTGATTGCACCCAACCTCAATTTTAAGTTTGCACATTGCTTATTAGTGTCAAATCACTGCTAGTGTTTGTATGCAACTATATAAAGCAGCTCCCATTAGAATTGAAACAATTTCAGTCATTTAAACCATATTTAGTGTTTTACCCAATCCATTCTGAGATAACTTTAAAACCATTTTGACAGTTTGCCAATCAGTTCTGTTTCTCTCTTGTGTTTGCTGGGGGGAAATTGGAATTGACATTTTGTTGAATTATGCATTCCTGAAACCTGTTCGCTCTCCTCCTATCTCGTTGCATTGCTTGCTGGGGGTTGAGGGGTGTGCAGGGGGAAATAGTAACCACATTGCTACTTGATTTGAACACTCACAAAAGTATTATTTCTGTGCTGAATTGTTTTGCTCACTATTACTCCTTGTGATTAAAGAGATTGCTTAATGTGACATCACCCCATTGGTGATCATTGTATAACCATTAAACATAGTGTGATTATATTGTAACTATGTAAATAAATATTTTAACTTTGCAAAACAGCCTGATTCCTGGTTCAGTGTGACCGGGGGGGTTCCAGGAGAGGGGCGTAATATAAGTGGTACATCGTTCAGAATAAAAGAACTTTTAGACACAAAATAAATAAGGATTTCAGTTGTGCATTACACACTATGCATTGACTTAGGTGAAGTGCCGGATTGAAATCACTTACATTCCCTGTGATAACTCGCCGCCCCCCCATGACCAGATGGTTCAAGTAGTACTATCAAATGGGCTGACCCCAAATCACAGGCACTATGGAAACCCCCAGAACGCAAGAACTAGCTTCTGTGCAACAAACTCACTAAAGTCCTGTAAACAGCAAAGGAAGGTCCAGTCTTAAAGACAACAAGACTCTCTCCAGCACAGAACAGTTAAACAGCACTACCCCTGATACAAGCACGCTGGAACCCACGGCTGCATCCAACTGTACTCACCCTGTCTGCATATATGCCTAATAACTATGTTGAAGTACACAATGTGAAAATGTTTAATAAAATGTTTTGTTGCAAAGAAAGGGAAGCAGCACGGATCCTGAGGCCTTATAGACCTTTGGCCATGACTGACTCCTGCAGTAAAATCTTTGCAGGTATAATCCTCAAAAGATTTGATCTTTGGTGAAAATGTGTGATCTTTTGTCCCCTTTTCAAATGGGCTTTAGATGTGGGTTTAACTCCTCCCATAATATCTGGACCTTAGATTATATCATGGCAGAAACCATCTGCCATTCGGGTAGGAGACACTAGTTATGTTACATTGACTACTCGTGTGCATTTGATAGGGTCTCCCACCCAAGGCTATAGGAAAATTTGCGGTCATGGGGCAGTGACAAGAATTTGCTTCACTTTATCTTATTTCTCTATACGGACAATACGGTATCAATCCGCCTTGATTCAGAAAGTCACCTTTCAGCTCCCATTAAAGTTAATTTAGGATTGAAGCAAGGATGCATACTTTCGCCCTTGCTTTTCAACCTTTACATTATTGACATGAATAGGGCAGTGAGGACAGCTCATAATTTTCCCCCACGTGTTGATGGACTTCAGGTCGCCGGGTTGGCATATGCTGATGATACTATCTTGCTGGATCAGAGCTGTATAGGTTTGCAACACTCCATTAATGCACTTGCCAACTACGCGATCATCAATAACACGAGGATTAACATCTCGAAAACCAAGTTAATGGTATTTGGTAAAAAAACATTGTAAATCTAATTTCAGTTGGACTTTGGATAAAGAAAAAACGGAAGAAATGAAATCTTGCATTTACCTTGGCATACCTATAGTTTCTACTCCTAACGTCACTTTTGTAAGTAACCATGCCTGCCAGAAAGTAATGAAGAAATGGACATTCATTTGAAACTTTATTACTAGAAAGCAAGGACAGAATATCGAAGGTTTGAAGGAGAGCTATAAAACCGGAATTGTCCCATGTATGCTTTTTGGATCGGAATTCCTACTTTCAAATTCGGTTTGTTGACTGGACCGCTTGGAGGGAAAGCTGATACGTTCAATCTTGACTGTCCCCAGGTGGTACCAGTGGATGCCTTAAGATGTGAATTAGGCCTTTTGTAACTTAAGGCCAGTTGGCTGGTACAAATAGTCAAATACTTTGTGACCCTCTGCAGGGCTGAAAATAATCCCAATCCTCTCCTTCATATTTTTTCAATAAATTTCATTCGTGAAGCATAGAACACTGTATATATATCGATCTAAGGAATGAAGTGAGGATATTTTTGGATTCTATTGGTCTTACCCTTCCTAACGAAAACACCTATGCTATATTCTCCAATGAATTAAAGAAGAAGACTCTCACCTGGGATCATGCACAGAATTTGAGTAAATTGGTGGCTGGCACAACCACTAGGCTAGCTTCACCGCAACCGGAACATTCACTGGCCTGCTGCCCTCATCCTACTAAAGAGCCATCACATAGGAAGGCTGTAACCAGTATGGGGCCAAGAGAAACCAATGGGAAACAAAGGAAGGGGTCATGGACATTGTCTTGGCGCCTTTGGCACCAAGCTCATGATAGGATTGGAGAATGAGCCACTTCCTGTTTCCCCCAACATGGTTGGCTAATAAGATCCAGAGTTTCTGCTCATGCGCTCTAGTGTTTTGAGGTGTTTGGGTGAGGCTGCCTATATAAGCCACACCCTACACCTGGAGCCTTGCTTCGCGTCATTCAGCAGTTGCATCGTGACGCTCACTGTGACCTGTGGAAGAAGGAAACATTGTTAAACCTGGAATTCTGAATACGTGACTTACCTGAACCGAGTCTTCAGCATCCTTGAACAGCTACAAGAAGCCGAACCACCGTGAGTAACCAGAATCGGACGCCTGCATTGCGCATCAAGAGCAGCACGAGCACACATACCTGGGCAGTTTTGATGCTGCTTCAGTGCGAACGGGAGCCTGCAGAAGGAAGAAGAAAGAGACATCAAGCAATAGAAGTAAGCGTTAACGCACCTATATCGTGCATTGAGAGCATAGCAAGCATACATACCTGGGCTGTTTTAACGCCACAGCAGTGCAAAGCCTGCAGAAGGAAGAAACAAGAGACATTAAATAATAGAATCAACATTCAAAGCAGCGCGAACCCTTGCATGCACGGCATAAATTGCGCACAAGTTAGATACTTACTGTTGCATCGCTGCAGCATCACGATCCAAATTAAGCGTCAGGATGGCACCGCATCATAAACACAGCCAAACCTGCAAGACAAGAAACAGAAAGTGACCCAAGGCAAGAGAGAATACTGCGCCGCTAAAATGGCGCGGAAGTCCTGACAACAATCGTGACCAGAACTGCCATAAACCATCACCAAGTCAGCATTCCACCAGCAACGCAGCGGGACTGGGTCTGGCTATCATCATCGAACCAGTGAAGTAACTGGATTCGAATAAACGGACAAGCACGGACATTGCGCCCCTGCCTGAGGAGCAGGATGGAGAGCTCACCTACTAATACCACCAGGATTGTTCCACGGAAAAGTGAACTTGGGAGGAGAAGAGACTGGTGCATCGCACATCCAAGCGCCCCTGTATCGAGGCTCCGGATGTCCCTGGAGAGACAAGGTGAGGTTAACAATTGGCCCTAAAGAAAAGATATATAGAATATACTCATCAGGCTAGGCATGCCTGGCTCTTATTTAATGAAGACATGTACGCATGAAGAGAGATGTTTCATTATTTATTTACGTCTTAATATTCTCCCAATTTTTGACTTGACTGACGCCTGGAAGGCTAAACCCAGTAATGAAAGATTCTGCTGCCTGTGTGGTCGGACAGCGGAAACTAGTAGACATCTTTTGATGCAATGTAGCTCTTTAAATAAAAAATATAGGTTAAGTCATGGGAGATTTTCACATAGTGCTCAGATCTTTGATTCAGATCAATTTTGGAGCACAATCCTAGGTGGAGAATCGTTAGGTATTACAATAGCAGTTTTGCACATTTGGAAAGAGATAATTAAAATGTATGCAGACCGGTAGTGACAGGCTACTGCTTTTAATGATGAGACATATCTGGGACATTGAAATCAGCTTAATAATTACCATAATTAACTTGTTTTTCACCGGTGTGATGAGGTGTAAGGTATATGAATATGTTTTTAAATCTTATGTTTACATTTTTTGTATTTGATGAAGATGAATTGTATTTGTAATGATTTCTTCAATGTTTTTAAGACATGTAATTATATGTAACTTTGTTTAATATATTGTGTTGAATGTTGTTTTTCTAACCAAAATAACACTTAATAAAAAAAATAAGGAAAGGATGGCCTTTAAACAGTGCATAAAGGAGCCTAAACAAGAAAACAGTCAGTTAATTAAAAAGGGGTTGACTCCCAAAACGACTTTGATCAGAAGCACAAAGATTTAAATACTCTGAAACAACAGAACATGCAACTGATTAAGGAAAAAGACCTCTTGAACCAGGATACCAGTGTTCTATTACAAAAAGTAAATCAATTGAAAATGGATGCAGTAAAGGATCATACTGATTTTCAGCAACTGACCTGAAAATATAGATCTTATGGAGCGTTTGAGGCAAGCAGAAGCTGACCTATTTTAGGCAGTGCATAGCAGAGATGGTCAAGAGGGACAGCTTGTCATGTTAAAAGAAAAGCACCATGAACATACACGCATAACACAAGAATCCCAAAGGAAATATGAAATCCTTCAAGACAAAGTACAGAAAATAAAGGATTGATTGGTGGCTCAGAGCAGTGTGCTTGAAGCCACCCAGGCCTTAGTTTCAGAGTTATAAAATCAACTCTGTGAATATAAGCAGGAAGTCCTGACAGAGAGAAACACCTGTGAGCAATACTTAAATCCAAAAATATAAACAGGCACTGAGACACCCTGACCAATTAGGGTATGGGATAGGGCCCTATGATCAAGAAGAGATGTCCCTCCCACCAAGGACCTGATGCCAGTTACCTACAAATTCCTAGGTACAGACTGGAACTGACCTCATGCATACCACTTATAGAGAACAGGGAAACATGAGGCAGCTGGCCTTGCTTATGCCTAGCCAAACTGATCCGGAAGGCCAGTCATTATCTGACATTGATGAATATTCACCTCTACCCAAACAAAAGGGAAGGTAGCCGAACCAGTGTGTCATGAGAGGCCAACAATAGTTCTGGGAGTACTTATGACCCTGAAAACCCATATGATGAGAATATCAGAGAGTTAGATTTACAGAAAATGTTATTGTAAATAGAACAACTAGCCTGCTTTGCTGAAAGAGAAAAAACAAATCTTCAGCCTTGGAAGGTAATTTTAAAAACCTCCAAATATTAAGGTGAATGGGTGCATTACCCCAGACTTCCTGGAAGGAGGGAGAGTACACATTGGCCAGTCAGAAGAAGATAATATGTTCCATAGTGCACCAAAAGGTGATGACAGGGAAAGTGACTTTTAGAGTTCATGGCGACAGGAGGTGTCCAGATCCTCTCTTTCTGCAAGGTATTCCTAATCTCATCGAAATAGGGAGCGTCTAGAAGATGGCGTTCAAATGGCAGCACTGATTCCGGGGGTGAATGGACTCAGGTTCAGAGCAGAAAAGAAATATGAAACAAAGAAAGGGTTTTGTTAAAGACCCAATCAGGCAGATTTAGGCCATGAAAAGCTTCATGGCCCCATACAATAAGAATGTACAGTAATTGGCGTGGGAGCACTTAAAACTTTATGAACAAATGATGTCATCATTTGAAATCAAGGATGATGTCAACTGCATGAAGTTTGCGAAATGGACATCTTCCCAAGAATATGTCCGTCCTTTCTGGGACTGGAAGACCAGGATCTTTGCAAATGGTTCACCTATAATTTGGCCATCTTAAAACACATCTCCACTCACAGGAACTCACAGGAGGAACTCAAGACTGAGTATAATTTATAATGTGGGTATGATCAGGCATCCAGGTCATTTGCCCAAGAATTAAAACATGCAGTTGTTCAAACTTCCAGACGGGTGAATACGAATAGCAGAGAATTTGTGACCACATATTTCCACGCCCCTCCCAAATATATAATTACCCAACTAGTTTGCGATTTCCAGGAGTGCAGACCCTGGATTGGGTAATAGAGCAAGCCACCAGGATATATGAGGTACAGAAACCCCCAGACAGTAAAAACAAACCCTAAAACAACAAAGCCATCTATCACACCTGCCGCTGTCAAGGTGGTGGAGGTGGAAACGACTCCTCCTTTAGGCTTGGAGATGGGGGGGTATAAAAACACTCCTCCATCTGACAAGCAGAATAAGAGGCAGAGTAGACCCTTTTCCCATGCACAATCTAATAGTAGCCAGGCAGGGTACCAGGAAAATGACTCCTCTGTCCCTGCTACCTACATAAGCCCTCAATATAAGGGTACAAAACCGATCCTGGTGTATATGTACACTCCCCCGGCACAAGCGAGAGGGCCAAACCAGATAAGTACTTTCCCGGGAAATTTCCCTCAAAACTTCTTGCAGGAGAGAAGTACCACTCCACCTCCCAACCTGAATTTTTTCAACAGGTACCCTCAAAATCCTAACTTCCAAAACAATACTCCTTCTCCCCGGTTCCAGGACAATCAATGCCTTAACCAAGCAGGCTAAAAATTATGGGGGGACATTTCCAATAACGAGCTGCAATGTTTAGGGATCAGCGGAGGTATGAGCAGAGACCTCCCTACAACCCAGAGAAAGTTACTCAGCTGGAGCTACAGGTCAAACAGTTGACCAATGACCTGGGGTGCACGCTAAGGTTTTAGTTGAACCCTCAACCTAACCATATTTCCCAGACACCCCAACACATGGGTCTGATGCCCAGGGGGGAAATAACTGAAGGACAATTCTGACAATCAACAGGTTCTTGATGATGGGGCCTCGGTTGAAGGGAGATCCCAAGCCTGTGAGGAAGCTTCCTTTCTGACCAGAACATAACCTCTCGGCGTCTCTCAGCCTGATACTGATTCTTCTACCCCCTGATAGCTAGAACCAAAAGAACAGAGGGTAAGTAGGAGAAGTCAAAGAAAACCCCACTTTGTGGAGAAATAAAATAAAATAATCCCCTTTGAAAGGGGGATTCAGGTAAGGAAACCTGTTTCAGGAAAGGGGGGCTCCCTCCCAAAGAAATAAGTGCCCCAAGAGACCCTGAATTCGACAGGGTACGTATGGAGACCAACCCAGAGCAAGACATACTTAGACCCCCAAATGTGCGGGCCAGATCCAGCAAAGATCGTAGAGGTATCCTCGCAAAATCAGGTTCTGAGAACTTCCTTCAGACAAAGGGGGACAACAAAGAATCTGAGGAGAAAGAGGATGCCCCAACTACACAAATTGGCAGATGTAAATTTCTTCCTACAGACTCCCGATCTCCAACACGGAAAATCACCCAAGATCAAACAGTGACTGAGTTCAATATCAAGAAAATTACTGCCGAGCTGGAAAATAACTCACACTTTCTTTGTAATCTTGAGGAAAAAGAGGGCGGATTTTATACCCCGGTCAAGGTTAGAATCAGTCTGAATTATCGGGTCTGATGAATACTGGATCCCAGGCTACACTTCTTTCCAAAAAGTCTTTCGACCAACTGAATTTAGGAAGGGGAGAGAGTCACCAGATTCCCTCATACCACCTCCCGGACAACTCCAAAATTTCCATTTAAATTATATTTCTGTCGAAGGGACTGCAGATTGAGAGATTAAAAATTGAGCAACATAGTTTAAAACAATCGGAATCAGTCCTACCTCCAGAGTGCACTCCTTGTGTACTGGGAAACTATTTCCTTTGAAGGTTATTACCTCTGATTGGTTGAGTGAACCAGATCCTCTGGACCCATACTAACTGGCCCATCAAACTAAAGAGAAGTAGAGATTATGTGAGTCTGAAAACTAAAAACTAGACTGTTTGAGTAATATGTACCTTTCGGATTGCCCCTTTGCTCTTTTCTCTGTGACAGTGCCTGGATGCCCACAGGCTTTGGTGCTTTCAAAATGCAATAACATAACATAACATGGCACCTGCCATCTTATTGACCGGTGTTCCGATCAATTGGAATTTAACTTTCATAACAATCCAGTTCCAGAAATCACTGTCATCTATGTAGGAGAACAAACTGGTGATGGGAACTTTTCTCAACTGTGGAAAATCAACCTTCCTCCCTGTTGCAGGTGGCATTCCCCACTGCAAGGGAACACTTTGAAATTGTATGCCAATCCAAAAGGCAGAAAACACACTGAATCCCTTGAAAGAAGAAGATGAAAAGCCAGCACAAAGTCTGACCGACATTCAGAAAAGGGGTAAACACTTGTCTTTCCCCATTCAGATAAATGAGGGGGAGACACCAGTACTCACCAGAGTATGCCTGAATAATGGAAAAAGCTTAATCAGCTAAGGAATTTTCAGGAAACTCCAAAAAGATCAGACCATTCTCACATTTAAATTGATTGAATAAGGGCAAGTGGGTCTGGAAACATGTATGCTAAAAATGTCGATTGGCGATAAAACTATAGAATGCAATTGTTGGGTCGATCAAGATGTCCCTTCTGACTTTTATTTGAGTAGTGACATTCTAAATTGATTCGCAATTAGTCTAGATTTGAGCAAGAAAAAAGTCTGGTCACGACTCCTGGGTAACACCGTTGGCTTTGACAACGCCGAAAGGGCATTCCAGTCAGCTCAATTGCTGCCTTATGCGGATGAGGTTCCATTGGGAGAAGAGGCCCCCATCACAGGACAGGTGCGATAATTCACCATTCCCCTTAAAATTAAGCGAGGACAGAACCTCAAATATAGGGACGCTTATATAAAGTTGAACTTTTACCTCCAACAAAAAGGGTTATATTTACATCCAGCCCCATTAGTGGGTCTAGAACATGACACCATTTGAATATTGGTGGATAACAGCAACGCTCAAAGTATCAGTTTGGGCACAGACATCTCTATTGGAATGGCGGTTGATGCCGACCACCAATGTGTTGCTTTAGGTAATGAGTTAATTGGGCCAATTCCTCGCTACAGTTTCGACATCAGTGACGATATTCCTCTAGAAAACCTCTTTACCTGCCCGGGGCCAGGGAGATGGGGGTTTTTCTTGGTATACTCTTCATGCGCTTATGGGGTTGAAGAGGTAACCTGTGACATCAGGAAGGACAAGGTGGTATTTAGAGTGAATAACAACTACCTCAAATCCAAATAACCTCCTATCAAGATGAACACCATAAAAAGAGATCTGTCCACCTAGCTGGAGGATACCACTAAAATTGCCACACCCAAGGTCTTTCCAGGTTTCAGGCAGACGTTCGAGGAATGGATCAATCTCGCTGATGCCTGTGAGACCAGGAGACAAAGACAGAAACTGAAACAGGTGTTCCTGGACTTTCACTGTATCTTTTCATTGATAGACCCTCCTGAGTGGAAGAAATTCCATAGAACAGGGTATTTGTCCCATGTTCGTTCTCAGCCAAGGGACTCCCACACTCCTTTTCTATCTTTTCAGTGGATTTATATGACTTTGTACTTACATCTATCCATTCAACCCCCATACGCGCGAACCCAGAGATGGCTCCAGTATTTGTTAAACAATACCGGTTACCTCTAGCATCCATGGTACCACTCACTGAGATTATCAAGAATTTGGACTCCCGTGGGATAATCTGTCTGATACACAGTACCAATGGAGACTATGTGCAGACCTGAGTGAGTTAAACAAACGGGTCCACATTTCAAGATGTCCACATCCCTACATCGATAAAGGGTTGGCACAGATCCAAGGGTCAAAAGTACACACGGCCATTGATTTTACTAACGGTTACTGGACAGTACCTGTGAGTAGGGAAGACCAATACAAGCTTGCCTTTATCTTTGGGGGGCAACAATACACATGAACCCAAACATCCTTTGGATACATAAACTCCGAAAATGAGTTCAACATCTTCCAGCATAAGGTTGTGAACAATTTGGGCGAAAAAGAAAACCTGGCCTATATAGATAATATATGGATAAATAATTCAACTGTGGAATAACATATTGCAGAAATTCGCTATGTTCTGGCCCAGTTTGAAAAGGCCAGAGCAAAGCTGTCCTTTCAGAAGGCATAGTGGTGTAAGACCCGAGTGAACTTCTTAGGGCACAAAATCACCCCTCAGGATCTCAACCCCCAAGCGAAGAAAGTAGTAGGCTTATTGAAATTAAAAAAACTACGACTGTGAGAATTGAGAAGCCTTCTTGAACTCACTAATTATAGTCGAAAGTTAATTGAAGAGTATGCAGAGGTCACTCGACCTTTGGTCCATTTATTAAAGGACAGAGGAATGGGGTCCAGAAGAATCTGAGGCAGTTAAAAAACTGAAAAGAAGCCTTTCTCAGCTCCTTGTTCGGCTTATCCCATTAAGAATAAGGAGTTTTTCTTGGAGACAGCGTTTTCAGATAAGGCACGACATCTGTGGAGGAAAAATGCAATGACTGTGAAAAGACACTCGCGGCAACGTTGTGGGCATTGAAATAATACCACCTGATTATTCATGGGGAGCACATCATCGTAGAGACTCCTCATCAATGCTTGAAGTAATTACAAAATAACAGGATACGGGTAGGGAATAACAGTCATTCTAAAATTACTTCCTGTATATCGTCCATGAAAGGCTTTCCTGTGGAGGTCAGATATGGCCAAAACAAGAAGAGTCCTCTAGTGCACGGACTGGCAGACTTGCATGATTGTGCTCAAGAAAACTGTCTCAAGGACGAAAGGTGAAAGGGACACAGAAGGGAGTGAGTGTCCAAGCCTGTAGAGATCAGAAACATCCGGTCCCCGCGAACAGAGGGGGGGGGCACAGATTTGTATGAAGCACTGCTGAGAACTGCCTAAATGTGGTACTCCGACGGCCTGTAAGCAAATGCAGCTAGTAACATGAAGACTGCTCGCTGCTATTTATTGTATCGTTGGGATCTGTCCCGGAAGAGATGGGGTTGGCCCCACTGATACCCCACATGGGCGCACGTTATGAAAAACCAGCTGGCCTGTGGTTCAGATGAGCGGGTACCACCAGAGCCTGGCCTACAATAGTTGAAGTTGCCTGGCCTAGAATCGTTGAATCCGCCAAGCCGCATATCCCGGAGAAGAGAGCTGAACAGGACCCGACAGCGCCCATCGATTGAGATGGCACTTGGAAGATTCAGGAGAGTCTAGAGTCCCCCGGCAGGCAAGCAGAGGAGGCACCATTGGACAGGTTTACCGGCCCAGAGAGACCCGCAATATTGCTTATTGAAAGCATCCAGTAAAGCGCAAGATGAAGTCAGGAAAGGCCAAAAAGAAATCTTGGATGACTATTAAGGACATTCACCAACATTCATAATCACAGACCAACCCTGTGCCAGTAGAAGAGGAGGAAGCTGTCATGACCACTGTGAGGGGGCACAAGTTGTGCCACAAGCAGGCTCCCCCCTGTACCCTGAGGGCCTTAAAACCACTGCAAAAGGGCTCCTGGAGCCAGTCCTGGCGCCTTTGGTACCAGGCTCATATGTAGGAAGGAAGGGCCGTTCAAACTAGGACCCATTTATGTACATGGGCCTTTAAATCCAACATGGAAGCACCCACACAGTCTAATTCTAAGAACCAAGCCATGCGGTCTAGTGTTTTATGTGTGGCAGGCCTGGAACTACTTTCCCTGGTACTACTTTACCTGAGCTATATAAACCACACCCTGACTGCAGAACATGGTTTGTGTTATTCTGCAACCAGCAGTGTGGACGCTCACCGTGTCCAGCTCCTGGTCTTCAGGATCTTCCTGTAATCCTGCAAGAACAAGAACAAGATTATTCTATCTTACCTGAGAAAACACCATCCAGCACTCAGCATCTTAACTGGGCTGCAATCTGTGGAAACCGAGAGAAGAAGAAACATCACTCACCTGTGAGTACTAGCTTAAGGACTTCCGGCAAACTGCTACCCCACAGCTGCTGTTCGAACATTGTGACCTGCAATAACGAGAAAGGGAAAAACAATGTTAGAACGTGCGCTTCCAAAACATCGAATTCCATCAGTCTTACCTGAAATCCACCACGCTACACCACGCTTCCATCCGGACCACCACAGCAACATCTGCAAAGGAAAAGAGAGATATTCAAGTTCGCTTTCAATATTAAACAACCACACAGCGCTGTACTACCTTAACGGATTCCCACCATAAACAGAACAAAGACTTACAATTAATAAACCTACCTGCCTACCAGCAGATTCGGGGTCACAGAAGGCCTGGGCCCAACAAAGGCGTACTGCACCAGTGAAGCAACTCGGGCAGCTCGCCAACATATGTCAAGCGCCCCTGCACAAGAAATGCAGAACGGATAGCTCACCCTACAAATAACTAAGGTGAGAAAAGAACCCAGTGGGAAGGGAATCAGTCAGAGGGAGGTGGGAGATTCACCCATTAGAGACAGTTATCACAAATCTTCCCTTCTGTAATTGCAGATTCATTATTCAGCACTGGGCAACTACGCATCCAGGGTCCCTGATCTCAGAGCCTTCCAGACGCCCCCGGGATATCAGGTGAGCGTAACAGAAGTGCAACCAGCCACAAAAGGAGATGAACAAGTTACTTCTTACCTTGTAACGTTGTTTCGACTGGATGTTCCTCCGACGTATTCCTCATCTTAGATATATCCTTCCAGCTCTGCTGGCCTCGGAAAATTTTTTCTCTAGAGGGCGCTGCGCGTCGACGTCCCTTCGAGTCGATGTCCCTCGACAGCCGCCGTATCGACGCTCGACGTCATCCTGCCTATAAAGGCCGCGCGCAGCGTCCGTTGCTCAGTTCCGTTTTGTAGCCCACAGTATTACTGTCTGGACTAGACTAATCACCCTGAAGGAGCGTAAGCTGCAACAACAAGGGAAGTAGAACTGCGGGGATGGATGGGAGGGCCGATGAGGAAAACGTGGAAGGAACATCCCGTCGAAAGAACGTTACAAGGTAAGAAGTAACTTGTTCTTCGAAGGGATTGTGTCCTCCGACGTATTCCTCATCTTAGATAGGCTCCCATAGTAGTATTCTATATTCGGAGGAGGGACTACTGACTTCACGCTGTCTTCTATTGATGAATAGAATGCAGTACAGCCCTTCCAAACCTAGTCTCTTGACTGGAGGAGGAATCCAGATTGTAAAAACGTGTAAAGGTATGGACAGACGACCATGTAGCGGCCGCACATATGTCTTTAACCGGCATGCCTCTTTTGAGGGCCGATGAAGCTGCAATACCTCTGGTCGAATGAGCCCTAAGGTTTTGAGGGGGCTCTTTCCCTGCCAGTTTATAACATTCCAGAATGGCTAGAATGATCCATCTGAAATGGTCTGCTTAGTTATTGGTAACCCCAGCTTGTGACCTGCGTAACCTACAAACAGCTGGTCTGCCTGTCTTATCCTGGCTAGTCTACTAATGTAAAAACTTAAAACCCTCCTAGGGTCTAGTCTGTGTAACCTCTCTTCCTCTTTCCCCGGGTGAGGAGGAGGATAGAAAGATTGTAGGGTAATCTTCTGAGTGATATGGAATTCAGAAACCACCTTTGGGAGGAAATTAGGCTTCACTTGCAGGACAACTTTGTCTTTGTGAAAGATTGTATGAGGGGGTTTACAAGAAAGAGCTTGTAATTCGCTCACCCTTCTAGCAGATGTAAGTGCTATTAATAAAACAGTTTTAAGGGTAAGGAATCTTAACGAACAAGAATGGAGAGGTTCGAAAGGTGTACCCATCAGGAAAGTTAGTACTAAGTTTAAATCCCATAGGGGAACTTGGAATGGTCTTGGGGGATAAACATTGGTTAACCCCTTTAGAAACTGTATTACCAAGGGTAATTTGAAATAGGATGGTTCCTCCGCAGTACGCTTAAAGATAGATAGCGCTGCGAGATAGCCCTTAATGGTGCCAACTTGAAGGCCTGAATTTGCCAAATATAGTAGCAAGGACAAAACCATTGGTGTACCACATGAAAATGGGTCGATATTCTGTTCTCTACACCAGCTGCAAAATCTGTTCCAACGGCAGTGGTATAAAGACTTTGTTGCTGGCCTCCTTGCCGAAAGCAACACCTCCATAACATCATCAGGGAGGTCCCAATCCTTGTACCTCAGCCGTTCAGAAGCCAAGCGTGAAGGTTGAGGGTTTTGATGTCTGGATGGAGAACCTGACCTCCCTTCTGTGAGAGTAGGTTCTCTCTGAGAGGAAGTCGAATTGGAGGGCAGATGGACAAGTCTAGAAGGTCCGGGTACCACGTTCTCCTGGCCCAATCCGGGGCAATTAGGATCATGGTTCGCCGGAATCTTCTCAACCTCCTGATCATTTGAGGAATGACAGGGACCGGTGGGAACGCGTACAGAAGCGGAAACTCCCGGTCCACTATGAACGCGTCTCCCAGAGCTCCTCTCGGAGGAAATTCCCTTGAGCAGAACAGGTTGCATTTCCTGTTTAGGCTGGTGGCGAACAGATCTACCTGAGGGGTTCCCCAAAGGGCGAAGATCTCTTGAAGGACTTCCTGAGCTAGCTCCCACTCGTGGGAGACTGTGTTCTGCCTGCTCAGAGCGTCCGCTGTCAAGTTCTTCTCTCCGGCTAGGTGAACTGCCGATAGAGAGATTCCTTCTTGGATTGCCCAAAACCAGAGCTGCATCGCCTCTCTGCACAGGGGTAGTGATCCTACGCCTCCTCTTTTGTTGAGGTAATGCATGGCCACCGTGTTGTCCGTCATTATCAGGACGTTCTTTCCTTGTACAGCTGGCAGGAAAGCCTTCAACGCAAGTCTGATGGCTCTCAGCTCTAACAGGTTGATGTGTAGTCTGGACTCCGATGGAGACCAACGACCGCTGATGGTCAAGTCGTTGGCGTGGGCTCCCCACCCCGTGAGTGAGGCATCTGTGACTACTGTTATCTCCGGCCAGGGTTGCCAAAACTGTTCTCCTTTCAGAATGTTCTCCTGACAGGCCCACCACTGAAGGTCTCGAGCCACCCTGCCGGGAACCTGAAGAAGATCTGTCATTCTCCCTGAGAATTGTGACCACTGAGTCCTCAGTGCCCACTGGAGGGATCTCATTCTCAGGCGAGCCTCTGGCACAAGGAAAATGCAGGACGCCATGAGGCCTAGCAACCTCGAAAAGTCGAAGGCTGGGAGACGTTGGGCATGCTGGAACTTGGTAACCATCTGTAGAATATCTTGAGCCCTCACCTCTGGTGGCGAGGCTTTTCCCAGGGAAGTATCCAGGATCGCTCCTATGAACTGGAGTCTCTGCGATGGTATCATTTGTGACTTCTTTAAATTGAGGGAGAAACCCAGTCTGTGAAGGAAATGGCACACGTGATTTAGCTGGATCTGAGCTTGCTCCGGAGAAACAGCCCTGATCAGCCAATCGTCCAGGTAGGGGTAGACGTGAATCCCTTCCCTCCTTAGACTTGCAGCCACTACCGACATTAACTTGGTGAAGACCCTCGGGGCGGAGGTCAGCCCAAATGGCAGTACTCGAAATTGATAGTGAGAGTTGCCAATTGCGAACCTCAGGTACTTCCTGTGTTTGAGATGGATAGCCACATGGAAATAAGCGTCCTGAAGGTCCAGAGATACCAACCAGTCCTGAAACTGAAGGGCCTGGAGGATCTGAGAAAGAGTGACCATCTTGAATTTGTCTTTTCTGAGGAATTTGTTCAGTTCTCGCAAGTCCAAGATGGGTCTCAGTCCTCCGTCTTTCTTCGGAATGAGAAAGTAAGGGGAGTACCAGCCCTTGTCCCTCTCTGCTACAGGTACCGGTTCTATGGCAACCTTCTCTAGCAGGTCCAAAATTTCCTGCAAGAGGAGCGGATCTGGAGCTTTCTGAGAGCTGATCCCCGGTGGATGACTCTGAGGTATACGTAGGAAAGGCAGGCAGTAACCTTGGGCGACTGTTTCCAATGCCCAAGCATCTGACGTGATAGCCTGCCATACCGTCAGATGTTGAGTCAACCTGCCTCCTACAGGTGTCCTGTGAGGGGAGTCCTCAGAGTGGTTTTGAGGCGGCTGATGCAGATGCCGATGGTAAAGAGGCACCTGCTGTTGCTGCGGCTTTAGAATATCTACCCCGTCCACCTCGGGTAGTTCTTCTTTGACCCCTTTGAGCCGATCATCCTCTACCTCTTCCGAATGCGGAGTAGAAGCGAAAGGACTTGCCCCTCGCAGAGGTTCCTGTGGGACGAAAAGGAGTCTGACGGATTGCAGCTCCTAGGGATTTTGCTGCAGCTTTTGAAGTTTGCAGTTTCTCTAAACTGTCATCCGCCTTTTTCCCGAACAAAGAAGAGCCATCTAATGGCATGTTCAAGAGCCTGGCTTGCACATCTGGGGCAAAACCCGACTTTCTCAACCAAGCGAATCTCCTGGTTGATGTACTTGCCGCCATTGCTCTGCTGATACTGTCAGCCGAATCAATGCCCGTCTGGAGGAATTCGCACATAGCGTCTTTACCGTCCTGTATAATATTCAGGAACGCATCCCTTTCTTCTCCCTCCGGGATGCAGTCAGCCGCTGTAGAAGCACACTCCCAAAGTGTATGGCTGAACCTAGCAAGGGTGCAAGTAGCATTAACAGACTTTAATGCCATGCTACATGCTGAAAAGACTTTCTTTGCCATAGCATCATATTTTTTATCGTCCCTGTCCTGTGGGACTGTAGGATAAGCCGTCTTGACATCGGTAGAGGATGCTGCTTGTACCACCAGACTTTCTGGGGATGGATGTTTAGACAAAAACTCTGGGTCTGTGGAAGATACCCTGTACTTTGCAGACAGTTTTTTATTTACTGCTGGTATTACATCTGGGGTTTCCCAGTTTGTCATGATCTTTCTCTGAAGAGCTTTATGAAAGGGCACCACAGGATCCTCTTGTGGGCCTTTGTCGAGAATATCCGTGAGGTCATCTTGCTGGAAAGATTGTGAAGGTGCAGACCACCCCATGAACTCTGTAATCCTGGCCATTAAGGCTCTGTAGGGGGTTTCAGCATGCTCCCCCGGGTCTGTCTTAGCAAAATCCACCTCAGGGGAAGTGTCTAACCCACTTGCCTCATGTAAAGAATCATGAAGATCCTTTAATCTGCGCTCTTCAGAGGAAAATTCCTCTCTAACTGGGGTTACAGGTCCCTGTAACTCAAATGTGTCTTGTTCAGACAAATCACCCTCTTCTAAAATTGAGGATATAGTTCTCAATTGTTCTGAACTCATAAAGGGAGTAAATCCCATTTCCAAGGCAGAGGGTGCCGAACTTGTCATTATTGCCTCGAAAACGTCGATGTCGTCGACGCCGACGTCGAAGGCTTCGAGCGTGGCGTCGAAAATAGAGGTGGAGGCCTCGAGGACCTCGACAGAATTGGAATTCTACTCGACAATATCGACGCCATCGACGTCGAGGGCCTGGGGATAGTCACTGGATGTGTGGTCACCGTGACTTTTCTTGGCGTCGACGCCGGTGTCGAGGCCGGCGTCGAGTCGACAGACCCGTGTGTCGAAGGTCCCTTCGACAACGGCGTCGAAGACATCGACCTCGACGGAACCTTCGTCGACGGCGTCGACGGAACCTTCGAGGAAGGTTTGGAGGTCATAGTCCTGCTCGAGGGTTCGAGACGCGCTCGAGAGGTTTCTTTCGCTGGGTACTGCGACTCGCGGCGTTTTTGACCTTCGGGTCTTTCGACCAGAGCATCGCTCTCGGCAGTCTTCGAGGGGGTCGAGGCCGCTTTCTCGAAGACGCTCATCATATTTTTTCGGAATTCCTCCCATTCAGCCCGGGAACTATGTTTCGTGGGGCAAGGGATTCTTTTTGGCGAAACAGAGGAAGAGGAAGACGGAGAAGGGGACCTTCGACGTCTCCTCTTCGATTGCTTCGATCTCGAGGAGTGATGAGACCCACTCCGAGACCTGGAGCGCGAATGGTGACGAGGAGACGAATGTCTCGACTTCGTCGACGAAGAAGAAGCTTTAAAAGTCTTACCTTTCTCCAGCTTCCCCCTACGCTCCTTCAGGGCCTTAGCTGTCATGGACATACAGTCCTCGCATTCCGAACAATGGTGTTCAGCTCCCAAGCACCAGAGACAATTTCTGTGAGGATCGGTCAACGACATCTTTTTCCCACAATCTCGACATTTTTTGAAGCCGGATCGAGGAGTTGTCGGTTCCGACGAGGAAGCCATCGAGTACGGATCGAATAACTCGAGGTAAATAGGATTAATCTGACTAAGAACTGAGCAACGGTATTCCGAGGCACCGAGTAAGCGCGGAAAAACGGAACTGAGCAACGGACGCTGCGCGCGGCCTTTATAGGCAGGATGACGTCGAGCGTCGATACAGTGGCTGTCGAGGGACATCGACTCGAGGGACGTCGACGCGCAGCGCCCTCTAGAGAAAAAAGTTTCCGAGGCCAGCAGAGCTGGATGGATATATCTAAGATGAGGAATACGTCGGAGGACACAATCCCTTCGAAATCCTGCGTCTGTTCTAATCCATATGGAAAAGATGGCAGCGATAGTAACGGAATGGAAAATGTCCTACCAGGAAATGTCCCACAAAGTGCAGCAGAATGAGTCTAAACTGGGAGAACTGGAATCCACCTTTTGTGAACAGACACTTTCATGACCAGCTGGAGCAGAGAGTGGCAGTGCTTGAGGCTTATCAGTGTATGGCAGAGGAGAAACATGAGGACACCAAAAATCAATCATGCAGAAAAAGCGTGCGGATCAGGGGGATCCCAAAGGATTTTAAGGACCAGGACCTGCAGGAATATGTCTAGGGTCTCTTCCAGGAAATATTGGCGGATACAGAGGTAGATCTCATGCTGGCCCGAAAACATAGGGTGCTTTCTAACTTCAAAACTAAGTTAAAGGCCAGGGAACTGAGAAGCTTGAACTGCAGGGGATCCTCACTCCAGTTGTTTCAGGACCTCTCCTAGGGAACGATTCAACATCATAGATTGATAGAGCCACTGACTACCTGGCTCTCGGACAAGGGGATCCACTATAGACAGGGCTATCCCTTCCGAATCCTGTTTAAATAGGATGGGACTCACCACCAATGTATATCTCTCGTGGGAGCAGTAGAAACTCTGAAGATTCCTTAAGCGGATATTCATTTGCCAGAGTAGAGCTCTTGCGGGCCCAACCGCGGTCCAGAAAGAGCAGGCGACGAGAGCGTAGGAGGCCTTCAATGGGAGAGAGAAGCAGAGATACCGAGGCTGCTGACTGAGTGATTTGGGGCTGGAAGCGAATCAGACTCGGCTCTCATGGAGCTACCTATTAATTGAAAATTGTCAACCTTTGGGCATTGCAATGAATGTCAATTGTAGCTGCAGTAGAGGCTGAATTAAACCATTTAGGTTGGAAATGCTCACAATTCTGGGGGCATTAGGAGTACACACCCTCTTTCAGGTGGTAGAACCTGATGGTTTTCTGATTTTTGCCTCTCTTAATCTTTACATTTTTGTTATCCAACACCATTGTATAAGGTGCTACACAGTTAGGAGCAGGCATAATGAGAGATGTCCTTCTAAGGGAAGAAAGCGTGATGGGAATGTGGAGGCGAGAGGCTCACAGACTAGGCATGGGGATCCTGAGGGGTGGGTTCTAACTGTCGATGAGGTGAGAAGCCACCCAAAGCATTGTAATGTCTGATGTGTGAGTTGTTTCCATAAATGTTCAGGGGCTGAAGTCTCCAAGAAAGCAGAAAAGTGTGCTCTCCAAACTGGTAGACCTGAGAGATGACATTGCCCTGCTCCAAGTGGCCCATCTTCTGCAGCGGGATTGGCCAAGGATGAGATCTTGTTGGTTCCCTCATCAGTACTTCGCTTCCTCGCCTCTAAAAAAAGCGGGAGTAGCAATTTTGTTAGCAAGTTCTTTACACTTTGAGTTAGTGAGAGTGGTGAGAGATACCCAAGAAAGATATGCTGGCCTGCATTTACGCATAGCAGGAAAGGATCTAACTGTGGTATCCATTTATGGCCCTAATCAACAGCAGAATCAGTTTTATGCCCGACTATTCCCTCAAATTGCACACTTCCAGCGGGGAGAACTAGTGGTAGGTACAGATTTTAATGTAGTATTGGATCGAAGTTGTGATAGATCTAGCCCCAGAGCCCCAACTGAAGCATCTAAGACAGGCTATAGCTGACATGCACCTGACTGATGTATGGCGGCATCTCCATCCCCAGCAAAGGGACTATTCCCATTACTCACATGTTCACTACAATTATTCTAGAAATTATTATTTCTTAATGTCTCACACGTTGTTAACAGAGATCCCGGCATCTACCATAGAAGTGTCATTGGTCTCAGACTATTCTTCCATCACTCTGCACTTAGTTGGCTATGAGCTGGGGAGTCAGAAGTTCACGAGGTGGACATTTTATGATTTTCTGTTAGGGGACCAAGTTGTGTGATCCACCATCTCAGACAGGATCAGCCAGTATTTTTGAGAGAATTATACAAGGAAGGTTTCATCATCGGGAGGCCCTTAAACCTACACTACGAGTGGAGCTAATCAGTGTAGCCTCAGCAAGGAAAAAGATTCTGCGGGACCCTGCATGATGAAGAGTCCTAGAGTGGGAAGCACAATATAAGCGGGATGGTGCCAGAAGATCATATAGGCAGCTCCAGGTAGCTAGAGCAGAATTGTCGGCGGATGATATATGGCACAAGCTGCTTAGGATAAAACACTTCTATTTTAATTTTTTAAATTTTTTATTGTGCTGTAGTTTATTCAACTATACATTAAAAACCATCACTAATAGAAATAAAAGGCAGTCATGCATCATGAAACCCTTGCTAAAACATGAGGGGGAGATTCCATCCAACTTCACCATCATGATAAAACTTCCATAATGTTTTCAGAACAGACTAAAAAACACAATGGAGGCATGATCGTTTCCCATCAAAAATGTATACCACTGCTCATCCTCAGGTAAATTCTGTCCCCATGCAATGGCAAAACCAACATCCAGTCTCAGGGCTCCCAGTGCTTCACATTGACATAAAAGATGTCTTGCAGACTCCAATGTACCATCCTCACACAGACGACATTCCCTCTCTGATCTGGGGATCATATGCCAGGCTCCCTCAATTTCCCCTGTTCTGACAACATTTATCTTTAAGTAATCCCAGATCAAATAGTTTACCAGGAATTCAAGTATATATGTTGGAGGGTGGGTCCTTTGCTGAATATAGCGCACAAACTCTGTGCCACTATTCCTTGTTCCCAAGTTCACCAGTGCCTTCTCAGCTCCCTGCTCCACAATAATGGATTTCAGTACTGAATTATAAAGCCACAGAGGTTTGCCTACAACATCAACCGGAGCCTTCATTAGCCATTTGCACGAACACTTCACATATTCTAGCTAGATTGCTACCCAGCATATGTTTAGTCCGCAGCTTGTATGGCTCCAGGATTAGGTTTAATAATGAGCACTGTGGTGTGTTGGACATTTTCCAATGTAGAGTTAGGCATCTCTGAGAAACCTGAGGGTGTCTCCCGAACAAGTCCCCAGGGATCTGTCATCCAGGTGGCCAGGACACGTCCATTGCTATTGGAACCAGTTCCTGGGGGTGGACCAGTGAGGGAGAATAACCTGGTTGGGGATCCTTGGGGAGTGGAATGGGAACACCTGCGGGTGAGACGCGGTATTCCCCTTCTGTTCTTTCCCATCTTATTACATAGGACACTCAAACACTCTGCCCCCCCTTTTCTGACACAAACACTTTCGCACAACACAAAAGACAACGGACTAACACCAGAGCTGTTTACCTGACATGTCCCAATACAAGGGTTAGACAAAGTCAGGTAATTGACCAGAATCACACACAACTGACAGCCCTTTCCCATCCCCACAGGGATAAAAGATGGAGCACGAGAGCACAGGACGAGCAAGGCAGACCGCATAACGTGAGAGCTAACTCAGCACAGCAGTTCAAGAGGAGGCGAAAGACGGCGTATACCGAGAGGGTGACAAGGAGAGAAGTGACCTTGCCCTTTCCGATCAATGTCCATGAAACCTCCGCAGAAGGAAACGTAAGACCACAAACGATAGCCAGCGTGTGTTGCAGGAGGTGTCAGCGGTACACAACACTCTCCTCCGCTGATTACCAATCCTGGGATAGATGCTTGTCTCTGTGGTAGCAACCTTGACTCCAGAGAGAAGGAAAGCAAAGCGGTTCATCACAGCCGGTGAGTCGGGGAAAGTCGATAAGAAACCAAACTGTGGGGTGTGGCCTGGAGGGTATTGTATGATCGGACCGCAAAAAAAGGTCTGAGGTACAATACGACTGAAAAATGCTACCATCAAAGGTTCGAACACCAAAAGTTCGAACCTTTGGGATTAGCATTACAGGTCAGTAAAAAAAAGACTGCAGGGGCTGCAGGGGTGTCCCCTGCAACACCCCGCTCACTATACTGTGTTGTATAGTGCGCGGGGTGTTGCGGGGTACACCCCCAACAGCACACCCGTAAAAAACAAAAAAAACAAAAACAGGGGCTGTGGGGGTGTCCCCCGCAACAACATGCTCACTATACTTTATAGTATAGTGAGCTGGGGTTGCGGGGGAAACCCCTGCATCCCCTGTAGTATGTAAGTGCGTTTGCATGAGAAAGGTGCAAACTTTTGGTAGTTTGCACCTTTCTCATGCAAACTTGCCGACCGCAGCAAAATCAGCCGTGGTCGGATAACTTAAAATGGCCTGGAGCGCCAGCGATGTGGCAGCTCCTCTAATGGCCTCTGCATGGGGACCGCAGCATTCACTGAAAATCTCAAGTTCCTGCTATGGACCGACATTGTGAACACTTGATCTGGGTAGCGGAATGCTGGAAGCCTTGGTAGCAGCAATCCAGGCTCACAACGCAAACGGGAATCCCGAAAACGTAGCAGGGGTGTCTGCCGACAGCGACCACCAGGCAGTTCCAAAATGGTGGGCATGCCTCTTCGGCCCCATCTGTGTGGCCAGCTAGCAGCCCTCATTGGCCCCAGGACCGCCCCTGATTGCTGGATTCCTTCCAGGCTCACCCGCAGAGCCTGACAGCGCCAATCCAACAGGCTGTGCCTTGGCCGCAGACGCGACACAGGTTGAAGCTTGGCTGGGAGCCCAGCCCGGGCCTTGCCCACGTGGATCACACCTCACTGTAGCAGCGCCCCGTCCCAGCGCCTCCAGCTTGCCTCTGCCCCACAGGTACCCCCGACTCATCTGCCAACTCCTCTGGGGAACAGCTGCCCCTCTTGAGACTGATCTGCAGCCCGTGGAGGGCGCCAGCAACAGCCTCCCGCCTCTCCGGAGCTAAGCCCCCAGAGCCTGCCTTCTTCATCCGCACTGCAGCGGTCTTTGCCAGCGGGGCGACTGGTCTCCCTCTCTAGATGCGGGAGGGGTGGAACCGCGGCTGGGCAGCACTGCTCCTGGAGGGGAGCCCCCCATCTATCACCTGCAGCAATCCCTGTGTGCAGGAAGAGGCCTCAACGGGCAGCAGCGCCCTAACTCTGCTGATCCACCTCAGGCGTGTTGGGAACCGCCGGGGCACTCGATTGCTTCTGCCATTCTGTTGAAGGCCAAAACAGCGCTGGGCTCTCACGCCACCCCAGCAAGGACAGTCATCGCTCCCACGGAGCCCCGACATTGGGTACGAGGCAGTGACCCCCCCCACGCGAGGCGGGAGCCACATGGGAATTCATGGCGGCTTCCACTATCGCTTTCCCCCCTCACTTTAATTCGAAGGTGCCTTCCATCCACACGTTTCCGGTGGCGTTCTCACCCCAATAGCCAAGGGTGTCAAGGCAAACCACTGGGGGCCTAACACGCTCCTAGGTAGGCTACCTTCTCTGGCCCGGAGCCCCCCAGACTCTTCCAGGAGCCGCCCAGCCGCGACCCAGACCCCCACAGAGGACCTCGCCACTGAGGGACATGGACAGGTCCATCAAGGCCAACAAGACCTGCCCCCCCTCCAGAGCCTAAGCTACACCTTCCCCAGAATCATGGACCTCCAGAACATCCACAGCAGTCCTAGCTGACAACAACACCTCTCTCAGCTTCCTCGGGCGCCCCTGCCCACCCTCTATCATTAGCAGAACGGAGAGGCCTGGCCCCCCCGTCTTTACCCCAGGAGCTCTCAGCAATCGGTGAGTAGAGCACCAACGGCCATCAGAATCTTAGGAGCCCCTCTTTCGCCCTGACTCGCGTGCTGACCACTACTCCACTGCAGCAAAGGACCCGATGAGCCCAACCGGTCTGCCCACTTCCTGGGGTGCTCCGGCCCACTCCACTCCCCCGCTACCACCAAAGTAAGATAGCGTGGTCCCTCAACTGGCACTTTGGGACTTTCTACCCATCAACTAGCATCTCAGCAACCAGCCAACAACCGTAACCTTGCACAAACCTTGCTGGGAGTCGCCTCCCACCCTTGAACTATGGCTAAATATCTGAACCTCCTAAATCAGCGGATATTTCCAACATGCTCCTGGCAGCGGAAAAAGGGAAGCAAGCGGCCCCAAAAAGCACCAGATGATAGAGGGACCCTCGTAACCAAAGAAGACCTCCAAGTCTTCATGTCCGATATCAAAGCAGAGTTTAGATCCTGCATCTCGGAACTTACTGCAAAGCTAGAACAAACAGAGCAAAGGGTCAGTGACATCAAACAAAGGATGGGGGAATCTGAACACCTAGCCCAAGAACACTCCAACTCACTGGTGGAAGTGCAACGCACAATCCAGACCTTAATTGACAGAACCGAAATTCTCGAATACAAGCAGGAATATCTGGAAAACCGTGCCCGCCGCAATAACCTGAGCATTCGAGGTGACAAAGCAACTCAAGACCTGTATCTTTGCTTCTGCCTTCTCTCTTCCTCTCCATTGCGGATCACCTGCCTGATACATGCACTGGTCACCTGGTCAAGCTCTGAATTCGGGCCCAGGTCCCTGCCTGTCCTGTTGTAATCCCGCACTGCCTCTTGGCTCCCCTGCAGTTGTGGTCTGTATCTGGAACCCTACAGTCCCCGCTCTTGCTCTTATTCTCCACCCGTTGCAGCACATATGAGTACCCACACTTTCCACCCGTTGGCTGCACTCTTGTTTCTCCTTTGTTTCTGCACTTCGGCATCCTACCCCACCCTTGGCACTTCTCCCCTCGCCCCTTCCCTGCTCTTGCGCGATCTGAATGACAAAATGCCTACTAAGATCTGTGTTTTGTCCTACTCTTTTGTTTCTCCCTCCTTGCCTTGTCGCGCCTAGAAACACTTGTGTACAGGCACGTTATAAATGCCATATCATATCATTAAGGAGCACCCTGCCCCTGTGTGCGCATTAAAAAACACATCATACACAGTGACAAATGATGTACAGTGGAGGCTGGTACATTTCTGAACTTAAGAGACTTAAATGTTTGTGCCAATTAGGCAGGATTAACAGAGCACAGTGAGGGAGCCCAAACCAAACAAGGGTTACTTGAGTTGGGTTCTCACTCCCAAGAAAATGTTTGAAACATTGGGTTAAAAGTATGCATTTTACAGCACTTTTTTGCAAAATTGGGTAGAAATCCATACAGTTAGCAATTGGTTTTGTATGGAAGCACATGGAAATTCCCAATAGTTGCAAATCACAAATTGTGCATAGGAACATTTTCCAATACATTTCGTGCCGCCTTTCCACGCGAGATATGCTAGTATAAAAATATATTCATGCTGGTTGTTCTAATTATGTCGATGCAGGCTGCAACAATATATGCCATTATTACCATGTACGGACTCCGAGCTAGTAAAAATGCCATGCCACAGAAAGTATATCCAGGCTGACTGTGTACCATAAGTGTTATTACTGGCTAGATTGGCCTACATTCAATGTGGGCCAATTTAGCCAAGTAGTATGTTTGCTTTACCCTTGATGCACAGTCCTGTGCATCAAGGGTAAAGCAAAAAGCGCACTGGCAATGCTAACAGTTTGGGCATTCGTGTAGGCATGGGAAAGGCACTTCTATATTGGTATTAGCTGGCCATTGATAGTATCAGTGCAAAATGGTTTGTGCACCTGAGCAGCTAATAGCAGTGCCTAGTAAATGCCTAATACTTATACACAAGCCAAAACTGTTGGCTTCGCCAGTGCTTATTTTTAAAAGAACTTCAGCGAAAGACATACAGGGTGTTTTTAAATTGAGTGGCCAAAGGCAGACCTGATTAAGATATTTTTATTACACCAGTTCCCTGTTTACAACTCCAATGGAGTCATGAACTCTCAGAAGACTCCTTTGAGGAAACACTTGCTGGCACATTGAGGGCAAAGTTTGATGGCAAGGCATGTTTAAAGCTAGCTCAAAGAGTTCCAGTGAGGAGTTGTTTTGGGTGGGGAGGGCAGGAATTGGGTCAGAATTGCCATAGGGATTTGCATGACCATGAGAAGCCATTTCACTGTCAGCACCTGCATTCATATCCATACATTTTTAGGTAATTGAAATCGTGATGTGGGGTTAGAACTTGCATGCTAGGGGAGAAATTAGAAGGGAAGTGGTGACATGAGACATCTCATTCTCACAGTAGTCCTTAAGTGTGACGTTTCAGAAATGAAGGCAAGAGGTAGCTGCTTGTAACGTTGAAGCTTCACCAGATTAGACTCATTCGAAATGTGGAAAGATGTTAGGTGCCCCCACACAAGGAAGTTTTCCCCTTCCTCACAGCCTCTGACGTTAGCGCGTCTCCCAACATTTGAAGTGCTAGTCCCCTCTCCCCCCTGACATTTTAGCCTAGGTGCACCTCTGATGCCATGAACCCACCCCTTAATGAAGTGGCCCCCAGGGCGGCTACATTTACGGGTGGTGCTAAGCACACACTCACAAAAAACATTTTCACTCATGCATTCATCCACCAGTTACACAACTCCATACATGCATGTATACATAAAACCAAACACAGCATTGACACAAACACCAACATGCATGCATGCATTCATACATACACATATACATACTAATTTAATTTAAATACACATATACACTTATAATTTAAAATAAAAAACACCTTACCTCCATGCACCCTTAAAAAGCATCCACGCAGCCGACACATAGACATGCTGCCTGACAAGAGAGAACCCCTCTCTCATCAGTCAGCGTGATCATGCTGACAACATGAACACACTGACTGACAGGAGAGAACTCCTCTGCCATCAGTCAACATGGGCACACTGAGCAACATGAACACACTGACTGACAAGAGAGAACTCCTCTCCAATCAGTCAGCGTGATCACGCTGACAACATGAACACACTGACTGACAGGAGAGGAGTCCTCTCCTGTCAGTCAGCATAGTCATGCTGAGCAACGTGAACACACTGACTAACAAGAGAGAACTCCTCTCCCATCAGTCAGTGTGATCACGCTGACAACGTGAACACACTGACTGACAAGAGAGAACCCCTCTCATGTCAGTCAGCGTGGTCATGCTGAGCAACATGAACACACTGCTTGACAAGAAAGAACTCCTCTCCCATCAGTCAGCGTGATCACGCTGACAACATGAACACAATGACTGACAGGAGAGGAGTACTCTCCTGTCAGTCAGCGTGGTCATGCTGAGCAACATGAACACACTGACTGACAAGAGAGAACTCCTCTCCCATCAGTCAGCATGGTCACACTGAGCAACGTGAACACACTGACTGACAAGAGAGAACTCCTCTTCCCATCAGTCAGCGTGATCACGCTGACAACATGAATACACTGACTGACAAGAGAGAACTCCTCTCCCATCATTCAGCGTGGTCACGCTGTGCAACGTGAACACACTGACTGACGAGAGAGAACTCCTCTCCTATCAGTCAGCGTGATCACGCTGACAACATGAACACACTGACTGACAAGAGAGAACTCCTCTCCTGTCAGTCAGCGTGGTCATGCTGAGCAACGTGAACACACTGACTGACAAGAGAGAACTCTCCCATCAGTCAGCGTGGTCACGCTGAGCAACGTGAACACACTGACTGACAGGAGAGGAGTCCGCTCTTGTCATTCAGCATGTCCACATTGTCAGCTGAATGAGGGAGGCAGCAGAGCTCACTTCTGAGCTCTGCTGTCTCCCATTTTTTTTCTGTTTGTTGCGGAGCCAAACGGCTTCGCAACTAACAGCAAAATCATTGCCAGGGTAGAGAGCAGAACCAGGAATCAGACTAGTTTTCAAAGTTAAAATATTTATTTATGTAGTTACAAATTAATCACACTATGTTTAATGGGTATACAATAATCACCAATGGGGTGATGTAACCCTAAGCAATCTCTTTAATGCACAAGGAGCAATAGTGAGCAAAACATTTCAGCACAGAAGTAATACTTTTGTGTGTGTTCAGAACAGATAGCAGTGTGGTTACTATTTCCCCCTGCACACCCCTCAACCCCCAATAGGCAATGTAAAGAGAGGAGGAGAGAGCAGGTATTCGGGAATGGCAGAATTCAACACAGAATATCAATTCCAATTTCCCCCCCAGCAACACAAGAGAAAAACAGAATTGATTGGCAAGCTGTCACAATGGTTTTAAAGTTATATTGAGAATGGATTGGGTAAAACACTAAATATGGGCTAAATTGCTGAAATCGTTTAAATTCTTATGAGAGCCGCTTTAGATAGTTACAGACAAACACTAGCAATGATTTAATACTAAGAAGCAATGTGAAATCTTAAAACCGAGGTCGGAAGCAATCAAAAGCACCACATGAGCACCACACCGTGGGTAATAATAAGCAGCACTCAGATACCTGAGGGTTCGTAGCGCTATATAAGTGGCAAATTATTATTATTATTATTATTATTATTATTATTATTATTATTATTATTATTATTATTATTATTATTATTATTATTAAAAGCTGTTTTACACATGTCAGAAATTCCCTAAATGAAAATTTGCGGCAAACATTTCCATGCATGATAATCACGATTACGGGAGAACTATATGGATTTGGGATGTGGTTTTAGATGCAAATTAAAGCTGTGAATGTTAGCTACAAGCAGAAGTTGTTTCTAGCATGAAAAATGAAGAAGTTATGGACGTTTTAGTGGAGGTCGTTTTTCTGAGATAGGCGCAAGAATGGGAAGCAAGAATGCACTTTAAAATGACAAAGAGATTTCTTACACTAGAGGATGACTATGAATAAACGAATACCACACAAGAACACAGCCACTTGATCAGGGCGACTGCTTGCAGAGGAGCTCACCTACTTCACATGAGAATAGATCAGCGCAGAGATAGTTTTAACAATACTAACACGGGAGGAAAGATAGAAGGGATAGGATAGAGAGTTCAGGCAATTTAAAAATATTTCTAACAATGCAGGTTCTGAAGACAAAGTAGGATGGATTTCAGATAGGGATTGGACTAAGCCAGGTACATAGGCTACTGATACAGTTCTATTCTATAGATACTCACTAGATATGCTTTGAAACAGAACCGTCAGGATTCTGGTCAGGGATTCTGGTCAGGGATTCTGGTCAGGACAGACAGCTGGGCACACCGGATTGGACTGGGTCTGCAATGGCTCTGGTCACAGCTCGGCACAGGACTGGAATGGATCTCTTGGTTCTGATGATAATTATTTTCAGCAGGCAAGCAGTACAGCACAGCCCGGCTGTCTATTTCCCCTTAGGTTTCTGGGGTTCTGGTTCTAGCATTTTAAGGCCTAGCTGAAAATGGCTCAGCTATGCAATGGCCTTTCGGCTTTTCCAAGTTTCTGGAGTCTGGAGCAAATAAGATGGATGGTTCTGCTGCAGGGTGCTCCGCCAGCAATCGGTTAGTGGGTGAATCTATGTGTTTTTCTGAGTGCTGAGCTGTCTCTATTTATGCTTATGATAAAGGGGTGTGTGTGCTGGCTTATCCTAAGTGTGCCCCTTGGACAGGGATTGGGCAGGGTCTCCTCTCTTCCTTGATAGGAGAAGAAAAACAGTGTGTCATCTTTATGATGTGGGTTTATGATGCCTAGAGTCCACCCCAAGCCTCTTGAACACAAAATCTACTTTTGGTACAATACATATTTCCATGTGTGCAACCTCTATAACAATCATATATACAGATTACATATTTTGTGTAGCAGATACTCCTCCAAACCCCGTCGCTGTAAGATCTTGTGCCTGCTTTTTACAGAATTTTGCCCTTTTTATCTGGAACACAATGTCCAATTTAGGAGCAAATTTCTACAAATGTGCGCATTGAATATGGGCATAAGTTTATGAAGTTTCATGCTTCTATCAAAAATACGTTTTGTGTAATATCACATTTTCCGCCGTTTCTTCCTAGAACATGTCACAGAGTTCCGGGGCCTTTTAAAATGTGCAGCCAATATTTACATTAACAATGCTGTTATTGTTGTGTTTTTGACAATTTTACACAGTAAGTTACCAGTATTTTAAAATGTGTCTTTGGTCCTTGTTAAGCAACAAATGGTTGTTTGTCTCCACCTCCTCCTGTCTCCCTGTAGTTCAGAAACAGTCTCCTCCCAGTTCCTCCTGAGCCCAGGCCATTTTACGACCCTTCACACTTGGCAGCTCCTGTAGCTGGAGGATGTCCATTGTCTCCTTCCCCCTGCAGACCAAATTCTCCTCCCACATTGTAATCATCACTTAGGTGTGATTTCCTGGTGGAGGGAAGCAGAAGGGAGAGGCCCTGCCTCTGTGGGGAAAGCTGTTATACTAGTTTGGTTGCTTTTAGTCAGGCTTAAATTCAAATGTTAATTCTGTTGCATTTTTTATTTGCTTAAAACCAACTTGTAATTTCAAAACCAGCAGCTAGAACACTTATTCCAGATTCTAAACCATAGGATTAAACAGTTACAGCATAGGTTACTCTCAGTAACAGGCCACTTAGTTTTCAACCATTTGATTTCAGTTTGTACAAGTTTAAAGTTTATCATGCAGGCTTCTGACAGCTGTCATTCAGGCGACTGAGGGTACTGCGCCCAGATTTTGACAGATTCCACAGGCAGGCAACTTTTGCTGTGGATGTTTCTTTGACAAATTCAGCTTTTCAGGATATTGTAAATTCACAATGATTTCTTGAACTAAATGAATTGTCGCACCCAGCAAGAATATTGGATGTTTGAGGCTGTTTTGTACCAGCATTCTGCAGTTTCAGCAACCAAGAAAAAAGGATTTAAAAGCAAGATTTTGGATTTCTTTCAGCAAAGCACTGCTTTTCCCTCTGTGCTCCATTTTTACTTGTTGTGAAGCCCATTGACATTTTTCAGGAGTTAGATCTCTGTTCCACCGCTGACAACCTGCATGGTAGATTTGGCAGCCATCTTTTTGTGTTGCAAAGCGCGATTTCCATCGGTTTTGGCGCGCATAAGGGTTTTGCAGCCACTTTGATATTTCTGGCACCATCAGAACACAGGGATGCCGCATGGCAGAGCAAAAGTGGGTCAAGACATCCCACACTTGCATAGCTCCCTTACCCTCTGCCCAAACCCTGTGAGGGATGCTGTACAAGCCTCCACCACCATCCTTGTGTGGGCATTGTCCCTGGCCATGGTCTTTGTAGGCCTTCATGTGCCTGTTGTGTCTCCTGGCAAGACCCTCAATCCTCAGCAGACGTGCCTCTTTGAAGTCAAGTTGTGCCATCACAGCAGCCACAGAACCAGTAGGGGTCATTGGGGTGGGGCTGCGATGCCTGGGGGGGTTGACCTGCCTGAGGGGGCTGTCCTGCTTTGGGCGGCTGTAGAGCCTGGTGGGGCTGTCCTGCATGGTGGGGCTGCCTGATGACGAGGCATATAATGGTGTGTCCTCGTCAGCCACCGGGACTGTGGCCTTGGGCTGTGCACCTCCACCTTGCCATGGCTCTCTGGTGGTGTGCTATGATAGAGTATGATATTTTATTTGTATCACGCCCATACACAAGTATTGCAAGGCGCGACGAGGCAAGGGAAAGGTACAAGGAGAGCCAAAAACATTATCTTACTAGGCTCAGGGACACTGAGAACGTGCAAGTGCAATGGAGAGGGAAGGTGGAAAGTGCAAAAGGAAGGGAGGAGTGGAAAGTGCTGAACACGTGATCAAAACAGCAGCAGGTAGTGCAGCTAGCAGGGGGCAAATGCAAGAATTAAGGGCAGACAACAGGTGTCAATAAGTGCAGGTAAGGGGGCTGTAGGGTTGCAGGTACAGACCCAAGTGCAAAGGTTTACAGGAGGCAGTGCGGGTAAGCAGCTGGGTGGGCAGGCCCAAAAAAAGAGGTTAGCAAGGTGACTGCTGCAGAAACAGACAGATCAGCAGGGGAGAGGAAGAGAGAAGGCAGATGCAAAGAAGAAGGTCTTGAGGTGCTTCCAGAACCGAAGCTGGTCCTCCTCAAGTTTCAGAGAGGCAGGGAGGCTGTTCCAGTGGGAGGCCCCAGCCGAAGAAAGAGATCTGCCACCAACTTGTTGCTTGGAAAAGCATTTGACCCTAAGGGAGTTGGAGGTGGAGGAGCGAAGGGCTCGAGTAGGAAGGTATTGCAGAGCCAGGTCCCAGAAGGCCTTGTGGACAATACAAAGGGTCTTGTACTTAATCCTTGCAGCCACTGACAGCCAATGAAGGGATTTCAGGGCTGGAGAGATACGATACCTGAGCTTGAAGCTAAGAACAAGTCTGACAGTCCTGTTCTGCAAAGGGTGGAGAGTAGTAGCAGGCAGATTTAGAAAGAGGCTGTTGCAGTAGTCCATCCTAGAGAGAAGCAGATCTCTAGAGACAATGAAGGAGAGGAAAGGAAGAATATCTCTGAGGAGGTGCAGTTGGTAGTTTGACTTCTTAGAGACGTCAGAGATATGTGGAGAGAAGGAAATCGTGGAATCGAAGATGACCTCAAGGTTCTTAACCTCACATGTGGGCCAGGGAGACGGCCAAGGGAGGCCGACAAGAGACTGACAGGAAAGGAAGGTGCAGGAGTGCTGATGAGGAGGATCTCTGTCTTACTGGCATTAAGGCAGAGGTCGTTGGTGGCACACCACTTCTGGATTGCAGACAGACAGTCAGCGATGAGAGAGGGAGAAGAGGTGGTAGACGGGAGCCTGAAAACAAGCTGAGTGTCAACCGTATAGCACTGAAAGTTAGAGAAGAGAGCAGTAATGCGGTGGGCAAGGGGTGTCAGATATTGGTTGAAGAGCCAAGGAGAAAGGTTAGACCCCTGAGGAACACCACAAATGGAGAGTGATATAGAGGAAAGGAGGAACCCAAGTTGTGTCTGGGAGGGTCGGTCAGAGAGAAAGGAAGTCAGTCAGGCCAGGGCCTGATCACTGATGCCCAGGTTATAACGGAGGCCGTAGAGCAGGATGGCATGTTTGACCATGTCAAATGCAAAAGAGAGATTGAGTAGGATGAGGACAGAGGGGAGATTAGAATTCAGGTTGGAGAGCAGGTCTTCACGGATGTTCAGGAGAGCAGTTACCATGCTTCTGGCTGCTCTGAAGCCAGATTGAGGGTCATGGAGGAAACCAACAGAATCAGTGTGAAGATTAAGCTGGGAGATGGCCAGCTTTTTGAGGAGTTTGCCCTGGAAAGGGGTGATAGAGATTGGGTGAAAGTTAGCTGGGCAGGAGGGGTTCTCTGTGAGTTTCTTGAGAAGAGGGTGCACAAGAAGGTGCTTCAGAGGGGAGGGGAAGGCTAGTGGTTGCAGCGGTCAGCCAGGGCAGGAGTGAGGGTGTCAATAGGGTCCTTGATGGTTTTTAACAAACAGGGAAGAACCTGTTTTGACGAGACTTTCATAGATCAGACTTGTCTAGAAATCTTGTCAGGGGAGAACAGAGGAAAGGGAAGAGAAAGAGGGAGGAGGGGCGGCTGGAGCAGGGCCCGAGGTAGCGGTGAGAGAAGCGGGAAGAGGAGGAGAGGACGAGAGGGTGGACATGATGTCCTGGATTTTAGAGATTAAATGAGAAGACAGGGCCGTGCAGAGGGCCTGGGAGAGGGCATGAGAAGTAGAGAGACTGCAACAGGATTGGCCAGCTCCTTGCAGATTTTAAAGAGTTTGGCCGAGTTGTTAGATGCCACAGAGACGCGGGCTTGGATGTGTGATCACTTCTTAGTGCGGACAGAGAGCCGGTAATGCCTTTGCAGCAGGCGGCAGGCCAGTTTGTCAGAGGATGCACAGGATGCCCGCTATTTCCTCTCAGCCACCCTACACTTGCATTTAAGGGTGACGAGGTCAGAGTCCTACCAAGAGTTGGCCTTGGCTTTGGGCTTCAAGGGGATCCTCATGACAGGGGCAAGATCAATGAGAGTATCAGAGAGAGTAGAGTGGAGCTTGTAAAGGACAGTGTCAGGATGAGAGTCAGCCAGAGGTGGAGGAGGGGGAGAGAAAGTGGCAGCGAAAGCCTCGATTGACACACGCTTCATGGGATGGATGACCGAGAAGATAGGCGGCAGTGCTGGAGCTGGATTGGCCTGCAGGGTAGAGAGATGGGACGGAAGGAGAAAGTGATCGCACCAGGAGAGAGAAGTGGTAAGAGAGTTAGAGAGGATGTCATCAGAGGAGATGAGAACATCAAGAGTGTGCCCTGCAGAGTGAGTTGTGCCTGAGGGAAGAACAGAAAGAGAGAGAGAGTCGCAGAGGTCGCAAAAGAGTCCAGAGGAGGGACAGGAAGCATTCAGGTGGATGTTGAGGTCTCCAAGGAGGAGAATTTGGGTGGTCGAGGCCAAGAGGTAGGAGGAGAGGTCAGCCCACTCTGAAAGGAAAGAGGTAGTCTGACCAGGTGGCCCATAGATTGTAGAAATGGTGAGAGAGTGGCCAGGAGAGAGAGAAAGCCTACAGACAAGGCATTCAAAGGAGGGGTAGGCCTGCATAGGAATCACAGAGGCAGGAATCCACTCCAGGAAGATCAAGGCTACACCCCCACCAGGACGGTTGGATCTGGGCGCGCAGAGGATCTTGTAGCCATCAGGGAGGAGAGTGTCAAAGCTTGTCACAGAGCTGGTTGTGAACCATGTCTCGAGAGGACATCGAGGTTGAGTTCTTCCAGGAGGTCAGTGGAGTGTTTGACAGCCGAGCAAGAGTTGAGAGTGGCAATATGTAGAAGGTTGCCAGTCTTGAAAAACTTCTGGGGACGGGTACAAATCAGAGGTATGCCCTGCAGAGGTGAGAAGGAGCTAGAGGGGGGCAGAAGACGAAGGAGGTGAGGGCAAGGTAGCCAAGAAAGAAGCAGAGGTGGGAGGCAAGGAAGCAGAGAGGAGAGAGAGGGCACAGCAGGAGAAGGAAGTTGATGAGGTGCAGAAAGCACCTATCAAAGAGAAGGTTGGCTTGAGGGCCTTGGACTAGGACGGTGCCATTCCGGTAGACATTAATGATTACCTTAGAGGAGTGGAAGGGGTACAGGAGGGCCTCCCACCGGGTGCCACCATTAATGGGTGAAGAAGAGGAAGGAGAGAGCACAGAGACACAGAGACCATATGAGGAGTCCAAAGTTCTTGGGAGGGAATAACAAAGAGGATGTCGGTGAGGGTCTGTCTGGAGGATGCGTTGGTGTAGGTGTCAGCGATAGGGAGACTAGGGTAAGAGCCCAAGATGGCCTTTTTGATCTTTTTCCTAACAGATTTAGTGAGAAGCATAGGATAGTCAATAGAGAAACAGTTAGAGAGGATAGGAGAAACAGAGAGCGCGATAGGTGTTGTGGCAGAGGTGGAAGAGGAGAGAGGGAGGAGGGAAGGTAGTGAGAGAAGAGCATAGGTGGGCAGAAGAGGAAGACCAAGACAGGAACAGCAGGAAAGGGTACCACAATGCAGTCACTGGGCGCAGCCAAAATCAAAAACACAGTACAGCCAAAGGGCACAGCTAGATTCAGGTTTTAGCAAAGGTGCATCACAGTACAGCCACAGAGCACAGCTAGATTCACATTTTAGCAAAGGTGCAACACAGTACAGGCATTGGGCACAGCTAGATTCAAATTTTAGCAAAAGGACACAGTACACCCACAGGGCAGAGCGAGATTCATATTTTAACAAAAGATGCAACACAGTACAGCCACAGGGGACAGCTAGATTCAAATTTTAGCAAAGGTGCAACACGGTACAGCCACATGGCACAGCTAGATTCAAATTTTAGCAAAAGGTGCAACACAGTATAGCCACAGGGCACAACTATATTCAAATTTTAGCAGAGGTGCAACACAGTACAGCCACAGGGCACAGCTAGATTCAAATTTTAGCAGAGGTGCAACACAGTATAGCCACAGGGCACAGCTAGATTCAAACTTTAGCAGAGGTGCAACACAGTACAGCCACAAGGCACAGCTATATTAAAATTTTAGCAAAAAGTGGAATTTGAATCAGCATCTGGACACCGCTAAAATTTAAATTGGCGCAAGGTTGAACACAATGCACCAATTTGGGTACAGTGAAATTCGTTTATGGCATGCAAAGGTGAGAAACACAATAGGCAGCAGGAGCAAGAGCTGGGAAAGTCACAGATGTGGAGAGGATGGTCGATGGAGTTAGAACTGGGGGAACTGACCATAGAAACAGAAAAAAGTTTGATGTTTTTTGAATCAATGTCCTGAACAGATGGAGTACTCCTCAGCCTCCATAAGCACGTTGAGGGGTGGGAAAGGACCTGCAGACCCGGCCAGGCAACGGACAGGGGAACTCACAGGGCCGTAGGATGAGGGCTTTGGGGAGGGGCCGGCTAAAGCTTGCCGGTTGCCCATAGGCCAAAAACAGAGCTCAAGGTTCAAAAGCGTGCGGGGGGGGGCAGGAAAAGCCATGCGCAGGGAACTTGCTTACAAGTGAGACAATGCAGTGGCCATTTTGAAAAATGCAGCGAGGTGCCAAAATCACAGGGGCACACAGGGTCAAGTGCCCACTTTGTTCTTTTTCTGCACTTGCATGTGTTCAGGTGTGGGGCCCGCAGCTGCCTGCTGGTCATTTCTGCATGCCGATCCCTCCTCCTGTGTTGTTGATATTGGGGCCGCTTCAACAGCCTCCCCCTAGTAGGGCCTGGTGGATTGTGCCCTTGGTGTTGGCATGGCCCTGGAGTGTTGGGCCGTTACTGTTGCTGTGGCCCTGGAGTGTTTGGGCCTTGGTGGTGGCATGGCACTGCTGCAGTGTGGATTGGTGGGGTGGGTCTTCTGCCTTGGTGTGCCCTGTCGGCCCCTTTGTGTGGTGCCGGTGGAGGCGTGGGTAGGTGCTCAATGGGATGGACCGGCTACCTCATCCTCCCTGGACGCCTCAGGTGATGCCAGCATGCCTGTAGGGGACATAGGGGATGTCATCAGGTCACATTCACTCACGTGTTTTGGCATGCATTGCAGTACTTAGGGGGGTTGCATGGGGCAGTTGGACTAATGCGCGGGCCTGGCCTGCTTGCATTTCGCCATGGGTTGTGTGAGAAACCCTGACTAGTCCCTGGGGATCTGTCACCCAGGTGGCCAGGACATGGTCATCGCTATTGGATCCAGTTCCTGGGGGTGGACCAGTGAGGGAGCATCACCTGGATGGTGGGTCCTCGGGGAGTGGAAGTGGGTGAGATGCGGTATCCCACTTATGATACGATATGGCATTTAATATGATATGGCATTTATAATGCGCCTATACACAAGTGTGTCAAAGCGCGACGAGTGAGGGGAAACAGAGGGAAGACAGAGACAACGATCTTACTAGGCCAGGTGACATTAAGATCACGCAAGTGCAGTGGAGGGAAGAAAGGGTGAGTGCGGGTATGGATAGGTCGCAGTGCAATACATAGGATCAACAGTACAAAATAAATAGAATTAATAAAAACAGTAGATTTCCCAGGAGGCAGTGCAGGTATGCAACTGGCAGGGAAGGGGGCCTGGGCACGAGATTAGAGGGTAACCAGTGACCAGTGCAGTTTCAGTCAGGAGTTCAGCAGGGGAGAGGAGGAGAGAAAGCAAAAGTAAAGAGGAAGGTTTTGAGGTGCTTCCGGAACCGGAGATGGTTTTCCTTAAGTTTCAGGGAGGCAGGCAAGCGACTGACCCTGAGGGAGTTGGAGGCGGATGAGCGAAGAGCTTGAGAAGGAAGATATTTAGGAAGAGAGAGTTGGAGGTATTGAGACCCCAGTCCCCAGAAGGCCTTGTAGACAATGCAGTGGGTTTTGAACTTAATCCTTGCAGCCTCTGGGAGCCAGTGCATCGATTTCAGTCCTGGAGACATACGATCCCTGGGCTTGAGGCCAAGGACAAGTCTCACAGTCCTGTTCTGGATGAGTTGCAGAGGGCAGAGAGTAGAAGCAGGCAGATTTAGAAAGTGGCTGTTGCAGTAGTCCAGCCTAGACAGAACCATCTTTATACCATCATGAAAGTCCTCAGAAAAGCAGGCCTTACTGCAAATCAAGCTAAGTGCAGATTGGCCCAGTCAGCTGTAAAATAACTAGGCTTCTTCGTAGGGAGTTGGAATGTACAACCACAACATGAGAAGGTAAAGGCTGTCTTAGATACACCAAACCCTAAGAGCAAAAGAGACCTTAGAGCTTGTTTCTGTTTAATAGGGTATTTTGCAGGTTTATCCCCAGCTTTTTGGATAAAACAGCTTGGCTAACCGATAAACTTAAGAATGCCGGACCCCAGAAAATTCATTGGAATGACGAGGACGAGATATGCTATAACACCCTGAAACAGACTCTGTGCCAGAATCCGATCCTAAAGGTAGTCGACTTCTCCAAAGAATTCGTCTTACAAACGGATGCCTCCCTTACAGGATTAGGAGCAGTCCTGTCCCAGGTTTGCGATGGACTGGAACACCCAATACCATTCACCAACCGCAAACTGTTCCCAAGTGAAAAACATTACTCAGTGTTGGAACTAAAGGCTCTGGCCATCAAGTGGGGCATAATCCATTTCAGATATTACCTATTAGGATGAAAATTCAATCTCGTCACAGATCACTCACCCCTAGTTTGGATTAGCCAATGCAAAGACTCCAACCTTCGGGTCATGCGATAGTTTCTAGACCTACAACCCTATTGCTTTACTGTGGAACACCCAAAAAGGAAAAGACTAGGGAAACGTGGGAGAAAGACAGCGCAAACCGAGAAGGTGACAAGGAGAGGAGCGACCTTGCCTTTTTTACGACCAAGGCCTAAGCGACTTCTGTGGAAGGAATTATAAGACTGCAAATAACAGCCCAATATGTTGCAGTAGATGTCAATGGTAGACAGAGGGTGCCTACGCTAATAAGCAGGACAGAGGGAGACACCTGCTACCATGTTACCGGCATTGACTTCCGATATGAAGAAAGCCAAGCGGTTCTTCACAGCCTGTGAGTCGCGGGCAGGACTGATAAAGAAACCAAACTGTGGTGAAGAAAAGTAGCAAACGGCTGATTGCAGAATGCACAAATAACTGTTGATATAAAAGGGGAAAGCCAGTTGCAGATGAACCAGGCACCACGTGGGTGCTCACTTGAGAAACTCTGGGAGATTACCCGATTATTGAAACTACTATTACAAGAAGGCCTTGGGAAAGGCAAGAAGAGGGTCAAAGTGGTCATACAGAGTTTAGTAAAATCCTCTGCACAGTTGAAAGTCTTTGACCGGCAGATGATCTTGGTTAAGGGAAGTGAATTCCACATCGTAAGAAAGTAGAAGGAACTATGAGATTGGCAAGCATGAACCCCAAAGAGGAATGCCGATGGGAAGGGGCAAAGTATAAAGTCACAAAGAACCGTGTGTTGACAAGAGTGAACCCGGCAGAGGGTTGTCCACCTTGAACTGTTTAAAAAAAACATTAAGCCCGCCCCACACCTCTGGCTCACAGGGGTGGCCTAGGTACACTGGCACATTGATGCTGCTGTGGGTGCCTGTGGTGGCTCCCACACACTGCACCCAGTCACAATCCCCATCTCATGGATATACACACTCGGGGATGGTGTGGTTGGCTGTTTAGTATTGGGGGGGGGTCACTCAACTTTGGGCTCCTGGGTAGAAGTGCCTGCCCCTGCTCCTCTGACTCCCTCTATCCCTGCCATGTCGATGATGCTACTGCACCGCTCCTCCCATGGCATGAGCTCTGGTGGTGGTGATCCTCCTCTGGTTGCTATGCTGTCAGTCTGGTGCTGTGCTAGGATGCCCCTGACCCGGACCTGCAGGTCATTGTAGAGCTTTCTGTAGTCTTCCCCATCCCTGGATACAAGGCCGACTGCAGACACCTTCTTACTGAGCAGACACCACCTTCTTACTGATGTCGGGCCAGATGTTGTTGTGCCGATTTGAACTTGTTTTTTCTTTTTGTTGGGCCCCATACAGCTCCTCATAATGGGCTATCACCTCGTCAAGGACATTGAGCTCAGACTCGCTAAATTCTGGTTTACGGCTCTGCTCCTGGGCTGACTTGCCCCTTGCACGCTCCTGTGACATGTGTTTGTTCAGTTGCTCTGGGTGTCTACGAGGGGGTCTTATTTTTAATTAATTGTGATTTCCAAAATGGCTGCCACAGTGTTTCCCGTTCCAGCAGCAACGCATTTCCTGCACGCTATTACCATATGCTATTACCGCGTGATGTTAACGCGCATTACAGGCAGGGCTAATGCTGTTTAGGCTGGGATTTTGGGCGTTAGTGTTATTTCTGTAGAGCGTTAACACCGGGAACGTGCGTGTGTTCCTGCCGAATCGTGATACGGGGGTTTCTGTGTGGCTAATCCCGGCATTAACGCTAATAACGATTGACATTAATAACACCCAGATATCGCCCAACTAGTGATGAGCCCCAATGTATCAGACTCAGTTTGATTATGGTGTGGTGTTTTGGTGACTTTATTATCTCAACTGTCTGTCAGTCATAGTCAATCATCAAGCAACCACGATGTGCAATGGCTGGGGCATCTGCATCATGGGTCAGCTCATTGTTATTCATAAACCTGATGATTCAGGTGGGCACGGCAATGCTAGTTATCAGTTTTCAGATTTAACCATGAGTTTGAAGGTGGCAGTCAATCCTCAGTGCTTGTGCTGGTCATGTTCACATAGTGCTCCAGTCAACCTGCATGACAATGGCACAGAACTCCCAAAGCAGTGTGGGTTGACAAAAACAGGACAGTGACCATGCCAGCAGCACCAACACAGGTGTAGGGCGGGGGAAAAGGTTAGTGCCCAAGAGCAGGGCCTATCATGAGTGCAAACCTATACATAAGGATTTAGCTGCAGGGACGTTCATTAGTTCAATTATGGTTTTTCCTGAATTCGCTCATCAGTTTTCTTTAGCAGGAAAGCACATTTGCTCTTGTACTGTTGGTAGATGGTCAACATGTTCCACTTGGCATGTTCCACTTGCCACTTACAGAATCAGAGCCACATGTTAACAATGATGTGCTTCGAAAAGCACTGAAATATTTCCCTTACTTCAAGACACAACTAAGCATGTTGAGTTATTTTGTGTTAGGTTGGTAGATATCTGTAAAACACACATATGCCGTGATAGTATATCCATCAACCCAGATGAGTCAGTGGGAGTTACAGCTTTAACTCCAAATATTCTGTCACTGTGGGGAGCAGCCCATGGGTGGTGGCAACAGTGAACTGGGAGCTGCCCACCCCGATGTGTAACAGGCGTGCTAGAAAATATTATGGCCCTGGCACTTATTTTTTTGCAAATTAAGCACTGGACTGTCCCTGCATTACTGAGTCCAGCATGCAGTTTCAGTAAGCGAAAGGTTTGTGGCCCAATGTGTTTTTTTGTGTCAAGACCGCTGTCATCATTTGTCCATCTGAGTGTGAAAACAAATAGAATTCTTGTGTATAGTCATGTGCCGCTAGAACTGGGGCAGTGGCAATGACCTCCATCAGTTCTTGGGAGCTAGTGAGCATTTCTTTAGTCCACCCGATAGTGCTCTTTACCTTTTGGGCCTCTTTGAGTGCATGCAGTAATGGCCGTGTGTATGTAGTGCAGTTAAATATCCACGCCCTGCAGTAATGACATAATCCTAAGAATGTTTGCATGCCCTTTACCGTCACTGACTGGGTGAGCTGCGTAGATCAGCTGCACGCTCTGGAGTGAGTTTCTTGTCATTAACGGAAATCAGTTGGCCTAAATATAACACTTCCTGTTAACAATGCTTGATTTTAACTCTGTCTACCTTGCAATTTCAATAATGTGATGAGTCATCGCTGTACTGCTTTTCATTGGCACAATACACCAGCAAATCATCAATTTATTGAATTACAGTACTCGGCACATGTATGTTGCCTAAATCTGCAGCAGTACCCTGTTAAAGATACTGGGGGATTCATAGTACCCCTGTGGGAGCTTTGTATGTTGGAATTACATCCCCCGATACATACATGCATGAGGTATTGAGAGTCAGGGTGCAGTGCGTAGAAAAGAAAGCCCTTTTCAACTCAATTACTGTGAAGTAGGTTGCTATGGTGGTTATGTTACATAATAATGTCACAGGGTTTGGTACAACAGGAAACTCGTCTGGCACTATACTGTTTAGAGGGTGTAAATCCTGAATCATCTCCAACTTGATCCTTTTGATTTTTTGAAGGGGTGTATAGCTGTGTTACAGGGAGAATTTGAATGCACAATGATGCCTTGGTGTAGCAACGCCATGATAGTGTCATGTATTCCCTCTTCTTCCTCTTGGTAGAATGGGTACTGTTTCACTCTGGGCAATACTGTGCCTGGTTTGAGTGTAATGTTTAGTGGTGTGACACTTCGAAGGAGCCCTAAATTGTGGGGATCACCTTGGGCAAAGGGTGGGACATTCCCTACTAGTAACATGGGACATGGAACATGTTGATATTGCACCATTATTTTGCATGGGACACAAACTGCCAATATTATTTCTCCATCATTGTCCATGGGCCTCATTACAACGTAGGCGGTAGAGGGTTAACGGCGCCGGTAGAGCTGCCTGCGCCGTTAACCCCCTACCGCCTCATTACGAGGTCTGTTCGCGGGCCACGCTAGCGGGTCCCGCGAGCAGACCAGGATGCTAACAACGGGCCCGTCATTAACAGGCCTGTTGTTAGCATCCTCCCCATTCCCATTGAACCCTATGCGGGCTCAAATGGGAATGGGGATGTACCGGGTCCGGGTTCCTTGAATGGGGAAATACCGGACCCTCCAAGGTCGGAATGGCCCAGTATTCCTCATTCAAGGAATCCGAACCTGGTACCCGGTATGGAGGTAGCCATGCTGCTAAAAGCGGCATGGCTGCCTCCATACTTGTAATGAGGCCCCATGTCTTCAAACAAGTTACTGGCCCTCATTACAACCCCAGCGCTAAACCATGGCGCTATTAGCACCATGGTTGGTGCCGGTGTTGTAACGAGTCCGCCATGGTGGAATGGGGAAATACCGCCCCATTCCAAGGTTGGCGGGGCGGTAATTCCCCATGCCGCTATGGCTCTTCCCCAGTTCCATTTTTGCCCCATAGGGCTCAATGGGGCTGGGGAAGGCGCTAATTACGGCACCATAAATTACAGTGCCGTAATTAGCTCCTAGGTCTCTTTGCGGGTTGGTTTTTTAATGCCTGCTAAAAGCAGGCGTTAAAGTGCCACCCGCAAAGGGACCTCGTAATCAGGCGTTAAGGGTTTAACGGTGCCAACACCTTTAACTGCGCCGTTAACCCCTTAACGCCTGGGTTGTAATGAGGGCCACTGTCTATAACCCCCCTTAGTGGCTGGACTGGGTCAATGCACAGAACCGTGCACCATTCTCCTCCCTCAGTATCTGTCCCAATCAGGACAATCTTGTCTTTGGACACTGCTACCCGTTCTCAGTGCTCCAGATAAGATTTTGACGTGGGAGTATTTTACTCCCTATTTTGAAAATTTGAGAGTAAATGTGATTTTAAGAGAGCAAAAATTAATGTTCTCCTTTGCAAGAGAGTAAAATGTATGTGACATCCAGCCGACGTGTGCAAAAATTGTATGGAAATCATTACTATGCGCGAGCTTTCTCTACTGTGATAGAATACACTTTTCATCATTTCTCTAAGGTCTGGCCAGTTGATCTCTCCTGTATATATTTCAATGCTGAAAACACAGAAACCTAGCCATTTACATAGTAAAGCAAACATGAATTGTATTGTGTGTTTTGAGGTTCCATAGCAGAATTGTCTTTTGATGTTTAATGAAAGTCCTAATTTCCTGGAGCTATTACTATCTAATAGTATGCCAATGTTATGATACAACAGTGCAGAGATGCAAAGACTCCATGCTACATTCTATATCTAATCTCATGGTGTCATGGTTATTTATATAGTGCTGTACATAGAACATATTTATCGCAATTACACCAAACCGAAGTCGGCACTCCTTTATCGACCTTTAAAGAATGAAAGGCTGAGTTGGCCTTGCCAGGATTCAAACCTGCAACCTACAGATCATGCACAGATTGCAGCAACAAGTGCTCAACCGGCTGAGCTATCTTATTGGCTAACATCCTTCAGAGGTCGGTTAACTGAATATCGACTAAGGTATAATAATCACAGTGCCGAGATGTTGGACGAACCATGTATGAAGCGCTACATAAAGTTAAATACATATCTAGATTATCACAGGGACAGGTTTTGCTGAGTTTCTATTTCAATTACAAATTTAACTTTCATTTGTTTGTTTCTGAACAGTGCTTGGACTTCTTGTAGAGTCAGGGTTTGGATGTTTTAATTGTAGTCTTGAAGATTTGAGAGTCTAGGACACCTGTGATTGGTGTGTAGAGGAGCAGGTGAACACTTCTGCTGGAAGTCCCGCCACCATTCTGCCTATATGTTGGAAGCCGGAAATTGCGACATGCGCAATGCCAGTGACAGTACCTATTCCACAAAGAGCCTTCGAGGCAAGATATCTGTTGAGAAGACCTTATGTGATGTACCCTTGCAGAGATGACAATCTCTTGAAGGAGGTCCCTGAAGGAATATGAAGATGAGAAGAAAAGAGGCTGGTGACGTCACAAGAAATAACCGTGAAGCACTGAGAAGAATGGACGAAGAAGAAGATGTATACACCTTACAGAATCTGATGATGAACTAAAGAATCGAGAAGACTTTCATATGCGGAATGAAGATTGCACATGTGGAGAGCACTGCAGCGAATACAAGCCATTTTATAACTGTACAGATGCTGTAACGCAAGTAGATTGAGTAATCATAAAGGCTGGCTATACGTAGTGAATAGACTGCAGGGGGTGCCGTCATTACATAGAATTCTGGACATCGCTGTCACATATTTAGTAAGCTCAGACCCAAGAAGAAAGAAGGGTTAGAGGGCTGTGTCGCAGCAAGAAAACAGCTGAATATTAGGGAAAGGCCTGGAATAGCTGTCTGGCCTGGTGTGAAAAGGATGGAGCAGCCAAGAACCGGTTATCTATCCTTAAAGAACAATGGACATGAGAAGCTGAATCAGCCCTTGTTAAGGTCTGAGGAAAGAACACCATGAGTGCCAAGTTTATTAATTCAAGAAAATTAAATGCTGCAAAACAGGCCGAAATACCGTCTCCTGTCATGTGAGACGAGGATGGAAATAGGAGTGGATGTGCAGACCTGAGCTAGGATAAGGATGTTCCTATACTTCCTTTAATTCGCAGCAGCAGTGCTACTTTGCAAGGCCAAATTCAAAGACAATCTGAATGGCAGAAGGCATGTGTGATGAGAGAGTTAGGGCTAATTGGGTGGGGAGACACTGTCAAGTCCACCCACCAGCACCTGGGGTACCAGTTTACGTGCTGCTAGTGAGCCGAATGTTCCACAAGGGCACGAGTGTGTCAACCAATTGTAGAAGGGCCTTATAGTTTGAGAGCCAATGGTGGACTATTTATCTAGTTAGTGATGAGGATGACTTGCAGTAGGGGTGGGCATAAATTGTCCACCTGACATTAGAGACCCAATGACAACCCAACCCCTTATAGAAATTATACTTAGATGTTCCCTTTGAACCTATCACAATCCCACGTAGGTTTTCTTAGTTTGCCACATAGTATGACATCACGTATGATGAATGTTTAGTATTTAAGTGTGTTTTTTTATGCAAAATGATTGAGAGCACAATTGAACACCCGTTGATGTCTGTTGTAACTCCATGTTTTAGTCAATTGAAAATAAAACAGTTGGAGGGGACATTTTGCCAAACTTCCTGAGTCGGTCTTATTATTTGGTGTAAGAGTTATTCTGCATCCCCATCCTTGTGTGACATGTTACTGATGATTTAAAAGAGGCCATTTGTGGGTTCACGTGGTAGGATTGTCGGATCGTTGAACAGAAGACCCATCGACCTATATACTGCAGAGCTTTTCACGATCATACATCATTCGCCATCTACCCGGAAGATCGCAGGGTTTCCTGTGGAGGGCGGCCGAATAGAAAACTTTCAAGTAGAATCGAGACTGTGGGCAGGGTCCCTCTTTGCTGAAATCCGTACCTGGTTTCCACAGGCACTTTGCGGATGCGAGGCGAAAGTGGTTGATTGGAGGAGGCAGTCAATACTGAAGGCTTCGAGCCAAACGAGCGAATGGTGAGTAGACTAAGGGGAATGGTAAACTGAGTGGATGGAATTGTGATAGTTTACAAAGTAACTAGAGAGTATTGTGAAAGTAATGGAAAAAGTAACAGGGGTAATGGGAGATTCTTTTTGTATATAAATAAAGAGATAGAAGAGAAAGCTTGAGAGTCCTAATGAAAGGGGTTTTAGAAGAGATTGTTTTACACACCAGTCGGAGTAATTTAAGCTACATGCAGGACAGGTCAGCATAAAATGACAATTTAAACCCTGTGATCAGGGTATTATTAGGGCAGAGATTAAGAGTGATCACTAAGGTTTATGCAAAGATTCAACTTGTCTGTTTATGTATTTGTGTCGAAATTAAAGTGTCGAGGAGCAACACGAACTGTTGTATGAGAACTGAGACGAGGTTAAAAAGTTATACTATCTATCTAGGGAAGCAATTGGTAATGATTGAGAGGTAGACAGAAAATGTTGAAGAGAAAGGATTTGAGCAGCGATTGCTGGAGCGCGCTCATATTTGTTGTTTTATAAAGGTATTTTGTAAACACTAGTAAGTATTGACAGTCAATTAAGACTTGTCACAATGGTAGACATTACCCCTCTGATGCATTTATGTAAGCCATTGCCAAAACACATGGACAAGCTCAAACAATATAGTGCAGAATGGGTGAAAGGCACAGCATATAAGATGTTCATGCCATGGCCACAAGGGGATCACTGTCGAAAGCAGTATTGCAACACATGATCACATATTTGCACGCTGCGTACACGGGAAAGAAGTTAGAAACATGATTAGCTATTCTAGAGCTTTGGAAAATGTACCAAGAAGAGAGGGAGGATCCGCCACCTGAAGAGTGGATGCTTAATCAGTGTAAGGAAGGAGGTGTTGAGCCTTCAGCTCACCTTACCTTGCCGGAAGTAAACAGTGATAGTACAGAAGATGTAGGATTCTATCCTTTAAAGGAACTGAAAGCGGCAACAGAGTATAGTAATCCAATATACAAACCGCCTGCTTATAGCAGTGATGATAGTCCAGAAGAGAGCAAGACAAAAGAAGAGATCTTTAAGATCTTACAGGACAAAGGGGAAATAAGTGAGTGATCGAATATATCGACAGAGATAGAATGAGAAATTAAGAGATGAAAAGGAGAGAAGGATAAAACTGACGAGCTAACGCTAGTACAGAATGAATGGATGGGGGACAGATATTGCTCAAGCTAGATGGGAAGAGAATCAAGGAAGTAAGACAAAGAGAAGATCAGGACGAACAGGATAGAAAACACAAGGAATGAGAAAAAAGTTTGGAGGAAGATGAGCATAACAGAAAGTGTAGACAGCAGCGAGAACAGATGTGTCAGGAGGAGCAACAAAAGAAAGAAGCAAGGGCAGAGGAGCAAAGGAAGCATGTCAACAGGCAGAGGGCATTAGAAGAACGGATAGACATGAAAGGAAAAGAGAAGAGGAGGAAGCGCAGAAATTAAAGGATAGAAGAATACAGAGACAAAGAGAAGAAGAAGAAAGGAGAGCAGGAGCAAGGAGACATGTGATAAGACAGGAAGAGGAAAGAGTTAGAGGGGAGGCAAGAAAGCAAAGGGAATTAGATGAAGAATTAGAAGGAAAGAAAAGACAGTAGGATCGCGATATTGATCACATTCAAAAAAAGCTGATGGAACCCAAGTCCAGCAATAGAATGGGGCAGTATAGAGGCGTTCCTCACATTACAGGGAGCAACGTCAGGGCTGTTTAGAGTAACCTTAGAAGTGAACTTTGATATAGGAAGCATTGGAGACAGGATTGATAAAGTCTATCAAGAATTAAGGGAAGGTAGTAAATCAGGAAGCTGAGGGAAGGGAGATCACACGTTGGTCTTCCAATCACAAAGTGAAGATAAACATCAGTTTAGCCTCAAGCATAGAGCCTTATCCTTAAGTAGACTGACCTTAGATAAGGGTGAAGGGGACGAGAGTCATACTAGTTGGGGACTAGATCTGTCAGATGAGGAAAAGGAATCCTTCCATGGAGAAGAGGGAGGAGGTGCATGTGCGCCCGAGGGAAGCCTGCAGGAGGACAAGGAAATAAAATGGTCTGATCTAGAGCAACCAAAGGATAGAACACCAGATCCCATAGCATATCCATAGCATCCCAAAGGACGATCGTATAGTGAGAAGGGAGAAACACTGCCATATGTGAACAGGTTAAGGTGTTTGCCAGGAAGGAGGCAGTCAGGAACCATTGTCCCTACTATGGATAGGCAGACGATGGGAGCCGATTGCGGGTTAGGGTTTACATATTTTCTCTTTTTGGAAAAAGGAGGAGCGGAACCACAGTATATTCCATGGCCGCAGATGAACAAGGATAATTTAAGGTGTACACTCCCCAGTTTAACAGCGGGTGCGGGAAAATGGATTAATGAGTTCAAAAAAATGACAGGAGGAAATACCTTGGCAATAGGGGACATTAAGGGTCTCCAAGAAGCCATTCTTGGGGAAAGAGCTGATGACATATGGAAGAGAGCAGGCTACTCTTGAGTGCGACAGCACAAAACACACAACACGATGGAGCGATGTTTAAAGGTTGTAGAGCAGGGTTAGATTGCCGTGTTCTGCTGGAAGTGCTGTCTTCTTTGCTGAAAATTCTTTTTTAACCAGAAACTAGTGCTGCTCTATTTGATTTGCATCTGCTTTTAGTCTTTTGATTTTAGCATTCTATCTTTTTTATATTGTGTAATTGTAGATTTGTAACTCGTAAATCACTGTGGGCGCACTGCCATACTACGGTGCAGCTATTTGTGCTTACCGCAGTTGTTAAAGGCACGCACGTGCCCTTTTCACTAAAGAACTGCAAGTTCCATCATACTTATAGTCCTTTTGACAGTTAAATTAACTGGACAGGTGCGTCAGCGCCGGCGCGTCCGGGACGATGAGTAACGGTCTGTATAAGTTACGCATAAGTATGGGCCAGAAACGCTTGTTTCAACTCCTTAATTATGGGACTGCAAGAGGTCTTAGATGCAATTAAATGTGCTCGAGAAGCATCCGATGTAAGAAGCATGAAGTTCCATGATAATGCACTAGATGCCTCTTCATTATTAAAGCAAAACTGGAAAATAATTATGTACATGCTCGCTGCGCGTCTGTAACTCCATCTACACATCTCTTTTCCCACCCGGCCTCACTTTTTGAAGCTATCGGGGAACCTTTTGATAGGACTCAGTTAATGAGTAAACCAGCGTAAATTCATACACATGTTACGGGTGAGGAGACTAAGATTAGACTGCCTCATGCGCCCTTAAATGCTTCTCCTCCCCACAACCACTCGACCCTCATAATGTACTCATACGCTGGTGTCCTTTTGTCCCGTGAGGTAGCTTTTAAGGCCCACAGGACGGGAAAGACCCTAGTACAGGACATTTTTGATAGCCCCAACTTGGTCAAGGAGGCAATACTACCACAGATAAGCAAAGGGAAACTGAAATGCTGTTCATTAAACACCCGTTCCCTTGTAAAGCATGCACTTGAAATTGCAGATATGATTCTGGAGTGAAATCTAGGTATCCTATTTTTAACAGAAGCTTGGATGACTGAAACCTCTTACCATGCCATGCTTCTGGCCACCCCTGATGGATACTCAGCCCTCCAAGTCAATAGAGAGGAAGGCAGAGGAGGGGGTGTGGCTATCATCTCGAAGCATAATCTTGAATCTTCACACAATTAACAGTCCTGATTTGAAAATTGTGAGGCCTTAATGGTGAAACTTAATATAAATCCTACATCCTCTATTAGCCTGCTGGTACTATATCGTCCCCCAAGAACTACCCCCTTGTTCGAGGAACAATTACTGGCTACTGTAGGTAATTCCTCCAAGGACTTCACAGCTTTTGTTGTCCTCGGTGACCTCAATCTCTGGTACAATCACCCTGCAGATGAAGAAGCCAAGGATCTGGTAATTTCCTTAGAGTCCATTGGGTTTCAACAACAGGTCCAAGCTGCAACCCACAATGGCGGCAATATATTAGACTGGATTGTGACAAAAAACCAAGAAGTAAAAATATCATCAATCTTACAATGCGTCTGGTCCGATCACTATCTTGTAAATTTTGTGTGCTCGAAACAATTACCACAGATACCTCTCTCAAATAAGAATAAGCCACTTAAGACCTGGCGTAATCATAAAAGTGTGACCTATGATGCATTTAATGAGCTAGTTGTCCCACTTCTTCCTTCCTTACAGGAGAACATCTCCCTCGATGACGAACTAAGCGAAAAGCAGAACGACTTTGGAGAAAAGCCCTGTCAGCAGAGGCAATGTTTAGTTATAAACAGGCTGTAAAACTCTACAAAGTAATGATTTTTAATGCCAAAGCCAAATAATTCACCAAAAGAGTTCACCAAGTGAAATCCCATTCCAAAGAAATATTTACCATGTTACGGGAGCTAAAAAAACGCCCCAGTATATAGCCAGGAACAAGAAAGCAATGCTTGGTGTCCAGCAATTCATGATGGTTTCACTAGCAAAACTGAAAAACACGAGCAGGCCATTAGAGAACAAATAAAAACTATCTCTAATGACACTAGGACATTACAACCTGTAGCTCATCATGCTCAATTCCATCCCAAAGCTTTTGCCTTTGAAATGGTATCGGAGTTGGATGTTCTTGAGATCATCCACAACCTGAAGCCTTCCTCTTGCAAGGGAGATGTTTTTCTGGCAAAAATTTTCAAGGTCTTTGCAGAGACTCTAGCATCCTGGGTTGACCTATTTGTGAAACAGTCTTTCGATTAATCTTATGTCCCAAGTAACATCAAAGAAGCATGGATCACTCTGCTTATTAAAAAAGACAATCTTGATCCTTCAGTCCCTGGAAACTTCAGACCCATTACTAATGTGCCGTTTTTGCTAAAGACAATTGACAAGATTGCATACCAACAGTACCAGAAAGTTGTAGAAAAAAATAACATTCTTGCGGATGAACAATCAGGTTTTCGTGCCAATCATGGCACTGAGACGGCTCTCCTAGATCTCCAGACAAACACTGCTCGTATTATTGAAAAGGGAAACCCAGCTTTACTCCTTTTGCTAGATCTCTCCTCAGCGTTTGATCTGATTGATCATGATCTTCTTGCTGAAAGACTAATAACAGTCGGTAGATGTCCTCCTTCTGCAGAAAATTGGTTTAAATCCTTTCTGGGACCCAGAATGGCGGCAGTTGTTAAGGGGAACTTTACTTCCCTAAAAACCCTGCTGCTCTGCAGTGTCCCTCAGGGGTCCTGTTTGTCGCTCTTACTTTTTAACATCTTCTCTAAGTTATTATGCGACATGCTATGAACCCTGGGTGTCAGGTTTACGAACTATGCAGATGACACCCAGTTGGTGTTTACGCTGTCAGGAGATTATGAAAAGGACGCACAAAGAGTAAGAGAGGTGTTTTATGCCATACAAAAATGGATGGCAACAAACTCGCTGGCTCTCAATGAATCCAAAACAGAAATATTGATAGTTGGCACTCCACAGAGACTGTGGGCCTCATCACGAGTTGGGCTCTATTCCCAGCTGTAATACCGCCAACTGTAATAGCCCTGGCACCGACTGGCCCGGTGGTATTACCACCAGATCATGGCTTGGGCTTTAACGGTAAATCCCCATTCTTGATTGGGTCCATTCGATCCAATGGTGAATTTTCGGTGCTCTTACTGTGGGCTAATACATCCGGCTGTAATACTGCCGAAAACAGGGATTTTCACCTCCAGAGAAAAGCTGGATGTAAAACAGCTGATTTAGTGTCCAACTTGTGATAAAGCCAGCCCTTAAATGTGGCGGTAATACCGTTACCACCACATTTAAGGGCTACAGTCCATCTCATGATGAGGCCCTAAAACTAGATGATAATGATAATGATAAAAGGACACTTTCCTTGAAAACAGTCATTGGCAGCCTCTGCATTCGCAATCGAGAAATTAAGTATTGTAATGGGCTGCTCTATGACGCTTTTTGTAGAACATGCTTTGTTTGCCATATTAGAGAAACCCAAGGGTACATTGACATCCCAGAGATCTTCGGCATACGAAGGAATGATCTCAAACACAGCGATTAAAATTGTTAGATGTAAAATATTGAACCCTCCCACATTTGTAGGTGAGCCATTGACAGAGGGCGAGCATGTGCACGACTGTGCGAATTATATAGAGTGTTATGAGGATTTACCGCGCGTAAAGGAGAACGCATTGTCAGGAGGGGAAACTCTCTTTATTGATGGTTCTTTGAAATTTGATCAAACAAGTGGAGAAAGGTATTCTGGCGCAGCTGTAGTGAGACAGAGAGCAAATGGCGAGTTTGAAGTCGTAGCAAGTGCAAGACTACCATCTCACTTTTCAGGGCAAGCAGCAGAATTGGTAGCGCTTATTGTCACACTCGAAAACCATGCTGACAGTGTACAGTGACTCTGTCTATGTGACGTCAACCAACATGCAGGGGTAGCATGTTGGAAAAGGAGTGGCTACTTCTGAGCGGATGGCACCAGGGTAGCATGCATCTTTATTGGACAGACTTATTGAGGCGCTACAACTCCTAGTAGCCATAGCAATAGTTAAATGCCCAGCTCATACTAAGCAAACTGGCTTTATTTCTTGTGGGAACCAAGCAGCATATCCTGAAGCAGATCATGAAGCCAAAAGGGTTGCGCATTCACCAGATATTTCAAGTTTTGATACCCCAGATGTTAAGGAAAAAGTAGTCATGATTATGGTACCGAAAGAAGGATTTAATAATTTACTAAGAATGCAATTAATGGAGATTCAAGGAAGTGCACCTCAGGAAGAGCAGGTATTGTCGAAAGCCAGTGCTACCAGTAGCCTTGTTAGGGGTAGCGCTTGAACAGCTGCACTACCCTGCATATATAACTAGGGAGATTCTTGCTGCAACAATTACAGAATACTGGTTTGCACCAAACCTGTTAGAACACGTTCCAATGTATGTAGTAAATTGAATCATCTGTCAAAAATGTACCGCTGGGCATAAACTGCGAACGATTAGAGGAGTAATTCCTCGACCAAATGGTCTATTTCAGCATATATATATATCGATTATGTTTATATTCTGCAAGTATGTAGTGGATACAGGTATTTGATAGTGGTGGTGTGTCCCTTCTCTAGGTGGATCGAAGCAGGTCCGTGTGCACACCCTGGTGCCACGTGCGCACGTGAAGTTGTTCCGAGATGGGGAGTGTGTGAAGTGCTGAGATCCAATAATGGGCCACATTCTGTCAATGAAGTATTTCAACAGATAGCTTTATTATTTAGTATTAAACACACGTTTTCTTCTGTTTATCACCCGCAAGCGAATGCGAAATGTGAGAGACGAAACAGCTTCCTTAAGTTGACACTGAAAAAGGGATGGCTGTATTGCCTGCCCTTGGCTTTATATGCCCTAAGGAATCAGCTTGGTTCGAAGCATGACCTCACACCCCACAAACTAGTGACAGGAAGAAGAATGAGAATGCTTTGAACTCCTCCATCGAGGAGTAGAAGTGATGCCCAGAGTACAGCAAAATGTTAGGAAATTAATTACTTGATTATTTGACATGTATAACCGCTAGTATCTGTCATTCCAGATCAACTCAAGTGCCAGGGAGGTTGGTCTCAGAACACAGATTAAAACCATTCAACAACCAGATCTTCAGAACTATTATCAGTGCCTAAGCTCATTGCTGGTGACAACGTGTTGATAAAAAACTTCACTAGGAAGTGGCACGAGCAAAGGTTTGATGGACCATATGTAGTGAAGAACATTACTCCCTCAGCAGTGAAAGTTCAAGGCAGACAAGCTTGGATCCACCTGTACGATGTCAAGCTCTACACCGGCGAGACTGCAGCACCCCCAGCCATCGATACAGAAGCAAGACAAGAAGAAGAATTTCAGCGTGCAGACTTGACGATGACAAAGAAGACGAACGATAAATCAATTGATTAATAAATGCAGATTTGCATTTGGACTGTGGTTTGGACACTCCCTATAGATACTATAGCAGGTGTGCGATCCTTTTACTTGAGGCACAGGAATCTTTGAAAATGAACTTTAGAGAAATGCCGATATATCGTGATTATGCTTAAACGACAACACTTGGTTAAGAATTGCAAACATAAACAATAACCTGATTTGTTTTTTACTGAATATTTGTTTGACTGATTGTATGGTTTTCCCCGAAAGTAATGTGCATCGTATCATGCTTGCTATTTTTGTGTTTATTCTTCAAGCTTATCCAGTCCTTGTTAGAAGAGATGTAGACATCCACACTTTTTTACAGGATCCCAAGAATGGCCCTGCAATGCGAAAGCTGCTTGTAGCAATAGTAGAGGAACTACTGCAGCTGCCAAAACTAATACAGTTACCTGAGTAAAGTGTTTTTCCGTCCTTAAATTGCAGCAAAAAGGAGAAATGTTGAGGATAACATAATTTCAGAGAATGAGCAAGCTCAAGAGGTTCCAGAATGGCATAAATAGTGGGATTATGTTGGTTCGCAATATACATATGCACAGTTATGCTATGTGTCTTTCTGTTTATGATTCACCTTTTTTATACTTTTGATCTGAAAAAGGCAGAAGTCCCTTTGATTCTCCCCACTCCAGGAATTCTTGTAGATTTGCCTGTTACCAAAGAGCCAAGGTCCCTTGTGTTGTTTCCCCGGCATAGAGCTGCGCTAGAGTTGTTTCCATGGGCTGCGCACATTTTGTTAAGGAGAGAAAGGAGAAATACCGAGGAAGACAATAATGGGATAAACACATATCTAGACAGTACAGCACACATGGGTAATAACATGTGGTATCAGCACATACAAAAGGTGGGACAGAGAATGGCTAAGAAGAGTTGCTATGTCTGTGCACTCATACCTTATGCCATGGGAAACTCTAAGATATTCCTAGCTACAGATGTACTAGTGCGACAAGCTCACTGCCTGACACATCTCGCATTCTGCCAGACGAGAGGACAGTTCCGGGGTCGAGCAGCATCCTTGGTATGGGTGACTAAACAGACATCTCAAAGAGAAGATAATTATGTGCAAGATTTGAAGACAAGAGGGAAGCCAGAAACAAGGAATTTAGTGATAAGATATGAACAGCCTTGAATGAGTGGAGCAGGAATTCGGACTGGAGAAAACAAGATGTTAAATTGTCAAGGCAAAGATAAAGAAGAGATACAGAGATGTTGGGAAAGAGGCTAACTGCAAAATAAAGGAACAGTGTTGATCCCAGAAGGATGGTTTTAAGGCCTGGTTGTGTGCAAAGCAGCTGCACTAAACGGACGACGTGAAGCAATTGTGGGATATGCAGAAGGACAATGTGTAGTTCATTGGTCAAAGATTACAAAGCTACTGACATGGGTCAACGATAAAGGAGGACCGTTGCAGATAATACCTCTAGCAAATGCATCCTTGTGTTTCAGAAACAATGGCATGAGGAACGTTGCTGAGAATCATCAATGTGGCCAAAGTCTTGATGTACCAGACATGAAGGATGGTACAGTAGTTCTGATGAACCACTATTTGGCTTGTGGGTTCAGAGCCAACATGAAACTGCCCATGGACTGGGGAGGGATGTGTTCTATAGTGCTTATTCATGTTCCAGCATTAGTGATTCCGAAGAGAGACCTGAACATTGGAGAGTTTTCAAAGGCAGATGCCCATTTAAGGAGGAGAAGATCATCCGAATTTCTCAACCGAACAAAGAGAAAGAATTATTTCTCAGCTAAATCGATAGATGCCTTTGATGCTATTCCGTATGAGCACAGGTTGTTCAGTCAGACTTGAGAAATATTTACAACTATCTTTATGCCACGGATCCGGACAATGGCGATTGCAAAGTGGTTACAGATCACTCGCTGTGAGCTCCTGCAAACGATCAACACTAACATAAAGAGATTCAATGCGATCAAACAAGAATTGAGGGCCATAAGATTGATGACCCTCCAGGAAAGATATGTCCTTGATATGATCACAGCAATGGATGGAGGAGTTTCCGCCAAAATCGGAGAATTGCAAGTTCATAACTTCTCATGATGACGAGAATGGGATCTTGACAGAGGCCATAACGTTGCTGATGAAGCTGCACGACAAGATGGAAGATGAGACAGAAAATATTGCAGATGACAGCTGGTTCGCGTCTATCTTCTCATGGGTTCCTTAATGGATGCTAATATCTTCACGCTCCTGGGAGCAGTATTGGTGATGATAATAGCTCTTGGGGCAGTATTGGTGATGATAATGTTTAGATTCTCTGTGATCAGGATAATTATCGCACAGTGTAAGAAGACAGCAAAGAAATCAGTAGGAATGAAGATCAGGATCGATGTCGAGTCAGGGTTTGGAACAAAGGAATTGACTCTCGAAGAAATCAAAAAATATATAGAGGCCAACATTTTAGCACCTGTGGGAACAAAGTTCCTGCATCCAAGAAATCACAGGAAGTATGTGGGATGATGTATTTACTGTGATCCAAAGCGACAGTGCAGTCACATGACCTGGAGTGTTGATGAACATATAAAATCAGCAGGATCCCTGAAAGGAGTAGTGAAAATCTGGACTCCAAAGAAGCACTTCTTCAAAAGAGAATACCAAGATGTGGAGATTGTTGAAGGAATGGTCGATGAATCAACCAGAGGGGGGATTGTAGAGGAGCAGGTGAATGCCTCTGCAGGAAGTCCCGCCCCCATTCTGCCTATATGTTGGAAGCTGGAAATTATGACATGCGCAACGCCAGTGATGGTGCCTATTCCACAAAGAGGCTTCGAGGTAAGGTATCCATTGAGAAGTCCTCATGTGATGTAACCTCGCAGAAATAAGCATGATGCACTGAGAAGAATGGACAAAGAAGATGTATAGACCTTATAGAATCTGATGACGAAGTAAAGAATCGAGAAGACTTTCATATGCGGAATGAAGATTGCACGTGCGAAGAGCATTGCAGTAAATGCAAGCCATTTTATAACTGTACAGATGCTGTAACGCAAGTAGATTGAGTAATCACAAAGGCTGGCTATATGTAGTGAATAGACTGCAGGTGGTGCAGCCATTATATAAAATTATGGACATCGGTGTCACATATTTAGTAAGCTCAGACCTGTGAAGAAAGAAGGATTAGAAGGCTGTGTCGCAGCAAGAACACAGCTGAAGATCGAGGAAAGGCCTAGAACAGCTGTCTGGCCTGGTGTCAAAGGATGGAGTAGCCAAGAACTGGTTATTATCCTTGAAGAACAGTGGATGTGAGAAACTGAATCAGCCCTTGTTAAGGTGCGAGGAAAGAACACCATGAGTGCCAAGTTTATTAATTCAAGACAATTAAATGCTGCAAAACAGGCCGAAATACATTCTCCTGTCATGTGAGTCGAGGATTGAAATAGGAGTGGATGTGCAGACCTGAGCTATGATAAGGATGTACCTATACTTACTTTTATTCTCAGGAGCAGTGATACTTTGCAAGGCCAAGGTCAAAGACAATTAATGGCAGAAAGCATGATTGATGAGAGATGTGAGATGTAGGGCTAATTGGATGGGGAGACACGGTCAAGTCCACCCACAGGGTAACAGCTTACGTGCTGCTAGTGAGCTGAATGTTCCAGAAGGGCATGAGTGTGCCAACCAATTGTAGAATGCCATATAAGTGACACCAGACCCGCAAGAGGACCCAAGGGTTGATGTGACTATAGGAAGTAAATCTTTTTAGTTTTTAGTAGGCTCTGGGGTTACACATTCATGTATACGAGAGGGAAAATATCCAATGTTGGGAATTGCCATGAATGCTCAAGGGTTCTCTGGAGCTACGAGTCAAGTTCCTTTTAATGATGAATTACCAATCTCTATCGGAGAGTGTGACATGTCCGTTCCATTGTTTAATTCACAACAGACAACAACAGACACCAGTTAACATTTTGGGAAGAGATTTGATGACAAAACATAACATGAAGCTTTATTTTATGGACAAAGGGATAGTGTGTTCCACTACTGGGATACATTATATGAATATGGTCGAATTTATATTGACATTTACAGGGCAAATGGCTCTGGAAGGAGTGCCCATGGAACCCGAGGTTTATCTTTATGGGGTGAGCCTTCTGTTGATATGGCTACCTAGCGTAGTGGGAAAAACTATGAGCATCCCTGATGAGTTTTTTTTAGACCACAGATACCCAAGGACGAAGAGGGGGGACAGACCATCCCAATTGAATTAGATGCAGCCATAGTATGAGGGGAAATAACGCTCGAAGGAATGGATGATGAGGGTAGACCATGGAGGACAGTGATAGCTATTGAAGAAGGGTGTAGGTTGACTGACGTCACTGACGATGACATGTTTAGAGATGACCCGACAGATGATGAAGTAGTGTACTTCATGAGCATCACATATTGGACTAGAACAGAGAAAGGGGACATTTTTTGACGAAGTGCCAAGCACCTTATGGACTACAGGCCCTTATGATGTAGGCCTATTGGAGGGGGTAGGGGAGGTTAAAATAAAGTTGAAGAGAAAGAGGGTAACGCCTGAAAGATCTGAGGCGATTATGAAGACTGCATAAGCACACATGGTGAAGCAGATGAACAGTTCTTGGGACTATGTAATTATGTAAGAGCCTGGGTGTTTGACTACAATTCGTAAACAAGACCCCTTTTTCAGGCTTTAAAGAAAGCACAGGTGATCAAGGAGAAAATAGAATGGACTGAGGAAATTTAGGGAGGGTTGGAAGAGTTAAAGAAAGCAATTTGCGCAGCTCCTGTTTTAGGAATTCCCAATTATGCTGAGGGGTTTTTCTTGTTTTTCGCACACAAAGAGGACAGTCATGACAGCAATGCTTACACAGAGGACTTCACTGGGGTATAAGCCTCTAGCGTATTACAGTGGGATTCTACACCCATTTCTGAAAGGACACTTTCCTTGAAAACAGTCATTGGCAGCCGCTGCATTTGCAATTGAGAAATTAAGTATTGTAATGGGCTGCTCTATGACGCTTTTTGTAGAACATGCTTTGTTTGCCATATTAGAGAAACCCAAGGGTACATTGACATCCCAGAGATCTTCGGCATACGAAGGAATGATCTCAAACACAGCGATTAAAATTGTTAGATGTAAAATATTGAACCCTCCCACATTTGTAGGTGAGCCATTGACAGAGGGCGAGCATGTGCATGACTGTGCGAATTATATAGAGTGTTATGAGGATTTACCGCGCGTAAAGGAGAACGCATTGTCAGGAGGGGAAACTCTCTTTATTGATGGTTCTTTGAAATTTGATCAAACAAGTGGAGAAAGGTATTCTGGCGCAGCTGTAGTGAGACAGAGAGCAAATGGCGAGTTTGAAGTAGTAGCAAGTGCAAGACTACCATCTCACTTTTCAGGGCAAGCAGCAGAATTGGTAGCGCTTATTGTCACACTCGAAAATCATGCTGGGCAGGAAGTGACAGTGTACAGTGACTCTGTCTATGTGACGTCAACCAACATGCAGGGGTAGCATGTTGGAAAAGGAGTGGCTACTTCAGAGCGGATGGCACCAGGGTAGCATGCATCTTTATTGGACAGACTTATTGAGGCGCTACAACTCCTAGTAGCCATAGCAATAGTTAAATGCCCAGCTCATACTAAGCAAACTGGCTTTATTTCTTGTGGGAACCAAGCAGCATATCTTGAAGCAGATCATGAAGCCAAAAGGGTTGCGCATTCACCAGATATTTCAAGTTTTGATACCCCAGATGTTAAGGATGATTATGGTACTGAAAGAAGGATTTAATAATTTACTAAGAATGCAATTAATGGAGATTCAAGGAAGTGCACCTCAGGAAGAGCAGGTATTGTCGAAAGCCAGTGATACCAGTAGCCTTGTTAGGGGTAGCGCTTGAACAGCTGCACTACCCTGCATATATAACTAGGGAGAGTCTTGCTGCAACAATTACAGAATACTGGTTTGCACCAAACCTGTTAGAACACGTTCCAATTTATGTAGTAAATTGAAACATCTGTCAAAAATGTACCGCTGGGCATACACTGCGAACAATTAGAGGAGTAATTCCTCGACCAAATGGTCTATTTCAGCATATATATATATATATATCGATTATGTTTATATTCTGCAAGTATGTAGTGGATACAGGTATTTGATAGTGGTGGTGTGTCCCTTCTCTAGGTGGATCGAAGCAGGTCGGTGTGCACACCCTGGTGCCACTTGCGCACGTGAAGTTGTTCCGAGATGGGGAGTGTGTGAAGTGCTGAGATCCAATAATGGGCCACATTCTGTCAATGAAGTATTTCAACAGATAGCTTTATTATTTAGTATTAAGCACACGTTTTCTTCTGTTTATCACCCGCAAGCGAATTTGAAATGTGAGAGACGAAACAGCTTCCTTAAGTTGACACTGAAAAAGGGATGGCTGTATTGCCTGCCCTTGGCTTTATATGCCCTAAGGAATCAGCTTGGTTCGAAGCATGACCTCACACCCCACAAACTAGTGACAGGAAGAAGAATGAGAATGCTTTGAACTCCTCCATCGAGGAGTAGAAGTGATGCCCAGGATACAGCAAAATGTTAGGAAATTAATTACTTGATTATTTGACATGTATAACCGCTAGTATCTGTCATTCCAGATCAACTCAAGTGCCAGGGAGGTTGGTCTCAGAACACAGATTAAAACTATTCAACAACCAGATCTTCAGAACTATTATCAGTGCCTAAGCTCATTGCTGGTGACAACGTGTTGATAAAAAACTTCACTAGGAAGTGGCACGAGCAAAGGTTTGATGGACCATATGTAGTGAAGAACATTACTCCCTCAGCAGTGAAAGTTCAAGGCAGACAAGCTTGGATCCACCTGTACGATGTCAAGCTCTACACCGGCGAGACTGCAGCACCCCCAGCCATCGATACAGAAGCAAGACAAGAAGAGGAATTTCAGCGTGCAGACTTGACGATGACAAAGAAGACGAACGATAAATCAATGGATTAATAAATGCAGATTTGCATTTGGACTGTGGTTTGGACACTCCCTATAGAAACTATAGCAGGTGTGCGATCCTTTTACTTGAGGCACAGGAATCTTTGAAAATGAACTTTAGAGAAATGCCGCTATATCGTGATTATGCTTAAACGACAACACTTGGTTAAGAATTGCAAACATAAACAATACCCTGATTTGTTTTTTACTGAATATTTGTTTGACTGATTGTATGGTTTTCCCCGAAAGTAATGTGCATCGTATCATGCTTGCTATTTTTGTGTTTATTCTTCAAGCTTATCCAGTCCTTGTTAGAAGAGATGTAGACATCCACACTTTTTTACAGGATCCTAAGAATGGCCCTGCAATGCGAAAGCTGCTTGTAGCAATAGTAGAGGAACTACTGCAGCTGCCAAAACTAATACAGTTACCTGAGTAAAGTGTTTTTCCTTCCTTAAATTGCAGCAAAAAGGAGAAATGTTGAGGATAACATAATTTCAGAGAATGAGCAAGCTCAAGAGGTTCCAGAATGGCATAAATAGTGGGATTATGTTGGTTCGCAATATACATATGCACAGTTATGCTATGTGTCTTTCTGTTTATGATTCACCTTTTTTATACTTTTGATCTGAAAAAGGCAGAAGTCCCTTTGATTCTCCCCACTCCAGGAATTCTTGTTGATTTGCCTGTTACCAAAGAGCCAAGGTCCCTTGTGTTGTTTCCCCGGCATAGAGCTGCGCTAGAGTTGTTTCCATGGGCTGCACACATTTTGTTAAGGAGAGAAAGGAGAAATACAGAGGAAGACAATAATGGGATAAACACATATCTAGACAGTACAGCACACATGGGTAATAACATGTGGTATCAGCACATACAAAAGGTGGGACAGAGAATGGCTAAGAAGAGTTGCTATGTCTGTGCACTCATACCTTATGCCATGAGAAACTCTAAGATATTCGTAGCTACAGATGTACTAGTGCGACAAGCTCACTGCCTGACACATCTCGCATTCTGCCAGACGAGAGGACAGTTCCGGGGTCGAGCAGCATCCTTGGTATGGGTGACTAAACAGACATCTCAAAGAGAAGATAATTATGTGCAAGATTTGAAGACAAGAGGGAAGCCAGAAACAAGGAATTTAGTGATAAGATATGAACAGCCTTGAATGAGTGGAGCAGGAATTCGGACTGGAGAAAACAAGATGTTAAATTGTAAAGGCAAAGATAAAGAAGAGATACAGAGATGTTGGGAAAGAGGCTAACTGCAAAATAAAGGAACAGTGTTGATCCCAGAAGGATGGTTTGAAGGCCTGGTTGTGTGCAAAGCAGCTGCACTAAACGGACGACGTCAAGCAATTGTGGGATATGCAGAAGGACAATGTGTAGTTCATTGGTCAAAGATTACAAAGCTACTGACATGGGTCAACGATAAAGGAGGACCGTTGCAGATAATACCTCTAGCAAATGCATCCTTGTGTTTCAGAAACAATGGCATGAGGAACGTTGCTGAGAATCATCAATCTGGCCAAAGTCTTGATGTACCAGGCATGAAGGATGTTACAGTAGTTCTGATGGACCACTATTGGGCTTGTGGGTTCAGAGCCTACATGAAACTGCCCATGGACTGGGGAGGGATTTGTTCTATAGTGCTTATTCATGTTCCAGCATTAGTGATTCCGAAGAGTGACCTGAACATTGGAGAGTTTTGAAAGGCAGATGCCCATTTAAGGAGGAGAAGATCATCCGAATTTCTCAACCGAACAAAGAGAAAGAATTATTTCTCAGCTAAATCGATAGAAGCCTTTGATGCTATTCCGTATGAGCACAGGTTGTTCAGTCAGACTTGAGAAATATTTACAACTATCTTTATGCCACGGATCCGGACAATGGCGATTGCAAAGTGGTTACAGATCACTCGCTGTGAGCTCCTGCAGACGATCAACACTAACATAAAGAGATTCAATGCGATCAAAGAAGAATTGAGGGCCATAAGATTGATGACCCTCCAGGACAGATATGTCCTTGATATGATCACAGCAATGGATGGAGGAGTTTCCGCCAAAATCGGAGAATTGCAAGTTCATAACTTCTCATGATGACGAGAATGGGATCTTGACAGAGGCCATAACGTTGCTGATGAAGCTGCACGACAAGATGGAAGATGAGACAGAAAATATTGCAGATGACAGCTGGTTCGCGTCTATCTTCTCATGGGTTCCTTAATGGATGCTAATATCTTCAAGCTCCTGGGAGCAGTATTGGTGATGATAATAGCTCCTGGGAGCAGTATTGGTGATGATAATGTTTAGATTCTGTGTGATCAGGATAATTATCGCACAGTGTAAGAAGACAGCAAAGAAAGCAGTAGGAATGAAGATCAGGATCGATGTCGAGTCAGGGTTTGGACCAAAGGAATTGACTCTCGAAGAAATCAAAAAATATATAGAGGCCAACATTTTAGCACCTGTGGGAACAAAGTTCCTGCATCCAAGAAATCACAGGAAGTATGTGGGATGATGTATTTACTGTAATCCAAAGCGACAGTGCAGTCACATGACCTGGAGTGTTGATGAACATATAAAATCAGCAGGATCCCTGAAAGGAGTAGTGAAAATCTGGACTCCAAAGAAGCACTTCTTCAAAAGAGAATACCAAGATGTGGAGATTGGTGAAGGAATGGTCGATGAATCAACCAGAGGGGGGATTGTAGAGGAGCAGGTGAATGCCTCTGCAGGAAGTCCCGCCCCCATTCTGCCTATATGTTGGAAGCTGGAAATTACGACATGTGCAACGCCAGTGATGGTGCCTGTTCCACAAAGAGGCTTCGAGGTAAGGTATCCATTGAGAAGTCCTTATGTGATGTAACCTCGCAGAAATAAGCATGATGCACTGAGAAGAATGGACAAAGAAGATGTATAGACCTTATAGAATCTGATGACGAAGTAAAGAATCGAGAAGACTTTCATATGCGGAATGAAGATTGCACGTGCGAAGAGCATTGCAGTAAATGCAAGCCATTTTATAACTGTACAGATGCCCGTAACGCAAGTAGATTGAGTAATCACAAAGGCTGGCTATATGTAGTGAATAGACTGCAGGTGGTGCAGCCATTATATAAAATTATGGTCAACGGTGTCACATATTTAGTAAGCTCAGACCTGTGAAGAAAGAAGGATTAGAAGGCTGTGTCGCAGCAAGAACACAGCTGAAGGTCGAGGAAAGGCCTAGAACAGCTGTCTGGCCTGGTGTCAAAGGATGGAGTAGCCAAGAACTGGTTATTATCCTTGAAGAACAGTGGATGTGAGAAACTGAATCAGCCCTTGTTAAGGTGCGAGGAAAGAACACCATGAGTGCCAAGTTTATTAATTCAAGACAATTAAATGCTGCAAAACAGGCCGAAATACATTCTCCTGTCATGTGAGTCGAGGATTGAAATAGGAGTGGATGTGCAGACCTGAGCTATGATAAGGATGTACCTATACTTACTTTTATTCTCAGGAGCAGTGATACTTTGCAAGGCCAAGTTCAAAGACAATTAATGTCAGAAAGCATGATTGATGAGAGATGTGAGATGTAGGGCTAATTGGATGGGGAGACACGGTCAAGTCCACCCACAGGGTAACAGCTTACGTGCTGCTAGTGAGCTGAATGTTCCAGAAGGGCATGAGTGTGCCAACCAATTGTAGAATGCCATATAAGTGACACCAGACCCCCAAGAGGACCCAAGGGTTGATGTGACTATAGGAGGTAAATCTTTTTCGTTTTTAGTAGGCTCTGGGGTTACACATTCATGTATACGAGAGGGAAAATATCCAATGTTGGGAATTGCCATGAATGCTCAAGGGTTCTCTGGAGCTACGAGTCAAGTTCCTTTTAATGATGAATTACCAATCTCTATCGGAGAGTGTGACATGTCCGTTCCATTGTTTAATTCACAACAGACAACAACAGACACCAGTTAACATTTTGGGAAGAGATTTGATGACAAAACATAACATGAAGCTTTATTTTATGGACAAAGGGATAGTGTGTTCCACTACTGGGATACATTATATGAATATGGTCAAATTTATATTGACATTTACAGGGCAAATGGCTCTGGAAGGAGTGCCCATGGAACCCGAGGTTTATCTTTATGGGGTGAGCCTTCTGTTGATATGGCTACCTAGCGTAGTGGGAAAAACTATGAGCATCCCTGATGAATTTTTTTTAGACCACAGATACCCAAGGACGAAGAGGGGGGACAGACCATCCCAATTGAATTAGATGCAGCCATAGTATGAGGGGAAATAACAACGCTCGAAGGAATGGATGATGAGGGTAGACCATGGAGGACAGTGATAGCTATTGAAGAAGGGTGTAGGTTGACTGACGTCACTGACGATGACATGTTTAGAGATGACCCGATAGATGATGAAGTAGTGTACTTCATGAGCATCACATATTGGACTAGAACAGAGAAAGGGGACATTTTTTGACGAAGTGCCAAGCACCTTATGGACTACAGGCCCTTATGATGTAGGCCTATTGGAGGGGGTAGGGGAGGTTAAAATAAAGTTGAAGAGAAAGAGGGTAGCGCCTGAAAGATCTGAGGCGATTATGAAGACTGCATAAGCACACATGGTGAAGCAGATGAACAGTTCTTGGGACTATGTAATTATGTAAGAGCCTGGGTGTTTGACTACAATTCGTAAACAAGACCCCTTTTTCAGGCTTTAAAGAAAGCACAGGTGATCAAGGAGAAAATAGAATGGACTGACGAAATTTAGGGAGGGTTGGAAAAGTTAAAGAAAGCAATTTGCGCAGCTCCTGTTTTAGGAATTCCCAATTATGCTGAGGGGTTTTTCTTGTTTTTCGCACACAAAGAGGACAGTCATGACAGCAATGCTTACACAGAGGACTTCACTGGGGTATAAGCCTCTAGCGTATTACAGTGGGATTCTACACCCATTTCTGAAAGGACACTTTCCTTGAAAACAGTCATTGGCAGCCGCTGCATTTGCAATTGAGAAATTAAGTATTGTAATGGGCTGCTCTATGACGCTTTTTGTAGAACATGCTTTGTTTGCCATATTAGAGAAACCCAAGGGTACATTGACATCCCAGAGATCTTCGGCATACGAAGGAATGATATCAAACACAGCGATTAAAATTGTTAGATGTAAAATATTGAACCCTCCCACATTTGTAGGTGAGCCATTGACAGAGGGCGAGCATGTGCATGACTGTGCGAATTATATAGAGTGTTATGAGGATTTACGGCGCGTAAAGGAGAACGCATTGTCAGGAGGGGAAACTCTCTTTATTGATGGTTCTTTGAAATTTGATCAAACAAGTGGAGAAAGGTATTCTGGCGCAGCTGTAGTGAGACAGAGAGCAAATGGCGAGTTTGAAGTAGTAGCAAGTGCAAGACTACCATCTCACTTTTCAGGGCAAGCAGCAGAATTGGTAGCGCTTATTGTCACACTCGAAAATCATGCTGGGCAGGAAGTGACAGTGTACAGTGACTCTGTCTATGTGACGTCAACCAACATGCAGGGGTAGCATGTTGGAAAAGGAGTGGCTACTTCAGAGCGGATGGCACCAGGGTAGCATGCATCTTTATTGGACAGACTTATTGAGGCGCTACAACTCCTAGTAGCCATAGCAATAGTTAAATGCCCAGCTCATACTAAGCAAACTGGCTTTATTTCTTGTGGGAACCAAGCAGCATATCTTGAAGCAGATCATGAAGCCAAAAGGGTTGCGCATTCACCAGATATTTCAAGTTTTGATACCCCAGATGTTAAGGATGATTATGGTACTGAAAGAAGGATTTAATAATTTACTAAGAATGCAATTAATGAAGATTCAAGGAAGTGCACCTCAGGAAGAGCAGGTATTGTCGAAAGCCAGTGATACCAGTAGCCTTGTTAGGGGTAGCGCTTGAACAGCTGCACTACCCTGCATATATAACTAGGGAGAGTCTTGCTGCAACAATTACAGAATACTGGTTTGCACCAAACCTGTTAGAACACGTTCCAATTTATGTAGTAAATTGAATCATCTGTCAAAAATGTACCGCTGGGCATACACTGCGAACAATTAGAGGAGTAATTCCTCGACCAAATGGTCTATTTCAGCATATATATATATATCGATTATGTTTATATTCTGCAAGTATGTAGTGGATACAGGTATTTGATAGTGGTGGTGTGTCCCTTCTCTAGGTGGATCGAAGCAGGTCGGTGTGCACACCCTGGTGCCACTTGCGCACGTGAAGTTGTTCCGAGATGGGGAGTGTGTGAAGTGCTGAGATCCAATAATGGGCCACATTCTGTCAATGAAGTATTTCAACAGATAGCTTTATTATTTAGTATTAAGCACACGTTTTCTTCTGTTTATCACCCGCAAGCGAATTTGAAATGTGAGAGACGAAACAGCTTCCTTAAGTTGACACTGAAAAAGGGATGGCTGTATTGCCTGCCCTTGGCTTTATATGCCCTAAGGAATCAGCTTGGTTCGAAGCATGACCTCACACCCCACAAACTAGTGACAGGAAGAAGAATGAGAATGCTTTGAACTCCTCCATCGAGGAGTAGAAGTGATGCCCAGGATACAGCAAAATGTTAGGAAATTAATTACTTGATTATTTGACATGTATAACCGCTAGTATCTGTCATTCCAGATCAACTCAAGTGCCAGGGAGGTTGGTCTCAGAACACAGATTAAAACTATTCAACAACCAGATCTTCAGAACTATTATCAGTGCCTAAGCTCATTGCTGGTGACAACGTGTTGATAAAAAACTTCACTAGGAAGTGGCACGAGCAAAGGTTTGATGGACCATATGTAGTGAAGAACATTACTCCCTCAGCAGTGAAAGTTCAAGGCAGACAAGCTTGGATCCACCTGTACGATGTCAAGCTCTACACCGGCGAGACTGCAGCACCCCCAGCCATCGATACAGAAGCAAGACAAGAAGAGGAATTTCAGCGTGCAGACTTGACGATGACAAAGAAGACGAACGATAAATCAATGGATTAATAAATGCAGATTTGCATTTGGACTGTGGTTTGGACACTCCCTATAGAAACTATAGCAGGTGTGCGATCCTTTTACTTGAGGCACAGGAATCTTTGAAAATGAACTTTAGAGAAATGCCGCTATATCGTGATTATGCTTAAACGACAACACTTGGTTAAGAATTGCAAACATAAACAATACCCTGATTTGTTTTTTACTGAATATTTGTTTGACTGATTGTATGGTTTTCCCCGAAAGTAATGTGCATCGTATCATGCTTGCTATTTTTGTGTTTATTCTTCAAGCTTATCCAGTCCTTGTTAGAAGAGATGTAGACATCCACACTTTTTTACAGGATCCTAAGAATGGCCCTGCAATGCGAAAGCTGCTTGTAGCAATAGTAGAGGAACTACTGCAGCTGCCAAAACTAATACAGTTACCTGAGTAAAGTGTTTTTCCTTCCTTAAATTGCAGCAAAAAGGAGAAATGTTGAGGATAACATAATTTCAGAGAATGAGCAAGCTCAAGAGGTTCCAGAATGGCATAAATAGTGGGATTATGTTGGTTCGCAATATACATATGCACAGTTATGCTATGTGTCTTTCTGTTTATGATTCACCTTTTTTATACTTTTGATCTGAAAAAGGCAGAAGTCCCTTTGATTCTCCCCACTCCAGGAATTCTTGTTGATTTGCCTGTTACCAAAGAGCCAAGGTCCCTTGTGTTGTTTCCCCGGCATAGAGCTGCGCTAGAGTTGTTTCCATGGGCTGCACACATTTTGTTAAGGAGAGAAAGGAGAAATACAGAGGAAGACAATAATGGGATAAACACATATCTAGACAGTACAGCACACATGGGTAATAACATGTGGTATCAGCACATACAAAAGGTGGGACAGAGAATGGCTAAGAAGAGTTGCTATGTCTGTGCACTCATACCTTATGCCATGAGAAACTCTAAGATATTCGTAGCTACAGATGTACTAGTGTGACAAGCTCACTGCCTGACACATCTCGCATTCTGCCAGACGAGAGGACAGTTCCGGGGTCGAGCAGCATCCTTGGTATGGGTGACTAAACAGACATCTCAAAGAGAAGATAATTATGTGCAAGATTTGAAGACAAGAGGGAAGCCAGAAACAAGGAATTTAGTGATAAGATATGAACAGCCTTGAATGAGTGGAGCAGGAATTCGGACTGGAGAAAACAAGATGTTAAATTGTAAAGGCAAAGATAAAGAAGAGATACAGAGATGTTGGGAAAGAGGCTAACTGCAAAATAAAGGAACAGTGTTGATCCCAGAAGGATGGTTTGAAGGCCTGGTTGTGTGCAAAGCAGCTGCACTAAACGGACGACGTCAAGCAATTGTGGGATATGCAGAAGGACAATGTGTAGTTCATTGGTCAAAGATTACAAAGCTACTGACATGGGTCAATGATAAAGGAGGACCGTTGCAGATAATACCTCTAGCAAATGCATCCTTGTGTTTCAGAAACAATGGCATGAGGAACGTTGCTGAGAATCATCAATCTGGCCAAAGTCTTGATGTACCAGGCATGAAGGATGTTACAGTAGTTCTGATGGACCACTATTGGGCTTGTGGGTTCAGAGCCTACATGAAACTGCCCATGGACTGGGGAGGGATGTGTTCTATAGTGCTTATTCATGTTCCAGCATTAGTGATTCCGAAGAGTGACCTGAACATTGGAGAGTTTTCAAAGGCAGATGCCCATTTAAGGAGGAGAAGATCATCCGAATTTCTCAACCGAACAAAGAGAAAGAATTATTTCTCAGCTAAATCGATAGAAGCCTTTGATGCTATTCCGTATGAGCACAGGTTGTTCAGTCAGACTTGAGAAATATTTACAACTATCTTTATGCCACGGATCCGGACAATGGCGATTGCAAAGTGGTTACAGATCACTCGCTGTGAGCTCCTGCAGACGATCAACACTAACATAAAGAGATTCAATGCGATCAAAGAAGAATTGAAGGCCATAAGATTGATGACCCTCCAGGACAGATATGTCCTTGATATGATCACAGCAATGGATGGAGGAGTTTCCGCCAAAATCGGAGAATTGCAAGTTCATAACTTCTCATGATGACGAGAATGGGATCTTGACAGAGGCCATAACGTTGCTGATGAAGCTGCACGACAAGATGGAAGATGAGACAGAAAATATTGCAGATGACAGCTGGTTCGCGTCTATCTTCTCATGGGTTCCTTAATGGATGCTAATATCTTCAAGCTCCTGGGAGCAGTATTGGTGATGATAATAGCTCCTGGGAGCAGTATTGGTGATGATAATGTTTAGATTCTGTGTGATCAGGATAATTATCGCACAGTGTAAGAAGACAGCAAAGAAAGCAGTAGGAATGAAGATCAGGATCGATGTCGAGTCAGGGTTTGGACCAAAGGAATTGACTCTCGAAGAAATCAAAAAATATATAGAGGCCAACATTTTAGCACCTGTGGGAACAAGTTCCTGCATCCAAGAAATCACAGGAAGTATGTGGGATGATGTATTTACTGTAATCCAAAGCGACAGTGCAGTCACATGACCTGGAGTGTTGATGAACATATAAAATCAGCAGGATCCCTGAAAGCAGTAGTGAAAATCTGGACTCCAAAGAAGCACTTCTTCAAAAGAGAATACCAAGATGTGGAGATTGGTGAAGGAATGGTCGATGAATCAACCAGAGGGGGGATTGTAGAGGAGCAGGTGAATGCCTCTGCAGGAAGTCCCGCCCCCATTCTGCCTATATGTTGGAAGCTGGAAATTACGACATGTGCAACGCCAGTGATGGTGCCTGTTCCACAAAGAGGCTTCGAGGTAAGGTATCCATTGAGAAGTCCTTATGTGATGTAACCTCGCAGAAATAAGCATGATGCACTGAGAAGAATGGACAAAGAAGATGTATAGACCTTATAGAATCTGATGACGAAGTAAAGAATCGAGAAGACTTTCATATGCGGAATGAAGATTGCACGTGCGAAGAGCATTGCAGTAAATGCAAGCCATTTTATAACTGTACAGATGCCCGTAACGCAAGTAGATTGAGTAATCACAAAGGCTGGCTATATGTAGTGAATAGACTGCAGGTGGTGCAGCCATTATATAAAATTATGGTCAACGGTGTCACATATTTAGTAAGCTCAGACCTGTGAAGAAAGAAGGATTAGAAGGCTGTGTCGCAGCAAGAACACAGCTGAAGGTCGAGGAAAGGCCTAGAACAGCTGTCTGGCCTGGTGTCAAAGGATGGAGTAGCCAAGAACTGGTTATTATCCTTGAAGAACAGTGGATGTGAGAAACTGAATCAGCCCTTGTTAAGGTGCGAGGAAAGAACACCATGAGTGCCAAGTTTATTAATTCAAGACAATTAAATGCTGCAAAACAGGCCGAAATACATTCTCCTGTCATGTGAGTCGAGGATTGAAATAGGAGTGGATGTGCAGACCTGAGCTATGATAAGGATGTACCTATACTTACTTTTATTCTCAGGAGCAGTGATACTTTGCAAGGCCAAGTTCAAAGACAATTAATGTCAGAAAGCATGATTGATGAGAGATGTGAGATGTAGGGCTAATTGGATGGGGAGACACGGTCAAGTCCACCCACAGGGTAACAGCTTACGTGCTGCTAGTGAGCTGAATGTTCCAGAAGGGCATGAGTGTGCCAACCAATTGTAGAATGCCATATAAGTGACACCAGACCCCCAAGAGGACCCAAGGGTTGATGTGACTATAGGAGGTAAATCTTTTTCGTTTTTAGTAGGCTCTGGGGTTACACATTCATGTATACGAGAGGGAAAATATCCAATGTTGGGAATTGCCATGAATGCTCAAGGGTTCTCTGGAGCTACGAGTCAAGTTCCTTTTAATGATGAATTACCAATCTCTATCGGAGAGTGTGACATGTCCGTTCCATTGTTTAATTCACAACAGACAACAACAGACACCAGTTAACATTTTGGGAAGAGATTTGATGACAAAACATAACATGAAGCTTTATTTTATGGACAAAGGGATAGTGTGTTCCACTACTGGGATACATTATATGAATATGGTCAAATTTATATTGACATTTACAGGGCAAATGGCTCTGGAAGGAGTGCCCATGGAACCCGAGGTTTATCTTTATGGGGTGAGCCTTCTGTTGATATGGCTACCTAGCGTAGTGGGAAAAACTATGAGCATCCCTGATGAATTTTTTTTAGACCACAGATACCCAAGGACGAAGAGGGGGGACAGACCATCCCAATTGAATTAGATGCAGCCATAGTATGAGGGGAAATAACAACGCTCGAAGGAATGGATGATGAGGGTAGACCATGGAGGACAGTGATAGCTATTGAAGAAGGGTGTAGGTTGACTGACGTCACTGACGATGACATGTTTAGAGATGACCCGATAGATGATGAAGTAGTGTACTTCATGAGCATCACATATTGGACTAGAACAGAGAAAGGGGACATTTTTTGACGAAGTGCCAAGCACCTTATGGACTACAGGCCCTTATGATGTAGGCCTATTGGAGGGGGTAGGGGAGGTTAAAATAAAGTTGAAGAGAAAGAGGGTAACGCCTGAAAGATCTGAGGCGATTATGAAGACTGCATAAGCACACATGGTGAAGCAGATGAACAGTTCTTGGGACTATGTAATTATGTAAGAGCCTGGGTGTTTGACTACAATTCGTAAACAAGACCCCTTTTTCAGGCTTTAAAGAAAGCACAGGTGATCAAGGAGAAAATAGAATGGACTGAGGAAATTTAGGGAGGGTTGGAAAAGTTAAAGAAAGCAATTTGCGCAGCTCCTGTTTTAGGAATTCCCAATTATGCTGAGGGGTTTTTCTTGTTTTTCGCACACAAAGAGGACAGTCATGACAGCAATGCTTACACAGAGGACTTCACTGGGGTATAAGCCTCTAGCGTATTACAGTGGGATTCTACACCCATTTCTGAAAGGACACTTTCCTTGAAAACAGTCATTGGCAGCCGCTGCATTTGCAATTGAGAAATTAAGTATTGTAATGGGCTGCTCTATGACGCTTTTTGTAGAACATGCTTTGTTTGCCATATTAGAGAAACCCAAGGGTACATTGACATCCCAGAGATCTTCGGCATACGAAGGAATGATCTCAAACACAGCGATTAAAATTGTTAGATGTAAAATATTGAACCCTCCCACATTTGTAGGTGAGCCATTGACAGAGGGCGAGCATGTGCATGACTGTGCGAATTATATAGAGTGTTATGAGGATTTACGGCGCGTAAAGGAGAACGCATTGTCAGGAGGGGAAACTCTCTTTATTGATGGTTCTTTGAAATTTGATCAAACAAGTGGAGAAAGGTATTCTGGCGCAGCTGTAGTGAGACAGAGAGCAAATGGCGAGTTTGAAGTAGTAGCAAGTGCAAGACTACCATCTCACTTTTCAGGGCAAGCAGCAGAATTGGTAGCGCTTATTGTCACACTCGAAAATCATGCTGGGCAGGAAGTGACAGTGTACAGTGACTCTGTCTATGTGACGTCAACCAACATGCAGGGGTAGCATGTTGGAAAAGGAGTGGCTACTTCAGAGCGGATGGCACCAGGGTAGCATGCATCTTTATTGGACAGACTTATTGAGGCGCTACAACTCCTAGTAGCCATAGCAATAGTTAAATGCCCAGCTCATACTAAGCAAACTGGCTTTATTTCTTGTGGGAACCAAGCAGCATATCTTGAAGCAGATCATGAAGCCAAAAGGGTTGCGCATTCACCAGATATTTCAAGTTTTGATACCCCAGATGTTAAGGATGATTATGGTACTGAAAGAAGGATTTAATAATTTACTAAGAATGCAATTAATGAAGATTCAAGGAAGTGCACCTCAGGAAGAGCAGGTATTGTCGAAAGCCAGTGATACCAGTAGCCTTGTTAGGGGTAGCGCTTGAACAGCTGCACTACCCTGCATATATAACTAGGGAGAGTCTTGCTGCAACAATTACAGAATACTGGTTTGCACCAAACCTGTTAGAACACGTTCCAATTTATGTAGTAAATTGAATCATCTGTCAAAAATGTACCGCTGGGCATACACTGCGAACAATTAGAGGAGTAATTCCTCGACCAAATGGTCTATTTCAGCATATATATATATATCGATTATGTTTATATTCTGCAAGTATGTAGTGGATACAGGTATTTGATAGTGGTGGTGTGTCCCTTCTCTAGGTGGATCGAAGCAGGTCGGTGTGCACACCCTGGTGCCACTTGCGCACGTGAAGTTGTTCCGAGATGGGGAGTGTGTGAAGTGCTGAGATCCAATAATGGGCCACATTCTGTCAATGAAGTATTTCAACAGATAGCTTTATTATTTAGTATTAAGCACACGTTTTCTTCTGTTTATCACCCGCAAGCGAATTTGAAATGTGAGAGACGAAACAGCTTCCTTAAGTTGACACTGAAAAAGGGATGGCTGTATTGCCTGCCCTTGGCTTTATATGCCCTAAGGAATCAGCTTGGTTCGAAGCATGACCTCACACCCCACAAACTAGTGACAGGAAGAAGAATGAGAATGCTTTGAACTCCTCCATCGAGGAGTAGAAGTGATGCCCAGGATACAGCAAAATGTTAGGAAATTAATTACTTGATTATTTGACATGTATAACCGCTAGTATCTGTCATTCCAGATCAACTCAAGTGCCAGGGAGGTTGGTCTCAGAACACAGATTAAAACTATTCAACAACCAGATCTTCAGAACTATTATCAGTGCCTAAGCTCATTGCTGGTGACAACGTGTTGATAAAAAACTTCACTAGGAAGTGGCACGAGCAAAGGTTTGATGGACCATATGTAGTGAAGAACATTACTCCCTCAGCAGTGAAAGTTCAAGGCAGACAAGCTTGGATCCACCTGTACGATGTCAAGCTCTACACCGGCGAGACTGCAGCACCCCCAGCCATCGATACAGAAGCAAGACAAGAAGAGGAATTTCAGCGTGCAGACTTGACGATGACAAAGAAGACGAACGATAAATCAATGGATTAATAAATGCAGATTTGCATTTGGACTGTGGTTTGGACACTCCCTATAGAAACTATAGCAGGTGTGCGATCCTTTTACTTGAGGCACAGGAATCTTTGAAAATGAACTTTAGAGAAATGCCGCTATATCGTGATTATGCTTAAACGACAACACTTGGTTAAGAATTGCAAACATAAACAATACCCTGATTTGTTTTTTACTGAATATTTGTTTGACTGATTGTATGGTTTTCCCCGAAAGTAATGTGCATCGTATCATGCTTGCTATTTTTGTGTTTATTCTTCAAGCTTATCCAGTCCTTGTTAGAAGAGATGTAGACATCCACACTTTTTTACAGGATCCTAAGAATGGCCCTGCAATGCGAAAGCTGCTTGTAGCAATAGTAGAGGAACTACTGCAGCTGCCAAAACTAATACAGTTACCTGAGTAAAGTGTTTTTCCTTCCTTAAATTGCAGCAAAAAGGAGAAATGTTGAGGATAACATAATTTCAGAGAATGAGCAAGCTCAAGAGGTTCCAGAATGGCATAAATAGTGGGATTATGTTGGTTCGCAATATACATATGCACAGTTATGCTATGTGTCTTTCTGTTTATGATTCACCTTTTTTATACTTTTGATCTGAAAAAGGCAGAAGTCCCTTTGATTCTCCCCACTCCAGGAATTCTTGTTGATTTGCCTGTTACCAAAGAGCCAAGGTCCCTTGTGTTGTTTCCCCGGCATAGAGCTGCGCTAGAGTTGTTTCCATGGGCTGCACACATTTTGTTAAGGAGAGAAAGGAGAAATACAGAGGAAGACAATAATGGGATAAACACATATCTAGACAGTACAGCACACATGGGTAATAACATGTGGTATCAGCACATACAAAAGGTGGGACAGAGAATGGCTAAGAAGAGTTGCTATGTCTGTGCACTCATACCTTATGCCATGAGAAACTCTAAGATATTCGTAGCTACAGATGTACTAGTGCGACAAGCTCACTGCCTGACACATCTCGCATTCTGCCAGACGAGAGGACAGTTCCGGGGTCGAGCAGCATCCTTGGTATGGGTGACTAAACAGACATCTCAAAGAGAAGATAATTATGTGCAAGATTTGAAGACAAGAGGGAAGCCAGAAACAAGGAATTTAGTGATAAGATATGAACAGCCTTGAATGAGTGGAGCAGGAATTCGGACTGGAGAAAACAAGATGTTAAATTGTAAAGGCAAAGATAAAGAAGAGATACAGAGATGTTGGGAAAGAGGCTAACTGCAAAATAAAGGAACAGTGTTGATCCCAGAAGGATGGTTTGAAGGCCTGGTTGTGTGCAAAGCAGCTGCACTAAACGGACGACGTCAAGCAATTGTGGGATATGCAGAAGGACAATGTGTAGTTCATTGGTCAAAGATTACAAAGCTACTGACATGGGTCAATGATAAAGGAGGACCGTTGCAGATAATACCTCTAGCAAATGCATCCTTGTGTTTCAGAAACAATGGCATGAGGAACGTTGCTGAGAATCATCAATCTGGCCAAAGTCTTGATGTACCAGGCATGAAGGATGTTACAGTAGTTCTGATGGACCACTATTGGGCTTGTGGGTTCAGAGCCTACATGAAACTGCCCATGGACTGGGGAGGGATGTGTTCTATAGTGCTTATTCATGTTCCAGCATTAGTGATTCCGAAGAGTGACCTGAACATTGGAGAGTTTTCAAAGGCAGATGCCCATTTAAGGAGGAGAAGATCATCCGAATTTCTCAACCGAACAAAGAGAAAGAATTATTTCTCAGCTAAATCGATAGAAGCCTTTGATGCTATTCCGTATGAGCATAGGTTGTTCAGTCAGACTTGAGAAATATTTACAACTATCTTTATGCCACGGATCCGGACAATGGCGATTGCAAAGTGGTTACAGATCACTCGCTGTGAGCTCCTGCAGACGATCAACACTAACATAAAGAGATTCAATGCGATCAAAGAAGAATTGAGGGCCATAAGATTGATGACCCTCCAGGACAGATATGTCCTTGATATGATCACAGCAATGGATGGAGGAGTTTCCGCCAAAATCGGAGAATTGCAAGTTCATAACTTCTCATGATGACGAGAATGGGATCTTGACAGAGGCCATAACGTTGCTGATGAAGCTGCACGACAAGATGGAAGATGAGACAGAAAATATTGCAGATGACAGCTGGTTCGCGTCTATCTTCTCATGGGTTCCTTAATGGATGCTAATATCTTCAAGCTCCTGGGAGCAGTATTGGTGATGATAATAGCTCCTGGGAGCAGTATTGGTGATGATAATGTTTAGATTCTGTGTGATCAGGATAATTATCGCACAGTGTAAGAAGACAGCAAAGAAAGCAGTAGGAATGAAGATCAGGATCGATGTCGAGTCAGGGTTTGGACCAAAGGAATTGACTCTCGAAGAAATCAAAAAATATATAGAGGCCAACATTTTAGCACCTGTGGGAACAAGTTCCTGCATCCAAGAAATCACAGGAAGTATGTGGGATGATGTATTTACTGTAATCCAAAGCGACAGTGCAGTCACATGACCTGGAGTGTTGATGAACATATAAAATCAGCAGGATCCCTGAAAGCAGTAGTGAAAATCTGGACTCCAAAGAAGCACTTCTTCAAAAGAGAATACCAAGATGTGGAGATTGGTGAAGGAATGGTCGATGAATCAACCAGAGGGGGGATTGCAGAGGAGCAGGTGAATGCCTCTGCAGGAAGTCCCGCCCCCATTCTGCCTATATGTTGGAAGCTGGAAATTACGACATGTGCAACGCCAGTGATGGTGCCTGTTCCACAAAGAGGCTTCGAGGTAAGGTATCCATTGAGAAGTCCTTATGTGATGTAACCTCGCAGAAATAAGCATGATGCACTGAGAAGAATGGACAAAGAAGATGTATAGACCTTATAGAATCTGATGACGAAGTAAAGAATCGAGAAGACTTTCATATGCGGAATGAAGATTGCACGTGCGAAGAGCATTGCTGTAAATGCAAGCCATTTTATAACTGTACAGATGCCCGTAACGCAAGTAGATTGAGTAATCACAAAGGCTGGCTATATGTAGTGAATAGACTGCAGGTGGTGCAGCCATTATATAAAATTATGGTCAACAGTGTCACATATTTAGTAAGCTCAGACCTGTGAAGAAAGAAGGATTAGAAGGCTGTGTCGCAGCAAGAACACAGCTGAAGATCGAGGAAAGGCCTAGAACAGCTGTCTGGCCTGGTGTCAAAGGATGGAGTAGCCAAGAACTGGTTATTATCCTTGAAGAACAGTGGATATGAGAAACTGAATCAGCCCTTGTTAAGGTGCGAGGAAAGAACACCATGAGTGCCAAGTTTATTAATTCAAGACAATTAAATGCTGCAAAACAGGCCGAAATACATTCTCCTGTCATGTGAGTCGAGGATTGAAATAGGAGTGGATGTGCAGACCTGAGCTATGATAAGGATGTACCTATACTTCCTTTTATTCTCAGGAGCAGTGATACTTTGCAATGCCGAGTTCAAAGACAATTAATGGCAGAAAGCATGATTGATGAGAGATGTGAGATGTAGGGCTAATTGGATGGGGAGACACGGTCAAGTCCACCCACAGGGTAACAGCTTACGTGCTGCTAGTGAGCTGAATGTTCCAGAAGGGCATGAGTGTGCCAACCAATTGTAGAATGCCATATAACTAAGAGCCTTATAGTTTGAGAGCCAATGATGTACGGTGTATGTAGTCACTGAGGAGGATGACTTGCACTAGGGCTGGGCATAAGTTGTCCACCTGACTGTAGCGACCCAATCACAAACCCAACCCCTTATAGAAAGTATACTTAGATGTTCCCCTTGAACCTATCACAATCCCAAATAGGTTTTCTTCGTTTGCCATGCAGTATGACATCACGTATGACACATTTTTAGTATTTAAGTGTGTTTTTTATGCAAAATGATTGAGAGCACGATTGAACGTCCGTTAAGCGCTAACCCGAACCCCTCTCTGCTGGGTTATGTGCCAGATGTTGGGTAGCGCCTATAACAGGGAGAATACTGGTTCTGTGATGGGTGGACTCCCACCTCCCTCTGGTCCAAATCCCCTCCCTGGGGGTTAATGCTCACCTTAGGTTTTTGTGCGTTGAACTCTCCGTCCTGCGTCTCTTTGCAGGGGCGTGTGGTGGGTGCGGGTGTTCCGTGGACCTAGTTGCTTCACTGGTCCGTGTGCCCTTATGTCGGGCCACACCGGCTATGACTCTGACTCTGCTTGCTGTCTTCCAGGTGAGTTACAATGTCTTTTCTGTCTTTATTCTGTCTCTTTCTTTCCCTCCGTTTTCTCTGTCTTCTCGGCGTCTTGCTCCCTACGCTGTTCACTAACAATGTCTCTTTTGTTTTCAAAGGGATGGTTACGATTATGGAGTTGCCGCGCTGTTGGCGAAGACCACAGTGAGTTATTGATGCACTGAACGCTGCGCTGTTTATTGTGTTAATAGCTAACCTGTGTTCTCTTCTCTTCTTTGTACAGGTTGCGGTGATGTTCCGGAGTGATGAGCGATCAAAGCGCTGCTTGCCGAGGTAAGTGCTTTGTTAATGCTGACCTTGTTCCTTCTCCCTTGCAGGTTGCGGTGAAACCCGGATATGGGCGAGGTAAGAAAAGCGCAGGGTGCTGCCAGGACTCGCTGCTTGCTCAGGTAAGAATTGTTATTAATGCTGTCCTTGTTTCTTTACCTTTGCGGGTTGCGGCGAACTCCGGAGATGGGCGAGGTAAGCGAAGCGCAGGATGGATTCAAGACCGGTAACTTCACAGGTAAGTGTTCTTGCTCGCTAATGCTGTTCTTGTTCTTCCAGGTTATTAATGGAATCCGGAACTAGGGCTTCAGGATCGGGCCGCCGGAGAATCAGATGAGCAGGAGCTGGACACGGTGAGCATTACGCTGCATGAGTGTAGAATAACGCGAAGCGTGTTCTGCTGTTTGGGTGTGGTTTAAATAGCCCAGGTAAAGTAGTTCCAGGCCAAGTAGTTCCAGACTCAGCCACACCCAAAACACTAGACCGCATGGCTTGGTTCTAAAGAACTGAGCTGTGTAATAGGCCTCCATGTTGGATTAAGGTCCAAAACTGGTATTACTTTATTCCTGATAATGAGCCTGGTGCCAAAGGCACCAGGACTGACTCCATGTATGTTTCTGATGGAGTTTTAAGGCCCTTGGGGCCAGTGTGAAGGGCTTTAGCCCCACTGCTGCCAGGGGGCTATTATACCTGAGGGGGTCAGAGGCATGGATCGTGACAAATCACATTCATGTAGATAAAATACAAAATAAGCCTTCTGGTTTCTGTCAAGTAACCTGGCCTTTGCACTGACCTCTGCTCTAAACTTGTGTATAAAGGTACACAGGAAAATAATAAAGCTGTCGTATTTATAAGATTTTCATGCGTAAAAAGGCCTAGTGCGCACCTTATCTGGAGGCCTGCCCCTTCTAGTTCGAGTGTAATGATTGTCCTTGCAACATGATTTTGGGGCTGGGCTGGCCTAAACAAAAACTGAGACGGCATTCTCCAGCATTGGTTGAACACATTTGGCACTGCATTGAGCAATAATGTAGCTCCACACATGAACAGATCTGGGTGCACTGGTATCCTCCTAGTTGCTGCTTAATTTTCTAATGTGTGTATACTTAACATTGCCCTTACAAAGCATTTGCCTGGGGTGGAACACACTATCCCTCCTTCAGTGAATGAGAGGTCATGTTCGATTTACTCAACACATCTCTGCCCAACATGTTTACAGGGGACGCCGTTAAAAATAATAATGGGGCCCGTACTATACTGTTACCTACCTTAATAGGCAGTTCTTCTGTGAATGGAACCGATTTTATTGCCCCAGAGAACCCTTGCGTGCCCATTACCTCACCTGACAAGGTGAAATCTCCCTCCCGAATACATGTTTTTTTTTTTGCGCCTGTATGGTTGTATGTATGGTTTGCTTCCTAGCTCCAAACCCACCAATGGTTCCTCTTCTGGGTTGGCAATTACTGACAGGACTGAAAATGCTAAAGTTCTCTTTGGGCTGTCCTAACCTGGGTAAATACTTGTACCCTGAAAGATGAAAGGATTCCCTCCAAACACACTGGCTCCTTGATAATTTATTACTGTGCAATGAGGCACTGCATTATTGTTGGGTAGTTGAGGGGTCTGTGGCTGCGCAGGGTGTATCGGGTATGCTGGCGCTTGTCGGTGGTTTTAGCTGTGGGAACTGTGGTGGGGGAGCAGGCGGGCCATGGGCGGTAATGCACCGTACAAAGCATTTGGGGATGCTTGGCCATAGGGCTGGGGATATGTGGTCGGAGCGCCTTACGCATACATGGACATTTGCTGGTTATATGCAGGTGACCAATTCTCCTGCATGTCCAACACTGTCCCATGTTTCATCCCCTTGGGCCTATCCCTCAAAAACCACCCCTTCATCCCCGGCGCCCTACAAAGCCTCCTCTTCCCTGGGGCACGCTCCCGGGGGCCTTCCCTGATACTGCGCTTGGTACCCACCATTCCAATCGTATCCACCTTCCCATGCAGAGGCTGCTCATACTGCTCCCACAATCACCCGCTGTCCCATCTGCCCTTCTTGTGGTGCAGCTACTACTGCCCCCTCCACTGACAATTTCACTAACTTTTTGCACTAGTTTTGCATCCTCTGTACCCTCTGTGCTGTTTCCTTTTCCTTCTCCTTCAATCGTTTACAATGATGTAGAATTATAGACTGTATCTTCGCCTTAATCCCCACAATTTTATCGATGACTTTCTGCACCTGCTTAGGGAGTCCTTTGCTTACCATGAATTGGAAAAATGCAATCGAGCGATCCCATGGTTCACCCGTTTCTGCCCTCCACTTCTCCTGTATCTGTAAGATATACTGAGCCGGGTCCTCATTATCTCACATAGTCCATTGCATTATTGACTGGAGATCTGGTGTGTTGGGGTATGCGTGCTGCAGCGCTGCCTATACCCAGGTCCTGATATCTTTAAAATGGGCACCATCGTGAGCGTCATCCCATAATCACACCCAGGGGTACCCTGCTTTATCCAAAATGTCATCTGCTTGATCTCGCAAAATAACAGTGAATAAGCTCTTCATGTCGCCGATAGCCAGGGTAATCCCTGCCGTCTACTTACTTTTCATATGCATAAATCCACTTTCCTGCTCCAACTGTAAGGGATGGTAGAGCTTTTATTAAATTATTCCTGTCCATGTGTGGGCATGGTACATACTTTGCCCTCCCCGATCCTTTGTGTAATAACGGGAACTGTGCCCCCACTATCCTTGTTGCCTTCTTTTCTACCACTTGCTTTTCCTTTGCGACCGCCACAACCTAAGCTCCCACAAACTCTCCACATGTGGCATTATCTTGGGCAGGGCCTCTTTGTCACCCAATTCATCCACTGTGTCCCACTCCTCTTCTTCTGCACCTGCACACATATCAGCATCGGACCAACCCACAATCCAAACTTCTTGCCCGTGGTCTTCCCCCATGTAAACCTTCAAACTGTCGCTCATTATTTTTCTTTTCCACATGCGCATCTTTTATAGCTGTGCTGTCGATTCTGAACAAAATGTCCCCCGCTTTCCTCTCATTTGCTCCAATTGATGCCGTCTGCCCATCCCCTCTATATAGCTACAGTCTTGCTAACTCTTCCTCTGTCATTTGTAGCACCTCTTCTAACTCTTTCTACAGCCTCTGCTATGGATCCCTCTGCTCTTGAGCTTGGCGGCTGCCGATGCTATGGGGTTCGGAGATTCTGGTACTGCCCCGATGTAGCAGGAGGAGGAGGCGAAGTGGCGGGCAGTGGGACATATGTGGGATTTGTGTATCCTAATGCTTTGTGCATGGGGAAGCACCTTATTGGCAGGGGCTGTGCTGCTTGTGTTGTGACCGATGGGGTGGGGTGCTCCTGGATGGTTGCGGTTGGGGCACACGTTAAGGGTGGCCTGCTTGCTGCCTTCAAGGGATCGGGGGGCATCCTCTAAATCTTCCACCATCTTCCATAACTCTGATACCTCCTTTCTGTTCTTTAATTTCTTCCCCTTGTACTTCGCTACGAGAAATGTATACATATGACCCAAAACATCCTTGTTATTTGTTCCCTTCTCTGGTTAGGTTTTGTACATGCCCCCTCTAGTCTCAGGCACACACTCTTTGTGGTACTTCATTATCTTCTCCCTATACAATGGCAGAGCTGTACACATATACTGTAATGCAGTCGCTGGGTCCATTTTAGCCGCCCCTACTCAAATAATGTTATGTACTTCATTTACTCAGGCTCTGATCCAGCAGTGCCTTGCCGTCCTGTTACTCCACCCCTCTCCTTCTTCCAATACGGTGCCCTTCCCCTTCATCGAACTTCACACCCGCAACCCTCACTCTTATCTCACACCAACATATCACATTTGGTTCTGCATGATTTTGCCGTCGAGGAATGGTCCGCCATGGAAATGTCTGCATGGGAAATGTACGCAACACAGAAATGTTTGTACATTTCTCATGCGGGCATCCATTAAAATCACACAGATTCAAACTCACATCCACACACACACACTCACTCACAGCACAAACACACCACCTCCACACCCCCACACCCCAACACACCCCCACCACGCTCCCACACCCTACTTCTACGTCCCTTCCCTTCAGACACACTGTGTCCCTGTGGTGCTGGTTCCCTTTCGCTTCCGTGATCGGGAATCGGCGCCGCAGGGTCCTTTTCTTTTTTCTTTCTTTTTTTAAAAACTTTGGATGAGCTGCGGGGGGTGTGCCCTGTAACCCCCACCCACTATACTGTATAGTATAGTGAGCGGGGTGTTGCGGGGGACACCCCCACAGCCCCCAGCTTTTTTTTTTGCTCAGGTGAGCTGCAGGTGTGTCCCCCGCAACACCCGCTCACTCTAGTGAGCGGGTTGTTGCGGGGAACACCCTCCAGGGACCATACCGACCCCACCGAAACACCTAAACACATACCATGAAAAGTTTTAACTTTCAATAGTTAGAACCTTTCGTGGTGTGTGTTTTAGGTCTTTTGGTGGGGTCGGTAATTTTTATTCTGACTTCCGAAAACATCACATATACCCTCACTCCAGTCATCCACACCCTCACTTCACCTCAATATATATATATATATATATATATATATATATATATATATATATATATATATATATATATATATATATATGTATGTACATATATATATATATATATATATATATATATATATATATATATATATATATATATATATATATGGTTAATATATATAGTCATGGTTAAGTTGCTAAACTCATAGGAACAGCAATTTTTCAGCGGCTTATAACTTTGCTCCCCCTGGAGGAATCCTCACCACACTTTGCAAAAAAAGTATATGGCTGGCTCTGATTTTTTTTGCCAAGTTGGGTGAGGTTTCTTGCAGGGGGGGCAAAGTTATAGGGGAGTCCTACATTTTTTTTTTCGCCATAGACTGAATGGGGAAAAACTTTGCGCACGGATACAGCCCGGACGGCTGGACGGATTTTGACCACATTAGCAGCAGGAGCGGGGGCTTGGGTCAGAAAGCGTGCTTTTGTGTGTTTGGTGGAAATCCGACCAGTACCTTTGTTGCAAATTACTGAAATGTATGTCCCAAAAAATGTGTGATATCTAGGTCCGCTCATGTCCCTGTTCGCTCCGCGGACCAAAGTATCATTGGACTGCGGTAGGGCGTGCTGTCGGCGAACAGTGGACAGCGGTTGTTGGCTGGAGGGAAGCGTGCTGTGCGTCAAAGGTTTTGGGAAACGCCGCCATGGTGTATCGGAGGATAGTGTTGCAGTGTGTGTGGCAAGGCTCTAAGCTATTGTGTGCATGGCTGGGCCTCTTGTACGTAGCAGTGTGCGTACTAAAATTAGTCATATTTGGCTGCGCTCCGGCGTTCCATTTCCCTGTTCGCATAGCGGTCAAAACTTTGATTGAACTGCAGTGTGCGGTGACGGGATGTGTGAAAGGTGTTCCATGACGGCAGTATGTTGTATCAGAGGCCAATGCAGTGGCAAAAGGATCTGAAAAACATAGTATACGGCATCTGGTGTCGGGAAGAAGTGATGGAAAGGGTGCAGGAGTGAGAAGAGCTTCACGTGATATATATCATTGTACAAGACGATAGAGGTTTGCCAGCGCTATCCGTGCATGCTCCGCCAATGCGCAGATACCTCAACAGGCAACTATCTTGTGTAGTCATTGTAGGCAGCCTGCATTATGGCATGTGAGCTACAGCGGCAATGTCTTTCTGTCATGAGTGGTGGCAGGCATATTTGCAGAAGGGGAGTGCATTCCACGACACATGAGGATTTAAACATAGCGTGTACTATGGTGTGCTGTGTGAGGTAAGTCTGTAGCCCCTTGGATGCATGGCTGCAGCCCTAGCACAGATAACTATGTGCAGTGGTTGAAAAGGTATGTCCTCTGGTTGAAAGTAGGGCCACATTGTTGCTTATTGTATACGATTTGGCTGCAGTGCACACAATGGTGGTTGCATGTGTGTGGTGATTGGTAGAACAACCTACAGTTGTCGGTGTATGGGTGAAGATGGTGCAGTAACCAGTCATGCAGTGTGTCCAATGGGTGTATTAATAGAATAGTGTACATATGGAAGAGGTCCCGGTGCAAATGTTTGTTCTATGTGCTTGCATAGTGTCCATTGCGCAGATTAATAAGTGTTGCAGTGCAGTACGCACCATTGGTTCTATGCACGTACTTGAGTGGTGGGAACAGACTCAATGTTGTGAGCATTGTCTTGTTTGGTTGGCATGCTTATAATGCTTTGTGATTGGAAGTGGGTAGCAGAGCCAAACACAGTGAGATGTTTCTGCATTACGGTAAGTGGAACATGTGTTTTTGTGTCCCTGCTTTATGGTGTGGCGGTTGGGTGGAAGTGCTGGTGCTTATGTTACCTTTGTGATTCATGGCACATTGTTGCTTATTGTGTATGATTTGACTGCAGTGCACACAATGGTGGTTGTATGTGTGTGGTAATAGGTAGAACAACCTACAGTTGTCAGTGTATGGTGGAGATTGTGCAGTGACTAGTCGTGCAGTGTGTCCAATGGGTGCATTAACAGAATAGTGTACGGAAGAGGTCCTGGTGCAAATATTTGTTCTATGTGCTTGTGTAGTGTCCATTGCGCAGATTAGTAAGTGTTGCAGCGCAGTATGCATGATTGGTTCTATGCACGTACTAGAGTGGTGGGAGCAGGCTCAATGTTGTCAACATTGTCTTGTTTGGTTGACATGCTTATAATGCTTTGTGATTGGAAGTGGGTAGCGGTGCCAAATGCAGCGAGTTGTTTCTGCATTACAGTAAGTGGAACATGTGTTTATGTGTCCCTGGTTTATGGTGTGGCGGTTGGGTTGAAGTGCTGGTGCATATGTTGCCTTTGTGATTCATGGTACATGCGTACCTGGTCGCCCGCATGCTCTGTTATGTTGTGGTGAGTGTGGACTGGCCTAGACTGTTGGGTGCATAGCCGAAGGCTGTAGGCCGTAGGCCATGCACCCAACCGCCTAGCCCTTGTTCATAGCCTCCACATACAATGCAGTGATGGAGTTGGTGAGTAGCACACAATGGTTGTGGAGGACTTTGTGCACTTGGTGGAACAGCAGAAGTGAGCTCCTATGCGTTCATTTCCATATGGTGCACATACTTGCCCCTGTTGCACAATAGGGAGCCACATGTCACCATGTGCATTTGCTATGGTTTGGCCCTTATAAGACCCTTGCTTGAGGAAGTGTTTTACCACATTGCGACATGAAAGGAAGTGATCAGCATCAGAAAGTTGAAATGTGGACAATGTACACAGCCACTCATATACCTTTCAGCACAGGCAACGCAACGTCGTTGAGCATTGTATGCAAAGATGTGGCCAGGGTGAAAGTTGGCAGGTGCACTTGCAGATGGGGCCTTCATTACACATGACATGAGAAGTAAAACATGGGTTGTACTAGGGTGTGCTGTGTGTGGTGAGGCCTAGCGGTCAGTGATGGTAGAGCAATGGTAGAAGGGGAGAACAATGTAGAACACATGAAACTTGCAACGTACACTGCAGTACGGTGTGTTGGTTGTGCTAAAATGTTGCTTTTATGCTTGTGGGGATTGGTTGCAATTCTTACACTGTGTAGTATATGCCTGGACCTGATGGAGCAACGACTTCTCCAGTGTGTCCTGTGGGAAAAGTGGTAACGTAGCGATGCTTAGAAGTGGCTAGGGGTGACCTGCATGTACCTGGCCACTTGTTCACCTGCATAACTCTGTTATGTTGAGCTGGGTGTAGCCAAGGGCTACACTGTTGGGTGTATGGCAAAAGCCTGTAACCCGTAGGCCAGTGATCGAAGAGGCTAGGCCTGCTCCATAGCACGCCACCATAACGCAGACATGCATTATTAAGTATGCATGTCTCTGATGGTGGTGACGTTGAAAAAATGATTGTGCAGGCCCTTGAAGAAGTGGTGACCTGATATGTGTCCGGTACCATATGGTATCCATTATGCCACCACCTTGGACATTAGGGAGCCACATGGCACTATTTGCGGTTGCCATGAGTTGCTCATTGCACCACCCATCATATGTTACCTTTGCGGATTGTGGTATGTGGGAAATGTTCCCTTTCATGAGGCTACTATGTTGCGCTGGGTGTAGGTAAGGCTTACAGTATTGGGTACATGGCCAAGGGCAGTAGGCTATTGGTTATGCACCCAAGAGCGTATCTCTTGACGACAGCCAGCACACCATACTGCAGCCATGTAGAGTTGCATCTGTTCTCTCTGAGGATGGTGACCTTTGAATAATCGGTGCAGAAAGCATTTTACACTTGGTGGAACAACCAAAGTGAGGTGCTTTAGGTGGTGTAGGTAATTGCACGTGTTGCACATTAGAGTGTAATTTGCCCACAGCTAGAGGTCGGGAGGTGTGTTATAAACAGAAGCAAGTGTGCCTTTATGTGCAGTGCTGGGATGTTTAGCACCGACTATGACAGCATTAAGGAGCAAGGTTTGCAGTGGGTCCAAGGAAATGGAATTTGTTTGACCTCCATTGGAAATGCTGTTTTGTATGCCACTCTGCACGCAGCATTAAATACAATCATGTAGAACTGTGAGAGAAGCGTTAGGGCTCAGTCCGTATAAATGTGAGGAGGAGAAGGGAACATAGACACATCAAAAGACATAAAAAACAAAAAAATGTGTAAGCAAGCATGTACATAACAAAAACAGGACAAAAAAAAACAAAGAAACCATTGCTGAGACAGTACCACAGACCCAACTCCTTATCCTGTTTTACATTTGCCCCCACCCTTCAGCCTACCACGAAAACCCTGTGGTTTACGCTGTACTTTCATGCTTCCACGTGCCACATCCAGCCATTTTCTGGATGGGAGCCATGGAAAGGAAACTGTGGAGCGAAAGAGACTGTTTATAAGGTTGGTGGGTCAGGTGTGTACTCAAACAGTGTGCCAGAAGGTTTATTTGCATAAAGAAGTGCAGAAGGCTATGGTGCAAGTGAGCAATGTAAGGAGCCGGCACCCCGGGCATATGCATCAACTATATGTATTTCTTGGCAGTTAGTAACATGCAAGGTGTGCTGTGTGTGTCCAATATTTTTTGAAAAGTGTGCAATAAGTGGGGTAGTGCAGAAAACAAAAAAACAACTTTGGAGTGTACATGGTAAGTGTGTATGACATCATATGATGTGCGATTGTATGCTACGGCATTCGTCATGCGCCTACATACATGTCTAGCAAAGCACAACGAGTCAAAGGAGGGCAAACAGAGGGGAGACAGAGACAAAGAACCTAGTAGAACAGGTGTGACTTCGATCGCCCAAGTGCGTGGGTGGAGGGAGGGGAAGGTACAGTACATGGAAAGAAGAACACATGACAATAAGTAAAAATACAGGCCAATTGTGCGAAGTGCACAAGTGCATAAGTGTACACACAAGGTGGTGGATGCACTGTTAGGCATACAGGAAACAGTCCTCAAGTGTGGGGTTTGCTAGAAAGCCAGTGTAGGGGTTCGCCTGGCAAGGGGAGGTGACATGGGTCCAACATCACAGAGTCGTCAGGTAAGTAGCGCAGATTAGGTTTTCGTCATGCAGTTAGTCGTGGAGATGAGCAGAAACAGCAGACGTGAATAGAAAGACTTTGAGGTGCTTCCGGAATTGACGATGATTCAAGTGTCAGGGAGGCAGAGAGCCTGTTGCAGAGGGGGGTCACAGGCGAAAAAGCACATCTACCAACAACTGTTTCTTTGTAGAAGCGCGTGACCCTGAGGGAGTTGGAGACGGATGAGGGAAGAGCTCGCGCACGCAGATATATAGGGAGTTAGATTTGAAGGTATTGTGGACCCAATAATGCAGAGTCTTCTCACTTTGTTCCTTGCAGCCACTGGGAGCTATTGGCAACATTAAAGTGCAGGAGATATACATCCCAAGTTGCGCAGTCCTCTTGTGGATGCGTTGCAGAGGGCGGAGAGAAGAAGGGGGCAGATTTAAAAAGAGCCTGCTGTAATAATGCAGCCTACAGAGAAGTACAGCTGTGCAGAGAATGATCTTTTGGAAAGTTGCTTTGCCTCGGTACGATACATTCAATGCTGCAATTGATGCCAATTTTTTTTATGATTTATGTAGGAGGTGGGTTAGTGGGGAATACATTTTGTAGCATTGTCGGAAGGAAAGCAGGGAGTTCCTGTGTCGATATTACACTGTATTATATGGGGCAATGAGAACTTTGCAAGCACATATCACTAACGTGCCACTTCATGGTAGGGGATAGGGAAAAAACAGTATACTTTAGGGATAGGGAATAAAACAGTATACTTTTAAAGAATGTAATGGCCGCTCAGTGGCAGATACCATGCACAGAGGCACTTACAACACAGTAATACGCATAGTCCATAAAAAGTTTTGGTGCCTTACATTTGTGGTAGTGGGTGTGCAAGTGGATGATTGTGCAATGTATTACTGAAATTTGTAGTGGACGTGCTGGCAAGTGACAGTACACTAGCAGGCTGATTTTCGAACGGAACCTATGAAGTGCTGTGCAGCACCGACAGTCAGATGGTAACGTCTTGGATAGCATTGGCGGAATTGTGTGTGCCCATTTACCCGTACCCAATGAGGTGGTGCTAGACAAAAGGTAGTGGAAAGGAAAGAAGGACTGCTCCTGCTTTACTGGGTTGTGGCCCTTGCAGTACTTTGGGCACCGCGCGTGCCACAATCTGCGCTTTTTACGTTGCTGTCCAATGCACATGGGATTTTTGGGATTATCCAATCAGGTACTGTGGGTGTGGTCCACAGCAAGGGGCGACAAACTGCTGTACATTATACTATGCGTAATGAGGCTGGCTGACATGGCAAAACCCATTGTGTTGCCTATAGGTGAGGCCTTTCTACTCGATCTGCACAAGTATGCCCTGGAAAGAAACTTTGATGGCAATTTCGGGTTGGAAGGAGTGGTCGCATTGTGGAACAGTGTGTACGAGCGCAGTTTCGCCGACATGGATGCACTTTGCAAAGACCTGGCGACTTTCGGTAGAGGCGATGTTATCGTCATCCATTACGGCGGTATGCATATGGGTTACATGTCTTGCTTAGGCTTGTTCCGTTGACTAAAGAGGTTGCTAAAGCTAGTGAAGAGGCTTTTTCTCCACTGCCAAGGTGCTGTTGTCATTGATAACACCACAAAGAGTGTGGGCCACTGCTCATGGATGTTGTTCCAAGCCAGATCCAGGAAGGTGTCTCATCAACAGAAGCATTAATACTTTTTTGTCTGCTGCTGGGATGTTCTTCTGCAACAATGACCTAATTAGTTGTGGAAATGCAGAATTTTTCAAACCAGATGGCATTTCTTTGTCGCCCATTGGTAATGCTGTTTTCTTTGCCCGTCTACAAGATGCAGTGAAGAGTTTACTGTAACAATGTCCGCACAAGAAAACACAAAATCAAATAAAAAAAATAGGGGTTCCTCTAGAAGCATCTTAAAAAAACCACCCAAAAAAGCTCTTTTAAGAGCCGCCCTTTATAACAAACTTCCCCTACCCTGGTTGCACATTGTGTCCCCATGCTTGCACGCAGCACGAAAGCCACATCTGGGGATTTTCAGGATGGCGGAGATGGAAATGGGACTGTGGAGCCACAGGGATTGTGCAATAACGTTTCTGGGTGGGGTGTGTATGCAGAGAAGTGTTGTACAGAACTGATAGTGTTACATGGAGAGCTTTTCAATGTCATTGGTAGAAGCGTGTGGAACTCTTTAACAGAACAAGAGAATGAGGAACCTTTGGGGTGGGTATTCCTTTGGTTGGACCTCAGCGCCCTTGAATATATTTTCGTGTGAATTATTATGGTCGCATGGAATAGTAACAACGGAGTACTAAGTTCCTCTACTCCGTTAAGTAGGAGAAAGGAGTTATGTGATTTTTTCACTCTCAGAAAGACGTGGGCGCATGGGCTCAATGCTCAAGTAACTGCCAATCTTTGAACTCTTTAACAGTACGCAATGACACTACTTTACCAGTGCGCTGCCTTACCAACCACAATTCCGAAGCAGGCTATCCAGAAGCTGCAAAAGAAAATCATGAGTTATATTTCGGGAGGAAAACAGCCACGAATCCCAAGGAAACTCATGCTCCGAGGACGGGCGCTCGGTGGACTTGGAGCACCCGATGTGGCCAGATATATCCTGGCTGCTCAGCTCTCGCTTGGCTTCCCTCCACCCCAAATCCCCGCTGGCTGGAGCTGGAAGAGGACTGGAGCCCACACCCAATAAACTCTCTACCACATTTGAAATGACCAGCGCAGGCGAGGGCATGGGACCCCTGACGGCAACCGAAAACACGGTGGTGAGCTGGAGGAAGGCAGTGCGTCTGTGGAAACTCTGCAGCACTACGGGTCCACTCACCCCGGTCTGGAGGAATCCGGAATTCACCCCGGGCTATAACCCCAAGAACTTCACGAGGTGGAAAAATGGAGGGCTGGAAAGGGTGCAAGATTTTTATGAGGAGGGAAACCCACTTGATTTCGAGGCCTGCAAGGCAAAATTCAATGTGTCGGAGAGCGAGAGATTCAGATATACCCAGCTTCGTCATTGGCTCTCGAGTAGGGATATGAAGCACCTCGGAAGCAGAGACCTTACAGCCCTGGAACTCACTCTCACAGCATCCCCACCAAAGGGCAGAATATCAACCCTCTACAGGCTCCTGGATAGAACAGACCCAACCTGCAAAGAGCTGTACATGCTTAAATGGGAGAAAGACATTGGGAGACCCATCGAACTGGAGAAGTGGGATCACATCTGGGCGAGGGCAAACAGAAGTTCGAAATGTGTTTCCAACAAGGAGGCGGCATTCAAGGTATGCTTCAGGTGGTACCGGACCCCAGAAACACTCAATAAATGCAACCCGACAATTCCACCGGTGTGCTGGAGAGGATGCCCAGATAAAGGCACACTCTACCATTTGTTCTGGACATGCCCCAAAGCCACCCAATTCTGGAAATCTGTGCTGGATCACATCAACAGGATCACAGGCCTGACTATCCCATGGGATCCTGGCATTGTCTCACTGGGAGCAGGCGGGGAGGGTCAATTCCCCCTCTCAGGGCATAGAGCAGAGCTATGCTCTCACCTGCTGACTGCCGCTAAGATCTCTGTGGCTAGGCTGTGGAAAAATCCAGAGGGCCCGGCAGTACAAATGTGGTGGACGAAATGCTGGGATATAATTGCAGCGGAAAAAATAACTGCCATCCGGTTCGGGAATAGAGACAAATTCCTCCAGATGTGGGCCCCCTTCCTGGACTATACCCAGAAATACCCGGGCCTGACCCGACAACCACCCTCCTGACGATGGATGGACAAAGCGGACTGCAAAATAAGGGGGGCAGTGCGGGGGAGCTCCCCTCCTGCTTGCAAATCCAGGAACGAAACATTGAAGGCCCAGGATACCAGTGATCCCCCTTTTTCCGCCTATTGCCCTGATCCCGAAGCATGTACAATTCCCCTTGTCCGCCTTCACTCAACCAATAGCGACTATCTTGGCACCCCTCTCCTCTTGGCTCCCCCCACGAACATTTCTCTGACCTGTTGTTGAGGTTTATGTTCTTTTTGTTTATTACATGCACCTCTAAGCACGATTACGCTGCTTGCAGCGCTCTTCAAGTATATGCCACATGTGATACAGTGTATGTATAAAATCAATAAAAATATATTTCGAAAAAAAAAAACAGTATGCAATGACGGCGTGCTGCAAAGAAGAAACTGGAAAGGGAAGAAGGAAGGTTTCTGCTTCATTGGGACACTGCCCTCGCCGTCCTTGGGGAAAGGCATGTGCGCTTACTCCCCTTTGCCGCTAGCTACCCATGCGATTGGAACAATGGGGAATATCGCACCTGTGGTTGTTTGTGGCTCAGCAAGGTCCATTCATAATTTTGTCCATTACTGTGCGTGCTCAGCCAGACTAACATGGTTGCTATTAGTTGCAGACACACTGTAGCACATCAGATTTGGTGCAGCATTACTTACAGTGGAAACCTATGTGGCCTACTACTTTGTTCAGCAAAGCTGCACACTGATTGCTCAGCCCTTTGGGTTGTGCCCTTTTGTAGGGTTGCTGTGGACAACTTTCACCCAGAAAGCAGGCCGACATTGTTCCAAACCATACATATGTGCAACAGCACATTGTGGTGTGTCTGTACACGTGTACTATTGGAAAAACACTCTGTAGTTTCCTCAACCCTGCACTTTCCCGCTGTTCGAGGGTCTGACTCCTGTCCCCGAAATAAGGGCTCATGCCCAGAGTGGGTGCGGTCGCAAGGTGACGTCGCCACTGTTCTCCTTTGGGACGGCTGTCCGCTGCATGCGTTTTGGGCGCAATATATTGTGCGCACGTGCATGGGTGTCCTATGCACACCGTTGCCTTTTCTCTAGTGACTAAAACTGCGCCACACATGCGCCAACAATTTAGGGAGTCAATGGGTATTTATAAGGTACAGCAGGAGGAATGTTTATCTGCATAGGACGTGGGTGGACGCCCCAAACTAATTAATGTTCCTTCGCAAATGCTGCACAGTAGTAATGTCCGCAGTACATAGAGGAACAGACACACTTGCGTGTACTTGCACTACGCATAAACGTCTGGGCGTACACGCATTGATTGGTGGTGGACAACATGCAGACGTGCGGAGCATGCTGGTGGCGTCCGGATACCTCCATTGTCATTGCGGATAGGCCGGACAGCTGCAGCGTATGTAGGACAACTACCTTTTTCTTACTTGCGGTCTGTAAGAGGATTCAATTCAGCACTACAGCTAAGTTAACGCCTAGTCTAGAATACTGAATGAAAACCCTTATTGATATATCTTTAGGTCCAGTTCATGCGTTCTGGATGACTACCCCTATATAACACCCCTCTCTTGGAATCCCCCTGACCCCACTGAGCCAAGAAGTAGTTCTGTTTTGCAAGTTAAAAGGGTTTATTTGATAATTTAAACAATAGATATATATATGACACTTTATAATAAATTAATAATTGAATATCACACTTAATCTGATATGATACAGATTAACAACAGAGAATCTGGCACTAGCACACTTCTTTATAATTACTAAGGAGTTGAGATGAAATGGATAAGGTAGCACACTGGTAAATAGGTACAGAAGGATAATGTGGTAGAGAATGCTTTATAGGGTTCAAGGAAATGCAAGGTTGAATGAATGAAATGCAGTATAGAAAATACTCAATATGATTTCAACAAAACAATGTAATCACTTTTCTCTGGCTATTCACTCCCCCCCTCTTTATGCAATGCAAGGGAATGGGAGGAAAGCACACAGTTCTCAGAAATGCAATCAATGTAATCAGTTCAATCCCCCCCCAAGCTTAGACAACAGAAGTTTAAAACACAGATAGGAGTTTTGAAAACACAGGCCCAAATGCTTTGATATGTGCTAGCAATGGATGAGAAATATGCTGGAAATGCTTTTTAATTCCCTTTCAGAGGTTCAGGGTGAGTGGTTTCTAGTTAATATTAGTCCAGGCTCACACTAGCAATGATGCAGGGATAGTTAGCAGGTTAAACGAATTTCTGGCAAATGGAAGGCAAGCAGCAGCAGTTTTTACATGTGAAGAAATTTGCAAATCGCGGTAAAATTCGCGGATGCGCCGAGCGCTATTACAGAGGAACCACAAGGACTATCTCTATCCTTTTGGGGTCCTAGGAAAGCCTTGGATCTCAGCTTCAAAATGAAAGTTACTGCAAGTCTCTAGCACAAACGGTTGCGGAGATATGAGCGATTTAGTAGAGGTCGTTTTTAGTTTTGCAAATTTTAAACGCAACACTTTTTCAGCTTTAAAAATGATGGCAGAATAACACAATTTCTAAGCTGCAGTTCTACTTAGATTAAAATAGGATTGAATTATATTATTTTAACTAAGAGATTGGTTCTGCACAGTTTGCTATGTACTCACACTATATTCTTGAGTGAAATGGGCCTCGCCATGGATCTGGTCAGGTTTTAAACTCGCCTCTGGTCTCTGCACTTCACAGTGATCTGGGTCAGCTCTCTCTGGTTCTCTGGTCTGGGTCTCTAGTTCTGGATAGATTGAAGTCTCTAGTTTGGCTCTCTGGAGGTTTGATGGAGGTAAAGTATGGATTTTTTCCGGCAGAGCGTCCCGCTGCAGATGGAATTGAAGGTCCCTATCTGTCCTGTCTGTCTGCTTTTATGTGTTTAGAATGTGGGTGTGTTCTAGCATCACTGACCCTACCTCTCTCTCAGCTTCTAATTGGTCAAACTTCCATTTATCATTTGATTGGGGAATGAACTGTGAGTCAGAGTGATGTCATTTTACAGCCTGCAGAAAGTCCACTCCTCCTGTCAACTTACACACAAATCTAGATTTGAAACAAATACATATTTGCAGAGGTACATATTGTTTTAAAATCATATGCACCCATCATGCATTACAGGAGGTATCCCCTGTTCAAACTCTGCTCTTCCTGGGAGCTTGCATTCAGAAATGGCACATATTTCACTTTTTAACTGATTTTGCAATTTCTGACATTGACCCATACATGTGCGCAGGGAGTAAGGACATTAACTGATGAAGTTTCAGATTTTTAACATGCATACATTTAGAGTTATCCCCACTTTTCCGCTGACACCCCCCTGAACATACCACCGGTTCTAAAAAACCTCTTAAACTGTGGGCAGAAAAATCACAAGAATTATGGTATCATTTATAAAATTTTCACATGTCCGCTCTATGAGTTATTCATCTTTTTAAAGTTATGTTCTGGCTCCAAAGGGGTGTGGTTTACCCTCAGCACAAGGTAGAAATACTGGTTAATCCAGTTCTGCCAAGCCAGCTTGCTCTCACAGGCAGTGCCCCTCCCCTTTCCTCAGGAGGAAGCCACTTTTTACGACCATTTACGACTCCTGCCAATAAAACCTTTGCCTGAGCCAGGACAGGGCTTTGTTCACTTTCCTGCAGAGCACAGGTAATTCAATTATCAGATAGATGGCATATCCTTAGTGTGAGCAGCAAAAGGGCAGCTAGGCCTGGGAACACAGCTGTGACTCAAGTTTCACTCCTGATGGGGGTAGTTGCCAGGCAAATTGGAATCTCTTTAAGCTGTCATTTCTGTTCCCCAGTTTCTGCATTCAAATAAAACTAAACATTTTCACATATGCAGCTAGAAGGCTGATTCTAAGTTTAAAACTATGACATTTAAACAGTTACAAAGGCATGTGACACCAAACATAGGTCACTCATTTAATCTAAACATTTTCGATTTTAGTGTCTTTAAATCCAGTGCAACTTAAACTGCTGACTCCATAGCTCAGCCAGTTTTGTTATAAGCATTGTTCTGGGCTCTTCATTTCCCAGATTTTGTAGGCACACAAAACTCCATTCTACCAAATGTCTGCTGGTGTTCAGTGAATATTTTGCACATATTGCAATGTTTGAAATAGGCACTTTGGCTTGCCTTCAGAGAAACACAGGGTGGTTTTAAACTGCCGGCTTTTGGATAGTGGTGAGTACTGGTACTGCACCCATTTTTGGGATTTAAGAAAATGAATTCCCAACAATTCTAGGTTGCATTTGGCAATCAGCATTGCCATTCCCAATGGTTTCAGACTACTGTGCGGGTAGTCCAATGGTGATTTTAAAGCGCTTTGAAGCTAACCGGCGCTACTGTTTTTCCTTTGGCAACCCATTTCCCTCATGGCAACCGGGCCTTTCATTCTCGCACTGGTGGGTGGCAAGTGAGGCAACCATTTTGGTGTGCGCACAAACTGCGCAGCTTTCCTGGATTTCGGCGCACATGTGGGTTTTCCGCCATCTTGAATTTTCTAAGCCCACAGCACCAAATGTTGTGGCATGATAGCTTAAACGTGGGTCAGGACACCCAACAGGCCATTGCAATGAGGACTGTGTGCTGCTGAGTCAGCACCCCATTTCAGGTACAAAAAAATGACCACTCAAACAGTCAGCAACATTTGTGATGTCCTCTTTGATGTCATGGGTGTTAGTCCTTGCAGTGCACAGTGGTAGCGCGAGTTATGGTTGCGTACCTTACCATAACTTGCACATTTCTTGGGTTTTTAGGTTTTACCTGTAACCATAACGTCCCTGTAGCAACGTTTTTCCATTGAATTTCATAGGTTTTTACTAGTGCAACTTAATCATAACGTCCCTTTAACAATGTTTTTTGTGACATACATATATATAACAAAACCGGGCCCTTCCTCGATCCACACCCTACAATAATCACCAACAATAGGAACACAAAAAGACTGCTTCTGGTCCTATCACCCCCCCTTATATCAGGAGGAGGGATCCCAGACCCACTCAATACACAGGGCCTCCACCCTTATTGCTCTTTTCCTCTTAGTTGTAGAACAATGTCTTCTCCCCCAATCGGAGAGGATCCCGTTGCTCCTTTTATCCTTGCTACTCCATATAATAAAAATCTAAAATATACAGTGGCAGTGGTCTTTTCCACTCCACAAATGCGTCACTCTCAATACATGCCACTCTTCCCCAATACTATAACACCCCACATCCATATTGTTTTCTCCTGCAAAAGGTGCACTTACTTCTTCGTGCCATCCCAGGTTCCTCTGTCACAGGGTCCCAACAAAGGTTTGAACAGTCAGGTAGCGGCGCCCTGCTCCAGCAGCAGACAGGAATTTAGGCAACACGGCTCCTGTAAACCTCTCCAATTTGTGCACAGGGGACTGGTCACTGCAGGTGGGCACGGCCCCTCCAGATGTGCAGCCAGGAATCCTTTGTCACCGCAGAGAGTCTGTGATCACGTTGGGGTCACCAGATTTGAAATGAGGTTTCTTCTCAGCCCTTTAAGATGGGTTAGAAATACCTTATAGATGGATGGTGGATGCAGAGTTTACTCAAACATCAATAATAGAAACAACTCAGGTAGTTGGCAAAAGATACTGTTTAATATCAATGATCTAAAACAGGGTGTACAACGGATATCAACAGACATCCCTCATCATGATCTCTCTCGAGACTTCTCAACTCATTTAATAAAAAATGACATTCTTATAGTAAATATTTGTCATTGATGACGTTTAACCTGCGTATCACTAACGTCATCCTAGGTGGCAAACTACAAAAACCTAATGGTGAGTGTGATAGGTTCTACAAAGATCAGCTAGGTATACGATCCATACTTGTTTAGGGCAATGGAAGAACATGATTCGCTCCTTAACATCAGGTGGGGCAACTAAGCCCTTCCCTTAAAATATGTTACTATGAACGTCACTAAATATACGACGTCTAATTGTCTATACAACTATAGGACCCATGATCATGTGGTCCTCTATCATTTGTTACTTTCCAACCTCCGTCAGTACCCTCCCAACCTATGTTGGCAGCACGCAGGCTGAAAGTCCAGGTGCAGATGAGCTTGTTTTAACCATAGCTTCCCACCAATTAGCATATCCATCCATCATCACCTCAGTGGTCCACTCTCAATAAGGTCTTTGTACTCGCCCTTGAACATGTTCTTTGCTCCCGGGAATTCAAGGGAGTGATGGCACGCTCTGCCCTCGTGCGTAGGTGTGAGCATCATGCTCGTCCAACTTCTCCTCCCCATGTGACTAGAGACCACGAAATTGAGCTTTCAGTGTATTAAAACACTATTCTTTAATAGACCTCTGACTTCTTCTTGTTTTTGTCCATACCTTCTGAACAGGAGCTTCGTTCATTCACATGGTTTGCATTCAATGTCTCTTTATTCTAGTCTGATAAGGCCTTGGCTTCTTGGCTCATCCAACCTCGCCTTTCTGAGTTTCACCCTTGTTAATTCACTTGTTTTCTAACTGAGCCACACTTGGAAACTGGGAAAAGTGGACTTCCTTCTTTTGCTCAGCACTGCTATTGTACGTGGTGAAAACATCCATCTTCTAATGACTTCAATATATATACATGTAAATGTTCATGTTGGCGTCTGCCACAATCTATTCACTACTTAGCTAGCCTTTAAGAATACTTCCTCTGCATGCATTTCATTGCATATGTATATGTGTAAAATAGCTTGACCTTCTTCATTATGTGTGTAGCATACGTTTCTTCATCTTGATCCCAAGATGTCATTTATCTCAATACTTTCTTGATGCTTTATAGAATTGTCTACATTCTCTAGTCTCCGCTTCTCTTCCGTTACATCAGCTTTGCTCTGCATGACGATGATGACATCACCATTCTTCTACATCATTCAACTGTCCCGTTTCTTCCGGGATTTCATTCAGGCGACCATCATATTGTCTCGTATGCAGGTATGGTTTCCTCAATGGGAACCTTACCTCCCAGATTCTCCTGGTATCAGTATTTTCACTGATATTGCATGTGTTTCACACTCCGGAATCCAACATAGGGGTGCTGTGGGCGAGATGGTTGAGGTGGGGGTACTTAGCTCCTTCTCTACACTCTCCCCTCTGGGCGATTCATCGAACACTCTCCCCTCAGTCTTCACCTCTAGACATCCTTGTCTAAAGAAATGCTTCTTAGGGATCCATATCTTTATGACTCCTTTCAGGCATCTAGCTGATTTCAAATGTTCATACTTATTCCAAGTCATGAGCATGCACTGTCCACTTGGACTGCAATAAATCCATCTTCCCACATACTTCTTATGGTTCTTTGGATACAGAAACTTCGTTCCCTCAGGTGCATGGATACTGACCTTCACAAAGTCTCTGATCTCTTCATCTTTAGATCTCTGGCCTTCCATCCTGATTCATCATCGATCATGATGTTATCCCTATGGCTTCCTTTGCTGTCTTTTTGTATTGTGTAATTATGATCTTGCTTACACAGAATCCAAGCAACACCAACACGATCAGGGCTCCAAGGAACTTGAACATATCTGCCATCCATTGTGGAATCCATGAGAAAAGTGCTCCATACCAACTGTCATCAGCAATGTCTTCTATTTCGTCTATCATCTGGACGTGTAGCTTCCTCAGCATCTTTATGGCCTCAGTTAAGATGCCATTCTCATCATCATGAGAAGGTATGAATGTGCAAACACCTCCATCCATAGCTGTGATCATGTCAAAGACGTATATGTTCTGAAGAGTCAACAATCTTATGGATCTAAGCTTCTCCTTGTTATCATTGAATCCCTTTATGGTTGTATTGATTGTCTGCAGTAATTCCCATCTGGTTATCTGTAACCATTTAGTATTTGCTCGAACCTGGATACTTGGCATAAAAATGATTGTGAACACTGATGACGTCTGACGTCTCTTTTCCAATTGTTGAACAAGAATTTCAAATTTGGCATACTCTTCTGTTGACTCAAGGCTTAAGTGTGCCTCAGTCCACTGTCAACAAGTTCTTGTGGCTCAGGAACCAATATCTTCCCTTAACTCTCTTATTTTTAGTGACTGAAAAGAGTGTCCCGAAACAAGCCACAGTTCAATTAACTTTTTCCCTTTACTTGACTGCTTCTGCATCCTTCTTCCTCACCATGGACTTATCCTGCACGTGCTGTGGTTCTTCCCCGATGCTTGCTTCCGAAGCTTGCTTCCGATGGGTGTGGGTGTGCTGTGGGTTCTTCCACCTGGATCTTTACATTGTAGCAAGGAATGTCCATGCACGTCTGCCTTACACCGTGACTGCAGACGGTATAGTATCGTTCAATATAAAGGGGTTACTTGAGCGATCGTGCCACCTTTTCAACAAAGTTTGTGAGTCTATGATCAGATTTCCGAGAAAAAGTTTGGAAACACAAAACTCTGCATCTATGGTTGATGCAACATCTCCTTCTGTGTTCTGCACTACCCCACACCCTTGTCGCTTGAGTGGAGCTGAAATGACAGAGATACTTAAAGCAATACACATAAAAAGTCACATGTAGCTCCTTTCCGCTTTGAGTGCTTCGAGGTCTATGGGCGATTTAGTGCTATACAAACATATATATATATATATATATATATATAAATATTACATGGCCATGGTAGTGGCCATGTAGTTATGGTTAAGTTGCTGTTTCCATAGGAAGAGCACTTTTTGGGCGGCTTATAACTTCGCTCTCCCTAGACGGATCCTCACCAAACTTTGCAAAGAAAGTATATGGGTCACTCTGATTTTTTTTGCATTTTGCGAAGTTTGGTGAGGATTCGTCCAAGGGGGGCAAAGTTATAGGGGGGGTCCCAAAACTTTTTTTTTCCCCATAGACTGAATGGGAAAAAACTTTGCGCACGGCCACAGGCCAAACCGCTGGACGGATTTATGCTTGGTCTCGAAAGCGTGCTTTGCAAATTTGGTGTAAATCCGTCCAGTAGTTTTTTATAAAATGACCAAAACGTAAGGCAAAAAAATTAGTGATATCTGTGTTCGCTTCGCGGACGGACTTCCCTGTTCGCTCTGCGGACAGCACCCCGATTGGCCCATGGCCTTGCGTCATGTCCGCGGACATGCGACGTGTTCGCTGATTGGACGGCGAGGGGCGTGGAGCGCGTCAGATTTTCTGTGGCGCCATCCATCTTGTATTCACCGTCGACCGCGTACAGCGCGGTGAAACGTGGATAAAAAATTGTATTTAGTGCCGTGTGTTGGTGTGTAAGAGTGTTTGGGGAGGGTGGGGAAGTGTGAGATAGGTTCAATGTTTTGTTTTTTTATGTGTTAGACGTTTTTGTTGCGTTCGGTTTGTCTGGGGAGAACACGGCTGTTCTGACATTTTGTAAATAAACTAAATGGTGGGGTGTTTAGAGGACGGACTATGTGTCATTTTTGTTCGCAAGGAAGGTAAAAATGAGCTATGAACACTCGCGATGTACTTAATTGTTCGTAAATACACAAACTGGGGGTGTCCGCAGGACGCTGTCGTATTGTAATCTGTCTAGTTGAATGTGTTCTAAGTACACTCGCGGTGTCCCGAAATGGTTGCAATTACACAAAATGGGGGTGTTCTGAGAACATTGTTTGTATTGTTCGTTGTCAGGGTGAAAGTGTTTTAAGACCACTCCTTTTGTCCGCTAATAGTACAATTTCCTATGGGCGTCAACCGACTTTTTGTCCACTAAAGAAACGATAAATCCGGCTGGTGTGCGCCGACATTAGGTGATAATCCTCTGACTGGCGCTTTTGACCTGGCTGACTTGCTTTTGCGACACTAAATCATATCTCCCGCCCTTAAGCCTGATATTATCAAAGCATTCATATTCCCCGCCTCTCTCCTTGACGTTACAGGGTGCGTCATCAAACGCGCCCAGTCCTCTGCAGTCGTAAGTGACTTTACACAGAACCCGGAAGACAACACATATTATGTCACAACACACCGCGCCACAATTTGGAATATGAAACTGTGGTTTAAAAGTAAACAGCAGGATTGTACATTTGGTAAAGTTCATTTATTTCACATGAAATGTTTAGTGAATATTCAGCGATTTGCTATTGTCTCTGCTGTCGATCAGCAAAAGTTTATTTTGAGCCACGCGTTGTTCCTTTGCGGTAGATAGGCTGTTGGTTTATGATAAAAGCAGTAAATGGTCGCTCTGATAATCGGATGGTTGCTCCAACAACGAGCCATTAGACCACCCTATTGGTTGGTATGCTGTTTGTAGCCGCTAGTACTGCGTACGGGCATATTGGTCCTTGGCGATTGTCCCATAAAATGGTGAGGGTCATGAAGTTGCATATTTGGACCTGCACCTGGTAGTTGAAGACCCCATCCCCTGGAGTCTGTAAGTCGTGACATAGGCAAAATGGGGCCACATACCTGTTTTAAAAAACATAAATTGGTCTCACCAGCCGATCTTCATTAAAAATCATCATTTTATTTATTAGGGCGTGAAACTATTTGCTATCGAAGATAGTGCAACGGAGTATGTTAATAATAAAATAATAATATTTTCCCATTCATATAGCGCTAAGAACCGTGAGGTATCTAAGCGGTGCTTATTATTAACCACGGTGTGTGGTGCTCATTTATTGACCACGGAAGGATGAAAGGCTGAGTTTGGCCTTGCCGGGATTCGAACTTGCGTTAGCAAGGTGTGCACCGATGTCAAAGAGAGCGTTGTACTCGCTGTGCCACTTGACAGGCTACAGTGAAGTGGCACAGCGAGTAGAGCGCTTGACCGCCTATAGACCGGTTAAATTATTTCTATTAACCCACCCTGTGTCGACTGCCTTTTTCAGAGCCCTCTAAACGACAGGGAATCAATTCAGCGGTGATAGTGCGCGGTAGAAAACATTATGCCACTTTCAACGAACAAGTTCAACTTGAGCGGTCTTTAATGCTACGCTATTGTAATTATATTTGGTATAAAATAATCTAAAGGGTTACTTACAGTACAATTGCAATTTCCATTGTCTATGAGTAGTGCAGTCCCAAAATACGATTCTGCGTGTGCGAACGATCTTTCGCATAGTGATATAATATATAAAAGTGGTTTTGTTTCAGAAATTTCATCCTTATCTTCTCTTACGTTTTAGCAACACTCCTTCAAGAGAAGTCTTTCATCACAATCTCTGTCTGTCAAGGTCAAAACACAATACAACCTTACAGTCCGCTTCGTGAGCCTCTCCGGGGCCCGAGAAAAAAATGGAAGCAGCTGACCTTCACTGTGAACGAGCATAAATTCTTACTTTGCAACATTCTGTGTAAAGCCATCTGTGAGAAGTTGGTTTTTGCACGCCATGTTTGTATATTGTTTGCGTGATATTAAAAAAAGTTTGTTTAAGGGACGTTATGGTTCTAAGTACAGCCGAAAGACCCCTGAAAATCGCAAGTTATGGTAAGCTATGAAAAATAACTCGCGCCACCACCGTGCACTGCTAAGACTAACACCCAGGACATCAAAGATGATATCGCAAATGTCATTGATGAAATCACTGATGACATCACATGTGTATGTACTTTTCATGGAATTTGTGTACTAAGGATTTTTATTATAATGTTGCGAAAAAAGTGTCAAGGATATTGCAACAAATATCATACCGTTATTAGTGCTTTGAACGATGCATTGATATAAATAGCATTGTATTATGGGATTCTATCTAGTATGCTGAGCTACTAATGGAGAAACATAGCATTGTGTGCAGAGTACAAGATGAAAGTATAATATTTGTAATGTTAATATGTTGAATAATGAAATGATAATTGTCCTGAAATGTTCGAAAATTCACAAAATGGGGGTGTTCTGAGGACGTTATTCGTATTGTGTGATTGCTTAGCTGTATGCAATGAGGGAATGGCACAGAGAGTAAAGTGGACGCTGTCCGCGGACACCGCGGCTGTTCGTGGACAGGGCGTGCTACATCCGGGTTTTTCCAGGAAATCCAACATGGAAAGAAGACTGTACGGATCAGACAATCAGATGTCGAGGTTGTGGATTTGTGTTGAAAGAGACTGTGGCCCTCATTACGACCCTGGCGGAAAGTGACTGACCGGACCGCCACAGTGTAAATAGCGTTTCCGCCATTGCACGATGGAGCAAAGTGCGGCCCATTCCGACCCATCGGGCACGAGCACCACGGCATGGCGGAAGTGCAAAGTCCGCGATGGCGGAAATGACCCCAAAACGGCCCACACCGCCGCCGTACGGCGCCCTAGGTGCAATACCGCCACCCATCACAGCGGACACCGCAGTGTGCGCCTACCGGAAAGTACGGTGACCGAAAATATACGGAAACGGAAGTTAAAACATGGGCCCGGAACGGGAAACATCCCGCCGTACACCTATAAAACCACTAAAACCACACAACCACTAAAAACACTACCCAGAGACACACCCCAACCCGTCATCCACCCTAGCGAAACCAAGAAAAATGGGAAAAGTAGCGAAGAAAGCGTGCGACCGCAAGCGGCAGGTCCACTTCTCCCGTGAGGAACTCACCGTGCTAACAGAGACCCTCCAGGAGAATGCTGCCGTCGTCTTCTCCACGCAAATGACCAGGACGGCACTTGCAAACAAGAAGGCCATATGGGCTCTGGTGGCACAGCGGGTAAGTGCGGTGGGGACCGCACCCCGCACCCCACAGCAATGCCGAAAGCGATGGGACGACCTGCGGATACGCGTCCGCAGCATACTCTCTGCCAACCGCAACATTGCCACAGCCACCGGGGGAGGTCCTGAATCACCCATCAAGTTGACCCCCTGGGAAGAAATCTGTGCCTCCACCATCGGAATGGAGAGCATAGAGGGAGTCGGAGGGATGGAGAAAGGAGTGCAGACATCCGAAGATTCAGGTAGGTGGGCCAAATAAAACAATGCCAAATCCACAATGTCCAATCATGTGAGATACCATGTGTCCACATAGTGCAACAGAAACACATGTCCAGGAGAACGTCCACACACATCGGCCTGATAGCGCACGTTAAAACCCACAATAAATACATAAATAATTAAAAACCCCTAAAAAACGCACTACACGTGCAGCAGGCACACCCTAACTGCAGGCTGCCAAACAACTGCACCCTCACTCCACACACAAATGAAAGCACCTCCAAGGCCCCGACCCAAATCACCCTCAGGTACCACCCCAATGCATGTGATACAATGCCATTCCAATACCCACAGACCCATTAATAACCCACGCCCTCCTTTACTCCACCACAGGGTCCGATCCAAATGACGAGCATCAGGACACCCCTACCAGCACACCTGCAAAGAGGGCCAAGACCAACGGCCAAAGACCCTCCACCTCAGCTGCACGCATCAAGACACGGCAGCAGCACAAATCAGGTGGCAGCACAGAGGAGGGAACATCAACAGGCACCCCAGCAGCCAGCATGCCCACAACACCACCACCACAGGTCCCCCCAACGGATGCCACAGAAGGCACTGCCTCTGGTGGCAGCAGCACCATAGGTGACACCCCATTGATGGCAGCATGCTCCGACACAGAAGACGGGGATGTCGAAGTCAGATCCATCCATGACCTGTCCCAATCCCCCTGTCTGTCCCATCCCGTACAACATGAGGATACCACGCAGGGGCACCCACAAGACGACGACTGGCCATCCCCCACAAGCCCTGTGGCAAGGCAACATGAGGACAACAGCCCCTCTGTGACACCCCCGCAAATGGCCATGGCCCAGCAGAGGCAACAGTCCCTCGACCAGTTAATCGTGCAACAGCAGCAACTGGCCACGCTCCTCAAGGACCATGCCGATGAATGTGGGGGCACTAAGGCAGACATAGAAACATCAACTGAGACACTTAGGGCAGAAATGGAGAGAAGTACAGAGACACTAAGGGCACAAATGGAGAGTAGCACCGAGAGCCTGAGAGTACAAATGGAGAGAAGCACCGAGAGCCTGAGGGGGGAACTGCATGCGACGTCCAAAGACGTATGTGCCGAACTTGCCGCAGTGCGCCGTGTGCTCACTGAGCTCTCGCAAACCCTTAGGGACATGCATGGACGTGAGCAGGCAGAGACATCATCCGTTGCAAGTTCCGTCCAGGGCAGCCCCCAACGTAGATCTGGGAGGAACCTGCGCTCCACAGGCAGGGGTGCCCCTGATACCCGCAGAGGGGGCTTGCAATAGCGACTGCCCACTGACAATGAGCATCTTTGGACACTGGTGTTCGGGGGGGAGGTAGGAGGGTGGAGGGGGTGTGTTGGGCTCACTTGGGTGGCGGGTCGATAGGGTGTTCAATATGATATCACATATGCCATAAACAGTGCACGATCAACCAATGAGATGTGTGGACATTGATCTTTGTGTACTAGGCCATCATAGGCGTACAGTCCATATTGTGCATGTCCCAGAGACACACAGTGCCACGAGTCCCGTGTCCATGTATCAGCCACCAGGCGTGAGTGCTAGAAGCATACATCAATGAGATGCTGACGAATGTCACGGCCCTCCGGTGCCTCGCAGACTCCTTGAGGTGCTGCCACATCCCCACCCTCATCATGACCATCATCAGGTGCTTGCAGTTCTGCGTCAGGGGGCATGGGCACATTTCTACGTACGCACATGTTGTGGAGCATGACACATGCCATCACCATCTTTGCAACCTTTTCATGGCGGTACAGGAGTGCCCCGCCAGACCTGCTGAGGCAGCGGAAACGACCCTTCAGTAGGCCGAATGCCTGTTCAATGACTACACGGGTACGTGAGTGGGCATGGTTGTAGTCCTCCTCATGCTGGTCCCGTGGGTTCCGGACTGGTGTGAGGAGCCATCTCTTCAGTGGATATCCAGCATCACCTGTATGTGGACGAGAAACGTATGATGTGGAATGCCATTGCTACGTACGCACACCCCCACCCCTTCCTGCCAGGTCATTGCCGAATCACATACCCCACATTATCATGCATGTAATGTGACTCACCGAGTAGCCAGGATCTGTTCCCTGCGTGTCGCTCCATGTAGCGTGGTATTGTAGAGTTCCTCAAGACCATAGAATCATGGGTTGATCCAGGGAATCTGGCACAACAATGTGTAATGATCCTGTTGGAGTCACACACCATTTGTACATTCAGAGAATGAAATTGTTTTCGGTTGCGGTACTGGGCCTCCATGGCATGTGGGACGACCAATTCCACATGGGTGCAGTCGATGGCACCAATGCAACCCGGTATGCCGGCAAGTGCATGGAATCCCACTTTTGTGTTGGTAATTTCCTGCTCCGAGCGTGGTAGGGAGATGTAGTCGTCTGCGTGCTGCAGGAGGGCATCGAGCACTTGCAATAGTGTCCGTGAGAACAGTGGCTGAGAAATGCCATGCAACTGTCCGACTGTGTGCTGGTAGGTGCCTGTGGCCAGGAAGTGGAGTACAGACACCACCTTCAGTAGGGGTGGGATGGCGGTTGGGCTATCTATCATGCTGACAAGGTCAGCCTGTGTCATGTCCACAATGGCGGCTATGGTGTCCCGGTCCAGACGGTAGAGGGTGTGGATCTGCTCATCAGTGAGGTTGAACGGATGTGCTCGGAGGCGTGGGATTGCGGGCTGCCTGCGTGGTGGTAGTGGCTGTGCTGGCGGCCCTTGCTGGCCCTGCCTTGCCCTCCTCCTCCTCCTGCGTCTCCTCCGTGCGGCCGGTTGTAGTTGGTGTTCGTCTTCTTCTTGGAGTTGGAGTACTTGCAGTGCTATCATGTCCCCCAGGGCCAACATCGCGAGTCCTGCCGGTAGCATTTCGGTGTGGTTGTGGGAGGAGACTGGGTGTGCAATTTATGTGTTTTCAGGCTGTATGGCCTCCACCTGTGGTGATTCATTCCACCTGGGCAAACTGCTCTCCCCTTTGGCCGAGCACGTCCCGCACACAACGCTGCAATTCGAGGAATGGCATCTTGCTATTGCAATCATGTATTTGTACCCGATGGCCGTGTAACATTTGTTGATATGTACATTCGGCTATGGTCCCATTGTTTCACATACTATCTGTGCAGTCGCGAACAGACTTGTGAAGGGTCAGTGGAACGTAGTACTCGAGTAACGGTGGGCCCTCATGCATCACTGTACCGAGTTGCAACGACGGGCGGGGCGTCCCATTTGTGGGTGAAGGCAGTTGCCATTTTCACACAGCCGCACTCGATGGATTAATTAGTGATTCCAAACGGCCACAGATGCCTCTTCGACGTGATGTTGCAAATGAGGAATTCGAAGGGCGGCGCTTTCGGTTTTCAGCTAGCGGCGAGGAAATGCCCACAGGTCTGACTGCAAATATAACGTTCTATTGTTCAATGTCCTTGAGACAGGGGCCATGGCGAGGAAGCAATGATTGATATGAATAGTTTGGGATGCGCAATAGCGACGTGGGCGATGAGGCCGGACGTTCCCAAATACATGTTACTTCACAACACTGGAATTACGGGCTGGGGCACTGTGGATTTTGCAGGCTGCATAACGCACAGACTCAATGGATATTTCTAATGTTATGTGAGTAAATATTCAGGCGTTTTAATCCCGGGATGAGGGAATGATGAATGGATGCATGGGCAGGTGATTTGATACGGAGTTTGCCATGTACAGGGCTTCTTGGGATCTATCCGCCTCCCCTACGCTATGTGATGCAGGGCTGCCATAGTGGGACCATCGTCTATCTGGCCTTGTTGAGCCCTCCCTGTCTCGACGCGCCCTCAGACACTTGTGTCCATGCACGTTACCAATCCCATCTGATGGATTCTGTTTTGACAGACGCATGCACAGGTACACTCGTTTGTGATGGTGTTTACACCTCGATATAGATAGTTATGAGTCGCAAGTGGTTTTTGGGTGGTGAAGAACCTTTGGAGTGGGCTAGCATGCATATGGCTGTGGATTTAGTGTGATCATTGAAGTGAGTTGTTGGAATGTAGTTCTGATGGGCATTCTGTTCTTTTTCTTTTCTTTTGGTTGACAGGTATCTCCTCCCCTTTTGCCACTGCCATCTGTATGCCACTCCTGCAGATGGGTTTTACTCCCGACACCTGCTGCTTCGTGTTAATCAGTGGAGCAGCATTACGATCTTATGGGACGATCGCCAATGGGCCACATGCCCTTACGCAGTACTGGTGGCTCGGAGCAACATTTCGGCCTTTCAGCTGGACTAGTGCCTCCCCATTGGGACGGCCCTGCGGTTCTGTGCGCTTCCATGTTGCCTTTTCGTACGTGAATGTGGCTCTGTGTACCATGATGGAACAGGGCGTCACACAAGTAGTGGCTGGTCATTTCTTGCGGATGCAGCCCACAATGGTGAAATGTGTTTTGGAGTTCATGGCCTGATGGCTGTATGGGCTTGGTGATTTTGTTGTGCATTAAATTTCTATTCTGATTTGGCCCGTGTAGCGTTCTTCTTTGCAAGTGATGTGGCATATTCCTATTTGGGGAGCGATGTATTGTGAGGAGATCTGCATTGGGTTCCAGCTTCGGAGTTTAGTTGCGTGGTACTGTACTGGGCGCGTTTGCCTACGAAGCCCGTGAGGTCAGGGATGGGGGCTGCCAATATGACTGTTTGAATGTTGTCATGCTCAGGGGCGGGGGATTGGGTTTTGTGTAACAGATGCCGGTCAGCCAGGTGGACTGGTGGAATGATGTGATTTTCGGAATATTGCTGGTCACAGGTGCCTGTGTTTGCGTGCGTTTCTTGGTGGGGGACTGTGGTCATGTCCATTGGGATGGCTTCTGTATTCGTGCCATCTGTGCCCTGCAGCTCCCATTGGCCCCTCTTGTGTTTCATTTGTTCGTTGGCATGCATGGGTGACTTGTACATTTCACTGGTTGCATTGTGACTTCATTGCACCTACGGGGAGTTGTACTTTGAGGGCAGGGAGCGGTGTACAGGCACTCAGTGGGGCCGTTTACGGTTGATTCGCGATGCCGTACTTCTCACCATGGCGGAATGGTACATTCCGCCATGCTTGATGGCGTTAGGTACATGTCCGCTAGGGTCGGAATTGGCGTACCCTTGCGCCATGGTGGTGTTTACGGTTTGGCATGGCGCGCGCGCGCGTGCTTGGTGCAGTTAGCGTTGGCGTTCACTACGGTGTCGCTAATGGCTTCGTACTTTGCGGTGACGGGTCATAGTCGCACCGAGCGCTATTCGATGGCGGTATTGCATTTCCGCCATCGTTTTTCGATTTCCGCCAGGGTCGTAATGAGGGCCTGTGTGTAGTGAAGATGGCAGAAGTGGAGAAAGTCAGGGTGTTGGTGCTCGGAGATATGTTTGTGCATGGTTTACAACAGTACGCTGAATGCAGGCATGTTGCAAAGAACTTTGATGTGAAAGGAGTGGAGGTGGTATGGAGCACTGTGCCTGATTGCAATGCACAGGGAATTGTAAAAGTTTGTGAGGATATGGCCACGATGAACAGTCCGCATGTGGTAGTTTTGCACTATGGTGCTTTCCATTTGGGCAACGTCAGTGCCCCTACTTTGTTGGCTGATTTGGAATGCTTGGTTCAAGCCGTAATGAAGATCCTTCTAAATGCGAAAGTAATTTTTTCTGGATTACTCTCTAGGGCAATATGGGACAATAGTTCAGTTTTTTGTCCTCAGCAAAACATTGCTAGGTGTGTCATCAACCGAGGCATGTGTGCCTTCATGCTTAGAGCTGGTATGTTCTTCTGTAATAATGAGAATATTGATGCCAGTAATGCTGTTAATTTTAAAGAAGATGGCATTTCTTTATCTTTTACGGGAAATGCCTTTCTATTTTGGAATGTAAGGGTTGCTTTGGAGAAGGTTATGTGAAGATTTTAGGAGTAAAGTAAGAAAAAAAAACAAGAAAATAAATACAAAATAACAGGTGTCTGTCAAGCATCTGTAAAAAGAAAAAAACGGCTCTTTTCAGAGCTAACTTCAAAGGGGAAATGAGGCACACTATTTAAATTTACATTCACCACGCTCAGATTTTCGATATGTCCGCGGACATGGCGGTAGTCCGCGGACATGAAAATCACTACGAGGGGGTTAGTATGTTCTATGTTACATGTATATGAAGTCAGGGATATTATGGTTAAGTTGTGCTACTAAAAACCTATGAAATTCAGTGAAAAGACTTTGTTAAAGGGACGTTATGGTTAAGTTGCGCTACTAAAAACCTATGAAATTCAGTAAAAAAACTTTGTTAAAGGGACGTTATGGTTAAGTTGCGCTACTAAAAGCCTATGAAATTCAGTGAAAAAACTTTGTTAAAGGGACGTTATGGTTCAAAGTAAAACTGAAAAACCCCTGAAATTCGGCAGTTATGGCAACATAAGCAACCATAACTCGCGCCACCGTGCACTGCTAACACTAACACCCAGGACATCAAAGATGACATCACAAATGAACATTTTACTATACAAAATGCAACGTATTCTACTATATTCAAAAACCCAACCAATCCTTTGCACTCGCTGCAGTGAGGTTTTTTCCTAATGACATGCAGAGGGTAGTGTAGCTATTCCAACGCCACCATTAATAAGGCTTCAGGCTGCACTGGTTTACCAGTACTGTCTTAGTGCCAACATGCTTTGGAGGGGTTTAAAGAACACCCTCTCTGCGTTCACAAGTCTTATTTAAAATGTAGACATTTATCACAATAATTCAACATACTCAACATTATCATACTTCCATCCACCTTCAAACATTTCAACTAATATACTTACTTCAATACATACAAGACATTCCTTTTCTTCTCTGCTTTTCTAAACTAAAATCTACACATTAACTGTGAACTGCGCATCTTCAGCTGCAATGGTTATTGGGAGTTGCAGTGCTCTAAGAAATCTGCCCAATAAAAATACGTGCCACAATGGAAAGCCGCCCTCTTAGAGGTGGCCCTTCCCTTTTTCCAACGTGCTAACCCTACATGCACCGTCGATGTCACAAAGGCGGAGTTACTTCCTGGTCTGCATGGTTCTCGCGCGCGACAGTCAGCGCCATTAATTCTGCAGCCTGTGCTGAAAAGTGAGACAGTAGTCATACACTGGACACAACTTCAAACTCTTTGTTGGCCATGTACTTTACCCCAGTGGATCCCCTATATCCTTGCCCATTCATCAATTCTAAACGACTCATCAAATAAAAGGACGTTCCTCGGCTATTAATGCATTTCCCTTCACCCTTGGGTTAAAGTTCCTAACTCAATCATATGAGTGTTCGCCGTCTGCCGGTGATTTAAATACAAACATGGCAGGGTTAATTATTCTACACTCAATCTTTTTAATCACTGCACTCAGTATAACCACCCTATAAGCAAAGCCTTCTGAGATGTCAACGCCCTTTAGGCTCTTCCTTCATGGCGAATAATACATATTCAACAACTAACATCATAAAACATCCCCTTACTATACTGACAGCCCTCTTAATGGCAAAAGCGGCGATCATCAAAAATTATACATACTGAACATAACCCCATACTTCTGGATCTAAAAATCCTTTAAAAAATATACGAAAACAATATACGTCCTTTATAATAAACCTTTTTAATTCTACCAATACTGCTCATATAGTCATCCTTATTAAACATACCCAAATACATTCATTCTCATTTAATCAATACCTTCTTAATAAAATGTTCTGCACCTTTGTCTAATAACAAACAAAATAAAAATTGTCATACTTAATTTTGATATTTAATTACTTTACTTTACTTTAATATATTTGTATAGCGCGGCCATGAACCCGAAGGCGTAAGGGCACTACAAAACACATAAAACAGAAAAACAAAAGACTGTGTCATGAAGCAGGGCCGAGCGAGAATATCACAGGCAAAAAGGTTGTTTAATGGAACAGATATGTCTTTAGTCTTTTTTTAAAGATTTCTAAAGATTTGATAGATCTTAGCTCCAGCAGCAGAGCATTCCAAGCTCTGGGACCAACAGAAAAGAAGGCTGAATCGGTTGCTCTGACAGTGTTGCACTTAGGTTCAGATAAGAGGAACGAGTCATTGGACCTAAGTGCTCTTGTGTTGATTCTTATGGGTAATAGTTGTTGTAAGTAGCCCAGCATTTTCACAGAACTGCACTTATGGACAATAGTCAGGGTATGAAATAGAACTCTAGCGGCCACAGGCAACCAGTGCAGCTCACGTCTCGCTAGAGTAACATGATCTCTGTGTTTGAGTTTCATAACGGCTCTAATAGCCCCATTCTGACAGATTTGTAGCCTGTTACTTTCAGATTTGTTAATTCCCATAAGAAGGCTCGACCAGTAGTCTATTTTAGAGCCTACTATTGCTCTCGCAATAGTTTCTGCATTATCCTGAGAAATGAGAGGCCTTAGATGTGTTAAAAGTTTAATGTAGTATGCACAGGAAGAAACAAAACTACTAACATGCTGTTTCATCGACAGATGTTGATCAAAGGTTACTCCTAGAGTTTTTACTTTTTTTAAAGGTTTGATCGATTCATCACCCAGCTGGAAATTGTCGTACTGTGAGCCAAGTTTAATAATGGTATGCGGTGAGCCAACTACCAATAGTTCGGTCTTGGATTTGTTTAGTGCCAGCTTGTTATGAACCATCCAGGTTTCAATAGTAAAGACTTTATTAATGGCAATTTCATCCAGTCTGTGAGACCCGAGAAGCGGGATGACGCATTGAGTGTCATCTGCATAGTTGGTAAATATAATATTCTCATGGTCTAACATTGCGAACAGGGGAGCCGTAAATATATAGTAAAAGCAGGGAGAGGTGCAGGCACCCTGCGGGACACCACAGGTAGTAAGAATGGGCTCAGATTCGGCGTTGCCTTGGAAGGCTCTGCTAACTCGGTTGCTGAGAAATGACAAAACCCATTTGCATGCTAGCGGGGAGAAATTAGCCACTTCAGACAACCTGGTGGCCATGATATCATGGTCCACCAGGTCGAAGGCTGCGGAAAGATCTAGCAGCATAAGCAGAGAAGCCTCCTTGTTATCCATACGAGCCATCAATTTGGATTTAAGTTCCAGCAGTGCGGTTTCTGTGCCATATCCAACTCGGAAACCTGACTGATGGTCATTAAGAATGGGATATGACTTTAGGTGCTCAGCGATCTGTATGTATGCCACCCGGTCCAGAATCTTAAGCAAAAATGCTGTGTTGGTGATAGGGCGGTAATTGTTTGGCATGTCGACTGGTAGTCCATGTTTCTTCAAAATAGGCATGACCCAGGATTTCTTAAGATCCTGAGGGACCGTGCCAGTAGAAATAGAGGTGTTAACAAATTGGCATATGGCAGTAATAAGAGAAGGGGCAGAGGTCTTAATTATCATAGTGGTGTGCGTATCATTTTTACATCTTGTAGGCTTGAGTTGAGTGATAATGATGTCTAAGCCCCTTTCTGTTATGGGGGTGAGATTAAAAATAGGAATAGTTGGTGCTCTTTGAAAGGACCATTCTGAGGGAGTAGTCATAGTACATTTTAAATTGTTACTTTTCTCAAATATATTCACCTTGATGTTGTCTAGCTTTTTATGCATTGCTTATTGCATGACATTGCACCAAGTAGCATCATCGGCGATGGATCTATCTGGGATAATGTTGTTAGTCCTTTCTTGTTCTTTCAGGATGCGAAAGAGCCCTTTAGTATTATGCTGGGCGTTTTGTATTCGGTCATTAAAGAAGCAAGATTTTGCTTTGATAATGGCCTTTTTATAAGTTAAAATATTGACTTTATATTTGTTGAGAAGCAGTGGCGTACTATCCTTCTTCCACAAATAGTATGATTTGGAAGCAAGAGATTTCAGAGACTGAAGCTCAGGGGTAAACCATAAATTATGTTTAATTCCGGATTTAATCATCTTCATCTTTTCAGGTGCAAGGATTCGAGCAACATTTTCCAAGTTGGAAGAGATCCTATTTTCTAGATTTTCCGGAGAATCAGATATAGGGTCAGTTCCAGTGTTGAGAATGGATTCTACCTTATTCACCTTGATGTTTTTTAAATTATGGTGCGGTACCTTAATTGGGTTTTGGCATTTACGTTTAATAGGAAAGTCTACTAAAATGTCAAAATACACAAAAAAGTGATCCGACCATGGGCAGGGTGAGAGTACTATGTTGCTAATATTAGTTTCGTGGCTCGCAACCCAGTCCAGAGTGTGGCCTAAACTGTGTGTAGCCTCTTGAATCCATTGTGTAAATCCTAGTTCCTGTAGTGCTTTTTGCATTTCCATAGCAATTTTATCATCTTTATGGTTAAACCATAAATTAAAATCACCCAAAAGCAGATATTTCGTGTTAGCTTTGATGTTGGCAAGTAAATAAGATGAGAGATTTTTTACAAAGTCGTTTGTTATGTGTGGAGGGTTATATAATAGGAGGATATTTAGAGTACTTTCTGCATTCAACGTAGTTTTGATGCATAGGGAATCTACCCCATCCATTATGAATTTGCTACTTTCCCAAATGTTAAAGTCTAATCTATGTATAATCGCAACGCCCCCACCCTTACCATCCTTTCTATCACATCTAACCATGGCATAACCAGAAGGGATAGCAAAATTGAGTGAGGGACCAGCTGCTGAGTGTGCCCATGTCTCGGTGATGGCGCATATATCTATATTCTGCTCCTCAATATAAGTAGCAATCTGCACCGCGTGTTTAACCAGTGACCTAGTGTTAATGAGTAAGGTTTTAATACTATTATGATAGATAGGTGATTTGCCTCGGTCTAATTCATAGGATATATCTGCCTTAGGAGAAGAGATGGTATCTATATCTGTGAGGGTGGTGGGAAAAGGATGGAGGTTAGTGCTAAGTAAGGCTTTAGTGCAAGAATTGGTTTCCATAATAGCAGTGTCCGAATCTCTAGTAAGTGTGCATTCAGCTATAGAAGAGACAACAGGGTTTTCTGGTGAGTATATACTCCTAAGGTCTGATAACACAACTTCTAAATGCGTAACTTTTGCTCTAATGTGATCGGTGATGATATTATGTTTCCTTAGCGTACCTTGAGCTGCCTCAATTGCAGGGAGTGCTTCCAATATCCCCATGTCAACGACTAAATGCGGCACAACCAGAAGCCAGCACAGTGCAACGTGGCTAGACGCGGACTAGCGCAGACTAGGCTTGACCCGTGCGCGCAGGCGCGTACGCGCTCGTGCCGGGGTCGGAAAGAAATGCACGTCACAGAACTACAAGTCTACTAGGGAAATGTAGTTCAATGCAAAACGTGCGAGCCGAGCATGAGTGAACTCCCCAACACGTATACACACACAGAATACTTTCGGAATATGCTGTGGTCAATTTCTATAATATGCACAGTCCTCACACCAAGTAGGAGCAGGCAAACAGTTTCACTGACTAACAAAGGTTAAAAAAGATATACGAGTTCTAATGCAATTTCTGATCAAGTACAGGCTAAAATAGACACAATAAAATATGGATAGTCAATGCGAGCCGGGTCTGGGCGGTCCCTTAAATACCTTAAATACATCAAACAATAACACAAACATGTCTTTCTTCTATACATAGGCATGTAAAATCCGTGTTTATGCTCTTTCATGTCTTCATAAGTGACTTACTGGGCCTCATTCCGAGTATGGCGGTAAGGGATACCGGTCACCGTTAACGAGACAGGTGACGGTAATCCCTTACCGCCACATTCCGAGTTCCCTTTGCGCCCTCGTCCTTAACGCCTGCTTTTAGCTGGCGTTAGGGACAAGGGGGCAAAGGGGCTTTTTAGCCAATAACGTTGACCGTAAAGTACGGTCACCGTTATTTGCAATTTCGCCATTCCCATCGAGTCCTTTGGGGGCTCATTTGGGAATGGGGAAGAGCCCTGGGGAATGGGAAATTACCGCCCTGGTCAACTCGGAATAGGGCAGTAATTTCCCATTCCACCAGGGCGGTGCCGGTACGGGTCCGGTGCCGACCAAGGCGCTACTACCGCCATTGGTTAGCGCCGGACTCGGAATGAGGCCCACTGTGTCTAAAAATGTTACTGCACTCTCGGGGCTTGCCTACTTTACCTTCTGATTCTGGACAAACTCATCTTTATTTTACTGCTAATATACAGGCAGGTTTTCCAGGCCCCACCTTCTTTAAAAGTTTGACTATGCTGAATGAATCCTTAACCTTTTCATATAACAAAGAAGTGTTCTGTCCTACCCCATATCTATCCTTCATCCTTCATCTTTTCATTGACCTTATCTTCATATCTCGGGTACTCCATGAGTTTCCCTTAATCATTCTGGAAGTTCCTACCTCGAGAGTCTTCTTTCTTAATGAAAGAATGTAAAAATGTCAAAAGCTCATATTTGTCACCTATCGTTTTGCTTGCTCGTGGCAGGAACAATGGTCCCACATTGCCTTCTATCTGGCAATGACCTTATCCTGCTCACTTATAATGGCGAGTCCCCCCTCTGACCGTGGGACTGCTATTTTTAAGGTCGATTTCGCCGCATCACTAAGTTTGATGCCCGAAATGTTGGGAGGTCTAAATCGACTGCCTTACTTTCTTACTCCTTCAAAGCTTTCTACAAGGCTAAACTACATGTATCACATTTCTCCTCATAAATATTTGCTCTATCTCCCCTATTGCCATATTATTTTCTCATCATGTATAACCCTTTGTTTCATCATCTCTTAATCAGAGTCAGTCTATTTAAAGGACAACAGCTCCTCAGGTTTTACACTGCACAAGGCTTTTTTCATGCCATATAACCGTGTACTATTGAAATGATCATCTTTAGCCTTCCCCTACGGGACTTCCTTAGCTCTCGTGTACTAATAGCCTTTGTCGATCTCGTCCCCAATGCTTTTTGAGTCTGCCTTATCCTTCAAATTTGTTCTTGACAGATCTACTTATCAACTCATACGTGGGTTTAGGATTCATTACTTCTTTTTACATACAATCAATGCTGTGTGCTCTCCTGTCCTCAATGCTCCTACCATTGAGTCTGTGCAAAATCTTACCACCCATTCATTCATTCTATATATGTGCTAGCCCACCAGTTTTGTCTTTTTCTTTCTTACTATCCCTTTTATATCCTGTCTTATATCTAAAGATATTCTCAGCTATTATCCCTATGTTGTTGTTTCTCTCCTTGTCTCTTAGGACCTTAGAGTTCACATCTTTTTCCCAGTATGTTTCTCCGTGCCCTCATTGCTGCTTTGTGCAGGCGACTCATTACGCCGGTCTACTATATCCTATTACTGCCTTTTTTTTGTGCAAAGTTTATTTCTGTCTTTTCCAAACATTCTAAATAACATGAAGATCAACAACAGAACAACATTTTACAGGACATTATTTTTTATTTTTTTTTGTAACTTTTTTTATTGACATTTTGTTACACATAACAATTAGGCAACAAACAGCATCTGGAATAAATCAGATATTTCGTGTCATATCAGGCCAACAAAATAAACAGTAAAGGGGGGGAAATACAGTAAGGGCTACAAGGCAAACAGGTGGGATAACAACACCGGGTAGGGAAAAAAAAAGAGGGAAGGGTAAAACAAACCAACCAATTATGTGTTGTAGTATGGATTCACCTCACTCTCTGTCAGCATTGTCTGTTATACAGGTATTGGTGCAAGTCTCTGGATCTATATTGCCATTTAGCAAGGTTAAAGATGGGATGCATCAGTTATCTGGGGTTCATGGGGGTTTATCATCTGAGGGGTACAATGCAGAGTTAACCAGAGACTTCCATGCCTCAAAGAGGAGGCCCACTTTTCCACCATCCACATCAATGGCCTGACCCCATGCAGTCGTTTCGCCAGTGCCTCAGCGTTGCATTTCTTTCAACCACACCTCAAACCTCGGCCCCTCATTTGACTTCCATGCCATAGCAATACATCTCTTACCCAAAATGTAGGCCAGGTCCATAAATCTGGAAATGTGTTTATGTTTGCTAGCCCTGGTGTACATCCCCAGAATGCATTCCTGCTCGGTCCATTGGTATCTGGTGATTCCAGCATTTACACATATGAGTTTGATCGCATTCCAAACTCTTGAACGTTCACACACTCCCAGAACATGTGCATCAAGTAAGTGCCTGAACTGTCGCACCGAGGGCAGTTAGACATTGCATCGTTGTTAAACTTAGCGATCCTAGCCGTGGTCAAATGTGTGCAGTGCAGAACATTAATCTGTAGGAGTCTGAACCTTGCATTGCGTGAAACATGTTTGCCATGGCCAAGCACCCACTGCCATTGCTTGTCTGTGAAGGCTGTACCCAGGTCTATCTCCCAACTGGCTCTAAATTGTGTATGTTCCATAAGCGTGCTATCAATGAGGGCCTTGTGCAATCGGGACACTGGCCTCCAGCCACTTTCCAGCTCATACATAAGCAACAGGAGTGCATTTGGTTGGGGCTCTGTTGGCCAATCTGGCCAGGCGTATTTGGCACATTTAGTGATCCGCATGTATCTCAGGAATTGCCCTTTAGGGAGGCCCTCCCTTTGGACAAGGTCTGAAAATTCCCTATGGGTACCGCCCTCACACAAGTCCCCCCATGTTACAGTGCCCACTTCTTCTCAGCGGCGCACAATCTTAATTTCATCGGGGTCCCTTTTGTCGCCAATCAATGTAGGTCTGTGCGGTGAGTAGGGGTGTGGGGTCTTCAGGAATTTTAATGTCCTCAGCCAGATTTTCCTACCCACTGATAATAACAGCGGCTGGGTGCATCCTATTACTGCCTTGAGCTCCCTTAATGGGTACAAGCCCATCCTTCTTTTCATTATCGCCATCTGTTTTAGGCGCGGCAGATGAAGCGGAAGGTTCCTCACCCCCCTCTGTGCCTATATTAACTATTTGATCACTAGGAGGCGGCTCATCTTTTACTTCCTGATCTATATTTTTAAAAGCGCTGACTCGCTAGTCGCTTGTCTAACTTTTTTCTTGCATATGCATTATGCAAATATGTTGTCCTGCACTGCAGAACTGCCTTTAAAAGATGATCCCTCTTGCGGTTATGACATGCATTTTTCATCTGCGGTTTCTTTACCTTATTCCTCAGTGTACTATCTATGCCTAAAATGTGTGTATTTTCAACAATGTATAAGCAGAGTAATATCCTCCATATTTGACATGTCACTCCTTGACTGTCCATACTCACCATTTACTCTATGAAAAATTCAACATTACTTATTCAATGGAAAACAGCATAATATGAGCGTGCACCATCGTTGCAGGCTCTAAACCCTCTATTTGTCACATTTTTTACTTTAATCTGTTAAAAAAACCATCATTGATACAAATTCATTTTTAAATACACTCTTAGTTCCTCGAACTCTCGCGTTTCTCCTCTTTATTTTTATCATCTTAATCTATTATTTCATCATTATTACACAATCACATAAAACAAACAAACAGACATACTCGGCTGGCCACATGCATTTAGTCTTATCTCATAGGACTCAATTTACCCCTAAAAAATACTCCATACGGAGTGTGAACAAACTTCATTAGGTTTGCCTTTAATGAAACCTGCTTCCTCTTTGGGATTTTAGGTGCTGTTCCTTAATTACGCTCTTTAAAGCACAGGTACTGGGTAAACTCTTTATCGTTGCTCCTCCTCACGATACTTTTTAAATTGCTTGGCCTCCCCTCAAGTCAATTTCTAATCATTTTTAACGCTCATCATTCCTCAAGTTACATCATCCCTACCTCCCTCTGTTAATTTATTTCCCCTTATCAATCTCTTTAACCACTGCCCATTCACTCTTTTGCCACCTCGTTCAATTTGTACTCACCATTCGTATTTTTTTGGCTTCCGATTCTCGGGTTGAACGCCTCTTCAGTAGCTTCTTCCAACCTTACGTTCGTTCAGCTTTCTCTAGACGCCGGGAGTGGTTTTCATGGAAACCGGGGAACCCATCTTATCCTAGCTTGTACAAGTCTTACTTTATTCAAAAACCGCTATCTACAGGGAGCTTCATGTACTTCCAGCCGAATGGCAGATGTTGTGTGATATTGCCGGGACTCCAAAGCTTACTTTTCTCGATGGGTATATCTAACCATCCAATCTCTGCTACAACGTGAACTGAGGTTCCTTCTCAGCCCTTTAAGATGGGATAGCAATACCTTAGAGATGGATGGTGGATGCAGAGTTTACTCAAACATCAATAATAGAAACAACTCAGGTAGTTGGTAAAAGGTACTGTTTTAATATCAATTATCTAAAACAGGAAGTACAATGGATATCAACAGACATCCCTCATAAGGATCTCTCTCGAGACTTCTCAACGCATTTCATGAAAAATTACATTCTTTTAGTAAATATTCGTCATTGATGACGTTTAACCTGCGTATTACTGACATCATCGTACGTGGCAAACTACGAAAACCTAATGGTGAGTGTGATAGGTTCTACAATGATCATCTACAATCCATACTCATTTAGGGCAGTGGAAGAAAATGATTCGCTCCTTAACATCAGGTGGGGCAACTAAGCCCTTCCCTTAAAATATGTCACTATGAACGTCACTAATTATACAACGTCTAATTGGCTATACAACTATAGGACCCTTGATCATGCGGTCCTCAATCATTGTTTACTTTCCAACCTCTGTCAGTATCCTCCCAACCTACGATGGCAGCACGCAGGCTGAAAGTCCAGGTGCAGATGAGTTTGTCTTACCCAGAGCTTCCCACCAATTAGCATATCCATCCATCATCACCTCAGTGGTCCACTGTCAATTAGGTCTTTGAACTCGGCCTTGAACATATTCTTTGCTCCAAAGAATTCAGGGGAGTGAAGGCACACTCTGCCCTCGTGTGTATGTGTGACCATCATGCTCGTCCAACGTCTCCTCCCCACGTGACTAGAAGCCACAAAATTGAGCTTTCAGCGTATTAAAACACTATTCTTTAATAGACCTCTGACGTCTTCCTCTTTTTGTCCATGCCTTCTGAACAGGAGCTTTGTTCTTTCACACGATTTGTATCCAATGTCTGTTTATTCCAGTCTGATAAGGCCTTGGCTTTTTGACTCATCCAACCTCGCCTTTCTGAGTTTCACCCTTGTTAATTCACTTGTTTTCTAACTGTGCCACACTTGGAAACTGGGAAAAGTGGGCTTTGTTCTTTTGCTCAGCACTGCTATCGTACGTGGCGAAAAAATCCATCTTCTACTGACTCCAATATATATACATGTATATGTTCATGTTGGCGCCTGCCGCAATCTATTCACTACTTAGCTAGCCTTTAAGAATACTTCATCTGCTTGAGTTTCTTTGCATGCGTATACGTGTAAAATATCTTGATCTTCTTCATTATGTCTGCAGCATAAGTTTCTTCATCTTGATCCCATGTAATTTATCTCGATACTCTCTTGATGCTTTAAAGAATTGTCTACATTCTCTAGTCTCTGCATCTCTTCCCTTACGTCAGCTTTGATCTGCATGACGGTGATGACGTCACCATTGTTCATCATCATTCAACCGTCCTGCTTCTTCCGGGATTTCATTCAGACGACCATCATATTGTCTTGTAAGCAGGTATGGTTTTCTCAATGGAAACCTTGCCTCCCAGATTCTCCTTGGCATCAGTATTTTCACTGGTACCGCATGTGTTTCACACTCCGGCATCCAACATACAGGTGCTGTGGGGGAGATGGTTGAGGTGGGGGTACTTAGCTCCTTCTCTACGGATTTGTAAGGCATACCTCCAGACAACCAGACAGAGAAAAACAATCCTCTAAGTAAACAGGCTCGGTGCACCTCTTTGCAAGGAAAACAAGATTTATTTTGTATACAAAAAGGAAAAAGTTGACAGAGGGTGAAGTAGAATCCAACTGCCACTGAGCTCTCGGTTATTTCAAAGCAGATATGGCATTATAAGGCCAGACACTGTCACTCCTGATGCACACAGTATACAGTGTTCATCCCCAACCCTCATTGACTACCACCTATATACATATTATCAATCCCCTATAGTCTCTCGGCCGATTGGCCACACTCTAATCTCCCCTTGCTCCCTAACATGTGGTCTGCTACTGTGCCACCTTGGGTTCCTGCTAACTGATTGGCAGGCCTCTCAGAACGTTATCTTCCCCTTGGGCCTATTCACATGGTGTGCACCTGGTTGTTGCCAAGAGCTCAGTAGATACCTATGAGGTCAAATTGACCCTCTAAAATAATGAAGTGCTTCTGTTGATCTCAGACATATGTGCATGCCCACCATGCCTCTCTGTCGTGGAGCTGAATTTGTTGGCATCACCTCTTTCTCCTTGTAGTACAAATCACGGGGTGTTACATTCCTTGCTCCCCCCTTATCAGCTGCCCCTCCCGGAGTTTCGCCTGGGCCTCTCGAGAGCCACACTAATCAGCTCAATTCTGATAGATTTAGTTTTTTCTGCTTGTGGGCATCTGCCAATTGAAATGGGATATCCATCCTTCTCAGAGGCGCTAATGCTCCATATTTATGCTGGGTCTTTTGGCAGCTGACGACCTTTTCCCCGGCTCTCATGAGCTTGTTCTTCGGGATGGACGCAGCCCTGCCAATGCTCGGCCATTCACATTCCTTTCTGGTTTTTCAGGCCTGCAACACAATACAATTGTCTACCGGGCCCTGAGGCTCTATGTTCGGTTTCCCTGCTGGGGCATGGGATGGGAAGGTGATTCCGAATGTATTGCCAGGCTATGCTGCTACTGTCGCTATGGCCCGCGGCAGACTAGGACTCACTTCAAATATGGCGGTGCTTCAGTATTTTTCGCAACTGGGACCAGGGCCTACATTTACATTGTTATACACTATATTTCAACTATTGCACTTTAATACCACTTCTGCCCCTTGCCGGGGAACCTACTGACATTTCCCTAAGTGCTACATAACACTATTTTAGCTATTTCCGCTTTGTATTTTCTACCCCCCCCCCTACAGCCGCGCACATTCGTTCTCTCATGAACTAATATATTTTCCGTGGTCTAAATCGCTTGTAAGGGCATTAGAGCTGGACGTGCATCCCAGCAGTTGGAAGGGCGATTCTGACCCTGTACCATGTGCTCTGTAGTTTCACTAGATTGCCCTGACGGGTTTTCAAAACAGATGGGAGTAGGATACAGGTCCCCTAGATGCAGAGGAATGTCAAGAGGCGGTACCGGCCAGATTCTGTCTGATCCAGTTGAAAATACTGTATAGAACTTATTATACTAGAGAGGCAGCACTCAAATGGTGCCAGACAGAGGACTGTGACTGTTTACACTATTGCACTGCACTGGGGTCATTTGAAAAATCAGAATAATTGGCAGAAGATTATAAGGAGGGTATCAAAGGGGGGGTGTTGCAGCCCGTCCCCACAGACCCCCAAGTTGCTGTGTCTTTTTTCTTTTTTAAAACATATTTTATTGGTGTTTGGTGAGAAAATTTGTGTGGTACAAACATGAAAATTGAACAGTGAGGTGAACAGAAGAGAGAAAAATGAGGAGGGGAAAACAGAGAAAAGAAGGAAAGAACAACAAAAACAACAACAGTCTTCATGTGGTAGCGAACGTTTCGGTGGATGGGTGGGTCGAGGCCAAGTTCTAGTGCTTCATGAAGCGGGGGGTCGCATACAGGGTCTGTCAATTCAGGCCAGGTGCAGGGAGTTTGTTGCAGTGTGATGCTATGGGCTATCAGGGAGGTTTGTAGTCTGTGCTGAAGCGTATGTCTCTCAGGAGGGCCTTCCAAGAGTCCAAGGTGCCGCTCCCTGTGTCGCCGCATGATGTGGTTCCATCTTGCCAGGCTCTAGTTTCAGCTGCCGTCCATCTCTCCATCTCTTTTAACCAGCGTTTATGTCTGGGGGCCGATGGCGTCTTCCAAGCCATCGCGATGGTTCTCTTAACCAGGATGCATGAGATGTCCATTAACCTAACAACATGTTTGAATTTGCTGGGTCTGGGGTAATTTCCCAGTAGGCACTCGCCGGGAGTCCATTCATACCTCCGCATTCCGGTGTCCATGCAAGTCTGTTTAGCTTTGGACCATAGTGTCATCGCCCTAGTACAGGTCCAGAACATGTAGATCATATCCGCATTATCGTTCCCACACCATGGGCATGCTGGGGAGGATGTCTTGTTGAAGGAAGCGACCCTGTGTGGGGTCATGTATGTCCGGTACAGGACGTTTAACTGAATCTGGCCGAATCTAGCGTTCCTTGACACTTTTTTGGGGAATATTAACACTCTTTCCCATTCTTTGTCCGTGATTGGGGTCTCAAGGTCTGCTTCCCATCTTGCCCTCAGAGCTTCACCTTTAGGGTTGGGTTTGTCGCATAGTCTGTTGTAGAGCCTGGAGACTGGTCTCCAACCATCCGTAAGGTCATGCATCTCTTGTAGTAGAGGGTCTGGGGTGGGCTCCTCTGACCAGCTGTTCCATTGTTTCTTGGCGGTCTGCTTGAGGCGGTGGTACCAGAGAAAGTAGCCCAGAGGTATTCCTTCAATGGCCTTTATTGATTCGAAGTCCCTGAATTCCCCCTCCTCAAACATGTCACCCCATGTGTATATGCCGGCTTCTTCCCACCTCCTTGCTGTGGATAGGTCTGCCTCCGTTCTACAAGCGTCTGCCAAGATGGGATTATCCGGAGAGTACGGGTGTTTCACTCGCTTGATGTAGCAGGACCTGGCCTATATCTTCCTGCCTAGCTCAATTACCAGTGGGGTAACCGGGGATTGTCGTATGGGGTGCCATAGGGTTTCCTTGGGGATTACATTGGTCGAGGATTGCCTCAGTAATTCCGATTCAGCCGAAGGTTCGTCCGAGAGCAATTTCATTATGTGGCTTAGCTGGGCAGCCAGGTAGTATAACTGGAGATCTGGTAGCTTTATTCCTCCCTCTTTATGTGGCAGGGATAGGATGGATAGCGACAGTTTGTGTCTGTGAGGTCCCCACAGGAAGTCCTTGATGATTGCCTCCAGGTTCTTGAAGAAGGGCGGTCGGACATAATGACAAATGTTCACGAAAAAATACAGGAATCTGGGGAGTATGATCATCTTGACAATCGCAGCTCTGCCTACAATTGCCAGCGGGAGCTTGGACCAGAATTTTATAGAGCGTCGAAGACTCGTGGTTGCAACTTCTGTGTTGTGTTCATACGTAAGTAGCGGGGTGTGGCTCACATTGATCCCCAGGTACCGAAACTTGACCGGTTGCCACTCTATTCCTACAGACGGGAGATCGATTTCTGGTGTGCGGCGTAAGCCCGCCAGGGCGAACGCGGAGGACTTACTTCTGCTGAATCTGATCCCGGAGTATTTCGCATAATTGTCGAGTACCTCTAGCGCTGTTGGTGCGTTGACCTCGGGGTTCCTCAGGTATAGAAGAACATTGTCCGCGTATAGGGATATTATGTGGTGTACATTGCCACCTTGATGCCAGCGTCGAAGAGCTGTTTCCTAAAGTATAATGCGATCGGCTCCAGGCCCAGTAAATACAGCATGGGCGATAGCGGGCACCCCTGTCTCGTTCCCCTTTGTATTTCCCAGGCTGCTGATACCATTCTTCCCGTTTTTACTCTTGCCATTGGGGAATTATAGAGAACCTTGATCCACCTGATGAAGCCCCCTCCGAAGCCGAATCTCCTCAAGACCTCCCTAATCTATTCCCAATATATGGAGTCGAAGGCCTTGATAGCGTCAAGCGACAATACCGCCAGGTCTTCATCTCTTTCGTAAGTTTCGGCCATTATGTGTTATAGCCTTCTTAGGTTAGCTGTGGTGTTGCGCCCAGGCACAAATCCGTTCTGATCTTCATGGATTATGGATCCCACCACTCTGGCCAGCTTGCTGGCCAGTATGGATGTGAGAATCTTAGCATCGTAATTTAGCATGGCCAGAGGGCGATAGGATTCACAGTCGGTGGGTGATTTGTGTGGCTTGAGCATGGGAATGATTATGGTCTCTTTCATGGTGTTGGGTAAGACCCCGTTTGTGTATGCCTCCTGGTAGACTTCGTGGAGAACTGGGGTGAGGATGGGCTTGTACGTTTTGTAGAACTCAGGTGGAAGGCCGTCACTGCCGGGGGCCTTGCTGGTGGAGAGCGACCTGATTGCCCCTTGCACGTCTTCAAGAGTGATCTCCATCTCCAGTTCATCTCTCTGCTGATATTCGGGGGAGATCTATCTCCTCAAGTGTATCTATAATGTCCTCCGTGGGAATTTGGGCCTCGTGGGCGTACAATTTGGAATAGAATTTGGCAAATGCGTCGTTGATCCCCAGTTTTGTCGTGTGGGATGTCCCGTCGGCGTCCCGTATCTCCGTTGGGAGGTGCTTGGGGTGTTCTCGCTTGCAGAGCCAAGCCAGTAATCTCCCCGGTTTGTCCGATTCCTTGTGGGATCTGGTAGTGTATGTGGTGAAATCGAATTTCTCCAATCTCTCCCATGCTTGCTGACATTCTACGCGAGCTTCCTTCAATTTGCTCTCGACCTCTGTGGAGTTGTCGAGGGTGGACTCTAGTCGAGAGATCTCTGCTTCTTGAGCTTCGAGTGTTGTCTTTAATTGCCTGCAAATTCCACCGCCCTTTGATATAATTTCTCCTCTGGTCACCACCTTCTTCGCTTCCCATAATGTGCTCCAGGAGGATACCGAGCCCTTGTTGATTTCCAGATATTCTTCCAATTTTTCGGCGAGGTCTTCCCTGAACTCAGGGTCTTCAAGTGCCGCAGTAGGCATCCTCCACATGGGGATCGGGGGTCTGGGTCCCTTTTGTTGCCATAACATGGTTAGTGGGGAATGGTCGGAGATCGTTCTCCCCAGATATTCTGTGGCTGCGGCTCGTGGTGCAAGCCCCTTGTCAATGAACAAATAGTCAATTCTTGTATGGACTCCGTGCGGGGCTGAATAGTGGGAGTAGATCCTTTCGGTTCGGTGGTGTTCCCTCCAGATGTCCACCAAGTTGAGCTGCTCAAGTGTTTCCTTCAGGGCACGGGTTGTGAGGTTGCTCGGGTGGGGAGGAGGTGATGATCTGTCCATGATTGCATCTGCGACACAATTGAAGTCCCCACCCCATATAAAGGTGCGATCCCGGTGCTGAGCCAGCTTCGTGATCATTGTGGTGAGGTGTGCTGGTATTCCGTGATGTGGGAAGTATGAGTTAGCCAAGCAGACCGGGGTCTGTTCCATTGTGCCCCAAATCACTACATATCTCCCCTCTTTGTCTAGTTCACAACCCTCCATTTGGAAGGGCATGTCCGGGCTTATCCATGTTAGCACCCCTCTCGCGTATTTGGAATAGGGGGACCCTCTCACAGTCCCGGCCCATCGGTCTGCAATCTTGGACATGGCCTCCGTCGTGAGGTGGGTTTCCTGCAGCAATGCAATCGAGACTTTCTTTCTTTTGAGATAGGATTCTATGCGATTCCGTCTGAGGTATGAGCCCATGCCCCTCACATTCCATGTCATCACGGTGAGTTGTGCCGCCATCGGGTCCGAGTTTCGGGTCTGGCACAGGACTCCGTCCCTAGGGTTTGGCACTGCTTTAATCCGTAGTGAGCGGACTGCAGGGGAGAAGCTGCTGGTTCCTGAGCTCTTGGGTCAAATCTTGGGTCTGTCCCGGTTTTTATTAGCAAGAGAACATTGAAGACTGTGTAACTATTGAAACTGATAACAGAACTCAAACTGGTGCGCCCAGCGACTACAACATTGTCGCAGTGCTCAGGCGCTCTCGAGCCGTCGAAGCCCATCCGGGAGTCAGGCGCGAGCTGGGTCAGGCGGGTGCCTGGCCCGACTGGATTCTACGCTGGGGATAGGGCTAGGGCCTGGCGGCGGGGCCGAACGAGGCCGTTTCCGTGTAGTAAACTGAGATTGGATTACCTTCTGGTTTCCGGCGTCTTATTTTGCTGGCTTTTTACGGTTACATGTAGGTTACTTGACCCCCAAGTTGCTGCTACCATAGTTGACAACATGACCCATTCCAACCTGTAGGTGCTTATTCAGTCCTACTTTTTTCTTTGCATTCTGGGACTTGTAGTCTGAGTTTTATAATGGGAAAAGTAGAGCTACAAATCCCAGAATGCAAAGAAATAAACCAGGACTGGATAAGTACCTATAGATGGAAACAGGTTATTTCAGCAAGTATGTGTTACTGTGTATTTGGGGTGATAGAACCTATTTGAGATATGATAAGCTGTTTATTTCAAACGCCTTGATCATAACAAAATAGAATATTGCTATGCTATGGGAGGGGGTGAAGGAGGCCTCTAATATGTCCAAGTTGGTGTTGTACAAGGACAGATGCATGGCAACGGAGGAATAGGTGTACAAAGAAAGAGGATGCGCTGACAAATTAATTATGCAACTTTGTGCAACAGGCATTTCTTCTTTCGACACAGAATGAGATGTGTTTTACCTACGACTCATTATGTGATATTATGGGGAAATGTGACTGTGGTGTGCCACCCCTTTTAGGATTATGAGTCCCTCCCAGGGCTCATGCTAATGTCACATACTGTGACCATGTGACTCACGCAATAAAAGGGATGAGCAGTTTCCCGCTTGTCAGTCGAGACCAACTGACTCCTGCATGCTGTGTCATTTTTTCTGCAGCGCAATGATGCCGCTGCGTAGAAGGCAGATGGGCCTTCCCTGCATGGCCCTCCAACAGGACAGTGCCCCTGCTGTCCCTCATGTCCCCCACTGTGTATAGCAAAGCCCCTGCCAGGTAACTCTGAGTCTGTGTCCCAGAGCCCCTGCTGGGCAACTCTGGTTCTGTGCGCTGGCCTGGGTGCTCCTGGTCATGGTGCGACTGTGTGCCCACGGTCCATAGGGTGATTCCTGCACCGAAGTATGTCGGCTGGGTGCCCCCGGCAACTGCATGCCTGGACCCGGTGTCTCCTGGGTCTCGATATAACAATGGCGACGTGTTGTTCGAGCCCCTGTGATCCCCCAACAATGTGTAAATGTGGCATCTGCCGTAGAGATGAGGTGGAACCGCAAGGGGTGTTCGGTCGCCTACCGGCGACGAAGAAGGGGGCCCCGGGGGGACCACAAAGTGTTTCCCCCGGGGAGGTTTTTGGTGCTGCACACGTCCAGCAAGTGGCCGTGGGGGGCAGAGCGCCTCCCCGGGGTATTTAAGGGGCCAGGGAAGGTTCGGGAGGCAGGTGACGGTTGGACTTGGCGATTGTTTGAGTTAATTAACTCTCCTAGGTTATTAGTGTTATAGCGCAATTTTCTTTGGTTCTCCCTCTGCTAGGGGTATTTTTTCCCCGGATAGGTACCGGCTCGGGGGCGTAGTTAGCTAGGGAGCGGCTAAGTACATATTTTAGTGCGCTATCAGACTAGTCGTGCACGATGGTGGGCCAAGGAGCAAGCAAGAAGGGGCTGGTTGATGCTAGGGCTCTGAGGGAGGCCCTGGAAATCATCAGCAGGGCATCTAAGGCCCAGCGGGAGGGGGCAGTGGGGGAGGTCACGGACGAGGGGGAGATAAGCGGGGGTAGACCGCAGCGTAGAGCTGCAGCTGATGGGGCTCTCGCAGCAGTGGTGGCTTGCACCCCCGCGGTGGGGAGAGGGCAGGTGTGGGAATCCAGGGGCAGGAAGATGAGGACGGAGATAGACAGGAGGGCGTCCGGGGGAGAAATGATTTCGGGTGGGCAGCCATCTAGGGAGGGAGTGAATGATAGCCTTAGGGAAGCTGGGAGTGCTCGAAAGGAGGTGGCTCAAGGGAACCACAGCGGGGCCATTGATGGGGCGCAGAAGGGGGTGGCAGGGCAGAGGGGAAGAGGGGGTAAATACCTGCAGAAGAGTGCGGGTGGGAGAAGGAGGGAGAGGTCCCCATCAATGGAGGAGGATAGGGTGGGACGCAGAACGGCCCCCCCGGGGAGGAGGAGTGAGGGCGGAGGGCACTGCGCAGCCCCCGCTGGTCAGGTGGAGGTAGAGGGTTTTAGAACGGCCCCTCCTCGGTCAGCGCATGGAGAGCCTAGAGAGTGCAACACGGCCCCTAGCAATGAGGACTCCAGGGTGGAGGTCAGAATGCCTCGCCCAAGAGAAGAGGACCAGGCAGGGGTTTCTGCGGCCCCGCCGAGAAGACGTCAAAGGAGTGGCGGGGCAGACGCCCCGGGCTCGCAAGAGGAAGATCAACTCGACTGGGGCACGAGCTCGCAGCCACAATGGTATTTGAGGGATGATGAAGTTGGGTTGGAGGATTATGTGGGGCAGTGGGAGGTGGAAGGTTATAGGGCGGTAGGGGAAAGAGGGGAGGAGAGAAGTAGTTGGTGGTGGGATCTGGAAAGGCAGGTGCAGGGTGGTCAGGGGGCAAGAGTGCAGGGGAACTATTGGCTGGGTGAGTCTGCTGACATGTTTTGTCCCCGCAGTAGGAGCCCTCTAAGAAAAGAGATGAGGAGCATCGGTGTGGACGCTAGACCGCAGACCGCAGGCATGGAAAGAGGTGAGCGGGAAAGGGAATGGTCATCTGCATGGCAGAGAGGGGTCCCAAGAGGGGGGACGGGAAATGAAGGGCCTGGATTGCAAGGGTTAAGGAAAGACGTTGGGGTACAGGCCATTGGAGCTTTGGGGGTTGAGAAGGGCATTTGCTCAGTGGAGGTCCAAACAGACAAGGTGGTGGAGCCATTGGTGCTCGAGGGGCAAGCTGGGAAAGAAAAGGAGTTGGAAGTGAAAGGAAAAGAGAAAAAACTGCCAAACATGGGGATAACAAAACCGTTGGGGGCGCACTTGATGGCAGCAACCAGGGAGAAGATACAGGCGGGGGAATTTGTAGATGTTTTTAAATTGCTCCATAGGGAAGTGAGAGCTAAGGAGGGGTCTAAAGAAGAAGAGAGGGAACTGGCTTCGCGCCCAAGGGTACCGGTGACTATTGAGAATTGGACGTCGGCATTTATCATTTATGCCAGTGTTTATTGTGAACAATTCCCGGAGCGTTGTGTGGCCCTGCTTAAATATATGGACGTAATTAGGAAGGCTTTCACGAGTTTTGGGGGCTTTGCCTGGGTAAGGTATGATGAGGAATTCAGAGCGAGAATGGCGGAGGACAGTCAGGCGGTCTGGGGGGAGATAGACATGGATCTTTGGCTGCAATGGATGGCCCCAACGAGGCCTGCCCCGACATTGCACACAGCAAGTGGGCTGCCGGTGCCTTTCCGGCCCTTTCTTCGTCGCCCCGCCCATGAGGGGGTGGAGGGAGGAGGCAGAGGGCAGTCCTCAGCAGCATGTTGGACATTTAATAAGGACGGCTGCACAAGGACCCTGTGTAGGTTCAGGCATGAGTGTAGCAAGTGTGGAGGAAAACACCCTCTTACTCAGTGTTTCCAACAGGGAGACAGGGGGAGGCGGAGAGGTTCAGGTAGAGGGGTTGTGGGGAAAAGCTTCTACGCCAATTAAAGTGGGGGTGCTGCAGAAATGGTTGCAATTTTATCCAGACAGGGAAGGGGCGAAGATTTTGAGTGAGGGGTTTAGTCAAGGTTTCAGATTGGGGTACCAGGGCCCAAGGGTGCGCCGGTGGGCTGAAAATCTGAAGTTAGCCAAAGAAAATGTTGAAGTGGTAAGGCAAAAATTGAGCAAAGAAATAGCGGCGGGAAGGATTGTAGGGCCATTTGATGACCTGCCGGGTGACTTAGTTATATCCCCACTGGGGGTGGTGCCCAAGAAAGCTCCGGGGGAGTTTCGATTAATACACCATTTGTCATGGCCGGAGGGCATGTCAGTCAATGATTTCATTGCCCCGGAAGAATGTGGGGTTGTATATGCAAGTGTTGACCAGGCAGTGGAGCTGGTAAGGAAAGAAGGGTGGGGGGCCTTCATGGCCAAGTGTGACATCAAGGCGGCTTTCAGGTTATTGCCGGTGCACCCGGAGGATTTTTGGTTGTTAGGTTTGCAGTTTGAGGACCGCATATACATAGACAAAGCCTTGCCAATGTGGTGCGCAATTTCCTGCGTGCTGTTTGAACGATTCAGCTCCTTCTTACAGTGGGTCTTTTCATTTAACTCGGGTTGGGAGAGTGTGCTGCACTATCTGGATGATTTTCTGTTCATTAGCGGGGCAGAAAGAGAGGGGGAGTGCAAGGGAATGCTAAAGTGGTTTCAGGAGCTAATGGAGCTAATGGAAGATTTGGGTGTGCCATTAGCGAAAGACAAAACAGAAGGGCCTGCAGTGGTGTTGACATTTCTGGGAATTTAACTGGATTCAGTGGCCATGACCTCGCGCTTGCCGCACGACAATGTGAGCAAACTGGTAGTGTTGCTGGAGAGGGCGGTAGGGGCCGAGAAAATGACGCTGGTTGACATGCAGAGATAGGTAGGGCATTTGAATTTTGCATGCAAGGTGGTGGCCCCAGGACAGACGTTTTGTAGGAACATGGCGAGGACTATGGCGGGAGCAAAGTGCCCACATCATCGGATAAGAGTATCGGGGGCAGTGAGGGAGGACTGCAGAATTTGGCTGCGTTTTTTGGAGAATTTTAATGGGGTGTCAATGTGGTTGCGGGGAGACCCGGTGACATGGGAAGTACAGATATTTTCGGACACAGCAGGAGCAGGAGGTTTCGGAGTATTTTGGGGGGGAAAATGGTGTGCAGAGAAATGGCCTGATCTGTGGTTGAAGGAGGGAAGGAGTATAGCATTCCTTGAATTTTTCCCATTGCTGGTGGCATTGGAGTTGTGGGGGAAGGATCTGCAGGATAGGAAAGTGAATTTCAATGTTGACAATGTATGCGTGGTCCATGTGGTAAACAGGCAGTCAGCAAGGGATCAGAGGGTGGCAAGACTCATGCGAGAGTTTGTGCTGCGATGCATGGAATGGAATGTGGTGTTTAAGGCAACACATGTGCCGGGGAAGGATAATGGCATCGCTGATGCATTATATCGTTTTCAATGGCAGAGATTCCGTGGATTGGCTCCAGATGCAGATCAGGAGGGGCAGCAGATTCCGGAGGAGCTGTGGAAGATAGGAAGATGAGAGCGCTGGCTTTGGTGGAGGGTTCATTGGCCGGGGCGTCTAAGGAGTCATACAGGAGGGCCTGGGAGGATTTTATTGGAGGGGGAGCGCGTAGTTGGAAGGGCAGATGGAAGAGCGGAGGAGGGATGATGTCATGAACTTCCTCCTGAGGTGCATGGACAGGGGCTGGTCAAGAGCAACTATAGCAGGGAAGTTAGCAGGGATTGCTTTCTACGGGAAATGGTTCTGGGGTTTTCAGCCAAGTGGGGGGAAATGTCGAGTAGGATGTTGGAAGGATGGGCAAGGGAAAGTAAGAGGGACAAGGACAAGAGGAGGCCGATATCGGCGGAATTGCTGCAGAGGTTGGTTAAGGCAGTGGGGGGAGTTTGCTGGTCGGTATGGGAGGGGGAGCTGTTTGCGACCTGTTTTACTTGGTTATTATTCGGGGCTTTTCGGGTCTCAGAGTTGGTGGGGGGGAAAAGGGGAGTCTGGGGGATTGCAGTGGGAGGATGTGCAAATTACAGAATTGGGTTTGGACATCAAGATTAATAAGTCTAAAACGGACCAAAAGGGAAAGGGTTCTTGGGTTTTGTTGGGTCAGGGGAGCAAGGACTTATGCCCAGTGCAGACAGGCAGGTTGTGGAAGGAGCGGTGTGGGGGTAAGACAGGCTTGGTGTTTAAGCATGAGGATGGGACGCCGGTTTCAGCGGCACAAGTATTGGGGGTATTGCAAAAGGCGCTGGTAGTGGTAGGAGAAAAGGCAGGGGATTTTGGTACACATTCATTCAGGATGGGCGCAGCATCGGAGGGTAATAGGTTGGGTTTCTCGGAGGATAAGGTGAAAAGTTTGGGGCGTTGGAGGTCTGGGAGATACAAGGGGTATGTCAGGGAGTTTCAGAAAGGGGAATTTTGAAGGAAGGTGGCAGGAGTTTTGGTTGACAACAGCGTGTTGGGAGAATGTATTATTGTAGTAATTTTGTAATTTCTTTTTCAGATGCTGTGCGAAAGGAGGGGGAGTTGGCGCAAGTGTGGATTGTCAGCCATTCAATTGTTAAATGGGCTGGGAAAGAAGCGGAGAAAAGGGTTATGGGCAGGCAACTGGGGTGTAGCTATAAGGATGTGGTGGTAAAATGGCACGGGTTAGGGGGCGTGCGCTGGGACCAGTTGCTTCCTATGTTGGCAGGGTTGCGGGAACGTTACGGGGCTCCAGAGGTGTTGATTATTCATGCTGGAGAGAATGACCTGGTAAGGGATACGGGGGTGGCTCTGCTAAGGAAAATGAAAAGGGATTTAGTCTGGGTGCGGGAAATGTGGCCTCAAGCAGAGGTGTTGTGGACTAAGTTGTTGCCGCGGAGAGTGTGGAGGGGAGCGAGAAGCGAGGGAGCGATAGAGCGGGCTAGGAAAGGGATCAACAGAGAGATGGTTAAGTTTTGTGCTTCTGTGGCGGTGCAGGTGATGGATCATAAGGAAATAGTGTATGAAGGTTTCATGATCTTTAGGGAGGATGGTGTACACTTGTCGATTTATGGGAACAATCATTATCTGGCGGACCTGGGCTCTTGGCTGGGAGATTGGTTAAAGAGTTGGAAGTAAAGTAAAGTGGTGGGGGGGTGGGGCAGAAAGAACACCTCGGGGGAGGGTTTTTCTGGTGCCGGGGGCATGGCCCCTTTTGATGTGGGGGGAGGGAAGCACAATGGGGGAATGACACGGGAAAGGATGGGGTGGTGCTGTTTGCACAAGCGGGCCACCCCGGGGGAACAGGTATTGAGCCTGGAGGGGCATGGCCCCAGGGAGAAAGCGGGACGCCTGGAAAATGGCTAAGGAGACGGTCGTTAGTCTGTAAGGCCATGGAGCCAGGTAAGCGTTTAATTGTAAGCTTTGGCCTGTCACATTAAAGCGACCTTTTCCACTTTTAAATGAGTCTGGGTTTTTGTGCAGTAAGCCAAAAGGGGGTACCCGGGGGGAACGCAAAGCGTTTCCCCCCGGGGAGGTTTTTGGCGCTGCACACGGCCAGCGAGTGGCCGTGGGGGGCAGAGCACCTCCCCAGGGTATTTATGGGGCCAGGGAAGGTTCGGGAGGCAGGTGATGGTTGGACTTGGCGATTGTACCGCCCTCCCACCCCTTCATTTTGGTTTTGGTCCAGGGTATGGTTATTAAAAGGGGGGGGACCACAGCATGTTGGTTATGCAGGATTCTTTTTACATACCATGTCAAGTTTTTAAGGGGTTTTGTGGTGTCTGTTAAGGAGCGATGGGCTGGTAGTTTTGTGTGACAGGTCAGGGCATTAGTGAAGTTGAGATGTAAAATTTCTGTTGCTGATGTGGCAGGTCAGACTGGCTGCAGGTCATAGGAAGGGGGAGATTGGTGTAGAGGGGAGGCTGAGGGGTATTGAAGTGGGTCTGGGCTCCGGGGGCATGGCCCCTTTTGATGTGGAGGGAGGGAAGCACAATGGGGGAATGACACGGGAAAGGATGGGGTGGTGCTGTTTGCACAAGCGGGCCACCCCGGGGGAACAGGTATTGAGCCTGGAGGGGCATGGCCCCAGGGAGAAAGTGGGACGCCTGGAAAAGGGGTAAGGAGACGGTAGGGTCCAAGGGACAGTTAGGGAGGAAATGGCTTTATTTAATTATTTAATCGTTGGGGGAAAATGAGAAATGTGTAATTAGTTAATTGGTTGTTTAAATATTTCGTTAGTCTGTAAGGCCATGGAGCCAGGTAAGCGTTTAATTGTAAGCTTTGGCCTGTCACATTAAAGCGACCTTTTCCACTTTTAAATGAGTCTGGGTTTTTGTGAGTAAGCCAAAAAGGAAAGATTGGGAGAAGCTGAGCGGCCTTTGCCACTCGTGAAGAGGGAGCGCGATGCTGGAGGCAGCTCTGAAATAAAGAAAGTTATCTCCCGCCGGAGATTGAAGAGAGGTGTATGTGCGGCCAAGCCCCGGGAACCACCAGCAGCAGGGAAAGTCCACAGGCTGCACTGGAACCCCAGGGAAGATCTCGAGCTGCCCTTCGGTGAATGCTAATGTGCTCCGCGTCAGAGCAAAATGAAAAGTAAAGAGATCCATGCCAGCGCTACCCTTATGTTCCCTGGCTGCTGGCGGTGAAATGAAGAAGCTCTCCATTACAGCTCTGTGAATGTCGAATAAATGGGCCCCCTCTCCAGATCCCGGGCTATCGGCGGTAGATTGTGTGGCCGCTCCACATCAGATCATGGGAAATTAATTCAAATGAGCCCCAAGAAAGTGCGTGACCGCCTGCGCTCACCATATAGCAAGGCATAAAATAAGCAGTGGCGCACAGCAGTTCGCTATGCAATTCTGTAGGTTTACTAATTAAATTGACACCTGTGTAGCAAAGCTAGCTATTCAAGTTGCCATATTCAATGAAGGCATGCTCACCCTGTATTCCTCCCTTGACTTCAGGGCTCTCTCCACCCTCTTTTTCTCTGTTCACTGCAAACTCATAGGGGCTAATGGAGAGAGTGCAGCAATAATCATCTCCTCCACTCTTAACTGCCAAAGGCCTGTGTGGGAGTCCTAGGCAATAGTTTTCTTTTTCTAATAATTGCAAACCAGATGTAATCAGGATAATAATTAACTATATCCTATGTGACAAAGACCATTATGTGTTAACTTTATTTTTAAAAAGGCAGGCATGCAATTATTCCTAAAAAAATGTAAGTTGTTACATAATGCATACATACAGTATTGCTACTGTAAAACATTGCATTATGCTAGGTTATGGGTTCTAATACTGCACACAGCACTCTGGTGGATCTGTAAAGCAAGGAGGAGGGTGTGCAAGTTAGTAGGACTTAGCGGAAGAAAGAACAAGAGAGCTGTGATGTGCAGTTGGCAGCGTCAGTTTGGTTGTCACTGCTGAGCGTAGGTTTATTTTTCGGTTGGTAGCCACCATGTGATGTTGGGCGAAGCTACGTGTGGTTTGGTTCATTGTTGTGGTGGTGTAGTGATATGTGTGCATTTTGTTGTGCTGTAGACGAATGTCTGTGTTTAGTTCAGAGTTTGAGAAGTGTATGCAGAAGTGTGAGTTTTTAATACGGTTGGTTTGTTTGTTTATTTATTTGTAATGCTCGCCAGACCCAGAGGTATCAGGGCGCAGGAGTTACAAGGATGTGCAAGGCTTAGGCTTAGGTCACAGGAAGTAAAAAAACAATATAAAACAATAAATACACTGGGGAGCATATATGAGTACAACAGGCAAGTAAAGGTCGGTGAGTACAATGCGGAGCTAGCGAAAACCAAGTTACATGTTAACTGTGGGTAGATGGCTGGTCTGTAAAACAGGAAAGGGGCGCAAGAGCCTAATGATCGGTGGACTTAAGCCAGTTGATGTGATTAAATCTAAAGTTCGGGTAAGATTGGTCTTCTCTAATTGATAGAGGCAGGGAGTTCCAAAGTTGGGCCGCTTTCACGGGGAAGCTGCAGCCGTCAACCTTTGATTGCTTAAATCTGGGAATAGTGAGGCAGTTGGTGTTAGCTAGTCTCATAGGTCTACTAGATGTTCTTCTGCAGAATCTATCCATAAGATAACTGGGAGCAGCGTTGTTCAAGGCTTTATGGGTGAGGGACACAGTGAGGGACACAGTTTTTAGCTGGATTTTTGGGCGCCTATACTCAGATATGTGGGTTCGTCTAGTCACCGCGATGGCTGCTCTAGGGGCATTATTTTGGAAGATTTGGATCCTCTGGATAATCTATTTGTTGGCACTGATGTAGAGGGTGTTACTGAAGTCTAGCCTGGAGAGGATGAGGGCTCTGGCCAGGATAATACAACTGTCATCGGAGAGAAAAGGTTTGCCGGTTCTGATAAACTTACAAGTGTAGGCAGTGGCAGAGGCCATGGAGTTCACTTGTTTGGTGGAGAGAGTGGAATCAAGGTAAATCAAGGTAAAAACCAAGGGTCTTTACCTCCTTGGCCACCTTGATGAGGTTACCATCAATTATGAAAGATGAGTAATCCTGTCCTAGTTTATTGAGGTTAGTGGGAGTACCCAGGATGATGAGCTCAGTTTTGTCATCATTCAGGCATAGACCGTTGGTTGCCATCCATGGGGATGATGAGGTACACCCTGTTCACCAAGGCCAAATCCTTAACGTAATCCCCTGAAAGTGGGAGGAGAATCTGAGTATCATCTGCATAATTAGTGTAGGTGATACCAAGATGGTCCAGATAATTGAAAAGGGGCTTAGTGAATAGGTTGTGCAATGTAGGGGAGATGTAGGAGCCCTGAGGCACCCCAAAAGTGATGGGGATAGGGTCTGCTGCTGCTGAAGTGGAGAAGACCCTCATGGTCCTGTCACTTAGGAAAGACTCAATCCAGACTATGGCCTCTTTGGAGTAATGGGCGGCTGAGTCTAGGTGGCTGCATAAGACCTTGTAGTCCACGAGGTTAAATGCAGCCGAGAGGTCAAGGAGGAGAAGGAGGGTTGTTTTCCCCTTGTCTCTTAGCTCATCGACTTGGGTCTTCAGGTCGATAAGGGCAGTCTCTATTCCATGTTGGGGGTGAAAGCCTGATTGTTGAGCTCCCAGGAGTTGGTGAGTTTCCAGATATTTTTGGATTTGAAGGTAAGCAACCTTACAGAGTATTTTTAATAGAAAGGGTACTGTCGTAATGGGACGGTAGTTAGTTGGTATGAGTGGGTCGAGGGTTTGCTTTTTTAGCAGTGGGAGCACCCATGATTGTTTGAGGTTGATGGGGATGGTGCCCGATGCAAATGAGGCATTGATAAGTTTGGAAATAAAAGGGGCAAGTTCTCTTGCTGCGTCCTTTATAAACTGGGCTGGGCAGAGGTCACCCTGGCTATTATATGGCTTAAGTGAGAGAATAACCTTTTCTACCACAAGAATGGTACTTTTGGAGAAGTTGAACTGGGCAAGGGAAGAGTCAGATATCGTTTCCTTGGGGGGGAGGTCAGGAGTCATAACATTAGTCGGTGATAGGGAGTTTAGGGATGCTTTTCTTTTGGCTATTTTGTTTTGGAGAGTATTTACTTTGTAGGAGAGTGCCTGTTGAATGTCTGCGCACCAGGTTTTGTCTTTGGTGCAGGTGTCAGTTATCGGGTTTGGGGACTCTTAATTCCTTTAGGATTGTGAACAATTCCTTCATGCTGGAATTAGCATGAGAGATGCGTTTGTTGTAGGAATTACGTTTGGCCAGGAAGATTTCCTTTTTGTAATGGGATGAAATTTCAGCTAATTTGATTCTGTTAGCTTCAGAAAGGAGTGATCTCCAGGGGGTTTCGCAGTTCCTTTTTATTTGTGGTAGAGCTTTTAGCTGTGGGGTGAACCTCTTGTTCAGTTGGTTTTAGGTTTGCTAGGTCTAAGTTTGACTGGGGCAATAGTATCAAGCTTGGTAAGCCTAATTTTATTATATTCATTAACAAGCGTTCCTGGATCTAAGTTGTCTGCCAGTGAGATGAGAGTGGGAGGAATAGCAGGGATGAGTTTGTCGACCGTAATGTTCTTTTTGTTCCTTGTTAGGCAAGGTGGGGCAGTGGGGGCAGCTGGAGGAAGTGGTCTAGTAGTCATGAGCATGGTTAGTGGCAGTGCTCTTTCCTACCCCCGTTATTATGACTGTGGCCCATATCCATTCCCCGGTTGCAAATTCTGGTTTGCTGCAATTACCACTCCCACGGTACCAGGCAAGTGGAAAAAAACACCTACGTTTGAGATACCGGAGCAAGTAGAAAACACCCAGATTTGAGATACCTCGAAGGAACAGGAATGTCGTGGGTGATAACCGTAGATTAGCAAAGATAAGGTCAGAGCAGTATAAGTATCACTTGCATAGAGATGAAACTGCATGGGAAGGAGCTGTGCAAACACCTAGATGTTATCATTGTTTCCATGCATAACAGTAAAGTTTAGGTTAGTGTATCTAAATCTCAGTGTCAACTAAATTTCATCTTGTTGTGGAAGATTCATCATATTAACGAGTGAATAGATGACAATGAACATTGAAATACATGAAAATTACTTCTGGAGACATTTTTAAAAACATTGTATTACAACATTAATCAAATGGGTTGGTTTACTAATCAAGACAATTTTAGTTAGCAAATTCTGCTAATCAATTTTTGAAAACTAATTCATGCCTTCTATAGGAGCGGGCCCCACACCAGAGACCATGCGTGCCTGCACTTACCATGAAGGTGCTACCCCTGCAACCCTGGGCCTAGAAGCGGTGACTGCCAAAGGAACAAAATGTATGGAAAGGAGAAGGGGAGGAAAAATGGAGGGTTGCAGCTCCATGTGAGTGCTTGTGAGCCCTGCGTTGTAGTAGGTTCATGTACTGCTGCCTGGGGGAGACCTCCAAGTCCTGCTGTCTGACCCCACTCTTAATGGACTAGGTCGATGTGACCCCTGGTGCCCCCAGGTGTGGCCTTGCCAGCCTCTGAACTGTGAGCTTGACTGTCCGGAACTGATGCTTGTGCAACTATGAACTGGTCTCCTGCAGCTCTTATAATGCTTAAAATGGATTTAGGAACGTGCATTGTGATGCTGTGCGCCTGCATGTAATGTATATGCTCAAAGTGGGCCCAGTTAAAATGTTTATGTGAAGCTGTGCTGCTGCATTTTGTCAGCCTGTTTTACATGGTGCCAGTAGCTGACAATGGTGTCATTTAGTGGCTGAAGTTCCACTCACCCCAGGATAATAAAGGGTCTCTTAATATGTGGAAGAACTACCAATGTGCCACCGGCAGTACACCATCCTTACTGTCGCTCTCAACATTTACAGAATGCTGAGTATGTTCAGTATGTTTCATGGTTGTAACTGCCTGAGTCTAAGTGTGTGTGATTCTTTATTCTAACCAATGACTCCCAAATGGAGCCAACATTACTGTTCGTGACTTTTGGTTTATTGTGATGTCCGTTGATGTTGATTTTGTTTTTGTTATGAAAAAGGAGGAGTGTGATGTGCCACCCCTTTTAGGATAATGAGTCCATCCCAGGGCTGGTGCTAATGTCACATGCTTTGGACATGGGACTCACACAATAAAAGGGATGAGCGGTTTCCCACTAGTCAGTCGAGACCAACTGACTCCTGTCTGCTGTATCATTCTTTCCGAGGAGCGATGATGGTGCTGCGTAGCAGGCAGATGGGCCTTGCCTGCATGGCCCTCCAAAAGGACAGAGCCCCTGCTGGCCAACGCTGTCCTTGATGTCCCCCACCTTGTCTTGCAGAGCCCTTGCCTGGTAACTCTGCGTCCGTGTACAAGAGCCTCTGCTGGGCAACTCTCGTTGTGTGCACTGTCCAGAGGGCCCCCAGGCCATGGTGCGACCGTGGGCCCCCGGTCCAGCAGGGTGATGCCTGCACCGAAGTCTGCCGGATGGGTGCCCCCAGCAACTGCATGCCTGGACCCGGTGCCTCCTGGGTCTCGCCACAACAGTGATTTCTTACCTTGAATATGTTGAAAATATTGAGATGTGTGTTTTTTCCCTCCTTTTTTGTCCTGATCAGTTTTTTAGTTTTTGAAAACTTCATTAAAATTATTTTATTAAAAAAGAAAGAAAAGGAAGTGAAATCGATTTTTTTTATTTGGCTGATTTAAATTCAACCTTTCAATTTTAACAAAAAAGTTCATGTTTACACTTGTACATTTGAATCAATTAAGTATAGAGAGATAAATAAAATAAAATATGACGTTACATAAAAGAAGTTAACATACTTCATAAAAACACTCTTTTGTTAAAAACTAAATAATATGATATGCAGTGTCATTCAAGGTTATTACAGTAATACGTTGATGTGTTCAATTGATATATTACATAGTGCAACAAAATAATAAGGTGCAGAGGAAAAATGAAAATGAACATAAAGTGATAAGCCTGCTACATAATATTTCTTGTAAAGTAATTGTTTCATAAAGTGATGAGCCCAATACATTTTAAAGAACGATCTTTCAGCAGGAGCACATAATTTATCTTCTAGTTGTAAAGCCTCTAAGAAGTTTATTTTTGCAATTTTGACAGTTATCCGATTATTAGCAAAAATGTGAGGCCAGAGAGCCGACGTATGCACAACTTTCAATTGATTAAAACAATGCTTCAGATAAAGATTTCGTTTTTCCGCTAGCATGGTGCATTCTGTGATTATAGGTTGTAGGGTTTCTCATTGATTCTTGAGTTTACAAAATCGGCATATATTGTCCGTCAAGCTAATAATTCCTCATCTAGATAATATACGTTTGATTAGCCACAGATTAAGGGGGTAATTCATAGAAGTCGGCGCACAAATGGCACACACGGAGTGCGCGTGTGGCAGTCTGCGCCAGCCGCGTGCGCCAAAACCCATTCAGGCGCACAGCATGTTCATGGATTAATACATCCATAAGCAGCCGTGGCGCAGAGTGGCGCAGCGGCCCTGCGGCAGCGGCAGTTATGCCGCAACACCGCCCTGTGTGCCAAATACATCGCACAAATCCAGTACATGGCGCAAAAGCCAGTGGACCAGCATACAGCCCCCCAACCATGAAAAAAACGCGTGTAAAACTCCCCGCGCACGCCTCAGAATACACGTACCCTGCTCGCGCCAGGCTCAACGCGTGTAAATCTCCCCGCGCACCCCTCGGAATACACATACCCCGCTCATGCCAGGCCTATCGTGTGCAAAACTCCCCACGCATCCCTCGGAATACACGAACCCCGCTCGCGCCAGGTAAATTGCATGGAAAAAGTCCCTCAAGTGGTGTGGCCAGGGTGGATGGGCTGCCTGTGGGGCATGGGGAGGGTAGATGGGCAGCATGCGTGAATTTCGGGGGTGCGTGGGAAGTGACACACGCGATAGGCCCTGTGCGAGCGGGGTACATGTATTCCGAGGGGTGCGCGGGGAGTTTTACATGCAATGGGCCTGACATGAGCAGGGTACGTGTATTCTGGGGCGTGCGCGGGGAGTATTACATGCGATAGGCCCTGTGCAAGCGAGGTATGTGTATTTGGGGGGTACGCAGGGAGTTTCACACGCGATAGGCCCTATGAGAGCGGGGCACGTGTATTCCGAGGCGTGCGTGGGGAGTTTTACACACGATAGGCCATGTGTGAGCGAGGTACGTGTATTTGGGGGGTACGCTGGGAGTTTCACACGCGATAGGCCCTGTGTGAGTGGGGTACATGTATTTGGGGGGTACGCGGGGAGTTTCACATGCGATAGGCCCTGTGCGAGCGGGGTATGTGTATTTGGGGGGTACGCGGGGTGTTTCACAAGCGATAAGCCCTGTGCGAGCAGGGTAAGTGTATTTGGGGGGTACGCAGGGAGATTTACACGCGATAGGCCCTGTGCGAGCGGGGTACCTGTATTTGAGGGGTACGCATGGAGTTTCACATGCGATAGGCCCTGTGCGAGCGCGGTAAGTGTATTTGGGGGGTACGCGGGGAGATTCACACGCAACAGGCCCCTTGCGAGCGGGGTACGTGTATTTGGGGGTACGTGGGGAGTTTCACACACGATAGGCCCTGTGTGAGCGGGGTGTGTGTATTTGGGGGGTACGCGGTGAGTTTCACACGCGATAGGCCCTGTGCGAGCGGGGTAAGTGTATTTGGGGGTACGCAGGGAGTTTCACACGCGATAGGCCCTGTGCGAGCGGGGTACGTGTATTTGGGGGGTACGCAGGGAGTTTCACACGCGATAGGCCCTGCATGAGCTGGGTACGTGTATTTGGGGGATAGGTGGGGAGTTTCACACGCGATAGGACCTGTGCGATCGGGGTACGTGTATTTGGGGGTGCGCAGGAAGTTTCATACGCGATACTCCAGGCGAGAGCAGGGCACGCGTATTTGGGGTGTTGACAGGGAGTTTCACACGCTATTTGGCATCGTGGGCCCTCCCGGGCATGCGGTTCCCCCCTCCCCATGCCCTGCAGGCAGCCCACACCACAGGGGACTACCCTACAACCCTCACCATGCCCTGCAGGCAGCCCACATGGCACCATGTACTTGTGAGCACACGTGTGAGCCCCGACTCATGACCCCACCCATCCACCCACCCCCAGTGATGGACACCTGCCAGCAGGCCCCGACTCATGTCCCCCTGCACCCTAAAACACCCAGCAGTGACGGGCACCTGCCAGCAGGCCCCAACTCATGTCCCCCTGCACCCCCACCCACCCAGCAGTGACGGGCACCTGCCAGCAGGCCCCGACTCATGTCCCCCCACCCACTCACCCGCCCACCTTTGACGGGCACCTGCCAGCAGGCCCCGACTCATGTCCCCCTGCACCCCCACCCACCCAGCAGTGACGGGCACCTGCCAGCAGGCCCCGACTCATGTCCCCCCACCCACTCATCCACCCACCATTGACGGGCACCTGCCAGCAGGCCCCGACTCATGTCCCCCTGCAACCCCACCCACCCCCAGTGACAGGCACCTGCCAGCAGGCCCCGACTCATGTCCCTCCACCAACTCACCCACCCACCATTGACTGGCACCTGCCAGCAGGCCCCGACTCATGTCCCCCTGCACCCCCACCCACCCAGCAGTGACGGCACTTGCCAGCAGGCCCCGACTCATGTCCCCCCACCCACTCACCCACCCACCATTGATGGGCACCTGCCAGCAGGCCCCGAATAATGTCCCCCTGCGCCCCCACCCACCCAGCAGTGACGGGCACCTGCCAGCAGGCCCCGACTCATGTCCCCCCACCTGACACGTCATCACACCCCAGACCCATGGGCCTTATGGCCACCCAAATCCCACCCCAGGCCACCCCAGTCCAAACACCCCACATTGAATTCCCAAAGTCATGATAGAAAATACATAACCAGCATGCCCATGAATACATGTCCCTCAGACCCACACAATGGTGACACATGACTGTGAAAAACAACATTGTGACATGCACAAAACAACTGATAGAAGACCACACAAGTAAAGTAAAGAAAAAAAGCGTATTGAAGAATCAACGAAATGAATAAAACCAAATCACACAATAATGAAAAGAAATAATCCAAGTCCGGAATTCCAAAATTGATTAAAAAGAAATAAATGCTGCAACCATTAAAATTCAAAGTAAAATGGCTCCTATGGGTCTGTCTATAAACAAAAATCACAGTTCAAAAAAAGCAAAGTATTCCACCATGGGTCCAAGAAAATGAAATCCACATCGAAAACTATTTACAAAAGAACATTCAAGGGTCCAGGAGCCCAACAATCCAAAGGAAACCTACAAAAAACCCAACCTAATAAATAACTATATACAAAAAGGTGGGGCATAGTCCATGTGCCCCAAATGAAAGAAAAATAGAAAGGAAACCTAACACTAATGAACTATATACAATGGCAGCGGGCAAGTCCTACGGCTCACTTGTTGATTTCCCGGGCCAGGGCATCATCGAACTCCTGTTCAACGTCCTGGAGGCAGGCATGTTCCCTGGCCCCGAGGTCTCGCAGGGATAAAGCCATGTCCACCTCCAACTCCCTGCGAATTTCCTCGAGGCACTCAGCCCGTCTCAACGCCCTGCGCATGGAGTTCTCCGCCCTGACCATAGTGAGCCATGCCTCTTCCGCCCGCCGCCGCTCCGCATCTATTTGCCGGCCCAACCGCTGCCACCCGGAAGACACTCCCAATCCAGGGTCCTCCTGCCCTCTGGCCGATGCCTGCCCCACTGATGTTGATGGCCCCGAGCCATCATTGCTCCCACCTTGAGCCTGCTGCTGCTGTGCATGTGCCTTGCCTGTTGATGCCTGCACGTCCTCCTCCTGCTGGGGTCCAGTTGTTGTGGTGGCCACCCATGCTGGACCTCCGACTCCCGACTGTGGCAGGGATGTGTCCTCCACCAGCCTGGCCGCTGGGTCAGGGGCAGCTCCACAGGGTGGCCAGGTGATACATCGCCTGGAAGATGGCACGGAGGACGACTGGCGTATAGGGGGTTCAGTTGAGGAGGGGGTCGGTAGAAGGTCCAGGACACAGAGGAACCCAGCACTGGTGACCCGTCCTAGTAGTTCGACGCAGTCAATGAGGCATCCGAAATAACGTGCAGAGTCCTCACGAGAACCCTGCACGTCATCCCGGATGCCATGTTGACGCAACGCTACCCCAGCCAGGACAGGCTCAACACGGTCCCGGATTGTCACGTCAACAGGGAGAGGAAGGCCAGTTGTTGTTAGCGGATCCCCTTCCTGAAAACGGGTCTGGACAAAGTCATCCCTGCTGGTGCGGGATGATGCAGTCACAGGATCGGGGACAGGATTACACACAGACACTTCCGCGGCCACCTGTGCTGCCTCCTGTCACTGCCCCTGGACTGCACCACTAGCACCAGTGGAATCTCCTCTCCCGACCCCGTGTGTGGCCCTTCCACGGCCTCCTCCTCAACCAAACCCCCCACTGACCTGGATGACTCCGTGCCATCTTCCTCCATAGGCCCCTGTGGGTTCTCAGCTGTCCCTTCTGCTGCCGAGGAGTCCACCTCCGCCCTCCGCCTCTTGGACCTACCCTCGGAAGCTGCGGCCACGGAAGCGGCCCCAGACTCCTCACTCCCCGACGAGATGACAACCTTTGAGGGGAGCTGGGCCTTGCGTCTCCGGCTGGCGGTGGGATCCGTGCCGCTGTGCTCCACAGCACCGTCTCTGCCCTCTTCATCAGTTGATGCTGCAGACAGGGAGAGACAGAACACAGGCATCAAGGCACTGTACAATGGTCTGATACACACATGACAGTTGCACATGAGTGGCAGTGTGAAACTTCACACATGGCATCACACTCCCCAACACACATATCATTTGAACCCACACACATGCGCAAATTCACAGGAATGTTGCTGCAGGCAGCACCATCCATACATATACAACAGCATGAGCATACGGAGGTTAGCCTGACATCACATGCAACACGGGGAGTGCCAAACACATGCACACACGCTACCAGACATACATGCATCTGTACATCTCCACCACCTGTCGCAGTGAAATCATCGGCATCCATGTCACATCTGCCAATCAGCCTCCTACATGTCGGTGTCACATGCATCCATGGTGTATCACAGTACAACACATGTCAAATACACACACAGCATATGTACATTGTGCACATACATGAAGGTGGAACCAGCATCCATGTGTCACACCACAACCATGCCACAGTACATACACAGAAATCTAAACATGTGTGCACCCACACATGCATTTGGGCACCATGCATTTGAACACATACACCATTGATGTGCCTCACACATGACTGGACTCACATGTGGCAGGCTCATGTCCCTGTACATACACATCCATACGTGGGCCTTTCAAGACATATGTCCAACCTGCATACTCCGGACGGGTCTTCCTCTGAAGGACCTAGAGGTGGAGCGATGGGCATATACGTTCTAGGACCCTCATCTGGTTGTCAGTAAGGCGGACCCGGCACCCCTCAGCATCCGCTGCCTTCAAGAGGTGCCGGGGTCTTGCTGAGGGTCCTGGACCTGAAGTCCTCCCAGCGCTTCCGGACGTGTTGCATGTCGCGGGCTGCCACCCCCTGCACGTTGATGGCAGCCACGATGTCCTTCCAGATCCTCTTCCGTCCTTCATTGTCAGCGCATGAACTTCCAAAGAGGGCATCATAATGCCCCAGGACTTGCTCCACCAGGATACCAACTTCATTGGCACTGAAGCTCGCAGCCCTCTGCCTCTCTGCTGGGGGGTTGCCACTGGTGCTAGATGGTGTTGTGTTGGACATGGCAACCCCCGAGGCAGGTGTGGGTGGGCAACTGGGTCCTGGGGCTGGGCTGTGGAGCGATGGAATACCAGTCGAGAGTCTTCTGTTCCAGCAGGGGTGGTCACAGCAACTGGACCCCTGCAGATGGCTGACGTGCAGGCACCAAATAGCAGGGCACGTGGCCAGCAGGCAGCAGCAGATGGCAGGTGGGAGAGTGTTCGGGGGTCAGGAAAATGGCCTTCTGGGCAGGAGCGTGGTCTTCCGTGTGTTGGCCCTTATGTGACGTGATACGCGCGGGCGTTTCCCTCAGCACGGGTGCATCCGCACGTGGAAAAAAAAATCACGTACGCGTGTTAATGCCTGTAATCCGAGGAAAGGGCCTAAGCGCGTAAGAGAAATGACGCACACAGGCGTTTCCCTCAGCACGGGTTAAAGGTGAGCGGGGCCAGCAGTTCGCTGTACGTGCCTTTCGTGGAGACCGACGTGTGTGTTGCTACGTTGTGTTGTTTCGCGCGCCATCACAACTTCACAGCAGATCAAGGACGTAGCTCTTCTTTGGCGGGGGTATTGGCTGCGCGTGTTTTTCATTATCATGCTAGTCTGACGGTGAGACGCGCACGATATTTTTCCCACTGCCGGTGCCCCTGTGTATCGCGTATCCGTTTTTGAGGTCATAGTAGCCTGCGTGTCCCACGCGTATGTGTTTTTTGTGTCCCTGGGTGCCACCGCGTACTGCGGGAGGTTAATTCCACACACGTGGGCTACCGGGGGTTGCGTGCATGGTTTTACTGCAGTTTTGGGGTGCCTGAGCATTGCGTGACCCGTCACTTTATCACTGGGGTCCCATACAGCCTTGCAGGTGCACAGGGGTGCTGTTAAGATCTTGTAACCCACCCCCTTCACCCCAATTGCCCAGGACAATTGTCATGTACACCTCCCATTGGCACTACTACATCTGTGCCGGCACTACTACCTCTGTGCCATGGCTCGGAGGCCACGAAAGGGGAGGGGTGCCTCAGCTGGACATACTCCACGTGGCGGGTGTGGTCAGGGACGTGGCCAGGGTGACCAGGGAGTAGGGGGACTCCAGGCTGTCCAGGGTGGCTGCAGAGGGGGAAGAGGCAGGGGTGCGCCACTTCGGCACGATGTCGTGCCACTTGTTGGTGCAGTCATGCCACCACCCCCTGCAGCTCCGGGAGATGCAGTTCTTGCATCTGGCACTGACACCCATTTGACCCGGCAGTCCGTTTCATCAACTGCCACGGGCCCAAAGGGAGGGGTAGCTACAGGTGCAGCTGTGGACACCACCACCCGGGCTCAGGGTCTGCCAGCGCAGGCTGCGTTGGCACCTGAAGAGTCCCTGGAAGATTTCCAGGAGGTTAGGAGGCACACCGTAGGTGCACGCAGGGCTGCCCTGACCGAGGCACGTGTCCCTGGGGCAGTAATGTCATCTGGTGCCCCGACCAGCCAGGTGTTTGCAAGTGCATGGGCAGATGCAGCCGACACCACCCCGGTTGTGAGTCTACCATCTAGGACAGTCACGGTCAATGACCCTGGCACAGCGAATGTTGCTGTGCAGGGTCCATTCCAGGGCACCCAGCAGCCACTGACGCAAGTCAGGTCTTCCGTCCTCGTTCCACCTGCCACTCCTTCGGTTCAACCCACCAGCGTCACAGCCCATACTGATCAGGGCGGCATTTGCCAGCCAGGGTCTGGATCACTGTCCAAGAGGAGGAAGGTTGCACCTGCAGTAGAGGCTGGGACCCCAGACACAGCTCCGGCCTCCGGCACGTCGAGGAAGAAGCCTTTCTGCGTGCAGGAATTGGACTACCTTGCGGACTACGTGCGGGACCACAACCGTGATAGCTAGTGGGGCTGAATTATCAAACTACGGCTGTCCATCGTATGTCCCACTGGAAGCAAGTTGCGGATCGTGTGAGTGTATTCGGCCATGAGGTGCGCACAGCTCAAGAGTGCAAAAAGCGTTGGGATGATCTCAAATGCAGTACTAAGGTGAAGCATGCCTCTAATTACAACATGACTCTGGTGACTGGCAGTGGGCCACCACCTGAGGAGGAAGACCTCACTTCGCACGAGTCAGTCGCTGCAGAGTTCATACCGGCAGGAGTGGTCGAAGGAGTGGGAGAGATGCTGGACTTTGATGCCCCGTCCAGTGAGTGTTGTTGCATGTTTGGCAGGGCCATGTGTGGTTTGCTTGTGTGATGTGTTGTGCTTGACTGCCACTACATGTCATGTGTACATGGTTCTCACGTGCAAGTCATGCAATGCTTCACTGATGCTGGACATGTAGAGCAGACGGGGATTGTCCTCATCGCCACACTTGCACCCTACTCACATGCTACTCACCCGGCTGCCCCTCCGGTCCATGTTCCAGCTCACTGGCCCTTCTACATGTAGCCTGGGGTGTCTTTCCTCTCAGCACTGAGACTATGTCATTGCATGACTGAAGTGCATGTGTCTCCTGACTGCATGTGTGTACTCCACGTAGGCATGCTCCCTTGCCCTCCCCCCCCTGTACCCCAATTTTACCATGGCACTGGTGTGCATCATGTTGGCGTACTACAATGGCCTGTTCAAGGCTCCTGTGTACATTCAAACTTCCACCAGCCAACCTGCCAGACACATACAGTGGGGTACATCCTCTGTCCTTGATGGAGGGTGTCTCACTTGGACTGTGCAGATGGCAGATGCTCCGCAGGGACATGAGTGCCCATTAATGCTCCATGTGCGTTCCATGCATGCCCCTATGTGTCCTTGACAGGATAATGATTGTAGTACGTGTCCAGGATGACCTACATTTCATGGCATCTGATCATCCATTCCATGCCCACTCTGGCTCAGTCCAGCATAACACACAGGTTTAGGGTGTCACATTCTGTGTGGGGCACAGGCCTCATCCTGTTTCAGGCCCACTGACTCTGTTCAACTGGTGTAGTGGCTTCCGCACACATGGGTGTACTACTGAGGGTTCATCATGTGTCCTGCTTACTGTCCCATCATCATCTGCTGTGTTGTCAGTTGACTCAGATGGTGCAATTGACGCTAGTCAACACTGTCTGCCAATACACAGGTCTCTGGTCACCCTTTCGCTGCCATGCAATGCCTCCCTGGGGGGTTTGCTTGTAGCCATGCAACCCATTGCATGCACATTGCACGTGATGCCTGAACTTGCCCTTGCACTGCCTTCACGTTTATTGATAGACATCATAATGTACTTGTTCATGTAGCTAGTGGGTAACCTACACATGTTCTGCACTGCATCGACCCACTTCTGAGCCGCCTTACACCCTTCTACATGCCTACTCACTGATGCAATGTCAAAGTCACCTGGCATGTATGGCCTGTTGGGTGTCATGACCCACGTTTGGACTATTATGCTGCAACACTTGGTGCTGTGGGATTAGGAAATCCAAGAGGGTGGAAAAGCCCACATTTGCGCCAGAATCCTGGAGAACCGCGCAGTTTTGGCGCACACCAAAATGTTCCCCTGACCTGCCACCCACCAGTGCGAGCGTGATGGGCCAGGAGTGCCATGACTGAAATGTGTGCCAAAGGAAAAACAGCAGTGCCGGTTGGCTCAAAAAGTGCTTTGAAATCACCTTTGTTTCTCTGAAATGCAAGCTAAAAATGCCTATTTTAAACATTGCAAGATATTCAAAAATCTCACTGAACACCAGCAGTCATTTGGCAGAATGTATTCTTGTGTGCATACAAAATCTGGAAAGATGAAGAGCCCAAAACAATGTTTATAACAAAACTGGCTGAGCTGTGGATGTCAGCAGCTGAAGTGAAATTGGACTTAAAGCCACTAAAATTGAAATGTTTAAAATAAATGAGTGACCTACTTTGAGTGTCACATAGTTTGCAACTGTTAAATGTCATAGTTTTGAACTTAGAATCAGCGTTCTAGCTGCATGTGTAAAAATTGTAAGTTTGATTTGGATGAAGAAAAACTGGGAACCAAAGTGACATTTAGCTGAAGCCTGGCTTAAGAGAGTGAATTCTACCCGGCAACTACCCCCAACAGGAGTTGAAACTTGATCAGCTGCTGTGTTCCCAGGCCTGGCTGCATTCTTCTGCCCCTGCCAAAAGGAGATGACACCTCTCTGATTGAATTAGGGTAGTGGCACCTGGGGACTGCAGGAAACTAAACAAAGCACTGTCCTTGGCCCAGGCAAATGTTAAATTAGGGGGGTCGTAAATGGCTTCCTTTTGGAAGGAAACGGGGAGGGGCACTGCATCTGTGAGCTTGGGGGAAGTGGACAAACCAGAAATTCCACCATGTGCTTTGGAAAACCACACCCCTTTTGGGGCCAGAGCATAATTTTAAAAAGATGGATAATTCATAGTGCGGACTTGTAAAAATTATATAAATAATATCATCATTCTTGTGATTTTTCTGTGCACATTTTAAGAGGTGTTAGGACTCTGTGGTATGTTCTTGGGGATAGTAGCGGAAAAAAGGTTGTTACTCCAAATGTATGCATGTTAAAAATCTGACACTTTATCATCTAAAACCCATATCCCTGGTGCACATTTGTCTAAAATCTGGAAAGGTTTAGAGGTTGTTATCTGGATGAAAAGGGCAGAATTCTGTCATAAGTGGACACGACATTTTACAAAGACAGGGATCGGATGGTTTGGTGCTACAGAAAATATGTTAACTGGACATATAATATTAGAAAAATGGTACATAGATAAATATGTATTTGGATCAGAAATAGATTTGTGTGCAATTTGACAAGGGGAGGATCCTCTGACCATAAACCTACCTCATCACTCTGACTCACAACTCAGTTCCACCAATCAAGGGAGAGAGGAGAACTGGGCCAATGATAAGTTGAGAGGGGCAGGCTCAGTTATGCTACGCACACACCCACTTTCTAAAAACATAAAAAGAGCCACTGGAAGCCAGACAGGGACATTCACTTTCCACTTACTTGCGGGACGCTTTGCCGGGAGACTCCAGACTTCAAATCCATCAATCTCCAGAGACCAGAACTTTACTCCAGAACTTGTAGCAGAGGGGCCTGAATCCACAAGCTGAATCCTTTTTCAGCAGGCCTCCAAATCATTTACAAACTATTCAACAGCCGGGCAAGCTGCTTGAATTCTTTGCCAAGAACTTTTGCCAGAACCGGTAGCAGACCCAGAAGGCAGAATTATCCAGAGAGACCAGAGATCCAGAGAGAACAGACCCAGACCAGATCGCTGAGAGCTGACCGAAATCGCTGTCCGCAGAACCAGCACCCAGTGGCGAGAGAACCGCAGCCAATCCTGACCCGATCCGTGACGAAGTCGCATTCCTGTCCAAACATAGTGTGAGTCCTCAGCCAGAACTGTGCAAAACCAATCTCTTAGTTTAAAATGATCTAATTCAAACAATTTTAACCTAACTAGAACTACACCATAGCATTGTGTGTCCTTCTGTGACTTTAAAGCTGCAAAACTGTCATCTGTCATTCTGAAACTTTAAAATTTCATTTCTGAAAATCTACCTCCACAAAATCGTCCGTATCTCTTGAACCGTTTGTGACGCACTCGGAAAAAGTGCTGCGATTTGCGATTTGGCTCAAATTGCGCTTTGGCTCAAATTTCTTCACGTGTCAAAATAGCAGCTCCTTGCTTTCCTTTGCTAAAATTCGTTTGCAACCTGACAATCATTCATAGAGCATTGCTAAAGTGATCCTGAACTAATTTAAAGTAGCTATCGCTCACCCTGAACCTCTAGAGGGAATTAAAATAATTTTCAGCATATTTTTCCCTTCTTTAAAGTACTTTGCCTGTGTTTAAAATCATCCTTGTGATCTAAGCTTGCTAGGGGGGAACTGAATTCGTATTGTACTGGGATTGTATTCCTGAAGACTGTGTGTGTTACTTCCACCTCCTTACATTGCATAGAGGGGGGGTGAATTGCCAAAAGGGGAAAAGTGATTATATTATGTTTTGCTGAAATCATATCAAGTTTATTCCTGTGTTGCTTCTTTTCCACCTTGCATTTCCTTGTACCATATAAAGCATTCTCAGCTACCTTATCCTCTATACTACTCCTAAGTAATTAAACCAGTGTGCTAGTATAACATCATCCATTGTTGATCACTCACTGTCATATGTCTAAGTGTGATATCAAATATTAATTTATTATAAAAGTGTGATATATATCTATTGTTTAATTTTTCAAATAAACCTTTTTAATTTGCAAAACAAACCTACTTCTTGGCTCAGTGGGGTCAGGGGGATTCTAAGAGAGGGGCGTTATACAAGGGTTCATCATCCAGATTATAACTTGTCATAAAAATATATAAATAAGGGCTTCCCTTGAGCAATCCCAGACCAGGCACTGATTTAGTGGGAATGCTTGATTGGAGTCATTAACAGGCCAGTTTTTCATCCCTTCTCTGCCATGTATGCGACGGGCACAGGTGCATCCTGTGACACATGTACTCAGTATTGGAACGCCCTAGTGGTTGTTTAGATGAGTTGATTGGTCAATCTGCGGCCTATATCAACTGGCATAGGGCACTGATTGGATGTAGCGTTGCCACTGAGCTATACTACCTGTGCTACGGGTTAGAGGTGAGACAAAAGATGAGAGGTAGGTTAAGAGGTAGCTCTTGAGGAGGTAGGCTATTAGTTTGCTTTTGAACAAATGTGTTTGGACTGTTTCTCGGATGTCCTGGAGAAGAGTATTCCATGCAAGTGGAGCAAGAAGAGAGAAAAAGCGGAAGCGAGAGGTGACACATTGGGGGCGAGGAGCCACAGGGTAGTCGAAGAGGCAGAGCAGAGATTACGAGAAGGCTTGTAGAGTTGAATAGAGGTGGATAGATACAGTGGTGCTTTACCGTGGAAAGATTTGTGAACCAAGAGAAGACATTTAAATCTGGCCCTGTTTTGCATCGTAAGCCATCTGTCAGGATTCCATGGTATATTGCCAGGCTTTCATACAAGGGTATACACTCAAAAGATCCATTTAGGTATCCACTTAAAGGTACACGACTTAAACACTTTAACTGGAGGTACAGGAGGGGTGGTCAGTAGGATGTTGCAGTTAGTGTATGGTTGTGGTTTGAGGAGCTGTAGGTTATGGATTCGGACTGTGAAATTCTTCCTTAATATTGCTTGCAGGAAGCCTTTGTTTTCCCAAGGCAAGATGGAGGCTCAGCTCAGCAACAGTGATTGGATGAGTCTGATGGTGAGGTAGATTGGAATTCTAATAGGAATTCTAAACTGCCTTTCATTCTAGTTATCACGGGAACAGGTTGCAGTTTATAGTTCAGCAAGATTTTAGTTAAGAAATCCTGCAGATTTCATTTCTGAAGTAAAGTAGATAAGTTAAGACAAGAAGAAACCACAGGAAGCTGAGCAGCAAGAGTCAACTTTGGAAGAAACAGAAGAAGAAAGCTAAGTGTTCATGACTCAAGTTCTACAATTTATCAGATTTATGTAAAAGTTTAATGTTTTAAGCAAGTGAGTTGTTCAGCATGTAGTTAAAGCCACATAAGACTTGCATATAAGGAAAAGGTGATTTAATTTAAATGTAATTTGGTGAGAACTGTATTCTGCAGGTCCGCGCGCAACGCTTTTGAGTGACACCAGTGCTTTCGTGTTGCAGTTTGCATATTAATATTAATGACTGTGGAGCTTCCTTCACGTGTTTATGTGTGCACTTCCACATACATCAAAGCAAGCAGCGGTAGAGCTGCTTGCTTTGGTGTATTGGATGCTGGTCATGTTCACAATACAGGTGTATGGGGAAATTGGTGTTTTTGAATGCTTTCACATGTACATATGCAAGCAGCTTCAACGTTGTGTGGTTCAACATTGCAAGTACTCACTTATGTGTTTGTGAAAGTGTCCATTTACACATGTGTCTTTCGTAGCTTTTTTGTTGCCTGACTAATATGTAGTTGATAGACGTTTATGCTGGTGAGATTTCTGGATTGTGCACATTATGTGGAACTGGCATGATGCCAAATGTTCACTGTTGTGCATGCCCAGGCCCACTTAGCTACTATGGTGGGTCCTGGGCGTGGAGATCTCCACAAGGAATGATGTAATAGGGCACATTCATAGCCCAATGTGCTCAATCAGGCCCTGAGGGGTGTTGTGGAGGCCTCATGTCCTGCAGCTCTGACAGTACTGGGCGTTATGGTCCCTCATGCCCGGTTGCAGGCCCTTGCTTTGCTTGGGACATTCACTATATCTACATGGCCCATGCCACCCGGTACAGGCCGAGCTGCAGATGGATGTAGCTATATTGATGATGATGCTTTAGTGATGCATGTCTACATGCATGTTACCTGTGTCATTGTGTGTTTGCATTCACTTGCAGCAGTGGTCAATTTGCAGTTCAGAAATCCTTATGGTGTGTTGCATCTCCTAGTTGCCATCTGTCTTTTCTGCCTGTGACATGTGCCTGACAGAGGTGGTGTCTGATGGAGTTCATATACTACATTTTGTACTTGTGTAGGCTTTGCTATTTAGACACATCCATTTCTGCTTTTGGGATGTGTTTGCATTTCAAGGCCACTGGATGCATGCCAGGTTCTCATTTGTGTGTGACATGTCTGCTTCATGTGTTGGCTGTCTATGTGATGTCTATGTGTGTGTGTGTTATGTGCTTCTGACATGTGTACTAATGTTTATCTTTTCTCCACTTTTCAGATGATGACGCAATGGAGCCAGAGGATGGTGGTGTCATGCCAGACACAAGGTTAGTATCACACCAGCAACCCAGCACAAGTGGGGGTCATGGGGTGGTAGGCCACGAGAACCCACTTGTGTTACAGACCATCTTGTCTAAGGCTGGCAAAGAGTGTAGCTCGGATGATCACTCTGACGACAATATCGAGTTGGATGTGCATCTGGTCCATTCGTCAGGGGTGAGTGATTCTGATGTGGATGCTCCTTTGTCCGCGACACCTGCACTGAGGGGCCAGACAGTGGTGGGACCTCCACTCCAGCTGCTGATGTGCCTGGGGCATCACGTCAACGGAGGAATATAGTCCTGCAGCCGTGGGCAGTGCCAACCCAACAAGGACATTGGCTCCTTGGGCCCCGCAGGGTCAAGCCCAGCAATGCGGTGGCCGTGCGCCACTGGGGTATACTGAGTGGGAGCAAGCCATGGTTGCCAATTCAGAACACCAGGGGGCAGCAATTGATAATATCGCTGACAGCATGGAACGTGTGGCCCAATCCGTGATACACCCTGCTAGGCAGGTGGAACTCCAGCAGCGGGTGTAACAGTCCACGGCCCACTCGCTCAGGCTGGGCATGGCGGCCTCAGACAGGGCACGCCGGGCTGAAATGGTGTCTTTGCATCAAGCAATTGCTGCTCACGCAGAGGCACACATGGAGGCCATGAGAGTTGACTATGAATCCCTCAAATCTACTCGGGCTGTGCGCTTGATGTCCCAGAGGATGCGGTCAGAGGAGAGGTTGGAGAAGCTAGAGAATACCATCTCGGCTGAGCTACCTGCTTGCCGGGAGGTGTACCAGTTGTCCAGCGGGGCCATGCAGGAAGAACTCTGTGTTACACGTGTTACCTTGCAAGAGGAAGCACGCGTATCATGCGAGGTTCTACATGCTGACCTACATGTCATCGCCTCACAGAACCAGGCTTACCTGTCCCGCAGACTTGCTGCCGACGAGGGGCAAGCTGCGCCTAGGCGTGGTCAGGGTACTGTGCCACGTCAACCTTTTTAGCCAGAGGGTGATGAGGACGATGAGTTATCTCCCACACAGGTCGGGCTGTGCAGGTGTTGAGCCCATGGAGTTTTTTTTTGTCTCAACATTATCGCATGTGGGTGTTGAGGTGTACCCTGTACCTCCCCCCTCCTGGGAACCCCTCCCCCCTGGGTCATATGAGGCCATTTTTTATTTTTACTGTTAGTTTAGTTAGTTAATATGTTTTTTGATAGTTAGTTTAATTAGGTAATATAGGTTGTTTATAGTTAGTTTAATTAGTTAATATAGTTTAAAATTGCTTGTCTATTGTGCATTCATGTGACGGTGTGGTGCTTTGTGGCTTTTGAAAGCATCCACTGTCTGTTCCAGCTGGACCCTTCAAGCTTGTCTCGTGTATGTGTTTGCAGCTTGGGGTCCTGACTCACATAGGCCACTCCTGCTTCCCTTACCCATGGGCTCGCAAAGGATGGTTCAGTGTAACAACGATTTACACAAGGGCTTTGGACTTTCGTCATATCTGTGGCCTGTCTGCTGCTGTACTACTTGTGTTAACACCCCTAGTGGGGATTGAGTGGGTTTTATCCATGGCATGTCTGTAATCAATTTGGGTGAGTACATGATTGATGTGTCCATTAATTGATGTGGATTGTGATGTATGTTGTTTTCTTGCCTATATATGTGCTTGATGCGCTTCATGCTGTAGACAGTAGTCTGCACCCTTTGCCTGTCTAAGTCACACGGATGGTGGGAGGAGTTCGGATATAGGTCTCTAACATGGCACAGTGACAACCAGCATGAAGACACACACACAGGGAACTTTCCAGTATTATTAATATCTTGTATGCCCTTTCTGCAGGACAATTAGCCTCCAGACTACCTTTGCCAGCAGACACAGGGCCAAGTACTACTGAAACCTGGCCACATTCGGTGGTGCAGACGTGCTCATGTGTGCGAAAGCAGAAGCACAGGGCTTGTGCTCAGATGTCAGACAGAAGCAGACGTGTTTCCAGGAGCTCCAAGCAAGGTGAGCAGCACAAGGGACCACACCGCAGCCAACTTTCCACCAGGCCACTTGCATATGCATGCTAAGTAGTGCCAGTGCTGGGGAGCTTGGCCAGGCATTGTTGTAGAAGCGCACAGTACAGCTAAGATGCGTTGGGGGACAAATGCCAAGTAGCTTTACAAGTTGTTAGGGGTACACGCAGGGGCCGTCGCACATATCCTCAAGTCCCCTCTGTGCCATAGAAGCTGAGTTATTAGTGCAGTAGCGTTCCTAGCCAGAAATTAATACAGCGCAGGGACACCCAGCGAGGCACAGACATGTGTGCAGTGCATATCATTTGCATGTGCAAATTGCCACATGCACTACCTATTGAAATCCACGGCTGCCAGAACACGACTTGTACTGAAGTCGCACCTCGCTATACGCGTCTAGCAGCTCACCCAGGGACCACTATATCATGTGTGATTCTTGATGCATTGGTCTTCCATTGACCGCGCGCCCACCTGCGCCTGCCTTACTGCATTGACAGTGTATGAACCATATCGGGGGCAAGCTAACATATACGTACAAAGCAGCAGACAAGAGTGTTTGTTTGTGGAGAAGTCACTTACTTTGGGGCATGAATGGTGTTGTGTGTGTGTTGTAACACAGATTAGTAACTCACGCTCTCTTTGCAGCATTGAACTAATCCTGTTACCGGACCTGAGTGCGCAGGCAGGAGGCCAGCACTCACCCCAGCGATAAGTCTCTCTTTGTCTTGCATTTGACTCATTTAGTACAATGTGCATGTAGAACATGGTTTCTCTGATTGAGTATGTGTTATTGTCAATAGTTGTGTTTTGTATTTTGCATACTTTCCCTTGCCAATCCAACTCCCCTCTCCTGCCCCTGTTTAAGGTTATCCTGAATACCAATGCCTGTCCAAACAACGGATCCCTGACCCTCTTTCCCTGCCGGGGTCTCGAAGGCCTGTGTAAGTTTTACCTTGCAGGCGCCCAGACCACGGAGGGGGTGGTTGGTTCATGCCACTCCTGCACCTGGGGACCGGAGCTGTGACACTACCCATCAGTTGTTGCATCCTCATTGTATAGTGTGCCCTGAAAAAGGTACCCATCCTGTTGAACCATTGTTGAACTGTGCTTCCTTGGTAGTTCTATCATTCTGCTTGTACATATGCTTGGACATTTTTTGCTACTTCAAGTAATCTACTGGAGACTCTTCCTAGGTTTTTTTGTGCCTAGAGGCTTTTTATCTGGTTTGGGGGTTTGGCTCCTTGGAGTTCTCTGCGATTTGATATTTTTACCAGTCAAGGAGGCCTCTGAGGGGGCTGGACCCTATTTACACGCAAGGTGGAACATGAAGACCAAGGGGTAGGGGATCCTGTAGCAAGGTAGACTAGAAGGGAGAAGGCTACATACCACAGACACAGTTGTTCAGAAGGTCATGGTGATGTGTAAATGAGGGAGGGCCTTTTGCTGTTAGACAGTAAGCCTGGGCTACAGTGTTTGGGCACTCCCTGACAATGTCATTGTGGGGTACTATGTACATGATGTGTTCTGCTGGTCAATGGCTGTTCCTGTGTTGTATTTACCTTTCAGGTGTCAGGGGATTGTTGTGGTTTGACATGCTGGGGTGTTCACATGGGCAATGTTCGCATGTGATGTGTACAGGACACTGAGGGTCACTTGATTTCACATGCATATATTGAGTGCATGTCCCTACTGACAAACACAGTTACACAATGCTCCACCACACGTACAACCACCCATCCATGCCCACAGGTGCACACAGATTGCCTTCTCGGGCACGCTGTGTCCATGCAGCGCATGATCAATTGCCATTTGGGGATTGTGTACATGCGTCAATAGGTTGTTTTTTTTGTTTGTCCTTTTGATGTGATGCTCAAGGTGTATTCCCAACACAATGGCTGCTCACTGTGCTGTGTGCTGAGCAATGTGTTGCAGGAAACACACACAGCACACAGGTTAGGGAGTAGCCATTTTTACTTGCCCAATGTGCATGTGAACTGGAATTCAGTCTTTTGTTCATGCTACCAAAGATGGAAAGCATTTGTGTATGCCTTGGTATGTGTGGGAGGTTGTTGGTCAGTCATTTCATCTGATTCCATGTCAGGCGTAATTGGGTCGGGCCACTTTCCATTTATCACATGTCACTTCTTATGTAATTGGTCATGTGTTGGGCTTTTGCTGTTGCATGCCATGTTATGGTCTGGCAGACAAGGGTGATGCGAGTTGGGAGGGTTTGGGTGACATACCAGTTATTGTCATGGCCTGTTTTGCAGGGGGTGGTGTGATACACACCTTGCATGTGTTCCTTTTGGTCACACAGGATTGATTATGTTTAAGTAGCTAGAGATGCACACAATGTAGCACTTCGGTGACAACATTCTCAGGGTGGTAAGGTTGTGACAGTTGACTGTCTCTTTGTCATCATCGATTGTCACCTGGTATGTGCCAGGTCTCTGTGCACTCCGCAGGGGTGGGAGTTTAGGTGAAAAATTTGGCCACAAGCTGGGTCTGGGCTGCCTCGCCACGTGCCCTTTCCCCTCCCATGGGCAGCGCCTGTGCATGTGGTTGGGGATGTGGGGGCACCACCATGTCCACCGGTACGTCCCGCCATGTTGCAACATTGTGCAGGACACATGCTGCCACAATGATCCTGCACACTACTGGGGGTGCATAGAGTAGCTGCCCGCCAGAGCGGTCAAGGGAGCGGAAGCGTGACTTGAGCACTCCGAATGTGCGCTCCACTATGGCCCTGGTTGCAATATGGGCCGCATTGTAATTTACCTGGGGTGGTGTGGTGGGGTTCCGGATTGGCGTCATCATGTGGTTGCTCAGAGGGTAGGCACTGTCCCCTGGAGAGGTGATAATGGTTGTGATTATTGGGGTTTGTGTATGTGTGTGTGTGTGTGACATGCATGCATGTGCACGGGCATTTGTACTCACCTAGGAGCCATGTGTCGCCATGCTGCCCGGCTTCCAGGGCCCGGCTCAGGGCGGACATTCTGTATATGAAACTGTCATGGGTGGAGCCAGGGTAGTTTGCATAGACAGAGGTGATGATTCCCTTTGAATCACATACCACCTGTACATTGATGGAATGCCAGTGCTTGCGGTTTCGGTAGATGTGCTCAGTGGCCCTAGGTGGACGTAGGGCCACATGGGTGCAATCTATGGCACCGAGCACTTTGGGGAAGTGTGCCACCCTGTAAAAGTCCTGGACAACGGCCTGCACACTACTCGGGGTGCATATAGTAGCTGGCCGCCAGAGCGTTCAAGGGAGCGGAAGCGTGACTTGAGTACTCTGAATGTGCGCTCCACTATGGCCCTGGTTGCAATATGGACAGCGTTGTATCTTACCTGGGGTGGTGTGGTGGGGTTCCGGATTGGCGTCAACATGTGGTTGCTCAGAGGGTAGGCACTGTCCCCTGGGGAGGTGGTAATGGTTGTGATTAGTTGGGTTTGTGTATTTGTCTGTGTATGACATGCATGCATGTGCACAAGCATTTGTACTCACCTAGGAGCCATGTGTCGCCATGCTTCCCAGCTTCCAGGGCGCAGCTCAGGGCGGACATTCTGTATATGAAACTGTCATGGGTTGAACCAGGGTAGTTTGCATAGACAGAGGTAATGATTCCCTTTGCATTGCATATAACCTGCACGTTGATGGAATGCCAGTGCTTGTGGTTTCGATAGATGTGCTCAGTGGCCCTAGGTGGACATAGGGCTAAAAGGGTGCAATCTATGGCACCAAGCACTTTGGAGAAGTGTGCCACCCTGTAGAAGTCCTGGACCACGGCCTGCCTTTCTGCGGGTGTTCTGGGCATGTATATGTGCCTGTGGACTGAGGGGCGCACAGTCATGATTGCCAACACCTGGTGTAGGCAGTGTGACTGCGTGGCCTGTGAGACCCCCCCACTATGGCAGTTGTCCGCTGAAATGACCCAGTGGCCAGGAAATGCAGGATATTGGGCACCTTCTCCAAGGGGCTCAATGCTTGGGAGCACAGGGTGGGTGATGTAAGATCATCTTCCCACTCCCTGACCAGGTCTAGGATGATACGAGGTGGAAACCTATACCTGCCATAGACCTGGTTGTCAGGCATCCCAAAAAGGGTAGTTCGGGGCAAGAAAATGTGGGGCCTGCCTATTCTCCTCCTCCTGCGGTGTCCCACGATCAGTGCTGCGACAAATGGGGCATTCATCGTAGCTGTATATACATGTTTGTTGTTGCGCGCACTTTTATACTGCGCGCGGGGACGCTTCTGCCTGCCTTCGTGTGGCAGACGTGTTGACGCCTGTGCGTCTTTTAGCGTGTGTGGGTTTCCCGTATTCGATTCCATGAATATGTGTTGTTCGCGTGCGTGTCGGCGTTCCGTGTATTTCCCTGCAGTAGTTCCTCGGATACGCCTTCTTTTTCACACGTTGTTCCCCATTCCGCGTGTTACGGCCCGTGTCCCGCCCCCTTTTTGGTGTGTGCACCGACGTTGTGCACTTTTGCTGTGCGTGTCGCACACAGCGTTCAAGATGTTGCTGTGAGGTGTGCGCCCGTGCGTGCCACGCTTGGATTTGGCACACATCCTGCAGTAAACACGCACAGGCCCTTCCATGAATCGCACGCGTGCGCTTGCTTTTTCACGCTTGCGCTGGCTTGCGCCAAGATTTTCGGCGCACATTTGTTCCATGAATCGGCCCCTAAATCGGAATCTCAAATATGAATTCCTAAATCTCGAAGGGCATTTGATCAAATAATCGGCCAATACGTTAGGTTTTTTATGGCCAAAAGGATTGTTTTTAAAGTCAATGGGCCTCATTCCGAGTCATGCCGGTAAGTATCTGTATTTTCCGGCATGGTGTAAAGTACGACACCGTGCTGGTTGAAGTCCGAAAATTACGGCCCATTCCGAGCTCACGGACACGCGCTTTCAGCCATGCCGGAAAAGGACCGCGCGGCCTGCCTCAAAACCCCCCGAAAAGCCCCTACCGGCATGCAACCGACACGTAAAGTACTACACCGCCCTGTAAGCATTAGCGACAGTGCATAACGGTGACCGTAAATTACGGTCACCGTAATTTACAGAAACCGTAAATTACGGTCTCCTCCGAAAAACGATCCGGAAATTACGACATCGCACAGGAACGGGAAGGAGAGCGGCGGCCATCTTTAAAAACACAATCCATTGCCATCCGCAGCTGCCAGCAGCCCTGTGAGGAAAGTAAAGTCGTGAACCGGACCAGGCACCGCAGGACATGCCGAAAGCACCAAAAAGGGCGGCGGATCGCGTCCACAAGGTGAAATTCTCCACCAATGAACTGCAGGTCATGGTAGACTACCTTGCAGAGCATGCTGATGTAGTTTTCAGCGGCGACATGCGCAAGGAATCAACCCTCCGCAAGAAGACCATCTGGGCGGAACTGGCACAGAGGGTGAGCGCTGTTGGAAGCACCCCCCGCACCCCAAGGGACTGCCGCAAGCGGTGGGACAACCTGCGGGTGCGGGGCCTCCTCTCCACCAACCGCAGCCAGGCCCTGCAGACGGGAGGTGGGCCAAGTACACCGGTCCAACTAGAGCCGTGGGAGGAGACCTGCGCGCAGCTCATTGGCACGGAATCCATAGAGGGCGTGGGGACCATGGAGTGCGGCGGAACGACTTCTGCAGAAGGAGGTGAGTGTTGACAGTGCACACTGGCAATGTCCATTGCATCATGTAAACTGACCCAGGGGCCATCAAAGGCACCCTCTCGTGTTGCCCTCCCCCATCCAAGGCATCCCCCCATCCAACAAATGCTGAGGCAAGTGCCGCCTAATGCTGGCCCAAGTGCGAGTACATAACGCACATCAACCATACTGGACTGACTTGCACAGCCCATCATGCACACCGTCCAGCGTGGTAGGCATAGTACCTGCCGAAATGTACATGAACAGGGCACAACGAATCACTCCCAAACATGTGTATATGTCATCACCATGCACATGTACCACTGCCATAGCTACCCCCCAAACTGAACAACCCGTGAATGACTGAAATGTCCATGCAACCATGTATGCAAATAGGACATAGCACATACACTAATGTTGTCCCTCTCTCCTACCCCCACAGGCACAGACCATGACAGCACAGAGCCCCAAGGAAGCCGGCCAAGCACCTCCGCGGGTACTGGCAGGGCCAGGCCGAAGCCAGCAGCCAAGAAAACCACCCCTCAGCCTACGGAAAGGCCACTTGAAGCTGGCAGACCAGCAAGCCACACAACATCCGCGGCAGCAGCCGAGCAGACCCCTACCTCAGCACAATCGAGCATTTCAGGGGAGGCTGCCGCTACCGCACCAGATGAGTGGGAGCCCAGCCTGCCACCCATCCAGGGGCCCATGTCGGAGGATGACCAGGAGAGCATGCAAATGCTGGAACCATGCCTCGTGACACTGGCGTCATGCAGTGACTCCGGGGATGCACCATCACCAGTACACAGCCTTGAACTTGACCCGCTGGGGTGTGACGTCGTTCCCCCCAGTCCACCCATACAACCCCCTGCACAGCATGCTGTTGCAAGTAGATCATCCGATGGCCCCCTTCACCTGACCAGTTCAGAGTTCAGCAATTGAGCGATCTCATAGGGAACTATATTGAGGATAATCGCCAGACCAGGGCTGGACTGCATGAGGAACTCGATCAAATGCGCCAGTTCCTCAACGACTGCACCACCAGATTGTGCGACTCCCTGACGGACAATACAACCCGGCTATGCCATGTCCTCAACCGCATTGCTAATGCCCTTGAGGCAGGGAGTCAAAATACGGAGCCACAGCAGGAGGGCACGTCCGAGACAAGTGAGGCCACGCAAGGCAGCCCGGAGAGACGCCTCCGGCGTTCCTTGCGCAAACAGGATTTGCCTCCCCCAGACAAGGGCTCCAAGGGACATTAGCCATTCCTGCCACATGTGGTCCCAAGATCCTACATGGGGCGACTGCTCGGGAGTTGGGGGGAGGGGGGAGGGAGGTGGCGTTGTGTTCTGGAGTTGGGGGGAGGGGAGTGATGTTGTGTTCTGGGGTTGGGGGGAGGGGGGTGATGTTGTGCTCTGGGGTTGGGGGAGGGGGGTGATGTTGTGTTCTGGGGTTGGGGGGAGGGGGGTGATGTTGTGTTCTGGAGTTGGGGGGAGGGGGCATGGGCATTTGCTGAAGTAAGCACTGTTTTTTCATTTCTTGTTATCTCAATACACAATTGGTGTTGCAAAGTTGAACCGTTGTGGACATTCTTCATTGCACTTTTTGTCCATCTGCACATATGGCATGGGCCCATTCGACACCAGATATCAGTGAAGGGGTCAGCCACCAGTCCTGGTTCGCGGGCACATATGTGCATCACGCAAACCTGGTGACTGCTGCATCTACACGCATGCACGGGTATGGCCATGGTCTGGTTGCCCCATGGGTCTGTTCAGGGGGTTCATGACAGGGGTCATGTGGCTTGCTGTTAGGGTACATCCACCAACAGCTGCATGTGTCGCAAAATGAGGTGGGTGTGTGGACTGTCATGGTGGTGAACAGTACTTGGCTGTCATGGCAGGCTTTCGATGATGGCCATATGTACATGTACATAGATATATTCGGCACGATCAGGGAAACAAATATGTGTCCGATGCAATGTAATGCTGTGGGGTGTCGTGTCTACATGATGGTCCGTGAACGGTGGTGTGGACATCTTGGGGTACATGTTCCTTTGTCGCATGCTGCTGTTCTGATGTCGGATCATTCTGGTGCTGTGTACTGTGTACATTCTCATTTGGCTGTGGATCATGTCCATCATCCAGCTCTAATCCATTCTATGGTGATTCCCAACACTCCTATGGGGGTGCCATGCCGGTGACGTGATATCGTACCCCTGCTGTCCTCCGTGAATTCCACTTCCAGGGGTGGGTCTCCAATGTGGTGCCAGGCTGGGGGATGCCGCAATGTGAATGTGCAGTGTGCCCTCGGATATGCACTTGCGGTTGTGGTGTCCGCCAATGAGTGGTGCTGGTGTAGTGTGCCTATCCCTTGTCAGTTGGTGTAGATCTACTGTGATGTGGGTGCCTTATTCTGGCAAAGTGAAAATATGTTCATATGTGCCGTTGCCCTGGTTCTTTGGCAGGTTTGTTGTCAGGGTGAACAACGTACAATGGCTCCATCTTTTCTACGCAGTTGGTTCATGCAGGCACCCACCCTGTGGCACCAGTGCACTTGCATGACACAGTCAGACGACTCAACAGCCAGCCAGACAGGTCATCCTGCATGTTGGGCCATGTGGCGCGGTAGTGTGCTGACCTCTTTCCTTTTCAATCGACCCTCCCAGGTCCAACTTGGGGCCCTCCTCTCTGACATCTTTTCCTCCACCTCTGGTGTTCCCCTGGGATCTAATCTCCCTCCCTGGCTGTTCAACCAGTATTTGGCACTCCTTGGCCACCGCATCGCCACCCTCTGCCCAAACTTTCAGCGCTATGCGGACGATACCCGGCAAATTTTCAGCCTACCCTCGGCGTCCTCCTCTCCTTCCCTCATCTCTGACTGTCTGTCTGATATCCAGGAATGGTGTGCAGCCAATGAACACTGCCTTAATGCTAGTAAGACTGAGATTCTCCTCATCGGCACACCCACTCCCTCCTTCCCTTAAGTTCAAAACACTATGCATTGTCCACAAGGCCTTCTGGGGCCTGGGGCATGAATACCTTCTACTCTCTCTTCCTGAATGTCTTCCTTCCCAAGACCTTTGCTCATCCGTCTCCGACTCACTCAGGGTCAGCCGCTTCTCAGAGCAACGAGCTGGGGGGAGATCTCTCTCCGCGGCAGGGGCCTCCCTCTGGAACAGCCTTCCTGCATCCCTGATATTTGAGGAGAACCATCTCTGGTTCCGGAAGCACCTCATGACCTTCCTCTTTGCTTCTGCTTTCTCTCTCCCTCTCCCCTGCTGAATTCTTCACTGAAACTGCACAGGATCTGGATCTGGGCCACTCTCGCCGACCTCGGTCCTGGGCCCAGCCATTCTCCACTTGCACTGCCTCCCTGGCAACCCTTGCACTGCGGGACTGTCTCTCTATCCCTACAGCCCCCCCTTCCCAGAACTTGTCTGCACTTACCTTGCACTTGCCACCAGCTGGCCCTATTAATTTATTTTTGGATATTCGACTTACTTTGTACTGCACTTCCCCCGTCCCCTTGCACTTGCACTTTTTCCATTCTCACTACCCCTGCACTTGCACGGTCTGAGTGACAACTGGCCTAGTGGGATCGTTGTCTGTCTTCCCATTGTTCCCCCCTCCCTGCCTCGTCGCGCCTTGAGACACTTGTGTATGGGCGCGTTCCAAATGCCATATCATATCATATCATGTCATTTCAGCAGGCCCTTTGAGTCATGTGTAGTTGTTTGGTGTCGGGCCCACCCATGTGTGCGGTTCTTGGTAGTGTTGCATTCCATCTGCACGTAGGGGGAGTGGTATTGTTTGCAGTTGATGTCCGCAACGTGCATGCCAAGCTGGTCCACATATGACCGGTGGGTGTTGTCAGGGGCAACATTGTCATTTGCCAGGCCTCCATTTGCTTTTGGTCCAGCTTTACTGTTGTGTGTCTCATGGGTGGTCCATGTTGGGGATCGGTGGACCCTTGTGTGTTTGGGGATGTGTTTGGGGGGGTGTAAGGGCACTTGGATATGTGGCCGCATAATGGACGGTTGTGACATGGCACTGTGTGCTGGTGGGTGCCTCTGGCATGGGTGTGGGGCACAGGCAACACCATCACTTGTGCCGGGTTGGCACTGTACATTTGTATGGTGCTCGCTTGTCTTGTGTCTGTGCCGCAATATGGTGGTGACGGTGTCACAGTCTAGGTGGTCAGGGGTGTCTGTCTGGTAGGCCTTCTCCTAGAGCGTCAAGTCATGCTACGTGTGCATGGGGGCTGCAGGGGTGGTAACGGAGGATGCACTGGTGCTGCATGCAGGGCCTGTCTCCCCCCTCCTTCTACCCCTGTGTCTCCTCAGTGGGGGGGCCTGGTGTTGTTGCAGGGGTTTGTGTGGTTGTGGACTTGATTGTTCAATCGGTGTCATCTTGGTGTGGGAGGGTGGTGGTGTGTGGGTGTGTTCCTTTTCTACTATGCCAGACTCCTGGCCTCCGTCTGTGTTGCATGTGTGCACCTGTGGCTCTGGGTCCCACTGCTCAGGGTTCTTTACTCCTTCTCTGAGATGCCTGTATGTACTCCATGCCGGTAAGGTACTTTACGGCCTTGAGGAGGACGTAATTTACGTGTGGTCCTTACTTGGAATCAGCTCCCGTTTACGCCATGGCGTTAATTTCGCCATGGTGGTGCGCGTGCGCGACCCAAGACCGTAAATTACGGCATTGTAGTTTACGGTGCCGTAATTTACGGTCTGAGGGGTCGGAATGGCATGGAGCGGAAAACCATGCCGGTAAATCAATACCGGCATGGTTTGTACCTTACCTCCAGACTCGGAATGTCCCCCAATGTATGAATCACACATTTGTTGTGTCCTGATCCAGTCAGATTGGTATAATTTCAGTTTGGATTGCGTAGGATTGGTCAGTAAGGTGTATACTGCTATGTTAGCAATTTCTAGAATATCTAGTACGGCAGACTTCCAAGTGGTTGCGAATTTATGGGCAGATGTAATTACATATTTTGCTAGAATAATAAATAACAAGTTTGTGTTAGGAGCTAAGATACCTTTTCTTAAAAGACCACATAGCTTCCATACATAGCTAGAGTTAAAAGAAATTAAACCCAATTCTAAAAGGGTTACGGCCACTAGGACACACTGTGGAAGGTTCAAGACTTGTTGCCAGAATCGCCCCTCAATTCTGTCTCAGAACGCTTGTTGGAATATATGTTTTGTTTCTGCACCATATATTAATATCGGAACAGACTTTTGGTTATAATAAGTGAGAGCTGGGAGGCATGAAAACTTGCCATATTTGTTTAGAATCGCTTTAGCTTGCGATTTGGCTCAAAGCAACTTGGTCTTGATACTGATTAGATATGGCTCGTTGTTGTGTTGTTCATTTATGTTAGAGCCTAGATGAGTATAATAACGGGCGATATGGAGTTGTCTAGAGTGTAATGTCCGCAGCTATGCTTTTTGACTCGAGGTCATGTTTTCCCGCATTGCATCACCTTTGTTTTTTCAAGGTTAATTTGTAATTGATTTTCATCTGCATAGACAACTAGTCCATTGAGTAATCTTTGGAGACCTTTGGGTGTTTTAGATAACAGCACCAGGTTGTCTGTATAAAGCAGCCATGGGATGATATGAGCTCCTAATTTGGGGGCATCAGTTACAATGTTGATAAATTTGTCTTTCAGATCTAGTATGAAAAAATTAAAAAGCACAGCGGCCAGGATGCACCCCTGTTTGAGACCTTTATGAGTGGTAATATATGAAGATATGAGACCGTCAAGAGTCAATCGTACCTGAATTGGAGTAGCTGAGTGTAGTAGATTAATTGAAGTAATAATGGAGGGAGAACATAGAGCGTTGATCAACTTGGTTAGTCATATTTGCCTAGATACGGAGTCAAAGGCGTAAAGGAAGTCCACAAATGCAAAGTACAGTGGTTGATTAAAGGTGTGGCAGCATGATTTCAAAGCAGCTATGGTCATGAGATTTATGGCAGTGCCAGTCCTGCTACAAATCTTGTTTGAAAGGGATCACGCTTCGATGTTCGAGTAGCCCACTCATTAAAATCTCTTAAGATAAAGCGAGCAAATACCTTGCCAGGAGCATCTATCAGAGCGATGGGCCTATAATAGTTCGGAGATTGTTGGTCGCCCTTCTTAAATATAGGGATTATTATTGAGTGACGCCAAGGAAAGAAGAGGGCAACAGACTTGTAGGAATAATATATGAATAGATGTTAAAGAGAATCCTAGCGCAGGCAAGAGGATGGTCTTTAAACATTGCATTGCTCAACCCATCTGGACCCGGGGCTCTAGAATAGCTAGATTTCTGAATGAAGTATAAAATATCATCTTCAGAAATCTGAAGTTGAAATTGATTAGTTGATAAATTAAGAGAGACATCTGATGAGGAAGGGGTACGTGCGTACAATTTTGCAAAGTGAGCTACCCACTGTGCTTCAGATACACCATTAATCTGAATTGCAGGCGTGAGTTGAGGTTTGCCCGATTTAATAAGGACCATGTCTGTGCAGAGTTTTTGGAAGCAATGGCCTTAAGCATAATTTCTCCATCCTGTTGATATAATTTGGCTTTTCGGGTTTTAAGCCAATTTTTATATCTAGTTCTTATTAGTTAGCATCAGATCTTAAATCTACGGGGTGAATTAGCGTAGCTCTTTTATCCCGGCGATATATAATGGTTTACTCTCTTTTAATTGAGCATCGCGTCTATGGACATTTTTGTGGGTCTTCTTCGCAGCTCCACTGGAATGGAGTCTGAAAAGATGCAAGATGGATACGTACTGGTTGTCTTCAAAATTAACGTCTTGCTTGTCAAAATTGTATTTTTGTACAAGACAATTATTCAAATTGTATAATAGTGGTTCAGTCCAAAGGAAGTGGGTTTGACCATTGTTATCATTCTCATAAAAATGCCAAGACCATTTCAGGGTCAACATTTCGTGGTCGCTTACTTTTTGTTGGACGATCTCGAGGCTATCAGCCTCTGCAAATAGATTTGAATCCACATAAATGTGATCAATAATGGGCTTCTGTGAGTCCCACCTCCAGGTGATCTGAGGAGGTATGTCTCCAGGTAGTGAGCCATTGGTCATGATCATAGTGCTTTCTTGCATAAATGTTGACCACCACAGTTTTGTTATGCTTGATGGTGATGAACCTACTGGTAGACAATGACGATTTAAGTCACCGACAAGGATCGTGTTAGTGACCGAAGGTGTGTACCTGATTAGGTCATATATACCTTCTAGGTCATGAAAAATGTGTCCACTGTTATTCCCACTGGGTTCCACTAGATGTTAATTAAAGCAATTACACAGGACTGCAGTTGGATTTTAACTAGTTGTATACATTCATTGGGTGAGGCCAAAGGTTGAATTATGAGACCAGAACTAAGCTTCATTGCCACAAGCAGACCAGACTTTGGCCTTCCTTTTGGTGCACGGTTAGCTAGCTGGAAAATAATGTGATGATCGTCCCAGGAGGGAGTCACTGATAGCCACCCCTATTGTAGAGCTATTATATCGTAAGTGTGCAAGTGATTATCGAGGTTACCTAATAAATGGGTAAAACCTTGCGTGTTCCAACTTGCTAGTGTAAACTGATATGAAAGTGTTTTTAAGGGTAGCTATGCTTTGATGGTATGATAGTGGCAGGTCGCAGCAGGTGTGGTGTTCTCACCTGATTGCAGAGGTGGACGCCTGGGAATATCTAGGGTTGCTGATCTGCATAAGAGTAGAGGAATATTGGTGAATGTGGTATTGTTTCTTTGATTCGATCCTACTAACGGGGAGGCATCTTGGGCAATAGTAAAGCCTAGGTCAGATAGTTCAACTCTTGCCTTCCAAATAGCGTTCAGGACAACTCCTGATTGAATCCAAAGCCTGGATATTGATAAATCTGTCCCATCAATAAATTCGACTTGATCTAGATCTGAGGACGCTATGTCCTCCAAACTGTGGACATCGGCAAATATTGCCAGAACACTTGCTCTGTTGAGGTCGTATGCATGAAATGGAGCCGGGCAGCATTTCATAATCAAGTGATGGTATTGTGAGTAACGTGGGATGAGATGGCGATCTAACTGTATGTGGCTGTTATTGGAGCCTTGGGCTGCAGAAAAGTTGGAAGCACTTTTACATGAAGATGGTTGTTTCTGTTTGAGCCACTGCATATTGTGAGAGTCTGTATTAGAAGGGATTCCATTCTTATAGATTTCTAAATTTGTATTTTAATCTTGTGCATTCCGAGAGGATTGATTCAGCTGTGAAGACATGTATGGTCAACCACTGTACGGATGTCTGCCCTTCTCTGTTCAATAGTAGATTGGTCAAGATTAGTCAGCTGAGGTGCTGATTTGTTACTTAGGCTGGTCTCTGATGTTGGGGCTGAATTAGGGACAGTGGACAAGACTTTAGTCACCTTCTGTTGTTCTTCAGCAGCTGAAAGAAGATAATCTAGCGGAGCAAACGCTATTACAGGACGCTCACTTTTGGCAGCATTATCCTTTTTGTTTAGTGACATTTTTGAATATTTTTAATTACTGCGTTGGACGCTGTTGAAGCTTGTTCTTTGGGTAGTAAAATAGTTTTGATAAACTGTTTTGAACTTGAATTCGATGGTAATTGCATCAAGTTCATGTTCTGTGTTTTTTTCTCCTGCGAATGACATTAGATTTTTTATTTTTAGTCTTTTTATGAGATGTGAAAAACGTATAAGAGCGTTTTTCCATTTCGGTCATTTGGTCCAGTGAACTGGGAATGATAGGAGTTGGCGGTAGACGACAAGGAACAAGAGAACGATCATTGTTGGTATTAGCTACTTCAATTGGACGAGTTATCTGATCAAAGGAAGGTAAAGCGCACGTCCCTAAATTCAAGACTTCTGTCGAGGTATCACTCTGTCTGTTCATCGTAATAGGGATAGGCTGAGACCGTCTATTGTCTAACGTTGGTAACTGAAGGGAGAGAGTAGTTGCCTTATCTGCAGGCTTAAGCGTGGTAATGGAATAACGTGCTAGCAGCTGCGTGATAAGAGCTGTCTGGTTGTTTATTTTAGCATCTAGGGTTTCAAAAAGTCTAGCTAACGCTAATAGCACTATATTAATTTGCCTAGTGTAGTGTTTACAAGAGTTGTCGAGGGAGTGAGTGTCTGAGGCACCAAGTAGGTTGTGAAGCGAAGCAGTATTAATCTTACGAGGAGTGGGATGTGGAAAAGATAGTGAAAGGGCTGAGGAATGTTGCATTGAGTGACCGATCATAACTGGAGATTGAGATATGGTGCTATTGACAATAATTGCAGTCACGTGGCCATCTGAGTTTAGGTGAGTTGGGGACAGATTAAGTAAAACACGGGTAATGTGAATTGGTAAAGTGAGCAGCGGATTGTTGCTGATTTAAATTGTTGAGTCCAGCCAATGAATCCAGAGTTGGAATATCTTGAGCAATTGCACTTGCATTTGTGTGAGAGCTCAATTTAGGGTCACAAGTTGGGTTGCGTCCATGTGTATAAGTAAGTGAAGTGAAATGTTGAAGAGCTCCTGATTCAATTGAAGCTGGGAGTTCCGAAGGCACGTGACTTAAAGTTGTGTTTTCGTTGGTTAAGGAACAGAGTGGCGGCATACCAGATTTTGAAGAGTATGTGCCTTTTGACATGATCGGATAAGCAAAACCTACTTTCAGGGTAACGAAAGGAAAATTGCGTGCGAAGCTACTAATTGAGCTAAATACAATTGAAATTAGAAAGCTTGCCTGGGGAATAGCAGAAGGTCAGGTTGGAAGTGTAGAAGTCACTGCTCGCCGCTTGCCTCGCAGCAAAGCAGCTAAGCGATACTTCACTGGTACTTCGCACTTGTGCGAGCGCACTGATGTTGGCCTTCTGGGTAATCTGGGGCGGAGTCTGATGTACAACACCAATATATGGGAAATAACAGTGAATAACTATAAAAACAAACAAATAAAACACACAGTAGTTAGTACTACATAATACCTTGACCAATAGAGACATATAATGAGCAAAGGAATAGAGTAGTAGCGTTCGCGTACCACAAATATAATGTCCAGGGAAAAGAGCTCCAGCAGTTAAGCAGTACTTCACCGGTACTTCCCACTGGTGCACATGCACTGGTGTGAGCGGATGTTGGTTTATATGCCTTCTGGTTAATCTGGGTGCGGAGTCTGATGTACAAAACCAACAGATGGGCAATAACAGTGAATATCTATAAAAACAAACAAATAAAACACACAGTAGTGAGCACTACATAATGTTGGCCAATAGAGTACATATAATGAGCAGGGGAATAGACACAGTAGCGTTCGCGTACCACAAATATAATGTCCAGGGACAAGAGCTCCAGCAGCTAAGCAGTACTTCACTGGTACTTCCCACTGGGGACTCACGCTAGTAAGCTGGAATGTTGGTTTATATGCCTTCTGGGTAACCTGGGGGCTGTGTCTGATTTACAACACCAATATATGGGCAATAATAGTCAGTGAATACCACAAATATAATGTCCAGGGACAAGAGCTCCAGCAGCTAAGCAGTACTTCACTGGTACTTCCCACTGGGGCACTCACGCTAGTAAGCTGGAATGTTGGTTTATATGCCTTCTGTGTAATCTGGGGGCTGTGTCTGATTTACAACACCAATATCATAGCTCTCAACCATTTGTGACTCAAAGGCGGGTGAAAACACCCGATTTTGTTTTTGGCGGGTGAGACGCCCATTGAAATGAATGGGCGTGCAGGAGGCTTGGCGGGTGAGTCAGCCCTTTGCAAGGCGGGTGACACCCGCCAAATGCGTGTGAGTTGAGAGCTATGCAATATATGGGCAATAATAGTCAGTGAATATCACAAATATAATGTCCAGGGACAAGAGCTCCAGCAGCTAAGCAGTACTTCACTGGTACTTCCCACTGGGGCACTCATGCTAGTAAGCTGGAATGTTGGTTTATATGCCTTCTGGGTAATCTGGGGGCTGTGTCTGATTTACAACACCAATATATGGGCAATAATAGTCAGTGAATATCACAAATATAATGTCCATGGACAAGAACTCCAGCAGCTAAGCAGTACTTCACCGGTATTGGGTTCATACATGCCAACCTTCCCGATTTAGGCAGAAGACTCACGATTTTATTTGCAAAAATGTTGCTGTTTTTTACTGCCTCCCCCCTAAATTCTAACGCCAATGCATTCTAATGAGGAAATTCAGCTATCCCCATTGCTCAGAGAGAATCTCCCCCCTCACCCCCAGCTGCTGCAAAATGTTAGCATGTATGTGGGTTCTCCGTGCTCTGGTTCTAAAAGTTCTGCTTGGAAATCCAGGGTCAACTAGTTTTGGATCCTCATCGAAATACGCCCGTGATGTCTCCCTATTACCGATCCATTTTAATGTTCAGTATGAATTCGGCAGTTTTGCAGTTGGTGAAGACTGGGCCCGTGCTAGGCCTTGCAGCGCACTCACAGTTAACAGCGCTGACGTGAGAGGCACGGAAGCGTAAACTCAAATTATCTCCCAGCAACGTCACGAGAAGGAACACGGAAACATTATCAGATATCACAGTGAATGTAAAAACGGTTATCAGTGTAAGATATTAAAGGATAAAACACTGACTTTGACAGCTGGCCGCCGATTATCCATAATTGACGCGGGATCCGTACACGTCAGCAGTAGCGCTCTGGCTGGTCACGCGCCCCTCATTACACGACTCGAAATCTGCTCGCTGTTACCCTTATTAATGTTGCGCGCCATGGCAGTGCTTCCGGCGGTTGCCTTATGACAGTGTAACTCCCTCAGCGAGTGCTGGGGCTGAAGGAACTCGGAGGTCGTGCTGTTTTGTGTGTCCCTGGCTTACTTGACCTGGCATAAGGACAGGTACGTCGAAACTCAATTTTTTATCTGATTTATTAAAACCTAGTGTGCTATGTAATCCTCGTGTATGCCTGCTTACTTTGTTTTACTTCGTTATGAATTTAATTTTCTGCATAACAATGGATATTCCAGATACTACTTCGGAACTGTTTGTTGTTTAAAAAGTGAAGTCTCAATAGCGTATTAAACAGAAGCTATATAATTGCTTCAGCTCAGTTACTAAAGCTTCGATGTTTTGCGTATTCTACACCCAACTATCAGGACAATTTATGAGGGTTGCCAGCACTGTTTGATATCAATTTTATATACTGCAGCACTGCAGTCTTGTCTTAATGGTATTTTAGAGGACGGCCTTAGCACTCGATTACGGACAGTTTGCGCCTTGCAAATGTAATTATGCTAGCTATATTGTGATTAAATTACTTGTAATGCTGCCTGTTCAGCCACAAATAATTTTCATTTTGTTCATACTAAGAACTAGGCGTTCTCTTATATGCATTCTCTTAATGCACTACCTATACAAAGATGACGTGTGCTTTGTTGTTGTCATGTGAATGGTTAGTATGGCATTGATTGCACGAGTAGAAGTCATAAACTATGGTTGTGTTAAGGTGGTTCAGTGCTTAAGTGCAGTGCCCAAAGTATCTTATCTAACAGACAAATGTGGGCCAGTGACGAATCTGGTACGGGCCAGTGACGAATCCTCGTAAACTATTATGAGTGGATGTTTAGATTTCATTAAAGACACTGAGATGTGTCGTATTGATGTCTCCATGAAAACAGGGGGGCGGGAGGAACCAGGGAGGAAAAGGAAGTGATGCGAGGGGGCGGGATCGGGGAGTTCGTTGTAGAAGGGAAATAAAGTAGACGTAATATGCATGAGCTCCGTGTCAGCCTTTTATTGCTGCGCCACTTGCTTGGTACGCCGCGCGAAGGATAGGACACTGGCGACGAAGGTGGGATTGAGGGCACAGCGTCGCGCAGAGAAGCAGCTGAAGTCCACCCACGGCAACCACAAGCCGACACGCTCTTGAGCGCGAGACAGCCCAGCATAGCTCTCAACCATTTGTGTTGCAAAGGCGGGTGAAATCACCCGATTTTGTTTTTGGCGGGTGAGACGCCCATTGGAATGAATGGGCGTGCAGGAGGTTTGGCGGGTGAGTCAGCCCTTTACAAGGCGGGTGACACCCGCCAAAAGCGTGTGAGTTGAGAGCTATGGCCCAGCCGACGCGTGATCACACCCAGCCCGGGCCGTGGGAGTGAGCGACGGGAGAAGCAGGCACAAGCACACGTGCCCACGCGGAGGAGTCAAACCCCGCACAGCAGCCGGCTGGTAAGCACACGATCCACATGCTTTCTGGCTGCAAAGGGAGCGCCGGCAGTACAGGCCCACAAGCGTAAAGAGCAGGCTGCAAAACGCACATGCGCCAGAGAGGGAGGGTCCCTCTAGCATCCCAGCCCACAGCCCTGAAAAGGCGTGCAGCACATACGCTGTGCAGGGCACAGGAGACCCTGTAGCTGAACAGCCCAAGCAACTAAGGCCACATAAAGGGCCCCAGCACAAGAGGACACGGAAACCCCAGGAGGGCCAAGGGCAAGTTGATAGTGCTCGTGCCACATTTGGTGGCCATCCCATGTTGACAAGTGGAGAAATCACTCCTAGAAAGAGGAGGGTAGACAGCCCTGAAGAATCTTCTAGTGGTACTTACCACACTCAATGAATGGTGCTGGTGGCACCACGAGCAGATAGCAAGCAACCACCATATCAGGCATCATGTCAGGCCAAGACGATGGACAAGGAGCGCAAGCAAATGCACCCCCAGCTCCAGGCGCGTCAATGCCAGACCACGTGCCATACCAACTACCAGACACGCTGGCCGCCCAAATGCCAGGAGCATTCGACATGACGGACACCAGCAATATGGGCCCCGGGTGGACCAAGTGGATTAGAGACTTTGACCTCTACATGGGAGCCACAGGGCCAGTTGACGACGCAAGACAGGTATGCCTACTAAAACTAGCCGTAGGATCTGCCACACGAGACATAATCAATGAAATGCCCCAAGACTCCATTGACTCCATCCAGGACCTCAAAGATGCGCTCGCCGCATACTTTGCGCCCCATACCAATGTAGACTATGAAAGACACCTGTTTCACATCACCAAACAGGCCAAAGGGGAAACCATGGACGCATATGTGAGGCGATTACGCACCAAGCTAAAGCACTGCGACTTCGCAAATTACTCAAACGAAGAGGCTCTAAGGTCACAGATCATCTCAGGGTGCGAATCCCAAACCTTCCGCAGGAAGCTACTGCAAAAATCACACATGCTGGAGGAAATCCTAGCGCTAGCAAGGGTCGAGAGGGCCATTGACTCCCAAGTGGAGAGTTTTGGCAACACGAATACAGGGGAAAACATGAACAGGCTACAACTGGAGAAGAAAACGGAAGAACTCTTCTGTTACAAATGTGGGTTTGAATACCCGCATGAACGAACATGCCCCGCAGTAGGACAACGATGCACATCCTTTGGTGAAGAAGGACATTTCAAGGCAGTGTGTAGGCTATTCTGTGATCGAGGGAGAGACTGACCCAGAGATAACACTGCTCGCCCGAGAAGCCGACACGGGGGGCCGTCCAACAGCAACCCAGCCCCAGCACCCCAACTTCCCTGAACCAACCCACGGGTGACCAGCGAGACAGAGACTCGGGAGAAGATCGGCAGAGGAGGAGAGAAAGAAGAAGGTTCGTAATGCGCGCAAGACCAGAGCGCAGGTCCCGGCGCCATGTGCGATACCTGCTGGAACTGTCCCCCACAGACTCTGATCCCAGCTCATCAGGGAGCGATCAAAAGAAAAAGGCATATGTATAAGCTCTGGGCAACCCCACAGCGACAGCGCACAGCCCAACACTCATTAAATTACAAGAGAGACCGACCGAGTTTCTCATAGACACAGGAGCCACGGTCAATGTGGTGAGTGAAAATGTCTACACCGATCTCCCTCAAAAACCCAAGCTACACCCAGTGACTGTGGACATATACGCATATGGAGCCAAAACACCCCTCAAATGCCTGGGACAATTCAGCGGTCTGTGCCGCTACAAAGGACATGAGATGAGGATACCAATACATGTTCTGGCCACGGAAACAGACAGGTGGCTGCGTCCTCAGCTTTAAGGCGGCTCCCGACATGGGCCTAATACACATCCTTTACAACATAATGGTCCACAAATATATAGACTCAGTCGAAATGATAAACAATCTATACCCCAACATCTTCAAAGGAATTGGAAGACTTCGAAATAGACAAATAAAACTCCACGTGGACGACTAGAAGCTACTGGAACAAGATATCTTCGAGAAGGCCACCGGTCCCACCACCTGGGTATCACAGATCGTCCCAGTTCCCAAGAAAGGCTCTGAGGTCATAAGGCTATGCGTAGATATGCGGCGCCCGACTCAAGCTATCAAAAGGGAGAGGCATCCTGCGCCACGCATCGCAGACATGATACACCTATTGAACGGGGCAAAAGTCTTTTCCAAACTTGACCTGCAGAAAGGCTACCACCATCTACCACCAGCTCGTTCTACACCCCGAGAGCAGGAACATCACAACCTTCGTTACGCACGTCGGCCTCCTCAGGTATAAAAGACTGAGCTTCTGGGTGTCCTTGGCGGCGGAAATGTGCCAAGCTGAAGTGCATAACATCATAAAGCACATTCCGAATTGCCTCAATTACTCGGACGATATACTAGTATTCGGAACCGATGTAAACAAGAATGACAAGACTCTGATGAAAGTGTGAAAGGACGCCAACCTCACCCTAAATAGAGACAAGTGCGAGTTCCGGAAAAGCACTCTGAAATTTTTCGGCCATGTCTTTTCAGAGTCAGGTATGACTCCAGACCCGGATAAAGTGGCAGCGCTGAACAACACCACCGCCCCATCCAACGTGTCGGAGCTTCGGTCCTTCTTGGGCCTGGGCAGCTACTGCAACTGGTATATCCGGGACTTTGCGTCAGTCAGCGAACCACTGCGACAGCTAACCCACCAGGATGTGAAATGGGAATAGACCAGTGACTGCCAAAAGGCATTCGAGGTGATCAGAGAAAGAGTCGCAAAGGCGGAAAACATGTCGTACTATGATCCCAACAGGAAGACCGAGCTCATGGTTAATGCCAGTCCCGTTGGCCTAGGAGCCATCCTAGCACAGCTTGACCCGAAAGACCCCTACGCCAGTCGCAGCCTATCCACCACCGAACAAGCCTACTCTCAAGCAGAGAAAGAAGGGCTCGCGGTGGTATGGGCGTGCAAGGACTTCCACCTGTTTCTGTATGGGAAACCATTCCAGGTTGTCACGGACCATCAGGCCCTCTTAATCCTGTACGGCAACCCTCAGTCCAAAATGCCCCAGCGCATTGCCCGATGGGGTCTGAGACTTCAGGACTATGCTTTTGAGATCATCCACAGGCCAGGGAAAACCCGACAGACTTTCTATCCAGGAGACCACGGGAGGAGAGTGCTCCGGAACCGTTAGTAGCCGAAAGGTATCTAAGATACCTCAAACATCAGACCGCGCCAGAGGGAATCAACATGGAGGCGCTCGCCAGAGAAACAGAATGATGCAGCCTGCAGTATGATTCGCGAAGGACTGGAGTCTGGACTGTGGCGAAGGGCAAAAGAAAGGGGGAGGGCCGCAGGAGGCACGGTGCGAGAGGAGGTGGAGAGACTACTGCAGGTGAGAGAGGAACTTGCGGTGTCAGAAGATCACCTGCTTCTCAAAGACTGCAAGCTAGTAATCCCAGCATCCATGAGAGCCAAAGTCATAGAACTGGCCCACGAGACCCACAGGGGCATGGCATTCACAAAACGCATGCTCCGTCAAAAGGTCTGGTTTCCTCACATGGACACACTGGTAGAAGCAGCACTGAAGGCGTGCCCCACATGCTGCCTTATCACACCAAATCGCCACCCGGAGCCACTATTTATGTCAGAGCTGCCACAGAAAATATGGGAGGCCGTGGCGGCCGACTTCTTCGGGCCCATCGAAGGGGGAAAGTATGTCCTGGCGGTGATGGACGAGTACTCACGGTATCCTGACGTGCAGCTAATATCGTCAACTGCGGCCCACCATGTCATCCCCGCTTTAGACCACGTGTTGTCAGCCTATGGAGTACCGAAGGTACTGAAGACAGACAATGGGGCCCCATTCTGTGGGCATCAATTTGCGCAATTCGCTGAGTACCCGGGATTTCATCACAGGAAGATCACTTCCCTATGGCCCCAGGCCAATGGAATGATCGAGCGATTCATGGCCAACCTAAAGAGAGCCCTCCAGATAGCCAGGCTCAAAGGCCAGCCAAATGAACAGGTCCTAAACCAATTTATGAGGGACTACCGAGGGACCCCCCATTGCACCACAGGGAAGACCCCGGCGGAACTGATGTTCGGACGGAACACGCAAACGCGCATCCCACAGGCCAAGGACATCATCCCACCACCGACTCTGGACCAAGAGATACGAGAGTGAGAAGGGGCAGCGAAAGCCCGAATGGAGGAGTATGCAGACACCCGCAAGAGGGCACAGACTTCCCACATAGAGGTGGGAGATGTTGTGGCGGTCCGCCAACCGCTGACGCACAAGCGCACGTCAGCATTCCGCGAACAGCCCCTACTGGTCACCCAGAAGAAGGGCTCCATGGTCACCGCACAAGGGGCAGAGGGATCTGTCACGAGGAACTCATCTCACTTCAAAGAACTTCCACCGACAGGAGCCCGGCGTTTGAGTGGGAGAGTACAGACTCACCTCACCTACGAATCAGATGATCCCTATCAGGGTGATCAGTGGGACTCAGAGGAATCAGAACAGGATGTGGGGAACGAAGCTAGGGAAAGTGGACCATCCCCAGGGCAGAGTCAAGCACGCCCGCAGAGGGCTTGGAACAGACCTCGTCGATGGATCGAGGAAATGGACTAGAAGCCCACCAGACCGCCGCCTGTTGCGAAGAATCTGGTAACTGTTTAAAAAGTGGGAAGATGTCATGTTGATGTCTCCGTGACGACAGGGGGGTGGGAGGAACCAGGGAGGAAAGGGAAGTGACGCGAGGGGGCGGGATCGGGGAGTTTGTTGTAGAAGGGAAATAAAGTAGACGTAGTACGCATGAGCTCTGTGACAGCCTTTTATTGCTGCGCCACTTGCTTGGTACGCCGCACGCAGGATAGGACAAGGTGGGTATTGTGCATGCCATTTTCTATATCTCCTCATCTAGCAGAAAATAACAATATATATTAAACTAAAGAAATGTAAAACATTTACATGAAATGGAGCTTCTAATGAGCTGGGGCATGAACCATGTAACATCCATTCTCAATAGGCCACAACCCATAAAAGACATATAATCACTGTCCCTTCTTTAAGAGTTCTGAACAAAAGTATCATTTTCTTTGTTAGAAATCTCTATGTCTAGGACCAGTATCATATCCCGAAGCTCTTTCAACATCTCAGCCACTGTCAATCGAACATCCAGTTTTTAGACAAAGAAGTGTTAACTATGGTCCTCTGCCATTTTGTCATTAATTTAGACCTGTGTGAAGATAACAGTAAACATATGGGACACGAGGAGCAAATACCATAACTTCAATTTTGTTATCGCCAAACAATTCAGGAGATTGTAAAATACGAAGAAATGAGCTGAAACATCTTATATAAATCTTAGCAACATTCGACATGGAAACCAAATTGCATAGTTATTTTTAAAAGTATGTTTTATTGATTTATTGATTTTTGTTTTCTCATAACAAGGAACATTTCGCAGCTCTGCCATGTGCAGTGACGCCATTGTTTCAGTGTACAGTCCCCAGCAACCCCACAACCCACTCCCTTTAACTCCCACCTCCCAGCCATGCCAAAAGCACTAATGTTCAAACAAAACATCACTTATCCTTCTATCTGGACCTCCCCTACCTTACGGTGGGATGTATCTTATTTGTCCTCATCATCAGCCCCAATGGCAAACAATGTCTCCTGCAGCGCCTCCCACTCCATGATTCCCGCATTGGTGTCGTCATGAGTAACACACACTGCTCCCTTCCATGCCATTGTTTCAGCCAACACCCATTTCCTAAGACCCCTCCACCATTGCTCTATATCAGGGCCTTTTGGAGACTTCCATGCCATAGTGATTCTGCGTTTGGCCAGTTTGTACGCTAGGTCCCACATCTTGCTACTATGCTTAGCTCTTCTGGTGCGTGGAAAACGGCCCAGTAAACATGCGCTCGGCGAAAGTATATCCAGCGCCGCTCCCCCCTTATCCATTCTGCTCTCCACTCCCTTCGAGTATTGTCCCACCACCGGGCATGCCCAAAACATGCACTGTCCCGGCATCTGCTTCCTTGCACCTAGGACATACCTGTGGCGCAGCACCCGGAAACTTCGAAATCCTCTGGGGTGTCATATATGCCCTATGTGTTATCAATTGCAACGTAGCTTTCGGCGTCACCCTTTTATGGTAACCCCTATCACTGCCCAGCGTGCGTCAGTAAGAGGTGCTCCTAAATCTGCTTCCCATTTACTCCTTGTAACCGAGGGGGTGGTGGGTCCATTAGCAAGTAGGAAATCATATAGTCAAGATATAGGGGATCATTACGAAATTCGCGTTAAAAATCAGTTTTTACCGGCATGGAGGCAATACCGGGTCCGGGTAGCAATGACGCCGCTAACAGCGGCCGATTACGAGTATGCAATGCCCGCGCGTAGCAGCATGGCAGTATTGACAGTACCGGCTTGCCGCAAAAGTCCCAAAAACATCCCTTACCGGCATCATGGAAAGCGCTGACAGCCCTGCCGCCTCCTTCCACCTCTAAATAACGGTCCCGGCATTACTGGGTCCTGCATTAGCGGGCCCGCTAATACCTGAACCGGAAGTAACGTCATTGCGCCGGAACGGGAAATGGCACAGCGGCCATCTTGAAAAACAGAATCCATTGCCATCCTCGATACACAGGACCTGGAGCCTCAAACCAACACTCAGATCATCTTCTACACCACCAGCACCATGCCAAAGGCTATAAAGAAAGGGGCATCCCGGCAGCGGAATGAGCGGTTCTCCGAGGATGAACTTAACATGCTTACTAACACTCTGGCTGAGAATTCAGTGGTGGTCTTTGCTTCTGACCTGAAAAGAGCAGCACAGCTCAAAAAGAAGGAGATATGAGAGCTAGTGGCCCAGAAAGTCAGTGCGGTTGGCACCACCCCCCGCACAGTAAAGGACGTCAGAAAACATTGGGACAACCTGCGTCTCAGAGTGAGCAATATCTTGCCTGCCAACCGGAGGCAGGTCCTGGCTACTGGCGGTGGCTCTAACTCACCGATCAAACTCAGCCGCTGGGAAGAAACCTGCGCCAGCAAAATCTGTATGGAGTCCATAGAAGGTGTGGGAGAAATGGAACATGGAGCCTCGTCATCGGCAGATGGAGGTGAGTGTCCTAAGAAAACACTGTAATGCAAAGTATGATGATAGTCCACCAATGTGACCGTGCCATGAGGCAATGCATGGCCCATTACACACACATGGACACATCCCTGCCTAGATGCCGTCCCTGGCACTGACACATCCACATGCATGCAGCATGCCAATGCCATACCTGAGACACACACCACAAGCAGGGAAACGGCATGTGTCACACTGCACGCAGTCTACAACACAAAGGCATGTCACACAGCAGACACCACTTCACACATGTGTGAACCTAACGTATGCCTGAGCAACCCCGCCAAATGGCAGATAACCTGTATCCCACAACAGTAGGACAGCAAGTCATCAAATGTGTACAACTGCACTAATACCATTGTATGCATGATGCATGTACAACCATCACTGATGCTAGCCCTCTTATGGTCCCCCACAGGCCGTGATATCGACAGCGATGCAGAGGACACTGCAGCACAGGCCACCACTCCTACGAAGAGGGCCAGGTCCAGGGAAGACACTAACAGGCCTTCCACCTCCAAGGGCACTGGCAAGGCACATCAGCAACCGAGGACAACGGCACCACTGGATGGCAGGGAACAGGGGCATCATAGGTCATCCACTACTCCAAAAGTTCCAAAACCTGTGGAATCCACAGCTGTAGAGCCGGTGGCAGATGGGACCCTATCTGCAGCTACCAGTTTGGTTGGGGAGGCAGCTGCCACTGCGCCACAGAGTGGCGATGAGGTACTTTCCCAAGGCGAGGTCTGTGTCCCTGAGGAGGACAACCGCTCCATGGAATTCCTTGGCACACCCAGCCCCACCCAAGCACACCAGTACACACCCATCAGCTCACCCGATGGCACCTCGCATGTCCAGTCGGGAGGAGAGGCTGAAGCAGAGGCCTGGAGCCCCACATAGGACCCACCAGAATTGGGCCCTTGCCACACCTGCCATCCACCTCCACAGGGGTCTGGGACGGGGAGTTCAGGATGTCACAGATAGAGGCGCGCCAGCAGGAGCTGACCGGCCTAGTGAAACAATATGTCACTGATGGTGATGTGACGAGGAGGGAGGCCCAAGACAACACTGCGGGCATGAAAGGGGCCATAGAGTCGAGCATCCAGAAGATCTGTGCGGAGCTGTCGGCAGTAAGGCGGGTCCTTGCCAGGATTGCAGATGCCATGGAGGCTCTGCGTCCTGCCCTGACAGTAGAGCATGCGCCCACGGGGTCTTCGTCAAGCTCCACACAGACAAGACCCCTGCGCAGGTCTGTGTGCACCATGCACCGCCCCAACATGCCACCCCCGGAGTCAGACACAGGACATTAGTTGCAGGATCAGCCTGCATGTGCACACCTATGAAGACTCGAGTGGCACAACATTGCACGTCATGTGTGGGGGAGTTGTGGGGGTAGGGGGGAGAGGGTGTGTGAGGGAGTTGTAGGGGGAAGGGGAGAGGGTGTGGGGGAGTTGTGGAGGGATGGGGTGTGTGGGGGAGTTGTGGGGGGAGGAGGAGGGTGTGTGTGGGGGAGTTGTGGGGGGAGGGGGTGTGTGGGGGAGTTGTGGGGGCAGGGGGGAGGGTGTGTGTGTGAGGTGGAGGGTGTGAGCAGTTTTTACTTTTTCCTGTTAAATACACCCGTTGTGTACCAGAAAAAATACTTGACTGGACATTCCTTATTGTGTATGTGTCATTTATTGGTTTACAGTGCATAGTATCCATGTACCCCTACACCTAGTGCCCTCAGTCCCACATTCATGGCACCCTCTGCACCCATGTGTCTTAGAAATATTGTCCTATCACAGACTGGGGCACAGCACGTCCCTCCTGTGTATCGCCACCGGGATGATATACAACCCCATCTTCTTCATCTTCTTCATCCTCACCTGGTGGTTGCTGTTCAATGTCAGGGGGCAGAGGCACGTTCCGTCGGATGCACATGTTGTGCTGCATGACACATGCCATGATGATCTTGGCCACTTTCTCATGCCTGTACAGGAGTGTCCCACCCGACTGGCTTAAGACAGCAAAAAAGTGCCTTCAATAGGACAAAGGTCTGCTCGATCACCACACGTGTACGGGTATGGGAATGATTGTAGTCCTCTTCGTGCCTGTTCTGCGGGTTCCGGACAGGGGTGAGGAGCCATGTCTTCAAGGGATAGCCATTATCACCTGCATGGGTGCAAAATAAGGTATGTGTGCTGTGCCATGGTCTTATGGTGTGGGTTGCGTCTTCCAGATGAAACAGGGTGTCCACTTCCTTGCTGTTGTTCATGCACTGTGGATGCATACCGCTGTGTTTGGTATCATTATGTGATGTGTAGTGATTAGTATGATATTACTGGCAGCGGTGGCAGAAGTTTCAGCATTATTTATCTTTCAGCGCTTATTCTCATGGTGACATGCAGCGCTACTGTGGTGGTGTCCCTCTGACAAGCAGTGTATTCCCTTGGTGGGATTGATTTGTGCACTCTCATGGATGTTTGTCCTGTGTTGTGAATTGCTGCAGACATTTACATTGTGCATACTCACAGCACGTTGCTGGATTGTGTTACGGAGGGTGAGGTCTGATGATGGGTGGTGGACATGTTGTGGGATGTGGGCTGGTGGAAAGTTAGGCATGTTGTAATTGGTGTGCAGCTTCCATCATTGCTTGATATCGGGATTGGTTTTCATGTTCGGTTTGGGATGCTTTGGGACACATTGTTTTGCGATGTGGACATTGTGCTGTCACCACAACAATGACGCCATGGTGGTGTGTGCATATCTCCCCCCATTACACTGCCATGTGCCTGTTATGCGACTTAACAAGCAGCCAGGCACGTCGTCCTGCATGTCGCTCCATGTAGCTTGGTAGCGTGGAGTTCTGCAGGACCATTGAGTCATGAGTTGATCCGGGAAATCGGGCACTACAATGTGTGATGATCTTGCTGGAGTCACATGCCATCTGCTTACGATTGCGGTACACCGCCTCGTGGCATGCGGGACCACCAATTCAACATGGGTGCAGTCAAGTGCACCAATACAATTTGGTATGCCTGCCAGTGCATGGAAGCCAACTTTCGTGTCAAAGATCTCCTGGGCAGTTCGTGGTAGGGATATGTAGTTCCTTGAGTGCTTCAGGAGGGCATCCAGCACTTGCTTCAGCATGCGAGAAAATAAGAGTTGTGATATGCCATACATGTGCCCCACTGTGTGCTGGTAGGTGCCTGTGGCCAGGAAGTGGAGCACAGACACTACCTTCAGTATAGGTGGGATGGCGGTGCGTATTCCAATCAGGCTGACAATGTCTTTGTGTATCATGTCCACAATGGTGGTGATGGTGTCCCCGTCCAGACTGTACAGGGTGTGGATCTGCTCAGGGGTTAGGTTGAATGGACTGGATCTGATGTGAGGGATTGGGGGCTGCCTGCGTGGTACTACTGGCTGCACTGGTGGGGCTTTCTGGGCCTGTCTCACCCTCCTTCTCCTCCTGCGTCTCCTCTGTGGTGCCTGTTGTTGTTTCTGGTGTAGCAATGCAAGCATGTCCTCCAGCCCCAATATTGCTACTGCAAGTGGAATCATTTTGATGTTGAAAGGGGTGTGGTGTGTGGGTGTGCTCCTTTTGTGCTGGGCCAGACTCCATTGCCTCCACCTGTGCTGATTGTGTGCACCTGTGGCAGTTGGGAACACTGCACATTTCTGTTTGTGGGTGGTTCGCGATGCCGTTGATGCCGGCATCCCTTACTACTGCCTTCATGATGCCGGTATTTGCTTGTCCGCATGTCTTGTGATGTCCTCCTGTTAGCGCCATCCCGGTATTGCCGGACGAAAGGGCCGCGTGCCCACTCGCATGCCGGTACGGGGGTGCATGGTATCAGCGGTGGCGCTGATACCGGGTTGTTGACTCGTAATAGCCCGGAGCGGTATGCGGTGCCGGTAATCTCTTACCAGCATCGCTTTTCCATTACCTCCTACCTCGTAATGACCCCCATAGTGTGCCCTCCCTCCGATATGTCATATGAAGTGTCCACCACTGAACATTTTTCTTTCAGCTCCCTGCACGCAGGCCATTTTTGGATGATCTCACTTCTAAAAGTGCATTGCAGTAGGTATTTGCCGCTGTGTAAACCTGTGTGCTCAGAAAGCTCCAATAAGGGTACAAACAAAGTGTCTTCCAGCAGATCTCCAATCGTGGCCACCCCAAGTGATTCCCAATTGGTACGTATGCCCAATCTAACTTGTGCCATTGGTGCTACTACCGAGAACAAGGGCACTTGTGTCGAAAACGTGCATACAAGCCCTATCGCTGCAAGCACCCAGTCCCATAATCTCAACCCTAAGGTCAGTAGGTACGATGCCTGGTCCCCCCGCAGTCTTCTATTCCACACCAGTTCCTTCAGGTAATATTTTGCCAAAGTAGGTTGCAGCATTAGTTTGTCTGGCGTAGGGTCATCTGCGAGCCAATCCACCACGAATTGTAGTTGTCCCGATATGTAATTTAGCTCAGAATTCGGTGCCCTGATACCTCCTCCCTCATATGGTCTTTGTAATGTGGATAGCGCTACTCTATTCGCACCGTTTTGCCACAGAAAACCCCTGCAAATGCCATACAATGCCCTGAAAAAGGATTTCAGTATATAACACGGGACATTCACATAGAAATGCAGCAACCTAGGCAACACCACCAGCTTCAAGAATGCTGCTCTCCCCATTAGCGAAAGGGGCAATTTAGCCCCAAACTTCATGGAGTTGTTGATACCCACCAGTGCTTTCAGTGTGTTATTTATGTGTTCTGTCTCTGCAGACTGGTACATCCTGACCCCTAGATATCTAAAGGTAGGTTGTGTCCATTGCAGCGCAAGAAATAGCAGTGCCTCTAGTTCTATCTTCTGGAATCCCGCTGTGGAGAACGAGGCTGACTTATCAGCACTGATCGTGATCCCTGACAGTTTCGCGAATAGCGAAGCGCCTCCAGCAGCAGTTCTAGATTATCTTCCGGGTTCTGGATATATAACAGTGTATCATCGCCGTACATCGAGATCAGGTGTTTAACCACGTTAATACCTGCTTCCATATATTCCGCTCTGAGATATTCATTGGTTCCATGACATGACAAGGACGTAGAGCAATGGGTACTGCAGGCAGCTCTCTCTAGTTCCTCTTTCTAGTTCCCAATATTCTGATATTCATCTCCCCGTTTTTACCCTAGCTAGCGGACTGGTGTATACTAGCTGGACCCATTTAATGTATGCATGCCTGAACCCAAATCTGTGAAGCGTTGTGTATAGTCATTGCCATTTCACTGAATCGAACGCTTTCAGAGCGTGTAGCGTGGCTATAGCAGACAGTGTTTTCCAGGATACCGTGCTGGCCATTACATGGTGTAATCGCCTTGAATTCCAAGACATGCTTTGCCCTGGCACATAGCCTGTTTGAACTGGCTGGACTAGAGTGTGTGTCACCTTTTTCATCCTACCCGCTAATATAGATGTCAGTATCTTGATTTCTTGGTTAAGCAGTGACAGGAGCCAATATGAGCCACACTCCGTCAGGGTTTATGAGGTTTGAGGAGTGGTATTATAATGGATTACCTCAGGCTACGTGGAAGCATACCTGCTTTATAAGAGTCAGTGAAGGTGTCGAGCAAATGTGGTGCCAATTCCTGAGCGTATTCATTGTAAAATCCTCTAGGAAACCCTGGAGTCTTTCTCGTAGGCAAGGACTTGATTGTGCTCTGAATTTCCTCCAGAGTAATAGGAGAATTTAGGCTATCACGCTCTTCTGGGCTCAGTCTAGAAAGCCCTATCTCATTTAGCATGTCCTGCGAGTGGAATCTAGGTGTCTTCTGTCCCTCTTGATAAAGGGATGTCTAGAATTCTTGGAAGGCATCATTAATGCCTTTTTGGGTGTGGCACAGGCTCCATCCCATGTACATATCGAATAGATAGGACCTCTATTTTCTTCTTTTTTGTAAAGCCAAGCCAGTAAACTGCCTGGCTTGTAACCCTCTTTATGCTGCCTCTCCATATATTTGGAAAAGTTATGTTTGCGCAGTCTCTCCCAGCCCTCTATGCATATTCTGTTTAGTTTTGCGGCTTCCTCCCCTTTGCCCTTTTGCGTCATGGGTGGTTGCTCTAGCTTCCTTAATCCTTCCCCTGCAGCGGACAACTCCTTTTGGATGGTTGCTTGGATGTTGTTTGAGCCTGCAATGGCAGCCACCCTAATTACCACCTTAAGCGCTTCCCAAAATGTTCCTACACTAGATACGCTGCCTGCATTATTCTTGACTTAGTCAGTGATGTGCTCCCTGATGTGATCACAACCTCCAGAGACTCACCTCTAAGTTGCCACCTAGGTATCGGAGCTCTAGGTGACACATACTGCCACAGCAAAATTAGCAGGGCATGGGCCGACAGGACCCTACCGTTATACTGCGCAAACGTGATAAGATCTGCTAGCTCCTGGCCTACAAAAAAAGATCTATCCTAGTGTGCACCTCATGGGGCGCAGAATAAGGGGAGTAGTGTCTGCTGTCTTGGCGAAGTACTCCCCACATATCAATAAGGTTAAATGATTCTAGGAGCATATGTAATGTTCTGGCTGGTGGAGCTGGCTTAGTATACTTTGTATCCGACCTATTCAGGAACAGGTTTAGTGTGCAGTTGAAGTCCCCCCCATATGATATTACTGTTCCTAGAAAGGGAAAGTCGCAGGTACAATGCTTTGAAATACGTGCAGCGCTGTGGTTGGGAGCATACGTGTTAACAAAACAAGCATCTACCTGTTCAAGTAGTCCCTGTACCAACACCATTTTGCCCTTTCTGTTTTGATATGGGTGATGTTGAAAGGACCGTGGGCGCTATCCATAACAGGACAACCCGGGCATCGATGGAATACGGGGAACCGATCACTCGTCCCTTCCTTTGCCTGCTATCAGTGTTTGTTTCTCAGCAGTTTAGTGTGTTTCCTGTAACAAGGCAATATCTATTTTACATCTCTTTAAATACGAAAAAACCCTGTTGCGCTTTACATTGGATTTCAGCACCCTAACATTGCAGGTAATTACATTTACAGTTCCAGCCATAATTCAATGCTCTGCTTTACTCAGCCGTTTCACTTAATCCTATCGAGGTTCGCTTTCCGTTCATAATATGGTTGTCCAGTCCAGAACAATGTGTAGCTATATCTCGTTGTCAGTTGTTCAGGCAAACCTTTTTCCCCTCCATTAACCACCCCAACTAACAAAAATTGCCCGGCGTCATAACTCGTTCTCGAGCGTATCCGCTTCCCGCACTCGCCGCAGTTGTACATACCTAATGCTAGTGCACAAAGATGGGTAAACTGGAGGGGTAGCCCTAATGGCGGAACCCGAGGCTAAAGTATGTTTTATATCACAAATGGTGGCAGCCGCCAGACAGTATCCAGCTATATCGGGTTTAGGACAATTTTTACTTCAACCTGCTTTGGGTTTTCGAGGGCATTTGACGCTCCGGCCCCACGCAACAGCAGCTCCCGACGGCCACTGCCACTATCACAGGGCCATTAGATGGACCCTGGTGTACTGATTCCCAATTTTTCACAATAGACCAGTGGATGACACCTGCTCCTTGCTGATTGAACACGGCTTTATCTGATTGAACTATCTAAAAAAAAAAAAACCCTGCCGGACCCAAGCTCAAGGGAGGCACAATCCTTTGGCCCAGAAGAAGGCACCACACCTGGAAGCCGAAACGTCCTAGGGCCCAGCTTCACCCTTGCTGGTCCTATATAGACCTCTGGGAATTTCATTTTCCCGACGTAGACCGAGGATTGGTCACCAATAGATTTCAAATAAATGCAGGAATATACGGGACTTGTCCTGACATTGCAAGGACAACGGTCCTACACCTATATATGTTTGTGCACCATTAACTAGTGCCCACTAGACCTGCCTTCCTTTTGTTGCAGTCTAATTTTGCGTGTCATTTTTCCAAGTTGTTGAAAATTTACTCACCTTTATGTTGTTGTTCTCTGTGTTTTTTTCTTATACTCTTCATTCTATCATCTACGTTATGATGCTATGCAAATGTATGTGAGCAATTTGTCACTACAATTCATGTTTTTGGAATACCTTTGCTGCCGAATACACTTGAGACACGCTCTGATGTTTTCTGCCTGTTTATAAATGTACCAGGATGTCCCACTTTGTTTGCTGCTGTCTTGGTACGAGGAGCTTTATGTAATAAATTTGCACCAAAAAAGCTTCTTTGTCCTGACAACATTGTGTATACATGTACAAAGTAATGCGCCTGTAGTTTTCACCCCATAGGGTCCCTTAGATTCTATCACAAGTATGGACCACCGGTGATTCTTTGAACACCACAACTCCTTTGCTTTAAATAGTAAACATACAAAATCAGTAGTGTGTTCCAACTGTCTCGCGGCTACCACCTTTTGTGATATAGTGCACAAAGGTGGGGCACAGAAGCAAGTGTCCCTGAAAATAGAACTTGGAGGACTTAGTGGTCGCAGCCTTGAGTCCGGTCTTCCCCTGTGTAGTCTATATTATTAATAAGTGGTGTCTCCCTTCCTGTTAAAAGTAGTATACGCTCTGATGACCAATTTGATCCAACTATCCACCCGGCAAGTGACCCTCAGTTTAGGGGCACCCTTCAGCTCTTTCATATTACTGTCGCAACACAGTAAAAAGTTCCCCAGTCATGCATGGCAGCTGATTAAGTCGATCTCCCCTTATCCTGCGCAAGGACATCTGCTTCTTTTCCACCACCGAAGATTATATTCTCTGTCCATCCATGCTTGTGCCTCTTCCGGTAGGTTTTTTTATTTATTTTTATTTATTGTGCATTAGTTAAATTTAAACTTTAAGCACATACAAAACAAATATCACACAATATCAATAAACATCACACATTCAGAAAATACAAAAATTCATATGATACAATAAAACCACTAACACTATATAATCATAATATTTAAAATCCAAAATCCCTTTTATCCTAAGAAGAATAAATGCTGATAATATAAAATGTATACAACTCCTACCACACTCTTATAACATCACAGGGACATAATATAGTAACATCACCAGGACAGTTCAACTAAAGTGCATCTTGTGCTTGATCTAAATTCAAATCTAGTTTCCAAATAGAATAAGCTGCCGCATTTATTACAACTGAGTGAGCCCCGATTAATGTGTCCCAAAATTGTTCCCCTCTAATATTATTCAATGAACTAAGAAACCTCCCATATCCCTTTCTATAGTAAGGGTTTAAAACCGAGAAGGCGGTCAATACATGACTGGCAGTTTCCGGTAGCAAATTGCAACCCCTACACAAGTCATCCTGAGTTGTAACGTTTTGCCAATGACTGACATATTCTTTGGTCTGCAGTATTTTAAATCAGAGCAACATAGTCAAACGTCTCAATTCAGGGCTGGAATATTTAGTTAAATAACTATGTGATGAATATGTAGATTGCCTCTTTTGCCCCAGTAACTTCAATAAATCATTTGAGGTTTAATCAGTTGGGCGCAGTTTAGCACACAATAAAACCTATTTAACTGCCTATTTTGAGTATAAGGATTGGAGACCATATTCCAATCTTAGAGCTTCAACCGGTACTCCTTTCGAAAGGTTTATTATAGATCGTAAAAGTTTGACTTCCAATTTCCCTAGCCAATTATCCTGAGGCCATGGTAGTGCTTCAAGGGCATACAGTATAGATGGGACTATGCTTGTCTTATAGATTTCGACAAAACCATGTGTATTTACTCCACCCCGATGCTCAATATCATTTTTTTCCTGTACAATGAACTATATATATATACAGTGGTTGGTCTAATTGTTACGGTAAAACCCAAATACGTGATTTCCTGGACATTTTCCAACATAGTTGACTCCATCTTCCATTTGAATCTTTCTACCATTCTATGGGAGCCCCCCAAACTCATTGTCTTGGTCCATATTTTATTTATGATCATTTAATTTTCTCTGGCGTATGTAGACAAAGCGTTCATTCTTCGTTGCAGTCCGATTTGTGTTTGATCAAAAATAATATCATCAGCATACAACAAACTGATCGCTTTTACGCCATTGATTCTTGGTGGAAAATGATTGGCTGCCCTCAATCCCAATTCAATATCAGCCGTATAGGTATTATTTAGGATTGACCGAGCGCACAGCCCTGTTTAAGACCCAAATTTGTTGGAACAAATTCGGAATGGTGACCATTTTGGCAAAGGTGTCCAGCGTCTGTTTGGTTCACCTTCATTTTAGCTGGCTTGGAAGGCCTCCACCTTGTGCACCCTGACCTTCAGAGTGCCGTAAGTGATATAATCCAAGAATGCTGCAATTACGCCCTTGGGTTCAACATTGGGCGTTGTACTAGTGCACTAGGCTGTATGAGCGTTTCACTGTTTTTTTTTTTGTAGCACATTTTATTGATTTTATGGTAGACATTATAACACAAGCCACCAAGGGAGTCAAACAATGCCAACAAACAATACTACAAAAGATCATTAGACCCATGCCGTCTGTTCAGTATATAACTTGCATTCGTCCTTGGTTGCATCATCTCTACATTCTTGTCATTGCATTAATTACATTCGGTAGTAAAACAAATCATTGAACATCTTCCCATTTTTGCCAGATCTTCCTGGCTTTCCCGGGACAGCCTCTGGCCCTATACACCCTCTGTTCCATAGCTATACAAACATCTACATCTGCAATCCATTGTTCAACCTGTGGCACCACGCTTGAGCCCCATAATTTCGCAATGTTTCTCTTAATCAAGGCGGTTGTGGTTGAAAAGAGCGCCTTTTCATACTGTGTCATCTCATATTCGCTGTCCATTCCCAGTAATAACAATTTTGGTTCCCTAGGTAGTACACGCCCCATAACTTTCGTGAGCAAATCACTGCATTCTTGCCAGTATTGTTGTATGAGTGGACAATCTCATAAGATGTGGAAACGTTTTCCCTCCTCATGTTGACATTGTAATCGATTGGGGTATGTGCTTTTTCCCCAGCGATAAAGTGCCACTCTAGGGTAGTACACTCTATGCAATATCTTGAGCTGAATAAGCCGGAGCCTGGATGAGATGGCCGTTTCGCGTGGATACATCAGGGCTTCGACCCAGTCCTCCGATAAGATATCCGCCAGATCTTTCTCCCATTTGGATTTCAGACCTAGCAGTTCCGGCGTAGCAAAAGAGGTTATTACACTATACATCGTAGAGGTAATTTTGTTATTTATTCTCTCTAATACCACATTCCTCTCTATAGGGGTACAGTCTGGCATGTTAGATATGTCTGGGAGATGTTTATGTATTGCATGTTTTAGCTGTGTGTGATGGTATCTTTCAGTTTCCGGAAGGTTGAACTTTTCCAGCATATTGTCAAAAGTCAATAATTTGCCATCACCAATCACATCAGCCACTGTTGTTATTCCCTTTGCTACCCAGTTCGGCCATCTTGGTAACTTGTTCACCTCAGATAGGTTCCTATTGTCCCATAATGGTTGTACTGGAATTATTTTCTGGTCCCAGCCTATGAATTTGTGTACTTCCGCCCAAAGCAGTGTAGTCTGCACCGCTATTTTAGGAGGGGATATCGCACCTGTCGTCTGATAGAGCCCTTTTATTGGGTTTAGTTTATGTCTCGCGTCCATCTTGGCCCTTATATGTTGTACTGTCTGGTCCCCATGTAGCATATTGTTCACTGTTGCCATATGGCTCGCCCAGTAATAGGTCTGTAGGTGGGGCAGCCCAATAGCTCCCTCCCAGATCAATCTTTGGAGCGTACCCAGCGCTATCCTCGGCTTTCCACCCCCCCATAATAGTTTTCTAAGTGTACAATCGATTTTGCAGAACACTTCTGATGGGACATGAAGCAGGACATTCTGGAGAATATATAGGAAGCGGGGCAGTGCCATCATTTTAAACAATGCTGCTCTTCCCAAGAGGGTCAGCGGCAAGGAAGTCCAGTGGTGTACATCATCTTTAAATCTTTCCACGATCGGATGCAGGTTCCTCTCTATGTAATTGTTCGGATCCTTGGTAATTAGTACGCCTAGGTATCGAAAATGTGTTCTTTCAATTTTATACGGGCAATTCTCTGGAATTACGTTTTCTACCCCTTTAACTGGAAATAGTATAGATTTGGTCCAGTTCACCTTTAGACCTCTGAAGGAACCATATTGCTGCAGGAGATCTGTTACTATGGGGCAGGAGCTGACTGGTTTCGCAGGTAGACCAACAGGTCGTCTGCATAGAGGGAGACCTTGTCTTCCTATTCTGCCGACACCTGGAAGCCCCTCCAGGTCTGTGATTCTCTCAGTAGCCTTGCCAAATGCTCTATTGCTAGTGCAAAGAGTAGCGCCGATAGGGGACATCCTTGCCTTGTTCCCGTGCCCAGTTTGAAAGTTGAGGACGGCCAACCATTGACCCTAGTTTCCGCCTCGGGGGAGCTATAAAGCAGTTGCACCCAGCCCATGAACTCCACACCAAAGCCCATTCTGCGCATTATTTCGCAGAAGAACTCCCAGTACACTGAATCAAATGCTTTTTCAAAGTCTATTGCCAAAAGTGCTAGGGGGTTCTAGGATTCCTGCAATCTTTCAAGTGCTAGATGCAATCTATGTATATTCATGCGTGTTGACCTGTTCGGCATGAACCCACATTGGTGTGAATGCGCCAGTGATGTTATGACCCCTTGCAGTCTGATGGCTAATATTTTGGCTAAGAGCTTTGTTTAGCTATTTATAAGGGAGATTGATCTATATGAGCTACATTGCTCCGGTGGTTTATCTGCTCTTTTCTTAGGTCAGCCGGCAGCTGGCCCTGCTCTTTGGAATGCCTATACATATTAAGCAAACGTGGGGCCAGTTCGCATGGACCTATGTTCTTCCAAGTTTCGATCGGGAAGCCATTCGGGCCTGGGGTTTTACCAGATTGGAGTTGCGACATTGCTATAATCAGTTCATCTTCCATAATGTCTCTTTCCAGGAGGTATTTTTGTTCGGCATCTAGAGATGCTAGGGGTATCCTATCTAGTATGGAGGTATCTACGGGGTTGTTGGGGGGGGCCCATATAGTTCAGTATAGTATGTTGCAAATTGCTCCACAATATCTTTATCTGTGAAGAGCGGGTCCTCATTTGTTTGTTTAATCATCCTTACGAGATTATGTCCCGCATCCCTGCACTCCTGCCAAGCCAGCCTTTTACCTGCCTTATCCCCTGTTTCATAAATTCTGGCTCTCATTGCTCTATGAGCTTGCTTGGCATTATCCAGTGCTATATTCCGTAGCTGTTTTTGTGCCACAACAAGTGATCTATGTGTCTCGGGTTGGTCTTGGCTTATGTGGGCATCTTCCACCTGTTTGACTTTTATTTCAGCTGCCACCACTTTCTCTGCATATTTCTTTTTGGTAGCCGCGCTCCAGGAGAGACTTTCCCCACTGAGCACTGGGTTGTACGCTTCCCACAACGTCCCAGGGCTATTCACTGATCCCTTGTTTATCTCAAAATATGATTTAGTTACAGTTTGTATACTATCTGGGGTCCCACCAGATAGTAGCTATTGAAGCGCAGTGTCATTGGGGGGATTGGTCTCGAGGTCTCTAACTCCATTATGAAGGGGGAGTGGTCCGATATACCTCTCGAGAGGAGTTTTGCCACTATCAACTTACGAATGGTCATTGCAGGTAGGAAAAAGTAGTCAAGCCTAGAGAATGAGGCGTGTACCCCAGAGTGGTGTGAGTATTCTCTAGCATCAGGCTGCAGGTCACGCCACACATCTCTGAGTCCCATTGCAGTGGTGAAGGTGGCAAGTTTAGTGTGGGTTCTGGGGTTCCTCCCTCGTAAATTTGTACGGTCTGTCTCAACATTCATTACTTAATTGAAGTCTCCTCCCAGGACTAGCACATCTGATGTATCGTTAGCAATCAGTGGCGTGATATCCTCCAACAGTGCTGTTAGCAAAGTGGGGGCTGAGTAGATCGCTAATAAAGTGAATGTCTGGTCCCATAGTGTTCCTACAGCGTGCACCAATCTGCCACCTGTGTCTTGGATTACTCTAGTGAGGGTGAAAGGTAGCGCTTTATGCATTAATATGAGTATACCTCGCAAGCCCATAGTGAAACCCGCATGTAGTGCAATGCGATGGTTGGTACTCTTAAATAAATTACAGGTTGTACCCACTAAATGGGTTTCGGTAAGTAAAGCAATGTCTGGTGTATGTTTGTTCAAGAATTGTGTGACTAATCATCTTTTAGGGCTATTACCTAGCCCATTGACATTCCAGGTCAAGAATTTGAGAGTGCAGTCTTTTATAGTAGGCGCGCTCAGTCTGAGCGTACTAGATTCAGGGGTGTGTCCTGCCATGTTGTGTGAGTGTCATTGTGGTATTGCAACTTTGACATAATACATATTTGGAAGGACTTCTGCGAGAAGGCACATGGATCTCTGCCTGACTAATCATATCCCACGGTTCATCCCAACTTGATATTAACATCTTTAAACAAAAACTTAAACCAACTTTCTTTTTCCTCAATCCCCCCACCCCATAATCCGCCCCATATCGAAGTATCTGTCGCCGAACATTGACCTTGAGATAACCAAACTTACTCCTGGCCGAAACCAAACACACTTACAACTCCCACAACAAATCCCAGTAGGGGCGGGGGTGACTGTCATTCGAGCCGGCCGTCTTTCTTTTGTGTTCATCCACGCCTTACGTTGCTTTAACATGTTTTTTCCCCATGTGAGAGACTGTTTACTCCCTCGAGCAACGGGGGAGTTGGATCATATGGTTCAATCACATGTTGTTCATCAGTCTTCTACTGTTTATGGTGGTGGATCTTGGTCTTGTCTCGGTGGTAGTCCGACAGGGGGTCCCCGATCCGGCAGTGCTCTAGGGTTACCACAACCTTTGTTCCGAGCCATACTCCAGTCTCCCTCAATGTGTTATACCTCCCATTGTCACGCTTCCTTCGGATTCGTAAAGTGGACCGTCGTACCCTTATGGTAGATCGTCAGTTGTGCCGGAAATACTAGGCCGTATTTTACATTTAGCGAGTATAGTTGTTTTTTAAGTTGGTCGAACGACTGCCTCGCTTTCTGCACTTCTCTGGTATAGTCCGGAAAGAATGCAATTCTAGAGCCATTGAAGGTTATTGTGCCTTTTCTGCGCGCCATTTGAAATAAAGCATTGCGGTCCCTGTAGTTCAGGAATTTTGCTATCATGGTGTGCGGTGGGGCACCAGGTATCGGGCATCCTGCAGGCATTCGTTGAGCTCTTTCTATCGAGAAGAACTTAGAGAATTTCTTTGAATAAAACATATCTGCAAGCCATTGTTCCAGGAATAACTCCATGTTTGGTCCCTCCGTTTTTTCCGGCAGCCCCAAGACCAGGACATTGTTTCATCTAGATCTGCCCTTGCCTTCATCTACTCTCCCTTCCATCAGTTTCAGGCGTGTTGAGACTCTGTTTAGTTGTTGCTCCACGTTTCTCAACCCATCTTCTGTGCCGCTGTTCCGCCTCTCCGGTACGGGATGTCAATTTCTGCAGGTCATGGCGCAGGAGCGAGACGTCCATGCTGATACCGTCCATTCTTTGCTCCATAGAGGCAGGTGAGTCTGCTATTGCGGCCATTACGTCTTTCAGGGACAATGTTTCTCTGGTTCTGCCATTGTTTCTGGGTGAACTTGTTCTGCTAGTGCGTTTGACGAGGATGTGGTGAACTGATCAATTTTACATTGGGTGCCAGCTTTCATGTTTCTGTCCTTGCCCATGCTCCTTCCGGTTGGCAACGGTTAATATTATCATGTTTGTTCTGTGATTTGGCAATATAGGGGGATGTTCGCATATTCTTTATTCTTTTGTCAGTGTGGGTCTGCTTCCACACCGGCTGCTAATCTTCCGCGCTATCTGCAGCAACAGTGCGATTGCGTCCACTCAATGTTAAGGATCCGCAGTTTATAATGGGCTCAAGGGGCCGATGCTACCATGGCAGATATCAGTGTTGATATCTATGGTCGCTACCATCATGTGGTTGTATATTTATGCAGTTTTAGAGTGGCCCAGTCGGCGGTATCAGGGAGGCCATGGAAGCTAGCGCTGTGTGATTGCGTCTGTGTTAAATTTCAGTTTCTTGACACCCCTCGGGTGCGTCCCTGCGATTGTCTCACCACGTTCTGCCAGGGGAGGACTGCCTGCTCAGCTTTTGGATGCCCGTATTTGTCCCCTCAGTGCCAGGAAATCAGTTGTACGAGCTTCCACCCCATGCACACCAGCATTCTTATGGGTGTTTGTGACACACGTTCAGCTTAGGTGTTTCACTGGGGTTAGCCACCTGGTCCGGGCTTATTACAGTAGTGTCAGCCTATGGATTCACGTATACATCTCCTTCCATGCAATGTCTCATGGGTGGCAGTCTCTGTGCGTTTTACTGCCTGTTATTGGGATCAACAGTAGCTCTCCTACCTCTCGCTGCCAATAGGAATGTTCCTCACTGATTGCAATTGGAATCTGTTCTTTTGTGCCCCTGCCACCTCGTTCCTCACTGCAGGTCCGTTGCAGGTGTAGTTGTCTCCTCACTGGGATCAATAGGGGAGCGGAAAATAACGGCACACCTCCAGGCGAAGATTCTCCTTTCCACGTCGCTTTCCTCCACAGTAAAATTGTCTCAGGGTTGCAATAACTCCCGCCTCTCAACTCCCTCTAGACGGTCATGCAGTCACACACCGCCATCATACTACTCCGCGTACTAGGTAGTGGATCCCACGTTGCCATTGACTTTGCCCACACCACTCTATGTGCAGTGTCGTGGATACATAGCTAATTCACACTCAATCTGCTCCACAGTATAGTATAGTATATTGCCAGACCATTCCCTTTCACAACCCGGTACTGCCCGGCGGGATTGGTATACGCTCTTTGATTTTTGTGGGAGCGGTCTAAGGAAGTTCCCCATGCAGCACGCCTCCCGTGTACTGCCACAGCTGTTACCGCAATGCAGTTCGGTGTGAGTAGATTTACTCACAGTTTGTTGTGGGGGAGGTCTGCCGTACATCGCCCGCGGCAGCACCTAAACCTTCCTCGAATCACACCACCTCAGAGGACACAGGTACGGTTTCCCTCAGCCTCGACATCGTCTCGCCGAGCCAGGACGGTGCATCACTTCACTCACTGTCTGGCTTCCGCTCATGGTCCGCAGCACATTTGCTCGCTTCTCGTGTGGCGCCTTCTCTCTGCTCCGGCCTTGGATTCCGGTCGCATCGCATCTAGGCCTACGGCTGTTGCCCATAGTACGCCGTCATTTTGGCTGCCTCCGTCCGGATGTTTGCCGGGACTTCCTGTGACTCTGTGTGGTCGCAATTTTCTGTCGTTGACAATGATCTTTCACCACCTGATGCTGTATGCGTTTATCTTGCTTTGGATCTATTTCGTGTCAAGTTCTGACATGAATGACAGGCTTTTTTACCAGGATGATTGAGGCGGTCTCGGGAGCTCCGAGGGCTCACGTCCGCATCGTTCTGTTGCTGGTCCCGCCCCCTCGGGCATTTCATTGTTTATTGACCTTCTGGGGCGATCAGTGCGAGCCGAATGCCCTCGCTGGTATCTGCTCAGTCTTATGTGTTAGCCTGTTCTGCTTCTCCACTCTGTTATTCCCTTCCTCTGCTGGCCCTCGGCTGGGAGGGACCTTTCTGCGTCCCTTGGGTGCCCCTGGCTGTATGGTCGCCACACTGCAGCACGTTCTCTGCACCTTTGGAACAGGCAAACGCAAACACTGTGAAACACCGTCCAGCCGGGGTAGTAGATGCGCAGTGCCTCTATTTGCGTTCAGCCGCCTTTTCTTCTGCGACCTGAGCGGGGGCCTTCTTGTTCACTCTTTCCTGCAGCAGGCCGCTATTGTCCTGATCCCAGAACGCTGCAATAATGCTTTGGGCTCGAGTACAGGTGTTGCAATTATGATGGCCTAGATTGTCTGGACATTTTTATTCAATGTCTCCCTCTGGGGTCAACCCTGCAAGCCTGATGCCCCTGCTTGCATCAACTCATCCTTTCTTATTAGTCCTGTACAGCTCATTTGCCCCTTTATTGCTTCCCACTGCTAGTCCTTTGCTGATAGGTTCCCTGCTGTGTTTCCCAGGTGCCGCCGGCTGTATGGCCGTCTTATCACTGCACTGGAAGGAGTACGCACAGCTACCATGACTCACTGCACAATCCGGGTTCGTAAATGCGTAATGACGCTTTCTTTATACACCCGCCCATTCATCTATGCATTGAGAAGGGGCCCTGCGCTGCTTCTGTCTCCCGCTTCCAGCGAGATCTGGGCTGGGGAGTTTGCCTGCTCACAGCCGGCAGGAGTCTGGAGTCACTCTTCCCTGCGACTCCTCCGGACTTAACGTGCTGGCGCCAGCACCCCATCTCAACTCTGTTTTCGCTCCTGTTCAGGTTGCTGCAGCCGTAGCTTCCTACTCCTGCACACGGGTGCTTCAGTTGGTGTCCCTCTTCTCCAATCACCTGCTGGGCTGCTCATACTCAGCATTCACTTCTCCGCCTCCCGTTGCCATTTTTCTTTTCTGGAGGCACTCAGTGTCTTCTATCTTCTACGTTGTCTTTCCGCCGCAACAGCGGGGCTCCACTTTCGCGTTCACAGCTGGGTTTTCCCGTGCGGCTTTATTTATTTATTTATTTATTTTTATATAACGCGCAAGCAGCCCATGGGCATTGAGGCGCTGTTACTTGCAAGAGCTTAGTTACAGGAATAGTGGCATGCAGTTGTACATTATGAATTCCACAAGGCATAGAGCTGATATTTTGGTTGGTACAGTTAGTCATTACAATACAGTTTATACATTAGGAACATATGATATGTATTCAACTGGTGCGACGCATCTTATGTGAATAAGATGGTTTTCATGGTTTTGCGGAAGGCGCTGAGGGAGGCCTCACCTCAGCGCTTCAAACGTCCCTGTTTCCAGGGGAAATATGAGTGTCAGAATGTATTTTTTTAGCAAATCTTGCAGGATCCGACGGGAGCAGACACAAGAGTTTACTCACTCCATTGACTGCAACCCACGCCCCCCGAATTGCATAATTATTATCATAGCTCCTTTAGGAGCAGAATAGACTCTGCCAAACAATCTGCAAAAACGCAATGAATAGGTTATCATTATGGATATTTTGGATAGGTGATGTTGCAAGCTTTATGAGTAATCGAAAATGTAGAAGCACAATTGCTCATTAATGTGCGAGCTATAGAAAAGAAACACAAACTGTATATGAAACACATTGCAAGAAAGAAAATGTTAACATCCTATGGAGAGAATTTTAGCTGAAAACATAACAAGCCATTTATAGGTGACAAGCTCACATCGATTGTACCCAAAACTCACAGGGTACTTTCTTTTTTCCCCTGGGGAACTTAAAAGGTAATATGTATTTATTCAAATACTTTGGAGAAAATGAGCAGGGACCTGAACGTATTACATGAGGGATTTCACAGAATTATGGTGAAGGATCCATGAGAACCAGCTAGTGCAGGGCGGAAAAGCCATATGTTGGCAAACCACAGTAAACGGAAAGATGATAGCCCAAGACCAGTAACAGGGCCTCATTCCGAGTTTGGAGGTAATCACGCCGCTATTTGCGGCATGGCTGCCTCCAAACTCGTTCCGATTCCGCCCTGGTGAATGGAGCAATTACCGGTCCATTCCAAGGTTGGCGGGACCGGTAATTCCCCATTCACCAGGGCCCTTCCCCATTCTCATTTGAGCCCCCATAGGGCTCAATGGGAATGGGGAAGGCGCTAATAACGGTACCGTAAATCACGGTACCGTTATTAGCTCTAAAGTCCCTTTGCGGGTCCCGTCCTTAACGCCTGCTAATACTATGATTACAAGTAAAACCGTAAAACTCCAGAAATTTACCAGCTATGGTAAACTAAGCAACCATACACCACTGTTCACTGCTAAGTCTAACACACATGATATCAAAGATGATAGGTTGTTGTTAGTGCAAAGTAACTGTAACGTTCCTGTAACAAAAGTTTTTGCACTGAAGTTGCTGGGTTGTTCTTAGGGCAACTAAAGAATAACGTCCCTTCACCAACATTTTTTCACTGAATTTGATGTTTTTAGTAGGCCACTGTAACCAGACCCTTCCTTTAGTATAGTATTTTCATTAAAGGGGATAGGTAACGTCCCTTTAACAATGTTTTTTGTTAGTGAATTTCATAGGTTTTTAGTAGGGCACTGTAACCGGAATGTTGCTTTAGCATAGTGTTTTCTGTAAAGATGATACGTTTTTTGTTACTGCAACTCAACCATAATGTCCTGTTAACAACGGTTTGTCACTGATTCCTTGGGTGCCCTCATGATGACCTTGTGGAAATGGCAAATTCTCCGGTTGTATGTATCCATTTGTGCTACCCCTTTTCCTAATACTGTTGGTGTATCTTAGCAATTACAGATGTACATGGTAAGTATTGATGAGTGTTTGAGTGGTTTTTCTTTTTGTGTTAACATTGCATAGTGAGTCTGTGCCGCACCGTACTGTCCGAGATGACTGCAGGTGAGCAATATGGACGTTTCCTAGGGAGACTGCACCTGGCCGGCGTATGTGCAATCACAATGCAGGTATCCGTAGGACTCCATTAGTGGCCGCATGGCCGCACCTTCTAATCCACTTTTAATTAGTTGTGGGAGCAGACGTGTATCCGTTGTTTAGTTTAGTTTAGCATTTATATAGCGCTACAAACCCTCAGACATCTGAACGCTGCTTAGTACCCACTGTGTGTGGTGCTCATTTATTGACCACGGAAGGATGAAGGGCTGCGTTTGGCCCAGCCAGGATTTGAACCTGCGTCAGTAGGCTCTGCACAGATGTCAAAGCGAGTGCTCTATTCACTTTGTTATCGGACCGGCTATTCCCATGCGTAGGGTATCCTCTGTCTGCTGGTAACACCGTCTCTGTCTCCAGCCCTACGGATTCATATGGTAGGCTACCGTATTTCAAGTACCCCTGCCGACTACGTGGGTGGCTGTGCAAACCTACCAATCTATGGCTGTAGCACGCCTGGTTGTATGAGGCCCACTGGTAAACAAGGAACAGCAAACTCCAGTGTAACGTGGGCATGTTAAATGTCACATTAATTTGATTGATGTGCTGCTTGCCTTTCCATGACCCGTGAAACAGACACACTGTCTCTGCACTGAGCACTGTGAGGGAAAGTGTCAAGGGGTCGCCTGGGAGTCGTACAGTTGAAGAAAACATGTAACTGCACGTGTGACAGTTTGTAATGAGTCTGCAAAATGGCAAAGCTTGTGCGGCTTGGTGACGCACATACAAGTGCATGTAAAGGCAAGTAAGCAAACAGCAGAATCTTAAGAGCGCAAACAATGTCAGTGGTGGTTAGAAAAGTACTGTAGCTGCATAGGTCGCGCTTAATAATTATCTTCCTGCTCGACATAATGAAGCTGTCGTTTCACGTTGTTGTAATCATTCTTGTATTTCAGAATGCATCTCAGTAAATGCTAGTCCTACGGTTTATCGGGTAGCATGAAGTGTTTGTACTGCATGTGCTGATAACTAAAATGGAAGCACAAGGGACCAGTGGGTAGGGTACTCCCTTCCAACAATGCGGTAGGGTAATTTCATGTACTTTTTAAAAAATATATATTTTTATTGGTTTCATAACAAGAAATAAACAAAGAGTACAGAAAGACATCATTGGCGATTAGTTAAGCATATCAAGAAAACAACCCAAAACCCCACCCCACCCTCTTCCCCCCCTCCTCCCCAAGACCACGGTTAGTTCACTGTTCCTCTCTAGTTCGTGCCCGTATCCGGGCAACTCTCTCCACTCCGCTCTGTATCATCCGCCTCAGGGTGGAGCAAGGGCACCGTCAGGGCCACCCAGCGGTGTAGTTCCTCGCTGGAATCCAGTCTTTGCACATGAATAGCCGTTTCACATGCCGCGGTTTCAGCTATGATCCACTTCGTGAGGTCTCCCTACCATAGGGGCATATGTGGACCTCTGGGGCTTTTCCACCCCATGGCAATACGTCTTTTGGCTGTAATGTATAAAAGGTCAGTGAGCTTGGATAGGGGTTTGTTCTTCCTGTTTCGCCTGTATCTGCCAAGGATGCAGGCCGTAGGCTCGTCCAGGTAATTTCATGTACAGTATGTTCCACATCTGCTGCGGACAACAACAGGGGCACTCCTGTAGGGCAGCATAGCTCTAAAACATCCTTGCAGACCATATGCCGCGCTACAGACCCTTACCCAGCAAATGGCATTGTATTGTGCATGTAGTGCAAAGCACTACTCTACAGAGGGAAGGCACTTGGAAGTGCGTGGGAAGGGTCCGTCCGGGAGCATGACAATGACTGGCGCCTATGTAGGTGAGGGCCACCCAATATTTACCCCTCTCCGCATGTCCCCTAGGTTATCCATGCAGGTGCTGCCCCTTCCATACCGGGCCTTGGCTGCCGTTCCTTCTGTGGTGTGTGTTAGAAGACCAAAATAAAAAGAAATGAAATGGAAGAGGAAAAAAGGGAAATAAAGAAAGCTTCCTTCAGAGTTGAACAGTGGAATTAAATGAACAGATGCAGGGCACGGTGCACCATATACGATCCCCACAATGTGAGCAAAATAAAGGGAGGGGTGGCACTGTGCAAAACACTGTAGTGGAATCGGGTAGAAAGGGGTTCACTGTAGAAAGAGGTTTCTTTACGTGTTGCAGAGCGTTTTGAAGAGTTTAAGTGTGCAACACTTATTACAAAAAAAACACTTCCACTACTTTCAAGAAGGGCAGCAAGGCAATTTTGATAAGGTGTGCAGAAATCGGGATGGCAGGAATAGTAAGATGTACGTTATTGGTGGGGAAAACTGTTCGTGATGTGAAACGTCATATTCCCATGTGTGAAGTACGCCATTGGCACATGTCGTAGAAAAGCACAAATAGACTTCTTCACAATGTACTGCGCTTTCTTCATTTACGGACCAAATAAAAAATAACGCAGCCACATCAGTGTCTGCGTAATGCGATAGAAAGTTATGCAGGACATCGGAAACAGACACGTGACCTGGGCAAGTGTCTCCTTCATTGCAAATGGCACTGAAACTCGTGTAAAATGCTAACATGCTGTGCAATTTTCCCTCCACAATGGAGAACAATAATGTCGATATGATCGCGCGTCACCAAAGTGTCACACAGACAAACCAAAATCAGTCACTTCATTGTAGGCACTCCATAGCAGTACACATCCACATGATAGAATCCAAAATGAGCAGCCACTACACAGTGTTTTCCATTCACTTTCAATCAATGTATTTAGAACTCCTCCAAAACCCATACACTGTGGCTCGTGAAACACACAGCCATAACTGCACCCTCTGCATTTGTGTCAACAAATACACTGTGTACCACAGTCTGTGCATACAAACCACACCCAGAAACCTTATTGACCAATCCCGTAGCCTCTACAGGCCCATTTCTCTGGCCGTCATCTGCAAAAGGGGCGTAAGTTACACGTGCAACCCTGCAACTATCGCGATGTCTGCTGACTTTTCGTGCTGTGTGCGCACGGGAGTGGGGGAAGAAATTTCAACCAGGGCAGGGGACGTCGTTAGTTGTGGCGGCTCTGAAAAGAGCCTTTTTTTTTTTAAAGGTGCTTCCATAGAAACAACTTTTTTCGGTTTTTATGAGTACTTTTGTGTTTTGTACAGCAGCTCACATTCTTACAATAGGGTCTTCAGTGCAGCCTGTAGATTGTGAAACAAAATATCATTGCCACCGGTCGACAAAGACATGCCATTTGCTTTGAAAAGGTGTATATATCGAGAACCAGTGTTCTCATTCTCACAGGAGAACATCCCAGCAGCACCACTCAAGAAGTCACACAGGCTTCTGTTTTTTTTAAAAAACTTTTTTTTATTGATTTTCACAACAAACAACAAACAATGCACCTCAACATGGTGCAAATAACTACAATCCCACCCTCCTCCCTCCTTACAATCCCTCGTTCAACAACCATGGTTTATTGGTCCACAACTGTCGCTTCTCTTTCATCATCCGGGGAGCTTTCCGAGTCCAGTTCCTCAGGCTCCACGCCTGTCAAAGATGCAACCAGGTGCTGCCACTCTGTCAGTGTTCCTGTTTCTTCTCCCCGCCCCCCTTCCCAGTCCCGCCTGACCTGTCGCACCTCTTTACAGACCTTGGACATCAGTATCTCGTGAATTCTGGAGACTTTGTGTCCTCCTTCTGACGCTGTTTGGAACATTTCTATGGCTACATCTGGCTGCTGAGCTTGTTCTATTTCTGACCATGTCTTCGTTACTAGCTTCATCAGCCTAACGTATGTTATGTACTGTCCACTGTAAGCCCGTGTCTTCCGTAGGTGTGTCGAATTCTATCTTTTCCTCCTCCCGCCACACATCTCCCACCGTTGTCACTCCCACCGGTTCCCAGTGTTCCCGGATGGCGCGCCTCAATTGTTCGTCTATACCACCCAGAGTTACAAGGGGGATTTGTGGGGAGCACGGCCGTTGGTTCCCCATTACGTGCAGGCCCTATGCCAGATCTTCTTGCCCAGGGTCAACAGTGCCAATCTTTTTCTTCTCAGAGGGTTAGTCACACACATCCACTCAATTAAAAAATAAGGTGCACATTCCGCCTTCAGTAGCCTGGACTCCGGTATGGTGTCTTCGGATAGCCATCTCGCTACATATTGAAGTTGACCGGTCAGGTAATACACCTCAAAATTGGGCAATCTTATCCCTGCCAGAACGTGTGGGTTCTGTAGTTTCCAAAGAGCTATCCAATTCCTGGCATTATGCCAAATGAACCCTCTGCATATACTGTGTAAATTGGAGAATAAACGTTTGTAATATGGGACGTTTACAAAGTTGTGCAGCAATCTGGGTAATACTATCACTTTGAGGAATGCTGTCCTCCCCATCATATTTAGGGGCAACCTTGTCCAGAATGACATGCTTCGTTGAATTCCCTTCACTACCTTTACTGTGTTGTTTTCATGTTCATCTTCAACTTTATGGTATATATCAATCCCCAGATAACGAAAGGTGTCCACCGCCCACTCAATCTGTAATAGCGGTAATGCACACTTTGGTCCAACTATATACCTGCACAAGGGAAATACACTGGATTTTCGAGGGTTCACCGTTATGCCCGACAGCAGTGCGAACTGTTCTAGTACCTCAAGTATGTATTGCAGATTTGATACCCACTTCCCCATAATAGTATCTGAGGTATGCTGCTAATGGTTCCAATGCCAGAATAAAAAGCATCGGGGACCAGGGGCACCCCTGTCTAGTTCCTCTGCTCAGCGTCCATCGTTCTGAAACCACAGATCCTGTCTGGACCCTGGCGACAGGTTCGCTGTACACCAGTTTCATCCATTGCAGATACCCAGGTCCTATCCCATATTTCTCTAGGACCGCCACCATCCATGGCCACTTTGCTGAATCAAAAGCCTTGACCGTGTCCAATGAGACTATCGCTAATTCTTGGGCGCTCCTTGCAGTCTGATCTATGATATGGTGTAACCTTCTGAGATTGTTGGAGATGCACCGCTGGGGGACATATCCCATCTGATCATGGTGTATCAGGGTGCCGATCAATGGTCTCAGTCTGTTTGCCATCACCGCGGTAAGGATCTTACTATCCTGATTCCGCATCAATAGCGGTCTGTAAGATCTGCAGTCGGTTTCTGTTTTACCCGGTTATGAGGAGTGGAATGATGACCGCTTCCCTCAGAGTCTCTGGCAGCCTTCCCTTTTCGAACTCTTCATTCAACATAGCCAACAGAGGTGGGAGCCGGTCTGTCATGTATGTTTTATAAAATTTGCTTGGGACCCCATCCGGCCCCTGGGCCTTACTAGTGGGCAGGGTGCAGATTACATGTTCCAGTTCCTCCAGCTCTAATGGCGCCTCCAACCTATCTCTATCTGCCACCTCTAGCCTGGGCAGGATTATCTCTTCTAACGCTTCGCTCATGTCCAATCCTTCTTCTTCTATCTTGTCCATGTACAGTTTACGATAGAATCTATGGAAGCACTCATTCACCCCTTCCTGGGTGTCGGCTCATCTCTCGTATCACCTGTCTCGGGGTTTTACTTTTACACAGCCAGGCCAGCAATCTGCCTGGTTTATCACTTTCAGCATGTTGTCTTTCTATGTATTTTTTGTAGTTTAAGTCACACAATCTCTCCCAGTGGGCCTTACATTTTTCGGTTAGGTGTCGTATGGTCTCCGCCCTCTCTGGGGTATCCCGCCCTTTGTGCATTATTTGTTCTATCTCCCTTTCCGTAGTTCGCATGTCCACCACTATACCTCCCTGTAGACTAGCCGACTTTGAGATCATCTCCCCCCTCACCACTACCTTAAATTCAAACTATTCTCATATCACTTCTCTTAGGTCTTCTCTAAAGATAGTATCCTTGAGCGCCTCTGCACGAACCTTCCACAATGGATTCCTCGGTCTGGGCGGCGATATCTGCCAAGTTACGACCAGGGGCACATGGTCTGACAGGACTGCTGCTTTGTACTCTTTATCCTTAATCTCCTCTCTAAGGAGTCGGCCACAAGTATGTAGTCCAACCTGTTGTGTAGATCATGTGGAGCTGAGTAATGTGAATACCCTCGACTTTGCGGGTGAAGCTTCCGCCATATCTCGGTCATCTGGAAATCTCGTGTGAATGTAGCTAGAGCCTTCACTGCGGGATTCGGTCTGGTCATCTTGTCATCAGACCTGTCTACCCCGGGTTCCAGTGTGCAATTAAAGTCTCCAATTATAAACATTCCATCAATGTATAGGCTGACTGTGGTTTATAGATTTCTAAAATAACTTGCGGTGTCATTATTCGGGCGTAAATATTAATCATGTTGACTATTTTATTGCAAACCCCCCCCCCCTCACTAGCACCATTCTCCCGTCCGCTCCCACTTTTTGCTGTAACAATTGAAAGGGAACATGGGGTGCTATCCATGTAAGGTCCCCCTGGCATACACAGGATATGTGGCCCCTATTGTGGTCCCCTTCCATTTCTTCTTCATCAACTCTAGTTTTTCCTTGGTCAGCTGGGTTTCCTGTAACATCGCTATGTCTATTTTTTGCCGCTTCAAGTACATCATGATTTTATTACGCTTGATGTAAGTGTTTAATCCCCGCACATTCCAGGTCACTATTCTTAGGTCTCCCATATTAGCCATATCCCACTCCGCCCGCCCTCCTCCCTGCGCTCCTCCTGTATGGATTAAGTTGTGTTTGTGGACGTTCCGTGTTGTTTCTCTGTATCATCATCAATACTACCTGTCCCGGGAGGATGGCTCAGCGGCAGCGTGCGCGTCTTGGAAGCAAGACGACACGAAGCAACAACAGGTTCGATCCCCGGGTCCGCTCTTAGAAACCTCTGGGTGTTTAAGCGCGTTATAAATACGTAACTAAGACAAAAAGAAAAAAACACAATTACGCAACTAAGAAAAACAAACAATTCCTGTAACAGCGCCTCGATGCCTGCGGGCTGTGTGAGCGCTTTATAAATGTAAAATAAATAAATTACCTCCACCCCGCCCTTGCCGTCCCCAAACCAAACTCTACTCCCAACTTCCCCCCAACTGTTGCCCAGCTCCATCCATGGATCTCAGGCTCCCCTGATTCTCGACCTCCACCCTGCTGGTACAGGTACAAAGGTCGCTGCAGGTGGATACTATACTACAATATCCCACTTAAGCTACCCAACTGGGGGTGAAGTTGCGTTCTTCAGTCTTGCCCCCATTTTTTTTATTCGCAGTGCACCCTAGTTATTACTGCCAATTGCCCTTTGCTGTCTCAGCCCCGGGTCATTTTACCGTTCTCTCCGTCCCATCCCTTTGTCTAACAGGGGCCTTTGTGCTTCTCCCAGCTCGCGCCCCATGTTGGAGCGCAACCCAGTATCAGGCCATTATTCCTGACCTTCCCCTAGAAAAAAGCATGAGTTCACTTATCGTTTGCCTCTGACTCCCGGTCAGCTGCTCCGTCTGGACAGTTCATCCCGTCCATCCACCTGCCTGCGTCTTCTGGAGTCTTAAAAAAGAGCACGTTGCCTCCTTGTAAGACCCGAAGCCTCGCCGGATAGAGCAGTCTGTACCTCAAGCCGGAGCTTGGCTATGATCGGGCGGGGCTGGGCGGGGCTCCAGGTGGTGGTTTCCTCCTCTGGGCCCTGTGCGCCCTTTCCATTGCGAAACCTTGGGATAATGTGCCCGCACCTATCTCTTGTAATGCCATGTTCTCAATATACTCGGTGGGGTCGGGATTCTCCTCCCCTTCCGGAAGCCCCACAATGTGAATTTTGTTCCTTCTCGCTCTTCCCTGTGCCTCTTCGACTCTGTTTTCCAGGTTTTCCACCTTCTGTTGCAAGACATGTGTCCCCCTACTGTTCTTCTTACTGGTTTCTGTAATGGCTTTGATATCTTTCTCCAGGGTACCAGTTTGTTCAGCTATGGCTCTGACATCTTGTCTCAATAGGTTGACGTCCACACTGACCACATCTATCTTAGCCTCCAGGGAGATTTTCACTTCGTCGAGTTTGGATTCCCAGGCAGTCTCAGTGCAGCAATGACTTCTAGAATTGGTTGATCCTCTCTAGGTGGCTCTCCTTTCCCAGGTGTGGGGTGCACCGGTGAACTTGCTCTCTCCCCCGGCTGGCTGGGCTTGGTAAAAATGTCTAGAGAGGACTGCTTTACTTTCGACTTTGTTACTTTGGATGACATCCCACTTTTTTGGTCTGGCATGTGTGTGTAACGCTCACCTGGCTCCCACGGAGGCGCTGGTCTGGTCTGGGTTGCTGTGGCCTCTTCAAGCGTGATGCGCAAAATTCGGACCACCGATTGAACAGGACCCCCAAATCTTGCTTGTCTGGCCCGTAGGAATATCCTTCTGCAGATGAGAAAGGGGATTAACTGTCTGCTGAATAGTGTGCTTGCTCCCCCCTTTCCCCCTTCGTTCTTCTCTGACTTCCTCCAAAACCCCCGGTTTAAGCTCACCTTATGGTTTGGAAGGATGAACTCTCCATCCTGCTTCTGGTGCAGGGGCGCTTGTTCGTCCAGTTACTTCACTGGTTTTCAGAATGGCGCTGGCAAATCCACTTGACTTTTCTAAGCGATACGTCGTAAGTATGAAGATGCAAAAGTTCAAGTGTGAGCCTCCTTTTATGTTGTTTTTTTTCTGTCCTTTATTTCAGGTGCAGAACAAAGGCGATGCGTTGAGGGGGTAAATTGCCGGTGGTAAAATCAGGTGAGTTAGTGATGAGGGCGACCCCTCTAAATGTCTTTAATAATTCCCCAGTAATGTCTTTTGTCCTTTCCCCATAGGGGCCGAGGTGCGGTACCTGCCAAAGATGCGGCGCCGACCCAAGATGTGGAATGGTTCACCAAGAAAAGCCGGTAAGTAATATGACTGAAAATTCGGCTTTCCTCTTGTGTTCCCTTGCTCACCTTTTGTCTCTTCTTTTCTCCCCTAGGTGCAGAGATGTGGCGACCGGTGCTGAGAGCCGCGATGGAGCCGGGCGGCGTCTCGGGAACAGGTGAGTGAAGCGCGGCGCTGCAGCGAGCAATGCAGTGCTTTTAAATGGAAGTCTTCCTTCAGGAATGCTGGCGTGAAGATTCCGGATGCAGGTAAGAAGGTTGAATAAGTTCTTGGTTTTCACCTTTCTCTTCTCTTATTCCCTTACAGGTAGGTGTTCCAGGTTCGAGGCGGGCGTGGCTGGAGTCCAGGAGCAGGAACAACACGGTGAGCGTTCAGCTGCTGGGATGCAGAACAACGCGAAGCACGTGTGGCTGTCCGGGCGTGGCTTAAATAGCCTTGGAAGAAGTTCCAGGTGAGTATTCTTCCACAGCCCCACCCAAGTAACAAAATAGTTCCTTCAGAAAAATAGTCCCTCCTAAGCCTCATTTGGCTTGGTTCTTCATGCAACATGGTCTGCATCAGGTGAGTGTGCAGCATGGTCTGCTTCAGGTAAGTGCACCAAACACTTCCCCTTATGAGCCTGGCGCCTATGGCGCCAGGACTGATGTCCAACATGAGCCTGGCGCCAACGGCGCCAGGACAGAGTCCAAAGAGCCCCTATAAAGGGCCGCTGGGCTTTTACCCGGGGGCATGATGCCTGCTCCCGGGGGTGCTGGGCCTGGCCTGGTGCTCCGGGGGTAGGCATCATGACAGCGTGTCTGTGGGTTTTGAGTTCTCTTTCGTAAAATTGGCGCATTCAGTTTTGCCTTTTCCTGGCTTGGCGATTAGCACAGGGATGGATCTCCCCATGTCCTCAGTTACCAACCCCTCCTCTCTGATTCTATTATGTAGGCGCGTCATGGGTGGTAGCAGTTGCATTCTGAAGGTTTTATAATAGCCATTACCGAACATGTCTGGCCCTGGTGTTTTATTGGAGGCTAACTTAGCTATGGCTTTGTTGACCTCTTCTGCTGTGATAGGCCTCTCCAATGCCTCTTTTTCTTCCTCAGTCAGCTGCAGCAATTCCACATTTCTAATGTATGTAATTTGGCGTTTTGAGTCTAACTCCTCTCGTTTTAAATGAGTTGCGTGAACCCTTTCTATGATCTTAATTTTATCTTTCTCACCCACCTGTAGGTTACCCCCTTCATCTTGTAATTGTGTGATGTGGTTCCGTAGATTTGCCGCAAGGAATCGATTAGCCTTGTCTCCCTGAGTGTAGTAACAGGGAGACGTTCTGCTGTGTGTGCTTCCAATTGGGCCTTATGTTTTCACAGTTCTTGTAATGAGTTCTGTGTTTGCTTGGTTTTATGTCTGCCTTTTGTATTTCCTTTTCCAGTTCGATTCGGGTGACCTCTCTGTTCTTAGCGTATCTGGCTGCTTGTCAGATGAATTCCCCCCTCATCACTGCCTTTCCAGCATCCCATACCACCCTCCAGTCTACCTCCCCGGTATCATTCTCTGTAAAGTAGTTGGTTATTGTTTGCTCCATGTGAGCTCTAAGTGCAGTGTCTTTTACGATTAACTTGTCGATTCTCCATTGCTTTTTGCCCGCTTTACTATCTGGTTGCACTTCAATTTGAACTATCACTGGGGCATGGTCTGAGAGGTATTTTATTCCAATGTTTATGGCCATTACTTGGAGTATTAGAGTGGCTGAAACTAGAACCATGTCTATACGTGAAATACCCTTATGCACTTATGCACCGCTGAATTTTGTGTGTATTCCCTGTCATAGTTATGGAAAAATCTCCAGGTTTCGATTAGGTCAAGGTCACGGAAGAATTTCCCAAGGGCCTGTCGATTCCTTTGGTCATTGTTAGAGGGGGGGAAAGCGTCTTATCCAGGTCGGGATCCATAACACAATTAAAGACTCCTCCAACTATTACATGGCCCTCACACCAGCTACCTATTTTCTGCAGCACTGTATTCAGGAAGATTTCCTGTTTGTCATTTGGGCTACACAGCGCTATAAGGGTAAACATTTGGGTTCCCATTGTGTCTTTAAGGACTAAGAATCTCCCCTCAGGGTCCTTATAACAGAACTGTTTCTTGAATAGCAATGAGGCGTCCAATAAGATTGTCACCCCTTAGTTTTGGTCCCACTCGTTGCGAAATATTGCTTAGGGAACACTCAGTGTGACATTTGTTTCTCGTCCGCAGCCAATAGGTGGGTCTCTTGTAAGAATAGCACGGATGGTGCAGGTCCCTCAGCCGTTTTAGTATGGAGCACCTTTTCATTGGTGAGTTTAGACCCTGGTTGTTTAAGGTTACCATATTTATTGCGCTCGTGTCAGCCATGGTAAATCTTGTGTCCGTCTCTAACTCGTGTCTGCTCTGTTATTCCTTCTTCCCAGTGATGTGTCTTGTGTCATGTCTTTACCCTGTGTTTCATTTAAATAACTTAATTTAGTCCCCCCAACATTCTCAACATTCCCAATTCGTGCTTCTCGTGCACTTTCAATCGTACAATTATGTTGTCCATATAACTAGACCAGCAGGGCCCTTATATAGTCCCGCACCCTACCCGCTCTCCCCCACCCCCTCTTTCCCCGCGCTTCCCACATTTCTTTTAAACAAGAACTTCAAACAGTGCCAGCATGGTTCCTCCCGCCATCAGCAAATTGTTTATCTTACTTGTGTGCATTTGCCATCTCACTTTAGTCATACATTCAGGTGTCCTCTCTGTGTTTCACACCCCTTCCCCTCCCTTTCGGATAAGGGCACCCCTGTCTCCTCCCTTCTTTCTTGTTGGTAAGATTTGTCTGATGTTTTGAGTCGTTCTTGGGTAGCGAGTCAGTTGAGCACGTATGGTCGTCCGTGCTTATCAGGTCCGTCATTTCTTGCTCTTTTGTGATGTGATATGCCTTGTCCTGATATTCGAATTGTATCTTGCATGGGAAGGTCCATCTATTCTTGACTCCTTTCTCTCGTATCCAGCTAGTCACCACACAGAGTCTCTTGCGGCCCAGTAATGTAGCCTGTGCCATATCCTGATAGAACGTGATGTACGCGCCCTTATATGTGATCGATTTCATGCCTCTGACCGCCTTTAATTATCTGCTCCTTCACTTGATAAAAATGCACTCCTGTGATTGCATCAGGGGTCAGGTTATTCTTTTGTTCGTAAGCATTATATATCCTATGTGTCTTGTCTAGGATGATCGGTTTGCTTTCTGCGTCGCCCAAAACCTGTTGGAATAGTGCTTGGACATGCTCCTGTAGCTCGGATTCCAAGATTGCCTTTGGTAAGCCTCTAAGTCTGATGTTATTTCTCCATGATCTATTTTTGCCATCTTCTTGTCTGTCCACCACCCAATCCTTTTGTTGTTCTACTGCTTCGATGCGTTTAGCTAGTTCTCCTTGTTCGTATCCTTGTTCACATAGCGTTGTTTCTGTTTCTTCCATTCTATGTTCAGTTGTAGATACTTGCTTACTTAACTCTGCAATGGACTTGGTGAGGCATATGGTCTAGTCTTTAATTTCTTTTTAAATGTATGCCAGCATGTCTTGTAGGTCCGATCGTCTCGTGGGCGGGTCCTCTGTTTCTGCTGCCCAGTCTGAGCTGACCGGTGAATGGATCTGTACTGAGGTCTGTATTTCTTTCTTTGTCTGCTCCTGACTCTGCATCATTTATTTCCCCTGAGATAGGGCCTTTTGTTTTGCTTGTGTTCTTTGCCATTTTGTTCAAGGACTCCTGTTTGTACTCCTGTCCTCCTTCAGTATCTGTCCTTTATTACCTCCTTCCTGCCTACTTGTGGTCCCACCGTTGCACCCGGCTTTCAGTACCTATTCCACCACTAGATCCACCACTAGATCCCCAGGTGGAGTGGGGATGGATATTCACTGCTTATTTCGGGGCTTTCCTGTCTTGTCAGTTGTGTGGGCTGTGCTGGGGGTGTTTTAGTTCTTGCTCCCAGGAGCGTACCTTTCTCTAGATTTGTGTGCCTGTGTGGGACCATTGTTCCACTTCTGTTTCCTGAGGTTAGTTAAAGAATTTGCTTCTCTCGCTGATACTATGCTTTCCCCAATTACATAGCGTGCTGCTTACTGGGAGCTTGGGGTTTCATTGTATATTCTTATTGCCTGCCGCGTATGTTCTGAGTGACCTCCTTATGTGAGCTGCTGTGCTTCTCTCCCTGATAATATGCTTTACCCTATTACGTAGCGTGCGTCTTACTGGAAGCTTAGGATTTCATGGTATATTCTTGTTGCCTGTCATGTATGTCCTGAGTGGCCTCCTTATGTGAGGTTGTGCTTGTTGCTCGCTCAACTAAGCTCTTTGTTTGTTCTGTCCAAGGAAGGCCACAGTTACTCACATGTTCTATGATGCTCCGCCAGCATTTATTATTTTTCTCTTTCTTAAGGCCTCTGTGTTACGCCATCAATGCGTTTTCCCATTCCCACTTGCGGCCGTCTGTATCTGATTATTGCTTCGGTTGCTGCAGTGCCGTTCCTCTTCGGGTTCTTTTCTCTCATATATTGTTGCAGCTCTTGTACCCGATGGGGTCTGGTTGCACGCGGATTTAATAATACGCACTCTTCTCCCTCCTCTCCTTCAGTCGCGGCAGTCCTGCGGGTACGTTTACTCGCTGTCTGTGATGCTATAACACCACTTGTGTCTGCAGGTTTCTCGCTGCTCCCCACTGCTCTGTTGATCGATCCGTAGCAGGCTTTCGGAAATAGCAGGGCTCTTCGCAGTTACATTCCTTCTTCCGAGATCTCAGTCATGCGGTGTATAATTTCGGAGGTTCTGTGTCTTTTCGCCCACCATCTTGGATCATCACAGAGCAAACTTTTTTTCCAGCATCACGGCGTCCAGCGTCTGTTTCAAATTATTACTTTTACAGGGAAATGTTCCCCTTACATTTGGATGTCCATTGCTTAGCTGATAATGTCTATCAGACACCTTTGAAGGGCTATAGGGGCCTTGAAAAGGGAGCGGGTTCCTGAGCTCACTGAGAAAGCATGTTCCTCGGTCCTCGGCTAGCCACGCCCCTGCGTTATCTTAAACCCTTGTGTGGGTCTGAATGTGATATTGTGTTTTTTGAGGTAATCTCTGGTATGTTCCGATTTCTGGGTCCGTAGGTATTCAATTCAGATTGGGTGTGTGGGTGTGTGAGCATGTGGGTAGGAGGGGATAGTGAACTGGTGCATAAGAAGACGTATTCGTTTAACAAGATGCTTTCCAAAAAGGTAGAAATGTTCCTCTTCAATACCAGATGCAACTACTGAGAAGAAGGTGAAAGATGTGATTGTCTGCTGGCAAATTCCCTGAGGAATCTGGAAAATGAAAGATCAATCTGTTCCACCGAAGGGGACTCTGGTATTTTGGCATATTATCCTGGTCTAATCAATAGAGCATTTTGGGATCATTATGCCAGGCTTTACTCGACAGATGCTACAAACAATAGTGCAGATATGGTTGTATACCTTCATAATTGCTGCTTGCCAAAGAAACAAAAAAACAACCTAGAATTAGACCTCAGTGTGGATGAATTGAACAAATCTGCCTTTGAATGGTGGAAAAGGTTTAGGACCTGACAGACTACCTGCTGAACTTTACAGAATAATGACAGATGCTGTGCTTAAACTGATGCTTGAGATGTTTCGCACTTCAAAATAGAAAGGGATGCTCCAGAGTACAACCATGCATGCCGCCATATCACTTTTACTAAAGAAGGATAATCCCTCCACTATTTTGAGTAGGTATAGGCCTATTAGCTTGATTAATATGGACAATAAGATACTTCAGAAGGCCTTAGCGATGCGATTGGAAAACATTCTGCCACAATTTGTGGACACAAACCAGGCAGGTTTTGTAAAAAGGAGACATGCTTCAATCAACATGCAGACGCTAATTCTGATGCTATTTGAATGTCAGAAATTGCCCTCTGCAGTGGCAGTCCTTTCACTGTATGCTGAGAAAGCCTTTGACGGTATTGAATGGGGGTTTCTATTTTGAAGCTATGAAGAGGCTCTGTTTTGGTTCTACGTTGATTGACTGGATTGCCTTGTACACCAAATGGACTGCTTCTTTCTCACCGAATGGTCTTTCTTCTGATATTATTGAGCTTGACAGAGGCACTAGGCAAGGTTGTCCCCGTTCACTGCTGCTGTTTGTACTTGCAATGGAGCTCTTGGCCGACTCCATTAGAAATGATGCTAAAATCCAAGTAGTATTGTATGGTGACATAATGCAAAATTTGTGGATTTATGCAGACGACTTGTTGCTGCTGGTGCAGATTGTGAAGAATTCGCTCCGAGCTCTGATGAAGCAGTTTGACATTTTCCAATCTTTTTCCGGTTATAAAATAAATTGGCTGAAATCTGAGGCTTTACCAGCCTCGAGTTCTTGTGGAGTGCAACAAATTTGTCATGAAGTGCCTGGGAATTTGACTCACAAACAGTGCTCCTATGATCAAAGAGAATATGAAGTGGCTGGTTTCGAGCTTGAATACGGATCTGGATCGATGGATGGCGATGAGGCTGGAGGAAAGTCAATGCGATAAAAATGACAGCTGCACTTCGTATTGATTACTTTTAAGCATTATCCCGCTCTCTCCTGGCAAAGGTGTATTAAATGAAATAGAGAAGTTGATACAAGAATTTCTGTGGGATCACAAACTGCCACGTTTAAAATTATGGAAGATGCAGCTCCTGTGTGATAGATGTGGCCTCGGGCTCCCTGACTTTGAGGCTTATCATCTTGCTTTCACATCAATACATCTGGTTCTGTTTTTGGAGGAGTCACCTGATGATTGGTCATGTGCGGATTCGAGCATGAACACGCCCATTACCCCTCGGGCGCTCTTGATGACAAAGAACATTAAAGATAATGCAACCTTTCCTACAGAGTTCTTCAGGACATGCAGGCCTACATTAAAAGAATTTGTCGATGATGGCCCTTTTTTCTCAGCAAAATCATCCATCTGGCAGAATCCTTAGGTGAGTCTTGGGAGAAGGATGCTTTTTTGGCCCCCTCGGTTTTTGAGAGGGATACAATGGCTAATGGCCCTTTTTTTAAAACAATAAATGGATTCCTTTGAATAAACTTTCATCCTTGAAGAATCTTAAGGACTGTACCTATGGAGAATATCATTTAGTAAATACAGCGATTGGCGTTCCGAATCCCACAGGGGGCAACAACATTTGAAACCGCTTATTGGATTTCAGGAGAGAAGGTCACCTTGCATCTAAAGTATATAAACTCTTGCTTGGCAATAAGGAGGGCTTTGGACTTGGTAGGAGGACCTTGGGTCTGACATGATGGAGAACAGGTGGCAGGACTTGTGCAGGAATGTGTCATTAACTTCACTTAACCTTGGGCTTTTGGAATGAAGTAATTGTTGCCCTGAAGAAGATACTGAGGCTAAACATTGACTTCGACTTTGCAGTGATTATTCGAGGGTAATCTTCTGGAGAATCTTTCATACCCTCAGAAATGTTGGGTTTTTTCCAGGCCTGCTCTATCTGCTAAAAAAATTATTCTGAGAGATTGGAAACGTGATCAATTCCCTTCAAGTTCAGTCTGGATAGAAGATCTATGTAAAATGTCCTTGTTTGATGAAGTCATATTCTGCAAACAAGAGAAGAGTAACCAGTTTTGAAGATATTTGGGGAAGATTTTTGCATTGGATGTAAGGAATTGTTATCTTGTTTCTCCGCAATTGGCCTGTAAATTGTTTTGTGTTGCAACTGGCAGAGGCCATTCATTTTGTTGGTAGCTTTTGCTTTGATTGGTTTATGTTGAATAAAAATGACAATACAAAAATGAAAAGTAAGCAGAAGATAGGTTACTGAAATCTTAAGGGATTCTCGCACCCCCGCCACATCCATGGTCAACGGCATGATCGTAGATGACGGCTATCTATTTAACATGAAAGGTGTTTCCACCTGAGATGATAGCGCATAACCCTGAACCCCCCCTAAAACCAAATATGCAAGATTATCAAGTAACCGTTTTAGTAAACAAACATTAATATTGAGGAAAACAACACATCAACGCAGATTCCATGTTTTAACCCCTGGACGGTGTCTCTTATTATAGATACATACTTGCACAGTGCTATAATAACCAAGAATGAAATGGCAAGGAAAATAAACAGTTGTTAAAATACGACAGGTAGAGACAGGGATCACAAACAGTCTCCATATAGGTAGACAAATATTCATTTGATGTACAAGAAATTAATCCATCTTCCCTACATATTCTTACGATGAGAGCAATGTGCTATGAGAACATATACGTGACAGTATCTATGGAAAAATAGCAGTCTAACAAGTCAATTTGGAAAGGGAGTTTGCTTCCCTTATCTAAACTACACTTTTACTTGTGCTTCCAGTTAAGCTCACAACACCAGAGGTCCTGGGATGGGTCCCACCATGGCAGGCTTCTGAGTGTCTATCAAGCCTCATCACACTCCGGGGACCGTGGCATGGGTGGTTCTAGAACAAATCTGCCCATTTCACCAAAAACAATTCCTTGACAGGACACTTTCATCAAATTGAGGCCTGTCAGGGACTGCACATGCGTTTACTGCGCACAGCGGAGGCAGGAAGAGGCCGTGGTAAGGAAGGTAAGGAGGGGGTTTGAGGAAGGGGTGGGGGTCTGTGTATGTGTGTGGGAGGGGTGGATGTGCCTGTGTGAATGATATGCATGGGTGGAGTAGGTCAGGGAAAAGGACATCAGGGGTCAGGGGTGGTGGGATTGAACCCACCTGATAGATGTTAGGGAATGGGGGGGTTGGGAAGGGTACATGGTTGTGGGGGTGTCTCCCGCATTAGGAAACTGAAGGGGAGGGGGGCGCCAAAATGGGTAAAAAACAATTCCCCTCATCACAACTTTCGTTGCTATCTACGAGCGTTTCGTATGCACCGCGTTATCTTGTGAACAAATTGGTCACATCACATTCACCCTAAATCTTCTAGAAAAGCTGGCTGGCCAATTTCAGTTGAGCCTCTGCGTTGGTTAGCCACGCTTTGAGCGCTTCCTCTGTCCGTTCTGCAGGTAGGGCTCCTAACAGGCTCCTTGAAGGACACATACATTTCTCCTTTCTGGCAATGCGATGATTGGAGTAGTGTCAGCAGGGCTGTCTGCAGTAGCAGTGCTTCCTGCGCTGCGGATGTCATCCTGAAGATGTTCAGTGCTGACTGGTATAGAGCAGTATCAAATACATTTGATTAAGAAGTGGGGCATTACACTCTCAAAGTAACCAGAGGAACATATGTGAATAGGCTAGGGAATATGACTCAATGCTGTTAAGCTCTCCCAAAGGGTTTTATGTGGAGAAAGCGATCAGGGCAGGGCCTTGGGAAGACACCCACCTTCTGCAATATCAGAAACATCTCATATCATGTGCTGCCAAAACACCAGAAATCACTTCTTGCATCAGCTAGTGATACCGGGCCCCTCAAAGCCCTAAGATTGTAATTGTAATTGTATATTTGTACAGCGCTTATACACAAGTGTGCTTCAAAGCGCTTCAAGGCGAGAAGGGAACAAGGGAAAAACAGTAGTCATTCTTAGGCCTGGAAGTTTCCGAATGATCTAACAAAAAGTAAGTAGCATACTATGCCTGACAGCATTTCACGTAGTGCAAGTGCATGAAGTGTAACAGGCTCAACCAGATAAGGGAGGGGAGACAAAGGGGGCAAGACAAAACTTACTAGGACTATGTTACGCTCACCTGGCTCCCACAGAGGCGTCGATCGGAACTGGACAGCTGCGGTCTCCACCAATGTGACGTGTAGGGCCGAGATGACGGACTGGACTGGCCCACCTAGCTTCGTTTGCTTGGCCCGTAGGAATATTCTTCTGCAAATGGAGAAAGGGAATTAACCACCCGTGGAGTTGAGCGTAAATCCCCCCACCCCCGCTGTTCTCCCCACAGATCACCTTTGATGTCCCCTCTTATAGTCTCACCTGATGGTTTGAAAAGATGAGCTCTCCATCCTGCATTGAGCGCAGGGGCGCGTTGATAACCAGTTGCTTCACTGGCTCGAAGGAATTGGTGAGTTCCAGAACAATATTGACTCCGAGATTCCCGGCAAGACGCCGTAAGTATAAAGTTCGTAAGAGTTCAAATGCCTGACTTTCACTCTTGTCCGATTCCTTGCAGGTTGCAGCTTGACCCTAATGAAGAGTTCCTCGTGGCAACCGGTAGTATTCCGGTAAGGATTTGTATTTTCCAACACATTTCGATAAAATAATCTCAATATGTAACCTGTTGCTTTCTCCCTTATTCAGGCGCTGAGAGAAAGTATGAAGTCTCGGGGAATAATACCTCCGGCGGTAAAATCAGGTAAGTCTATTGTGGTGAGGAGGGTTCCCCTTGTTAGTCCCTTTGTTTCACCTTGCTGTCCTTTTGTTTCCCCTTAGGGGCCGGGGTTCGGGCCAAGATGCAGTGGAAGCTGCACCGACCCGTGAAGAGGAATAGTACCCCCGGTGGTAAAATCAGGTAAGTCTATGGGGGGTAACTAATATTCCTCTGTGTATTCCCTTGGCTCACCTTGCTGATCTTGTCTTCTCCTTAGGTGCCGGAGTGTGGCGGGAACATGCAGGAGGATGTAGTGGAATGTGAAGATGCTGCGAAGGCCGGTGAGTTCAGCGCGGCGCTGCAGCAGGCAAGGCGACGCGCATAAATAGCTTCTTTCTTCCAACTCAAAGGCGCGATGGATCGGGAATTCAGGTAAGGATCAAAGGTATTGCTCTTGTTCTAACCTTTTCTCCTTCTTTCTCCCTTTTTCTAGAAGCTCCAAACTCGAGGCAGGGGTGGCAGAAGGCTGGATGCAGACTTGCAGGCACGGTGAGCGTTACGCTGCTGGATGCAGAATAACACGAAGCGTGTGCTGCTCTTCGGGCGTGGTATAAATAGCCTCCAAAGTAGTCCCAGGTAAGTATTCCTCCCCAGCCCCGCCCAAGTAAAACAATAGTCCCTAAGTAAAGTAGTCCCTTCCAAGCCTCTTTTGGCTTGGAGCTCTTGCAGCATGGTCTGCATCAGGTAAGTTTTAATCTTTGAGCCTGGCGCCTATGGTGCCAGGACTGACTCTCCATATGAGCCTGGCACCATAGGCGCCAGGACGGGACCCAAATAGCCCCTAGCAGGGGTTGTTCGGCTTGCTTGGGATAACTTGATGCCTGCTTCGGGGGTTGCTGGACTTGGTCTGGGTCCCCAGGGGTAGGCATCATGACAGCACTCCCCCCCCCCCAAGGCCCATCCTAAAGTCCTTCTTCCCTGTGGTTTCGGTTTGTCTGGGAAATCTCGGTGGAATTTTTTCACCAATCTGGGTGCATGAACATGGTCACTAGGTTCCCATGACCTTTCCTGTGGTTCGTAACCTTTCCAGTCGATTAAATAAAAGAGTTTTGACTTTATCAGCTTGGAGTCCAGGATGTTCTTAACTTCAAATTCGGGTTCTCCGTCTACAAGGATAGGGTTTGGTGGCTGGGTTAGTCTTGTCCCTGGTTGCACTGGCTTCAAAGGTGACACATGAAAGACCGGGTGAATTCGCATATTAGCAGGTAAGTCCAACTTGACAGCCACCGGGTTGATAATGGCCTTAATAGAGTAAGGTCCCAAATATCTGGGGTTAAAGGTCCGTGTTCCCTTTAGAGGTATATGTTTTGTGGCTAAGCATACTTGGTCCCCTATCTAGTATTGTGGATTATCACTTCTATGCCGATCAGCTTATTTCTTGTATTTTTCTTTTGCCTGTTTTAAATGTGTAGTTGCTTCCTTAAAGGCTTGTGTAATCGTAGCGTGCAGATGGTCCACTGCAGGCATTTCTAAGTGTTGGGGTGAGTCAAGGTCTGAGGTTCGAGGATGGTGCCCATATAATGTATAAAAGGGGCTTTGTCCAGTTCCAGAGTGTACTGAATTATTGTATGCATATTCGGCGATCCAAAGAATGTCTTTCCAATTACTCTCAGTCTGATGTAACATACAACGCAGGTATTGTTCGAGAGTCTGGTTGGTCCTCTCCGTTTGACCATCGGTCTGGGGGTGGTGACTGGTCGATAACCTCAAATCGATTTGCGCCAATTGACAGCATTTTTTCCAAAAATGTGAAATGAATTGACTGCCCGGTCAGAGACCAATATGGACGGAAATCCGTGTATGCGAACAATGTTTTCGAGGAATTCCTTGGCCAGGATTGAAGCTGAAGGTAATCCCTTTAAAGGAATAAAGTGGGCCTTCTTGGAAAAAAGATCCACAATAACTAGAATGGTGTTAAATCCATTGCATGGGGGTAGATCAGTAATAAAGTCTAACGATAAGGTGTGCCATGGTGTAGGCGGAATGACTAAAGGTTGTAAGAGTCCAGCTGGTTTTTTGTTTTGACTTTCGTTTTGGGCGCAAATGCCACAAGACATCACAAATGATTTAATATCCTTTCGCCAGGTGGGCCACCAGAATTGTCTTTTAATTTTAGCTTCAGTTTTTGCAATACCTGGGTGCCCCTCCATTAGGGTATCATGATAACGGGAAATGACTAGCTCTTGTAGTTCCTTGTGTGGCAGAAATAGCTGCCCTTGGTAATAAGGCAGATCATTGGTGACAGAGAAGTCCGGGCCTTTTTTTACCCAGTCCTGCAGGGCTGTGGGATCAAAGAGTTGCTGGATCTTTACCTGAATGTCCTCTAGTGTCTGAGTAGTCATGCCAAGAATTCTTTGTTCGGGAATTATAGGTACTGGTTCTGGGTTCACTTCTGCCTCTCCCATCCCTATTCGGGATAAGGCGTCTGCTTTACCATTCTTACAACCTGGTCGATAGGTTATTACGAAACCGAACTCGGCAAAGAACAATGCCCATCGGAGTTGACGTGACGATTGGGCCTTGGCTGTCTTTAAATACTGTAAGTTCCGGTGATCGGTGATCACAGTAATGGTATGCCTGGCACCGAGAAGATAGTGCCGCCAAGCCTTTAAGGCGGATTTAAGGCTAATAACTCCTTGTCGGTAACCACATAGTTCAACTCGGGTGCCGAGAACTTTCTGGACCAAAATGCTGCTGGATTAAGCTGGCCAGTTTCAGGGTCCTTTTGAGACGGGACAGCTCACATGGCTAGACTGGATGCATCAGTTTCCACTATGTATGGAAGTTCAGGGCGCGAGTGCTTTAATACAGATGCAGACGTGAATTTTGCTTTCAGCTCTTGGAAGGCATTTTCAGCTTCTTCAGTCCACATAAAGCGTTTATTTTTTCGCAAGAGTGCTATGATTGGATGTACAACATGTGAAAAATCCGGGATGAATCTGCGGTAGAAATTGGCAAAGCCGAGCATGCTTTGTACTCCTTTAACTGAACTTGGTGATGGCCACTTAAGGATTGCGTCCACCTTTCGTGAGTCCATTCGGACTCCCTTTGGGGTCAGGATAAACCCAAGGAATTCAACTTCTGTGGCATGAAAAATGCATTTTTCCAGTTTTGCATATAGTTTGTGCTGGCGCAATTTCTCAAGGACTGCTCCGACGTGCTTCACATGGTCAGATTCTGAAGAGGAGTATACTAGAATATCATCGATATATACGACAACACAAACGTCAATGAGTTCACGAAGGACATCGTTCATGAAGTATTGGAAGGCTGCTGGTGCATTGCACAACCCGAAAGGCATCACCTGGTATTCGAATAATCCATACTTAGTGCGGAAAGCAGTCACCTTCTTTTACACGTACCAGATGGTATGCCCCCCGGAGATCTAATTTAGTGTATATACAAGCGTCTTTCACTTGGTCTAGTAGTTCAGGGATCGAGGCAATGGGTATCGGTTCTTAACAGTTATCTGGTTCAATGCGTGGTAGTCTATGCACGTTCTGAGGTCACCTTCCTTTTTGGGCACGAAGAACAAAGCTGAAGATGCAGGGGACTTGGATGGGCGAATAAAGCCATTGGCAAGGTACTGGTCTAAGTATTGTCGTAGGTGAAGGTTCTCAGGTTCCGTAAGGGCATAGATCCTGCTACAAGGGGGTTGTGCACCGGGTATGAGATCGATTTGACAATCGTACGATCTGTGAGGAGGTAAGGTGTTTGCCTGTTCTTTTTGGAAGACATCCTGGAATTCTTGGTATTCTGGAGGTAGTTGCATGACTGCTGTGGTTACTGTGGCCAGGCCTGCGTTCTGATTTTTTTTTGGGTAACAGGTTTGTGCACACTCCGGGAAGGTTATTCTCTTCTCTCGCCAATCAATACAAGGATTATGTGTTTCCAACCAAGGTATCCCCAGTATTATTTGGAACTGTGGGGCTTTGATTAGATCAAATACAATAGTCTCTCGATGCCCATCCTGACCCAATAGTGTCATCTCTGCGGTGGAATGAGTTACAGGCCCAGAGGCAATTTCAGTTCCATCGACTGTGGTGATGACATCTGAGGTGGTTTTTCGGCAGAGAGATAGATTCATCCTGGAAGCCAATTCATAGTCCACATAGTTTCCTATGGCCCTGCTATCAATGTATGCCCTTACTGCGTGCATACGCGATGGCTGCCCTGGATCTACGAGGACCATTGGTATGATGAAATGCAAGGTCTGAGTATCCTTCTTCAAGCTCGGCAAGCGGACCTCTACGCTTATCGGGCGTGGTCGTTTCCCGAGTCTGACTCCATATGGCTTTTATCAGCAGCTCCTACCACCTTCTTGGGTGGTTTTACAGGGCAATCCCGTAGAAAATGCCCAGAAGTTCCACAATATAGACACAATTGCATTTGCCGTCTCCTTTCTCTTTCCTTCTGGGTTAAGGATCCTTTAACCCCTCCGATTTGCATGGGTTCTGAAGCATCTGCTCCTTTGGGGTTAGCGTGGGTTTTGACCAACACCCGATTCTCACACTTGGCTCGATCAGCCTTTCTGTTCTGAAGTCTGTGATCTAACTGGACCACTAAGTCTGCGCAGTCTTGAGGTGGGTTCACGACTTGAGCCAAGACATCCTTGAGTTCTCCTCGAAGCCATCGATGAAATAACGTGATTCGTTTTTCCTCAGGCCATCCAGTTTCCACTATCAACCTATTGAAGGTTGCGATGTAGGATAGAAGGTCCTGGTTACCCTGTCGTAGGGACAAAAGTTCGTTATCCAGGGCCTGTCCTTGGGAGTGCCGGGCAAATAGTCTTTCCATGCTCGTCTGGGTCCCCGGGGGTAGGCATCATGACAGACTAGTAAATTCAGGTTATGCAATGGTACAGGCAGAGGTGCAAGGGAGGTTTGAGGGAGAAACAAGTGCGCCCAGATTAGACGGGCCCTTTGTTAAGTGCAGAGATGTTACCTCTCTCATGGAACATATGATGAAGTGCAGTAGGGTTACCCCTCTCATGGAACGAAAGCTGAAAGTGCAGTAGTGCTGTGCAAAGTGCCGAGGCCCGGAGACAAGTGCAAAGACTGGTGGGGGAGCCTTGGGGCTGTGAGGCTCTGGAGGTGAGCCAGGCGACTGGTCAGCAAAAACTGAGCAGAGTTAGGGGAGAGATGGAGGAGTGAGGCTGGAGAGAAAGAAAGGGGAGGTTAGCAAGGGAGAAGGAGAGAGGAAGAGAAATGGAAGGTCTTGAGCAATTTCCGAGGATGGAAAAAAAGAATGCTTTCACACATTATTAATAGAGCAATCCATTGCAGGAAGCTTGCAATTCATGCCCTGAACATAAACTTTACATGTCTTTAATTCCAGGATCTCCACATTTTAGATCACAAGCCACTGCTAGCTCGCCTGAGGCTTCCCACTAGCTCCTCATATCAGACACCAAAATTAGTACTGTGTAGTCGCTGGGACTCTGTCCCTGCCCCCTCCACCTCCTCCTCCTGCAAAGCAAACAGTCAGAAGCTGTGTGCACAGTGAGAGGAGGGGCTGCATCTGGGCTTGAAGGCCTTAGGGCAGTGCTCCAACAAGGGATTAACAAGTACATGGGAAATGTGTGTTGTGGCCATTGACCCCGATAGGTGCAAATGATGGCTGATTAGAAATGGAAGGGATCCAACAATCTGCATTCCATGTGAAACAAAGCTGGGGCTGTGATCATTTCATTTTCACAGGGTATCTTTAGATTTATTTTGGTTAGCATTACTTTGCATGCTGGTAATTGCAGGCTTTGAATCAGAATGGGCAAAATAAAGCTACAGCCAGCTGAAATTGTTTTTTGCTCAGCACGCATGTGTGTGTGCTAACAAAAGACAATCTGTGTGAGTCCAACCTTGCAAAAAAAAGGTACATCTGGGCCTCATTATGAGTTTGTCGGTGTGTCCAATAATGGTGGTAATGCAGCTGACCTATGAGTTTGGAAGTAAAGTGGAGGAAAAAGGAGGTAATTCCACCGTACCGCCAAAAACACCACTTTTGCCAGAATTACCACTGATGGTAATTCTGCCAAAATCCCCATGGAGTCCTACGGCAGGCCTTGCAAATTCTTAAAAATCCCACTAGACCTGCAAGGCGAGTTCCTTAGTGTACATACTTCACCTAAGCAAAATACACTTGCCGCAAGGTGACTGGTGACACAATATTTGCCAGTGCTTTTTGTAAAATGGTGCATGTCAAACACGGCGTTGTCTTGGAAGAAGGCAGCCCGGCGATGGAACTGTAGAAACACAGTGGGCCCGCTGACCCCAATTTGGGAGAACCCCGACTTCACTCCAGGGATCACACTGAACGACTTGGTCAGGTGGCAGTCGGGAGGGCTGAAACACATTGCGGACTTCTTCACAAACGGCACTCTGCTCACGTTTGATTAATGCTAAGTGAAATTTCAGGTCCCGGAGAACGAACGATTCCACTATGCCCAGCTCAGACACTGGATGTCTCACGACTCCATAAAATCGCACGGATGCAGAGAGTTGACAGCGCTGGAACGAACCTTGACGGCACTCCCGGCACTGGGAAAATATTGAACCTATACAGGCTGCTGGATAGAGGGGACCCCAACCTGAAGGAGCACTACATGCAGAGATGGGAGCGGGATATAGGCAGAGAACTAGACACGGAGAGTTGGAACCGCATCTGGGCGAGAACCCATGGGAGTTCCAAATGTGTCACAAACAAGGAGGGGCGATCAAGGTCTGCTATAGATGGTATCTAACGCCAGAGACCCTTCACAAAAGCAACCCTACCATCCCGCCGCGCTGCTAGAGAGACTGCACTGACACTCTATATCACCTCCTGCGGACATGCCCGAAATCATCCAGGTATTGGAAAGAGGTTCTGGGACAGCTCAAACAAATCACAGGCCTCTTGATCCCATGGAACCCAGGAGAGGTCTTACTGGGCGACACAGACGAGGGTCCATTCTCGATGACAGGCCCAAGTGGCGGTTTTACTCCCCATTTATGAAGCCTGTAGCAGGGCTTGCAAAATCTACTAGCCCACTAGCATTGGGGAGTAGTTTTTATGCAGGGGGAGTACCATTTGCATGATACACGACCGTGTTGGCGAGTTTGGGGATGTTAGAAAGTTATTTTTCATTTACTGCAAACCCACTTTGTTTGCACTAAATGGCAACTACAGGTTTCACTTTGCATGCTTGACACATTACAGCAAATATGAAGTGTGCCAATGGCGACATGCACCACTTTTTTTTCAACAAAGCTTTTTATTAAGATTTTGTTAACAAACAGATCGCTGTAAACATTATTCAGGTCATAATGTGATGATGATCGCACAAAGAAATAAAACATTAGTCACACCAAGACATCGAGAAAAACAGGGGAAGTCCGATGGGGGAGTATGCGGGAGGGGAGGCAGATTCAGTTCGTAGATGAGCACATTGTGGGCCGTTGTTAGGCCAAGCAGTGGGCCGGATGGCAGTGGTAGGAGTCTAGTTGAGGGGTGACTGTGGTGGGCGTCGAGTTGTTGTAACCGGGGATTCCCCTGCAGGGAGCTTCTCCAACGGGATCACAGCCGCCTTTAGTTGTATTTTGCCATTCAGTGGAGAGACGGTGGTTGCCTCACCACGCCGGGGTACTGTTGTGCATAGTCTAAGAAGGGAGCCCATGTGCTGCAAAACTTGCTTCTATTCCCAAAGCGGAAGGCAGATATTTTCTCAGCCACTGTGATATCCCAACACTTTGTCCACCACATGGGGATTGCTGGGCCCTCTGGGTGATTTCACAGTGTTGCCATTGAGATTTGTGCAGCTATGAGCAGGTGGCAGCAGAGATCCGCGAGTGGGGAATTAGGATTCTGAATTGGGAAGCCTTATAGTAGAGCCTCACATCAGGGGGTCCCCCCACCTGTTTTCCGTTGGTAAAATTCAGGGTTGCTCTGGGAAATCTTGCCCTTTCCCCCTGCCAGAGGAACGTATGAAGGCCCCCCTGTTTCTCGTGAAAAAAACATCTGCAATCCTTATGGGGAGCATTTGAAATAGATACAAAATCCTTGGAAGGACAACCATTTTCATAGCATTGAGACGACCCAACCATGAAGGTGTTAGCTTTTGCCATTTTGCTAAGACTATGTATTTTTAACATCAGTGGGGGGTAATTGGCTTAAAAAAGCGTCTTGATATCCCTCTTAAGATTAATGACTAAGGATTTCATTGTGTTTAAGTTAACCACCAGCCCGAGTGGTGCAAACCTCCCAATATCCCCATCCCTCCTTCTGTTCAGTGGAAAGAGAACCGATTTGGATCTGTTAATTTTGAGCCCGGCCACGGTACCATAATGTTTGATCAATTGGAGTGCTGCCGGTATGGAGACCAGGGGTTCACTTATATGTAGCAGCATTTAGTCTGCATATAAGGCGACCTTGTAGTCCACCTCCCTCCATTGATATACCCACCACCTCCGGATCATCTCTGATCCGCTGGGCAAGGTGTTCTATTGACAGGGCATACAATATCAGAGTGGGGGGACATCCCCGTCTAGTTCCCATCCCGAGTTCGAACCACCATGAGAACCCCCCATTTACCATGACAGAGGCCATTGGGGACGTGTACACTGTCATAATCCCTCAAATAAGCCTTTCCCCAATACCAGATTTAACGAGGACCGGCCTGAGGAACCCCTACTCCACCCGATCAAATGCCTTCTCGGCGTCAATTGAGAGAAGGGATGGGTCCCCCATCTCTTGGGATGCGTACATCAGGTGAAATGTCTTTCATATTGTCTGCCCCCTGCCGCCCCTTAATGAACTCCACTGGGTCAGAGTGGATCAATCTGGGCATATACCCGTCCAGTCTCATGGCTAACACCCTGGTATAGAGGTTGGCATCCGTGTTGGAGATTGGGCGATAGGCCCCACACCTGCGAGGGTCTCTACCAACATTGGGAATCACTGTGATAAGAGCCCGGGAGAAGGATTCCAGGGCCCGGCTCGTGTTCAATATGTGATTGAGCAACTCGATCATGAAAGGGAGTAGGGCGGGGAGACATGTTTTATAGAATCTTGCAGTGAAACCGTCTTCTCCTGGGGCCTTCCCCAACGGTAACCTTGCCAGCGCCTTTCTGACTTTATCTTCCGTTATGGGAACCTCCAGAATGGTAGTTTCTTCTTCAGAGAGTTTGGGCAGATTAGTGGTCTCCAGATAGGAGTCTATGTTGTGCGCCTCAGGCTTCACTTCCGAGGCATACAACTTCTCATAAAAGGCTACAAAGACCTCTGAAATCCCCTCCCCCGTGGGTTCCATTGCTCCGTCATCTCCCTTAATTTCTGCAACCCACCTATCTGCACGCTGGCCCCTCAACCTCGCCGCCAGTAGGGAATCTGCTTCATCCCCTTTCTCATAGAACTTTTGTTTCAAAAATTGCAGACTACGGATAACTTTCCCCTCTTCCAAGAGCCTCAGTTCCTCCCTCTTTACCCTCGCCTCCTGTATGCACCCCTCCCAACTCTCGGAAGGGTTGCGTGCTTTTGAGTCCAGGTGTCTTATCTCTTCCCTCAATCTTCTCTCGACTAATGCCCTTTCCCTTTTTTTCTGGCCCCTTCCCGAATTAGGATCCCTCACCAAGTCACCTTTCCAGCCTCCCAGACGGTTCTCCTAGCCACCTCCCCAGTGTCACTTGTCTTGAAATATTCCACTATTTCCTTATTCATCTCTGTTAGGCAGAATTGCAGGCAGTACCCTCTGGAACCACTACGCACAATTAGGACTACAGGTGTTAGCCAAACCAACCTTTGGTATAAGTCTGTACCACACAGTTTTTGGTAGCGAGCTGAGCGGCCAGGCTTATCTCAAGAGTGAATTTGAGAACTGCGCATGCGCGAGCCGCACATGAGGAACTAATCGCGTCGGCTCCCGGTGGCCGCGGTAAAATATCCTGAGAATACTCCGCTTTGAGAATTCACCCGACCTCCCAAAGCATCCCAGCAGTGGCGGACCCATCCAGGCACTACCAGCTGCAACCTGGGGCACAATCGGACCCGGGAGCACGAGAAACGTCCCTGTGCCCGCCAGCGTGAGACTCGCTGCCATTGCTGGGCGGGTGACAACGGCTCCTCCGCCCCTCCCCCCCATGGGCTACAGTGGTCTTTGAGGCCCCGGGGAGCGGATGAGCCAGGGACATCCGTTGACGGCATTGCTCCGACACCTCCAGACTGCCGCCCGGGGCCCCTCCCCCCCTGCCGAGCTCCCTGCTTGGGGCAGCCGAAGAGTACCCGAACCGCGGGCACGGCCGCTGCCGACGTTCGGCGCCGAGGCTGCAGTGACCCTGGGGAAGAATCGCCGGGTTCGCACGGCAACTGGACACCTGCAGTGCGCTGGGCATCTGGACACCGACAGAGGGGGAATCTACGCTGTGCTGCCTGATCCGGCAGCACAAACGGAGGCGAGATACGCACCACGGAGCCGGAGCCTCTCCGCCCTCCCACCCACCCCCCTATCAGCGAGACTGCAGCACCTGGGGTTGAGCCGTGACGAAAACAGGCAACGCGGTGTTGCGCTCCCTCAACGGCACCAACGAGGTATGTGCAAACTCCCCCCCCCCCAGCCTGCGAACGACGGGATACCGACCCGCATTAAGGAGGCGCCACAGCCTCTTTTAAAAATAAAATCAGCGGTCCACCTGTGGGGGGCATGGAGCTGCGGGGACTGTGGACGCTCTCCTCCCCCAACAACACAAGCACCCTGAACTGGTGACAACGCCTGCAGCACCCTATACAATCGATCTGGGTCCCAGAGAACTGGCAACAAGGTGGCATCTGTGGGCTACAGCCGTGGGGGGGACGGAGGCCCCTGATGTAAGGATCACAGCCCCACGAGCATAAGGAGCTGGACAGATACTCCACTGGGGGGAGATAACTCCGGGTGTGACCACGTATTGGGGTAAACCCCAAACTCTACCGGACCAACCCTGACCAGGGATCCTTGGAACCGCCAACGACAAGAGAACTCGGTACTACCCCACAATTAACACAATTAACAGCCTCCAGGGGCAGTACTACTCATAAGGTAGCGCGCACAGCGGGGGGCCGGTGGCTGCTGCCCTCCACACGCAAACATAGCCTGAGCTGAGTGCACGGCCCTTGGGTGGGCGTACATGCGGATGCCCTCCCTGTGGGCCCATGACCCTCCAATAAACACAGCGGGCCAACCATAGCAGGGATTTGCTCCCAGCGGCCAAAGTAATCCCGTCGACACGCCTGAACAGCGACAGAATCGTGAAAGATCGTCGTCCGACTAACCCACCCCAATTCAGACTTTACAATAACCCCCTTGGGGGCACCAATACGATCCATCTGGACTTGTCGCCTCACACAAATCCCCGACTCCGCCATGGGCAAGGACAAGGCTAAGAGGCAAACCCTACAAAGCAAAATGGACCTCTACACAGTGGAGGCCCCCCCTCGCCTGGAAATGCAAACCCCAGCGGAAGCGGATATCGGGGAAGAAGCTCAGGACCCACAACTCTCCCTGAGCGACTTAATGAAGGCAATTGGGGACTCGAGAACATCGCTGGAACTCAAAATTGGCGGAGTCTGCACGGAAGTATCTCTCCTACACCAGGATCTCTGCAATCTATCGTCTAGGGTTGGAGAAGCGGAACAAAGAGTGTCGGACACAGAAGATAACGTCCGCCAGTTGGAACAACAACTCGCCATAATTGCCCAGAAGGTCAACCAACTAGAATACCGAGCCGAAGACAGTGAGGGCAGGGCACGACGCAATAACCTCAGGATTCTCGGGATCCCGGAGAAAGAGGAAGGCCCCAGTATCAAACTTTTCCTAGAAGACTGGCTGACTCACATCTTTGCCCCCAAGAAACTGTCTAAATTCTTCTCTATTGAAAGAGCACCTAGGATACCCACTGGGCGACCTACCCCAGGAGCCCCGCCCAGAACTATAATTGCACACCTCCTTAACTACCGGGACCGAGACGCCATCCTCCAGATGGCACGGGCCTCCGGCCCAATCACATACAACGGCTACAAAGTAGGGTTTTATCCGGACTATACTAAAGAGGTCCAGAGGGCCCGCCAGTCGTTTGACTCTGTTAAGAAGAAACTTCACTCTCTGTCAATTAAGTTCGCCCTCTTCTTCCCGGCGTTGCTCAAGGTCCACCACGAGGGAACGACACACCTATTCCACAACCCCAAAGAAGCATGGGATTGGCTCGAAACACAGATCCTTAATGGACCTGCGGCCCGACGCTCGCACTCTGGACCGTCCGCTCGCCATCTCTCACTCCGGTAGGCCCCGAAACAGAATCACCAAGACGCCCCTCCAGGAATACCACAGAGAACGGATGAGGCCTGGGCATCACAGTACTGAAGTCGCCATGAGACACCATGGAAACTACACCACTGTGGCCATCACCACCTTGACACCGCAGTTTCAAGCACAGTCCAGGTAACTCCACAGGAGCTACCACCCTAGGTCGGGTCATCCCGACGAAGTTTAAGTTCACCAAGTTATAAGTTCAATGTTTGGGCGACAGGTGCTCCCAGTTGGGGGGGAAGTGCAGGGTGGGGGGAGTTTTGGGGATTCGAGGAAACGGAATCACGAGAAAAGAAAGCTGGAAACTGACGAAAGCAGGCAAGGCAAACAAACACTGTTTTGGGCCAGGACCAGAGACACAAGTATCTGCCAGTCTTCAGGCACTCCGGTGCGAGGCGGCCCCCGGAGGTCCCCCCTGAGAGGAAAACGACATACGCCCCCGGGAAAAATACAACGGCCACTAATCCTCTCAGATACCCCAACAAATAGACTCACGCAGACAGGATGAACTCCAACAAAGTGACAATACTGTCCTGGAACGTCAATGGCCTCGGCTCCAGCATAAAGCAGAGACTGGTGCTCCAGTACCTAAACCGACACTCGCCGGACATTGCCCTCTTAAATGAAACGCATTTGAGAGGCACAAACACCAACTTTTTCAAAAGATCCAACTACTCGAATGTCTACCATGCCGGATTCACGAAAGGAGCTAGGGGCACAATGATACTCGTTCACAAGAGAGTCCGTCTCCAGGTTAGGAAGATCAGGGCAGACCCCCGGGGCCGCTATGTGCTGATGCTGGCGGACATCTGGGGCGAGAAATGGGGCCTGGCAGCACTCTATGCCCCCCCCCCCACGCTGACGAAAGAACTGCTCGCCGAGCTACAGAACTTGCTTCTGGAGGAGGAGGCTGATATGTGGGTGCTCGGAGGGGACTTTAACGAAGTAATGGACATCACAATCGACAGAACCTATAGGAGAGCTGGAACACGTCCCACCTTCACGTCGCTCGCCACGTTCGCCGAGACCTCAGGAATGGTGGACGCATGGCACACACTTCATGGAGACGAGGCAGGGTTCTCCTTCTATCCAGGGGTCCACAAATCATTCTCCAGGATCGATTACGCCTTCATCCCCCGCAACATAACCCACAGGCTTCTCGACGCTGCATTCCTCGCGAGAGGAATTTCGGACCACTCCCCGCTTCTTTTAACTCTCAAGAACTCCCCCTGCCGCCCGGATCGTAATTGGCGCCTAAATACATACCATCTCCGTCTTCCTGAAATTGCGGAGGAGCTAGAAAAGAGGACAGCAGAATATTTCAAACTTAATGAGGGCTCGGTGGACTGCCCGATTTCGATCTGGGAGGCATACAAAACAGTCCTACGAGGGGAGGTTATTACCACGGTCTCCGCCTACCAACAACGCCAAGTCCAGAAGGTCAGGGAAGCAGAAGCACACGTCCTGGAGTGTGAGCGACAAACCCTTATACAAAACACCCAAGAAGCAAAGGAGGCGATGCTCACGGCGCAAGACACCCTCAGTAGCCTGTCCCTAGACAATGCACGAACTGCTCACCAATTAGACCGGAGCCAAATATATGAAAGGGGCGACAAAGCTAACAAGACTCTGGCCTGGTTGGAGAGACGCGTGCAGAGCAGGGGACACGTTAGGGCAATCAGATCTCCGGATGGGACATTATTGATGGAAGACTCAGATATCGTCGAGGCATTCGCCACCTATTACAAAAATCTTTATACCCCACCCACTGGGAATCCATCAGTTGAACCCTCTCGATACCTCAACCACATCGAGATTCCGATACTCTGACAGCACCAGTCAGACCTCCTGAATGCTGACATCACTGACACCGAGGTGCAAGATGCACTGGCACAACTCCAACCCGGGAAAACTCCGGCCCCAATGGGTTCCCAACAGAAACGTGGAAGGGCCTTGGTAGCATGCTACCCACCCACATGCGCCGCATGTTTCTACGCAGCAGGGAACTAGGAGCACTTCCCCCAGACCTCAGGAAGGCATGCATAGTTGTCATACATAAGCCTGGGAAACCCCCGGAGGAATGCGCCTCCTATCACCCGATATCCTTGATCAATGGCGAAGCGAAGGTTCTCGCCAAAACACTCGCCAATAGACTACTGCAAGTGATTGAGACCCTAGTCCACCCGGACCAATGTGGATTTATGCCCAATAAATCAACTCGGATGAACTTACGCAAGGTCCAATTGGCGCTGTCCAGGGCAAAGGAAATACCAGCCCCACTCGCCCTCCTGGCGGTGGACTTCGAAAGGGCGTTTGACTTTGTGGGGTGGGATGCTTTGTGGGAGATCATGGCTAGGATGAACTTGGGGCAGACATTTATATCCTGGGTAAAACTGTCCAGGATAGCCAGGGGAGGCCACCGGAGGCCACGGTGAGGGTGAACGGCAGGTCCTCCAAATCATTCCCCCTGGGTCGGGGCACGAGACAGGGATGCCCGCTGTCTCCACTCCTCTTCCTCCTGGCCATCGAGCCACTAGCGATTGAGCTTAGAGCTAACACCAACTGGACCAGTTTCGTCTGGCCAGGAGGGGGAGAAGACCGCCTTTCGCTCTATGCGGATGACCTGCTCATATACCTCAGTAACCCGAGTATCTCGTGACCGGTGGTCTCCCTCATACTCGGGGAATACCAGTACTTTGCAGGCCTAAAGGTTAATGAGGCCAAAACCATTTTCTTCCCGATTCAGGATGGCAAGTCTGCGATCCCGGAGACCTGCCCATATCACGTCTATATCAGGGAACTCAAATACCTGGGTATACGGCTCGACCCGACGCTTGATGGGTTCCCCCGACTTAATATACAACCAGTAATAGAGCGGTTCAACAGAGACACCCCCCATTGGCAATCTCTCCCCCTATCGCTAATGGGCCGGGCCGCACTATTCAAAATGATGACCCTTCCCAGACTGTTGTATGTCCTCCAGAACGCCCCATTCCCCATCCCCCGAGAAACCGTTGCACTCATTGACAAGAACCTGCGCACACTGCTATGGGGCGGGAAACAATCCAGGATTGCCCTTGACACGCTCCAGAGATCAGTGTGGGAAGGAGGCATCGGTTTACCTTGCATACGCACCTATTACTTGGCCACACAGATAGGAGTAGTGAATGACTGGATGCACGCAGACCCCACACTGCCACACATCCGTATAGAGCTGGAGACCATGTCCCCGCTAACACCGCTCCAAATCCTTGGCCGGCCGCACACAAACTAATCGGCTGGGAAGGACAGCCAACACTGTCGCAACCCATATGGCACAATGCGCTCCTCCCGGAACTAGTGAAAATGGGCTCCTTCGGTCACTGGCTGACAAAAGGAATACACACATTAGCACACGTAATACAAGAGGGTCGCCTCCTGAGCTTTGAGACCATGCGCGAACAATTCGACCTGGCACCCATGGACCGGTTTCGGCATGCGCAACTGTCCCACGCCATCCGCGCCCAATTCCCCGACACGACGGTCGTACCCCCTTGCTCTCCCATCGAGACCAATATTCTCCCGCAGCACATCTCTTCTTGGGTCACTTCCACTCTCTATCAGGCCCTTAGCTCATTCGGGGCTGCACAACTCGAAGGGCTAAAGGCAAAGTGGGAAAGGGATCTGGGCCCCCTGGAACCTGAAGATTGGGTAGAGGCGTTAATGTCCCCCACAGAAATTGGGATAGAATCCAAGCTCAGACTAATACGGTTGAGGATCCTCCATCGTTCATATCACTCATGCACTGCAATGGCCAGATGGGGTGGAATAGAAGACGGGACATGTGTTCGGTGCAAAACTGAACACGCCACCTTCTACCATATGATATGGGACTGTCAGGCGATACAGGCCTTCTGGGTGGGCTGTGTCAAAACAATCTCAGCCGCTCTGGCGACACCAATTCCCAGGGACTCCAAGATGGTACTCTTGGGCATTGGGGGGGAAGTAGACCTGTCCAAATATGAGAAAATGTTTTTGGCAATTGCGTTGGGGGCAGGCAAAAGACTTATTGCGGCCAATTGGGGATCTGCCGATCCACTGAGCCTGAACCGCTGGAGTAATGAGCTGGACAGGTGCGCAACCTTAGAGCGCCGGATCTATAATGCAAGGGGCTGCCCCCGCAAATTCGAAAAAATATGGGGCAAATGGCTAGATGCTCAATGAGCCCTGCGGGTGGGGGCACACCGGTAATGCTGCTAGCATTGTTTGCCTGCCTTGTCCTATTGATGTCTTTCGGTCCTCGGCCCCACGGACCCTGTTGATATGGACGATTGCCTTCAACATGTATACTGCTGATTCATGTCTTATTCTTGTACGTCTCTTTATGTTATGTTGTTTAAATTCAATAAACAGAGTTATAAAAAAAAAAAGAGTGAATGTGAGCAGTGCAAGTAGTTACACGGAGGACTTTCATTCACAGTGGTTCAAGTAAACACTTATACTCAAGGTTTCTTGGTAAATACAATTATTAATTCATTACACAATCATTTAGAAAACATTTCACTAGAAGGTAAATTAATAATATAAACAAATATAATCCAATAGGAAACTGTAAGCTTTTGAGGCAGTTTGAGCTCCCCTGAAATAGGAGCAAACTGGCAGTTCAATTACTTAGCAGTGGGCAAAAAGGACAAAGGTAAGTAGAATAGATCACATATACTTTCTTAGGCAGCGCAAATAGTTTCAGTTCAGCAGAAGAGTTAATTCAAGTCAATAGGCTAGGCCAAAGACAATGGGCTAGTGTTCTGGATAGGAAAGAGCAGTTCTGGTATCAAACGGTAAAGTCTTTGCAAATGTTCTGAGACGTAGTTTAGGCGAAAAAGGATCAGACGATGGGTCACAGGCTCATGAGGCCTGTTAAATTGGGAAAGTTTCACAAGCTTTCACTGCGAGAGTGGCGTTCTCTCAATTGAGTTGGCACAGTACCTTTGTATGAAGAAAACAAATGTTGCTGAAGTCTTGGTTTCTGGCATGTCCTGCAGATCTCGCTGTTCCTGAGCCTTAGTCGTGGGGACAAGAGGGAGGACGTCGGGGGACACCTGCACTGCACTGGATCATCAAACAAAGCAAACAAAATGGAGTCACTTTAGTTCCAGTAGCTGTAGATTCAAGAACACAAACTACTGGTGTCCCTCTTCCTGGTTAATCCTAACCAGCCTTGTGAATGGTATCCAGGTGTTTTATGAGTTGATTGTTCCCACCAACTCAAAGGAAGAAGCCGTCCTTGAAGGTGCTTTATGTGTTGAATGGAGTTTGGCAATTCGGACCTGCAGCAGGGCTTCACCGGGCAAACCAACGGTCCAGGAGTTGCAGCAGCCGTCCTCTTCCAGCTTGTCTTCGGTTCTTTCATTCCAGTGGTCGACTCTGCTTTCCAGTCCTAGAGACTCGCGTTTTAAACAGTTTTCTCCCATTCATTCCAGCTTTGCCGGTCAGTCAGCCAGCCAATCAGGCCAGAGAGCATTTGGGTCTCTAGGGTACCTCCCTCACTTCCTGCCCACTCCAGACACTCAGACATGAGAGGAGGTCTTCAGTGCTGAAGCCCGCCAAAGGCATACGAACAAAGGGACCAAACCTGGCGCACAGAGACAAACGCTAGAAGGACCTTTCCAAAAAGAAACAGCGAAAAAAGAAGACCGGGGCCTGTTTGAACAAATAGGGCTTAAGGCGCCATTTTGAAAAACATGTCTCCCGTGATTTTTAGCTACTGGTGTTCACGGTCGGGAAAAAACATGGTAGTTTGTTGTAAAACCACTGCCACCATCCTCTTCAATAGGAAAGGGTAGAATTTGACTGCTACATGAGTATTTTAGCTATGTAACCCCTCCAGCACTCCATTGTAAGATGGTGTGTGCTGGGTCTAAGAATTTGGAAAGATTAGTGAAGTCAATTTCACTTTACATTCTCAGGAAAACAGTAGTTTATCGCAGATAAGGTATTTGAACCTTTGGGAAGTCTAAAAAGACACCCCTGTGTCACTGCACTGAGGGTGCTGTGTAAAGACACATGAAAAGATGCCTATGGAGTTATCTTAAAACTCCAAAGTCAAAGAACACAAATGTAAAACACACATCAAAATACATGAAAGAGTGAGAATTCTCCCTAACAATCTCAGAGTGGAACACTGAGTCTTTCCAGGGAGACTCATTACACCTCATTTGGACCTTTTGGGGGTAAGACCCAGCCACTGTATATCCACCGGCACCATATCATGATCGGATCAAGAAATCGGAATGATTCTGCTTCTTCCCATATGTCTCTAGAAATATAGAGGTAATCTATCCTTGTGTAGGTCCCATGTGATGGGGAGTAGAACGTGTATGTTATGCTGGAAATGCATTGGAGGGACATGGCCTCCTTGTCCTTGTTCTGTAGTCCTTTTTCGTGTATGCTCTGTGTTATTTTCTGCACAGGAGTCCATGTGGGACTCCTGGCAGTGCAGCTCTTCCTCTTTTTTGGTGTACAGACCCTTGGGATACCCTTATGGCAACCATGGGTGGGGGTACAATCCTGTACCCCTAGTGTATGTTTTTGGGTACCTGTGTGTGGCCCACAGAGCAGGGTATGGGCTGATGGCAGCTCCATGCTGAATTTGACAGGTCCTTTGAGTATCCTCCATTTTGGGATACCCAGGCCCTGCCATTGGAATAAGTTGATTCCTGATTTAAGACAAGATGGCCCCTGTGGCCTCTTGCTTTCTATTGCTTGTTACCTTGTTTTTCCCAAAGTCCTGGGAAGCCCTGACTCTGTTCCTTTCTCCTGACTGGCTGTTGGGTGGAAGTTCCATATATTGTATTATGGTGAAGTCCAGGCCAGACTAGCTGGAGCCTTCCCAGTGACTGTATGCTGTGGGTACACGCTTGTGGTGGGAGCTGGGTGAATAGAGTATGTGACCAATATGCACTTCTTGTTATGGGTGTCTAGTTTCTGGTATGTTACACAAAGACTGAGACAGCCCTGCCCGAAACTGGTATGAATGCAGTGTGGAGTGCTGAATGGCTGGGTACTTGTCCCAATACACATTCCGTGTTGTGAGTGCCTGAGAGGGAGGAGAATGGCCTGAATGCCCTGTGAGCCTGATTGGCTGCCTGCCTGCTGAATGCCCTTCTGACTGATTGGTTGCCTGAGTGTGACCCAGCAGAATGAATGAGAGTCCAAACAGTATATCTGGGGCCTTCTCACTGCTAGAAATCGTTCAGAAGCTGAAGTTGATGCTTATCCTTGAAGAAGAAGACTTGCTGCTGCATTTGCTTCGGCCCGATCCGAAAGCTGTCGAGTTTGTTGAGGACAGATCCGAGAGAGGACCTGGCTAGGAAACCCATCGAAGGAATCTGCTATTCCAGATACATTGGGGTGGTTGAACCTTTATAGAAGGAAATAAGACTCTAATAGACAATATATGGACTGGGCTTGTTTTATATCTTTATTTACAGGTTGGCCAGGTGGGAGGATCCTCATACAGAACTGTGCCTAGTGGTAGTGGCCCAGAATTCTGCCTATTGTTTTAACCAACCTGCTTTCCTCCTATGTCTATTATTGGTTCACTTTATTAACTAATTTGTATGACATTTGAACTGAGTACAGTTAATGCATTTTAATGGAATCAAAGATTAATTGTGGTACCACATAGAAACTGTATATATTTGCCATTGTAGATTAACCTGAGCACAAAGTGTGTTATTGTGATTGTGTGTATAATCTCGAACCTTATTTATAAAAAGACTGTGTTATCACTAACATAGTGTGTGGACATTCTTTTTTAGGTGCTTGGGGACTACACTGTACTTAAGAACCAGCCTGCATCACCTCCTGTGAGGTTAAGCCTTGATTGCTCGTCTATAGCTACCCTATAGAGAATCTTGGCTGGGGTACTCTGTGCTTCCACTCTGCCATATAAAGAGCAAGAGTACAGACACCCCCTCCAGTCTTTACACTGGTGGCAGCGGTAGAATGCTTATGGTTTTAAGAATCAGTGTGTAACCTTGCCACTTACAAAATATCTACACTTTGTTAAATTGAGGTTTAGTTGTGTACAAGATAACTACACTACAAGTAATTGAATATATTGCAAATGGTACATTGACTCAGATGAGCTAGAGACTCTCCAGAATGCTTGTGAAGCCAGGGAGTTAGACTGAGGACAAGTCCAGAGCTGAGCTGATAGCGGCCTTGGTGCACTACCAGACAGATTGTGAAGCTCTTGAAGGGGGGGATGCAGCCATTGAGCCTCTGCCCCTGGGGCTGTTATTGAATCTGGTCTGGGAATGCCACCACTCCTGTGCCTCTGTTCCGACCTCCAGCAATGTTTCTTCAGGGAATTCCTTGTAACTTGAACTATTAAGGCTTTGAATTTGGAAAGTTGGAAACTGAAGCTGAACTTAAGAAAGAGGAGTTGGCACAGCAAGTGAAACTCAAAGACCAGGACACTGAATGTCAGAGAATCCAGCTAGAACATGCTAGAGTGGAGACTTCAGCTAAACCAGTTGAGAGTGTCAGGTCCGCAGCCACCAAGTTTATGAAAGATTTGGTTGGTGTGTATGTGGAGGGTTCTGATATTCTCCAATGTATTGAAGCATTTGAGATGGCTTGTGGAATCCATGATGTTGATAAAATAGATTGAGCTAAGTGTTTGTTAAGCAGAGTGCCTCAGGCTGGCTATGACTGTATTCTGAAACTGAGTGTGGAAGAAAGGGGTCAGTATGAGTGCATGAAGTCTGCTTTGATTGCCAAGTTTGGCAAGACACCTACCTAATACCTTAAAATGTTCAGGGAATGTAAGAAAAGAGAGACTGTGTCTTGTGTTGACTGGGTGAGTCAACACATATGAACATGATGGGGTCCCACCTTTTGTTTTTCGAGCATTTTTCTGAAGCCTGTTCACCAGAGCTGCATCAGTATGTTGCTGACCAGAACATTTTAGATCTCTGTAAGCTGGCCAGGCTGGCTGACAAGTGGGTCTTCTACCGGGTGTCCCCTGAGGACACCAGTGGGAAGGACAACAACAAAGAAAAGGGACCTTTCAGAAGGCTGAGGAGTCCCAGAAGTCACAGTCGAGGAAACAAAAACCTTCTCCTAAAACCATGGTTCCAGTACCATACCCCGCATTCCTGGCACTTGTTGGGACTGTGGGGCTCTGGACCAAAAGAAGGGTGACCCCAAGTGTAAAGATAAGGCACTTGGAGCCCAGGCTCTCTGCCTGACCTACCCTTACCCCATCCCTGAGGTGGAGGCTACTGTCCTCCCCTCCTCTACAGGAATCACATTTGGTGCTCCTATAGAGATTTCCCTAGTGTCCCTTGGGGCCTGGGACCAGTACTCAGAAGTACTGACGACAATCCCACAGAACACTCGTAGCTTTTTGAGAAGTGTCCTCTTGACTGGCCAGCCTTCTACTCGTTTGAGAGACACTGGGGCAAGTATGACAGTGGTGGACAGGACCCTGCTCAAGCCAGAGGACTATGTAGGTGCTCCTCTGAGAACTACCAGGTTAGCTGGTGGGCCTCCCAAATTATCTCCTGTAGCCTTAGTCACACTCATGATTGGAGACAAGACAGCAAAACTTCCTGTCCTCGTTCAGGACAATGTCCCTGCTAACATTTTGTTAGGCAACGATCTAGTAGAGTTGGGGTTGATCTCTGATGGTCTCCCCATGACTGCTGCTGTAGTCACTAGGTCACAGGTGACACCGGGTCTGACTGAGAGTCAGGTACTCAAGCCAAAGGCGAGGCCTAAGGCAAGGAGGAGGAACAAGAAGGCCTCCTCTGTGAAGGGGGATCATTCTCCTCCTGCTGCTCCTGCATCACCCATTGGGATTCATGCTCCGAACGGGCTGGATCGGGCTGGATCCAGTGGTAAACCCAAACTCAACTCCTGAGGGAGAGGAGGCAGAAGACCCTCCTGCGGGAGAGGTGCTCAAACCGGAGGACCACCCTGACCTTCAATGTCTGTTGGCTGAAGGCGGACCCTCCCGGGCGGACTTCTGTAGGGGACAGAGTGAGTGCCACTCTCCTGAGGGTCTGAGGAAACAGGCCCTGTCTCAGGCACGGGGAGGAGTCCCTGGGACATTCTGGATATATTGGGAGGGTGAGCGCCTTGTTAGTGAGTCCACTAAGCCTGAACCTGGTGCCCCAGGTTTAGAGGCCCTTCCAGCTGCAGTGGCACATGAGGTGCCCCTGGCTGGTCATCTTGGTACCAAGAAGACTAAGCAGAAGCTCTCTGCCCATTTCTACTGGCCCCGGATGGGATTAGAAGTGGAGTCCCACTGCAGGACCTGCCCAACTTGTCAGTTGTCTGGCAAGACTGGAGGCAGTGTCATTGCCCCACTGCAGCTGTTGCCAGTGGTTGGCACACCATTTGAGAGGGTGGGCATCGACATTGTCGGTCATCTTGACCCTCCCACTTCAGGTGGACATCGGTTCATCCTGGTCTTAGTTGATCATGCCACCAGGTACCGTGAGGCTATACACCTTCGGACTATTACCACCAAGGTGGTTGCCAGGGCTCTCCTGGGCATTTTAACCGTGTTGAATTCCCTAAGGAGGTTGTCTCTGACAGAGGATCCAACTTCTTGTCGAGTTACATGAAAACCATGTGGAAAGAGTATGGGGTAACCTACAAGTTCTCCACCTCTTACCATCCTCAGACTAATCGTCTGGTCGAGAGATTTAATAAAACCCCCAAGGGCATGCTAGGTGCTTTGGAGGATCCCCTAAGGAGGATATGGGATCTCCTCCTGCCATTCCTGCTGTTCGCTTACAGAGAGATACCTCCAGAGGGTGTTGGTTTCAACCCCTTTGAGTTACTCTTTGGATATCCCGTAAGGAGTCCCCTTGCCTTGATCTGAGAAGGTTTGGAATCCACCCTTCCAGGTCCTGCCAAGCAAGTGGGGGACTATGTGTTAGGCCTCAGACGGAGGATGACACAGATGATGGTCAGGCGACAGCGAATCTCAAGGCCAGCCAGGAATTGAATAAGTACTGGCATGACCTTAAAGCCTCGCAAGTAGATTGGACTCCAGGACAGGAGATCCTTGTGATGGAACCTACCAAGCCTTGACCTTTGGCTGATAAGTGGACTGGACCCTTCATGATAATCTCCAAGATGGGCAAAGTCAATTATCTGGTGAACATGTGAGTCCCTGGGGTAGCCCCTCAGGTATTCCATGTTAACAGACTCAAGCCTTTCCATAGGCGAATCAAAGTCTCATGTTTCTTGCTGGCTTCAGAGCAAGAAGAGGATGAGAGTGAGCCCCTTCCTGATTTTCTGCATACCAACCGTCAGGATGGCTCAGTGGTGGGAGTGCATCTCTCTCCAGATCTGACTCCGGAGCAGCAGAGGGCCTGCCAGGCTTTGCTCCAGCAGTATGCCCCTCTGTTCTCGCTGACACAAGGTCTCACCCCGTTGTCCAGGCATGAAATTGACACTGGTGACAGCGTATTTTTCAAAAACAGATGCTACAGGATGTCAGACACGGTTAAGAACCACATCCAGGCTGAGGTCACCAAGATGTTGAATCTGATTGTTATTGAACCCTCAACCAGTCCCTGGTCCAGTCCAGTGGTCCTTGTCCCCAAGGCAGGTTCCCAGGCAGGTGCCAAGGATTGGCGGTTCTGTGTGGACTACAGAGGGGTCAATGCCGTAACCAAAACTGACGTGCACCCATTGCCCAGGGCTGATGAGCTTGGTGACACCATAGGTGCTGCCAAAATTGTGAGCACCTTTGACCTTACCTCAGACTATTGGCAAATAGCTCAGATGGACCATGCCAAGGAAAAGACTGCATTTTCAACACCTGCAGGACTCTACCAGTTTAGAGTCTTGCCTTTTGGGCTTAAAAATGCACCTGCCACTTTCCAACGTTTAGTCAATCATGCACTCAGTGGGCTGGAAGCCTTTTGTGTGATCTACTTAGAGGAAATCGCCGTCTACAATTCCACTTGGGAGAAGTATTTGACTCACTTGGATAAAGTGTTGCAGGCCTTGAAAGTGGCTAACCTCATTATCAAGGCCACCAAGTGCCAGATAGCTCAGGGGAAAGTCACTTATCTTGGTCATGAGGTAGGAGGGGGTCAAATCCAACCTCTCTGCAGTAAATTACAGGATGTACATGACTGGGAGACTCCCACTACTCAAACCCAGGTGCGGGCCTTTTTAGGCCTCACTGGATATTATCGCAACATCATGGCGGACTATGGAACCATAGCTGCCCCTCTGAGAGCTCTGACTTTGCCCAAACAACCGAAGAAGGTTAATTGGACAGAAGAGTGTCAGAGGACCTTTGTTGGCTTGAAAGAAAGTCTGTGTAGGGGAACCTGTGTTGTGTGCGCCTGATTACAGAAAGCCCTTTATCGCCCAGACGGATGCCTGTGACACCGGAATTCAAGTTGTCTTGTCCCAGTTAGATGACAAAGGAAGGGAACATCCAATCATATTCATCAGTAGACAACTCAGGGGTAGAGAATTTAGGTGGGTTACTGTTGAGATGGAATGTTTTAGTGTAGTTTGTAGCCTTAGGCATTGTAGGCCCTACCTTACATGGTCTGCCTTCAAGGTCCAAACAGACCATAAGCCCCTGAAGTGGCTGATGCAGATGAAGGGTGAAAACCCAAAACTGCTCAGGTGGTCCATTAGATGTCGGGGTGCTTCACCATAGAGCATAGACCAGGGAAGAGTCACAATAATGCAGATGGCCTTTCCAGAAGGTATGTTGACTGTCTGGATGAGGGTGTCAATCTCGTGGGAGATTAGACAACCTAACCTCAGTCTGGAGTGGGGCCGACTGTGATGCTGGAAATGCATTGGAGGGACAGGGCCTCCCTGTCCTTGTTCCGTAGTCCTTTTCGTGTATGCTCTGTGTTATTTTTTGCACAGGTGTCCATGTGGGACTCCTGGCAGTGCAGCTCTTCCTCATTTTTTGGTGTACAGACCCTTGGGATACCCTTATGGCAACCATGGGTGGGGGTACAACCCTGTACCCCTAGTGTATGTTTTTGGGCACCTTTGTGTGGCCCATGGAGCAGGGTATCGGCTGCTCCATGCTGAATTTGACAGGTGCTCTGAGTATCCTCCATTTTGAGATACCCAGACCCTGCCATTGGAATCAGTTGATTCCTGATAGAAGACAAGATGGGCCCTGTGGCCTCTTGCTTTCTATTGCTTGTTACCTTGTTTTTTCTAAAGTCCTGGGAAGCCCTTACTCTGTTCCTTCCCCCTGACTGGCTGGTGGGTGGAAGTTCCATATATGGTATTGTGGGGAAGTCCTGGCCAGACTGGCTGGAGCCTTCCCAGTGACTGTATGTTGTGGGTACACCCTTGGGGTGGGACCATGGTGAATGGATTGTATGACCAATATGCCCTTCTTGTTATGGGTGTCTAGTTTATGGTATGTGACACAAAGACTGAGACAGCCCTTCCAGAAACTGGTATGAATTCAGTGTGGAGTGCTGAATGGCTGGGTACTTGTCCCAATATACATTCCTTGTTGTGAGTGTCTGAGAGGGAGGAGAATGGCCTGAATGCCCTGTGAGCCAATTGGCTGCCTGCCTGCTGAATTCCCTTCTGTGTGATTGGTTGCCTGAGTGTGACCCAGTAGAATGAATGAGAGTGCAAAAAGTATATCTGGGGGCCTCTCACTGCTAGAAATCGTTCAGAAGCTGAAGGTGATACTTGATGCTTATCCTTGAAGCCCAGCTGAAAGAAGAAGACTTGCTGCTGCATTTGCTTTGACCCGATCCGAAAGCTGTCGAGTTTGTTGAGGACTGATCCTAGAGAGGACCTGGCTAGGAGACCTCTCCCCGAGCTACGAGGGAACATCATGCAGACCGCTAAACCTTCACCCAAGTGCCCTGGAAGCCAGCCCTTGAAAGACTGTCGACCGGAGACGGGGACCGCACAGGAATCTCGAAGTAAAGCACCCCAACATCAAGGCCATCGAAGTCCATTGCCATCGACCATTGTTCGGAGGACCGCCATAACCGTTGGAGGCCCGTCGAAGCTGTGTTGCCCAGAAGCGGGGACAGCTTGACACGTGCCACCGACTACCGGAGCCACAACGCTCCATTGATTAAGACATTCGAATTCAAGACTCTCTCGTGAGCACCGCCGACCGATTTGTCCTGCCGTAGAAAGTCGAGGAGGCCGACGCACCAAGGAGAATCCGCCGGTTGGTTTCCCACCACCCGAAGACCACAAAGATGCCGACGACCCGGCGCCCTTGCTGGGCCAAAGTTCTTCAGTGACTCTTTGTGGCAACTAATTATCGACGCCGAGGTGCCCCTCATGCCTCGTCCTCGCAGAAAGTCCACGAAAGATCGCCGACGAGCACGGCCAGGACTGGAGCTGCTGCCTCAACGCCATCAAACCTTTTCATCAATGACTCTCGATGCCAAGGTTCACCTTCCTCAAGGACTATCGACGATCCGTGACTCATATCTTAAAGGGGGTCACTCAAGAAGGATCTGTCAACGAACCATCGAAGAAATCTGCTATTCCAGGTACTTTGGGGTGGTAGAACCTTTATGGAAGGAAATAAGACTCTAATAGACAATATATGGACTGGGCTTTGTTTTATATCTTTATTTACAGGTTGCCCAGAAGGAGGGATCCTCATACAGAACTGTGGCTAGTGGTAGGGGACCAGTATTTTGCCTATTGTTTTAACCAACCTGCTTTCCTCCTATGGCTATTATTGGTTCGCTTTATTAACTGATTTGTATGACATTTGAACTGAGTGCAGTTATGCATTTTAATGGAATCAAAGAATAATTGTGGTTCCACATAGAAACTGTATATATTTGCCATTGTAGATTAACCTGAGCACAAAGTGTGTTATTGTGATTGTGTATATAACCTTGAACCTTATTCATATAAAGCCTGTTTTATCACTAACATAGTGTGTGGACATTCCTATGTGGGTGCTTGGGGACTACACTGTACTTAAGAACCAGCCTGCATCAGCTCCTGAGAGCTTAAGCCTTGATTGCTCGTCCATAGCTATCCTATAGAGAATCTTGACTGGGATACTCTGTGCTTCCACTCTGCCATATAGAGAGTATGAGTACAGACACCCCCCTCCAGACTTTACAGTGTACCACGTGTTCGTGGGTGGAGGTGGCGCCATATGTCCCTTAACCCGCAACCCCCCAGTGAGTCCTGAAACTCACAGTGCCCATGGCCTGGGGGCTCCTGTTCCCTGTCCCCAAGTCTTGGCCTGTCCATGTCCGGGTCATGGCATATACAGTGGCAAACATGAACCTTACCTTCCTAATGTCTCCTGAGACCAACAGGGCCCTCCCCTCCACATCCAACCAAACCTTGGTCTTTATAAGGATACCCACTCTTGCCTTTCTCAGGGGGCTGGAGCCCCAGAACTCCCAGTCGACCTGCCCACATGGGGCCCTTTTTTTGTCCCCCTTGGAATACCTGTTTCCTGGAGGAACATGACATCTAGTTCCGCCCTTCAAAATTCCCTTCCCACCATGGATCGTTTGGTGGGTGAGTTAAAACCTTTCACGTTCAGGGTGCCTATTCGTAAGTGTCCCCCCCATGGCCTATTTTCCACTGGTGTTGTCATGTTATCCCTTTCCGGGAGTTGGTTTAGTTCCACTTGTGGGACCTCAGCGTGTCAACATGAACCCTGCCCAAAGAAATCACTACTGCTGTGAGAGCCCATACCAGGTAACCTCACCTAGCCACCCATCCTCAACCTCTCGACCCCTGACCCCCACATCCGGCGTTCGGCCCCTCCCTTTTAACATCACCGGGCGGTGACCGAACCATCTACGCGACCCCCCTCCTGAGTTGGGCCCCTTCTCTTTACGCCCTTTGTTCTTGAACCCCCCCTCCACTTCACACCTATTACCCCCTATACCGCTTCATATCGCTCTCGTCCCCAACCAAAGCACCCCCTCAACAAAGCCATGGGGTGGGACGAACCCACCCACAGTGGGGAACAGAAAACATTCTGGGCCCTTAGGTCCGGGTTTCTTATTCAATTCTTCCTCCCTCCTTAAACACCATATGATAACATCTGCTTGCTTAACATCTCAGGTCATCCACTGGAGGGGTGTTCAGCTTTCTGAACTACTGTGAGCCCAAGATATGTCTTCTCCTTGATCCCTGTATTTGCCACTGTCCTATTGTTTTAACCAACCTGCTTTCCTCCTATGGCTATTATTGGTTCGCTTTATTAACTGATTTGTATGACATTTGAACTGAGTGCAGTTATGCATTTTAATGGAATCAAAGAATAATTGTGGTTCCACATAGAAACTGTATATATTTGCCATTGTAAATTAACCTGAGCACAAAGTGTGTTATTGTGATTGTGTATATAACCTTGAACCTTATTCATATAAAGCCTGTTTTATCACTAACATAGTGTGTGGACATTCCTGTGTGGGCGCTTGGGGACTACACTGTACTTAAGAACCAGCCTGCATCAGCTCCTGAGAGCTTAAGCCTTGATTGCTCGTCCATAGCTATCCTATAGAGAATCTTGACTGGGATACTCTGTGCTTCCACTCTGCCATATAGAGAGTATGAGTACAGACACCCCCCTCCAGTCTTTACAGTGTACCCCGTGTTCGTGGGTGGAGGTGGCGCCATATGTCCCTTAACCCGCAACCCCCCAGTGAGTCCTGAAACTCACAGTGCCCATGGCCTGGGGGCTCCTGTTCCCTGTCCCCAAGTCTTGGCCTGTCCATGTCCGGGTCATGGCATATGCAGTGGCAAACATGAACCTTACCTTCCTAATGTCTCCTGAGACCAACAGGGCCCTCCCCTCCACATCCAACCAAACCTTGGTCTTTATAAGGATACCCACTCTTGCCTTTCTCAGGGGGCTGGAGCCCCAGAACTCCCAGTCGACCTGCCCACATGGGGCCCTTTTTTTGTCCCCCTTGGAATACCTGTTTCCTGGAGGAACATGACATCTAGTTCCGCCCTTCAAAATTCCCTTCCCACCATGGATCGTTTGGTGGGTGAGTTAAAACCTTTCACGTTCAGGGTGCCTATTCGTAAGTGTCCCCCCCATGGCCTATTTTCCACTGGTGTTGTCATGTTATTCCTTTCCGGGAGTTGGTTTAGTTCCACTCGTGGGACCTCAGCGTGTCAACATGAACCCTGCCCAAAGAAATCACTACTGCTGTGAGAGCCCATACCAGGTAACCTCACCTAGCCACCCATCCTCAACCTCTCGACCCCTGACCCCCACATCCGGCGTTCGGCCCCTCCCTTTTAACATCACCGGGCGGTGACCGAACCATCTACGCGACCCCCCTCCTGAGTTGGGCCCCTTCTCTTTACGCCCTTTGTTCTTGAACCCCCCCTCCACTTCACACCTATTACCCCCTATACCGCTTCATATCGCTCTCGTCCCCAACCAAAGCACCCCCTCAACAAAGCCATGGGGTGGGACAAACCCACCCACAGTGGGGAACAGAAAACATTCTGGGTCCTTAGGTCCGGGTTTCTTATTCAATTCTTCCTCCCTCCTTAAACACCATATGATAACATCTGCTTGCTTAACATCTCAGGTCATCCACTGGAGGGGTGTTCAGCTTTCTGAACTACTGTGAGCCCAAGATATGTCTTCTCCTTGATCCCTGTATTTGCCACTGTCCTCTGTCTGGATTCCGATCCCTTCAGGTGTGCAGGATCTACAAGTCTCCAGTTAGTTTGCCTGTGGCCCACGTAATGTCCTGTTCCGTGGCGAGTCTGTATTTGTGTCCCTCCACTTCGAACGAGATGGAGAATGGGAATCTCCACTATATATATCTGATTCCTTTTTCATGTAGCCACTTGGTGAGGGGTGAGTGAAGCCTTCTTTTAGAGAGGATCAGGGAGGACAAGTCCTGGAAGACTGTTACCCTTGCCGGCCCGTACATCACTCGGCCATTTTTTCATGCTTTTTCCAGGATTTGGAGTCTTATCACCATAGTTGTGAAAGCGGACAAGGACAGATCATAGGCCACCCGCTGCCCCACCTGCCTGCTCTGTGTATCCTCTCGATCTTGACCTTGTCAATGAAATCATTGTCGAAGAGGAGTTTGGTGATGGCGGTTAAGGCACTTCGTTGGTCTTTCTTGGTCTCCCCCTCTTTCTCAGGGATCCCACAGAACCTGAGGTTTTTCTGCCTTGCACGATTCTCGAGATCGTCCATCGTCATGTAGATTTCCTCCTCCCTCCTTTCTACCTCCGTCAAGAGCACCTCAATTTGGGTCTCCATCGTGTGCAGGGAGGACTGGTTATGTTCCACCTCCTCCAGTCTTTCCTCCATATTTTCAATTCTGTGAGTGATTTTATCGACTTCCCTCCCTCATGCTTCTAATCTCCTCCAAGAGGACAGCAAGGTCTTTTTTGGTGGCGCCGGCTTCCGCTCCCATTATGAACCTGTTGCCTCGATCGAGCGTTCCTCCCTCTGAAAACAGTGGTGTGTATTTGAAGGGGGCCAGTCTCGCCTTGCATCCATGTACTGCAGCCTCTCTCCTTGCCTGTAATGTCCAGTGCGTGGGGTGATTCTTCTGCTGTTAGGTTTTACCACACCCCGCAGGGCAGAGGGGGATGTCTGGGGGAGAGACAGGAGTTCCCAGGTTTCTGGCCCCAATGCACAGTACGGGCTCCTACTTTAATACATTGTGTGTCTCTGAGAGACGAGGTCCATGTGGCGGGCTGGTAAGAGTCCTTCAACCTTTATTGTGGTGCGCCACTGCAGGCCATGCGGGGCCAATACCCCAGACCTGAGGAAGTATTCTCTCCTCTGCGTAGGCTCCTCTGAGGCTTCTTCAGCCGTGTTTCTGTCTGTTGTGGCGGGGTGGGTACACGCCCCATTATCCAAGCCTGGTGGGGCCATACCCCACCTTCTCTCCTATCTGGGCAAATTACCCCCCTGTCGGGTGCCCAGAAATGCAATGGTCCCTGATGCGTCCCTTTTTCAGGGATGTGCCCCTGTTACCACTTCCCCCGAGGCTCCAAGAATGGCTCGGGTAACTTGGGTCAGGGTGGGCGGGCAAACGCCTCTGTGCCCTCCCAGGGGGCCCACACCTCTCCCCCTACACCCACTGACCTGCTCAGCTGTTGGGCTCAACAGAATATATGGCCTTAGTCTTCCCCTCTGCCCTCGTAGGCCCCCTTCACCTGTTGCAGTCACAGTTCAAAGATCACAGCGTGGGCTGCTGTTGTTTTCCCACTTCTTTATTTTTCCGGGCCACGGGGGGTTTTATGTCACTCCTTCTCCCCTACTCCTCCCAGGGAGCGGGGAGCGCACAGTGATTCTGCCCCGGCGCCTCCAGTTTACCCCGCAATCTGTCCTCTGACGAGAGGAGATGGAGGGGGCAAGGTGTTCACCTCGCACACGAACCGGTGCGGGGCACAAGGTTGGCTGGGACCCGGCGTCACTCCTCCTCATCTGGCCTTCCTCCTGATCACCACGCGGTTTTGCCTGCGCGGGCATCCGACAACGGCCTGCCTCGCTTTGCCGTCCTCACCTGTGTCACCCACTTTTCATGCCGGAGCGGCTATCTTGGCCACAGGCGTCGGTTCTGGTCACGGTCTGGTCCAGGGTGCCCCTGACCCTCTTCCTTCTGACGGGGGTCTCTGTGAAGCCCAATGGGCGCGACAAGGGGGGCTCGATCTCCCTTTGTGGTCCCGGCCCAGGAGCTGACACGCCTAGCTGGTGGGTGCAGTTTTTTTTTATTTTTATTTTTTACAATTTTATTTTGATTCTGTAACAATACATTATCACAAGTACTATGTTATTTGGTGGTTAGATGGATCAGCAGCTGAGGGTCATCTTCCCTTCTCCCTTATGTATGCGCTTGTCTTCCCCTCTGTCCCAGTTGCCCTCCTTCATCTTGGTTTTAGGTCACGGGAAGTCCATTGTTAATTATTGTCTCGTAAGACCAGCCATGATAAGTAGGGCTTGTGTGTTTGTGCTCGGATGTCCCGTCGTATTCCAGTATCGGGCCCAAATGTCCGTGAACCTGTGCAGTAGGCCCTCCTTGGCAGCAGCAACCTTTTCCTCCACCAGAATGTCCCATATTTTGATCCACCAAAGGGTCATTGATGGGCCCTCTGGGGCGTCCAGATGCGGGCAATCATGATTCTTCCTTCTAGGAGCAGTTGTATGATGAGTTTAGCTGTTGCCGCCTTCCTTGGGTATGTCTCTTGGACTGGGGATAGTGGAGAGACATTGGTCCCAGAAAGATTGGATGATGGGACAGTCCCATCACATGTGTAAGTAGGAGCCTCGCAATCCGCATTTACCCCAGCATTGTGGGTCTAGCATATTGTAGTTGTGATGGAGTCGCACCGGGGGGAGGGTGGTACCAGCAGAGGAGCAGCTTAAGGGACATTCTCTATTTGTGATGCATAGCGTGGAGGACTAGCTTCTTGTCCAGATTTCCACCCTTGTGTGATCCTTGATCAGGTCTGTTTCCCATTGTGTCATGTATGTGGGCCTGAGGGTTAGCATGTCCTCCTGCAATAGGTTATATAGGCTGGATGTCTTTCCTCTCATTGGATCCCCCTGCATGGTCACTTCGATAGGGCTGAGGTTTTGTGCTGCCTCTAGTTGGACCAATGGGTGAGTACACCAGTGGCAGAGCTGGGAGTAGGAGAATATGTCAGTTTCGGGCAACTCGAAGGTAATTTTACAGCTTTCAAATGTGCATGGTTGGCCATTTTCGAACAGTTGTGCTAGGGTTTTCAGCCCCCCTCTCGTCCTGTTCCTAAAGTTCGTGGGTGGGGTCCCAGGAGTGAAGGACAGGTAATGAAAGATCGGGGTGTTTGGGCCCAGGCTGCATGTGATGCCTTTAGACTTAACGCCCAGTCCCATATTTGCAGTGTGCATTAGGGGAGAGATGTAAGGAAGAGAGCAAAGGGATAAAAGCAGTCTTCACTGTTCAATCTCCACCCATCTCTGCGGCTCAGTTGAGGGCAGACTTTGATGACACAGAAGAAGATGGAGAGGGAGGGGCCGAGCAAGCACCCCAGACCACACCGAGATTAGAGAGCCTATGGGGCGGAAGATTAAGGGAAGGTTTGGCAGAATAGTATTGGCAAGGAAAAAGAGAAGTGCAGTAAAGAAGTGCAGTTAAGGGTGGGAAAGGAAAGGCAAAACTGCAAATACCCCCAATACACAAGCGCACGGGGCTACCACACTATTCACCCTGCGCACAAATGGACAAAAATAACCTCCTCAAGGTGCTCCCACCACTGACAGTGGCGGCGGGGAAATGGATTTAAGCATTTCAGAAAAACACAGCAGGGGTACCCTTAGCGATAGGGGCCATTAAGAGTTTATTGGTAGTCACAGTGGGAGATCAAGCAGAGACAGTGCTGATTAAAGCGGGGTACCCAGGAGTAACGCTAAGTACTGATGCCAATGATGGAGCATCATTCAACAAGATCAGAGTGCAAGTATGGGATGTGCTGGGACGCACGTTCCCAGACACCCCAGATTTACAATCAATAATCCAATGCACAATGGGGGATGAGGAAGATGCTGTGCAATATATTCTCAGGGTTCAAGAGATGTGGAGAGCAGAAACGGGCAGCGCCTGGGATCAATCAACGTCATTGTTTTATTTCATTGTAAAAAGAGGGCTTCCCAAAGAAGTGCAGAAAGTGCTCCATAAGATAGCAGGGGTAGAAGCAAAGGGGTGGCCTGAGATTCAAAGCATCATAGTTCACCATTGTAGGAGGATCAAAGAGCGGGAGAAAGAAATTATTCAGAGGAGGCAGGCAGACGAAGCAAAACTAGTTCAAAATAAACAAGGGAAGGTAACAGCAGTATCGACAGGGACACCCCCAGAGGAGTGCACCTCCATTACGACCCAGGCAAGGATAGCAGCAGTTTGGGCTGACGGCAGGCAAGGACAGTGGGGAGGAAACCAGCACTTTTCGGGACCTCAGTGGCAAGGAGGACAGCAACAAGAATGAGGTGGGCTCTGAGGGCCTAGGGAAGGGGGATTTGGAGGGCTAGGAGCAAGGGGTGGTGGGTCTGGACAGTGCTGACTTGTGTGAGGTGGGGGCACTTTTCGGGGGGAATGTCGAAGCAGGCAGGGAGGGAATTATAACTACAATCAACAATAGTATGAGTATCCCCACCCAGGTAGCCCCCAAGGGCCCGCTTGCGGAATTATTTCTATCATACAAGATTCACCAGGTCTATACGCAGTTACCTCCCCAACTCCCCGGCCCTTACCATTCACCACACCAACAACAAGCAATGCAGCCACACCAGCCCCGCCCCAACCAACGGCCTGCCGAGAACAGACACCCTTTCACAACTGCACCCAACGGAGCAGCAGCCCCATATCAAGGAGCTACTGTGGTAGGGGGGAAACCCTTTCTCGTTCCCCGGGACGGACACATAGCTCGATTAGGACAGCCCACAGAGAGCATTTGTGTGCCAAGTCCTGTCAATGACCTTACATCCAGAAGAGGCACAGCTGGTGGGTGTCTTTCCCAACTGATGTACTTTGAGTCCCTCCCACGACCACGGGGGGATTGAGAAGTCTGTTGCTTAGTACTTTTGTACAGATGTGTTGTGCCTTCTTGTGTGTTAGAATGTGATTAGTCAGTGCAAACCCTGTTTACTTACATACTGGGCCCCCTTCTTGTGTTATTGTGGAATTGAAGAATGCCTTCTTCTCAGTTCCCCTGCACCCAGACTCACAATACCTCACAGCCTTTACCCTGGGCGGAAAGCGCTACGAGCACACTCGTTTGCCGCAGGGGTACTGCGAGAACGCCAGTATCTTTAACAGAATATTACATGAAGGCTTAGGGAACATCCAAGTACCCAGCATGATAATTCAGTACGTAGATGACCTACTGGTCTGCAGCGACAGCGAGCGAGGCTGTCGAAGGGTACAAGGTGGACAAGGCGAAACACCAATACTGTCAACATAAGTGCTCTACCTAGTGCAAATCATATCCAAAGACGGAAAAATAATAATTTCCGACAGGGCAGCAACAGTATGTGCCACTCCCGAACCACTCACAGTGAAGGACATACAAAGAATCCTGGGGTTATGCAACTATTGTAGGGCTTGGATCTTAGACTATGCAGCATACACAAGGCTGTTCTTATAGGGCCTCAAGGAGGCCCAGAAAGAGAGCAACAAAATTGAGTGGACCCCGGAGATGATAACTAGTTTCAATGACTAGAAAGAGGTCATTTCAACAGCACCTGTTCTTGCCACACCAGATTACACCTTGCCACACCAGATTGCACACAGGAATTCTACATTTTGTCCCACTCAAACGGCACACTCAGGATAGCAGTACTCACACAGAAGAGCACAATGGGTCATAAACCACTAGCCTATTACAGTGGCACACTCGATTCTGTCATGCAGGGACAGTTCGCCTGCAAACAAGCTCTTGCTGCCGCAGCCTTTGCCATTAAAAAGAGCTCCACAATTGTCATGGGGTGCTCAGTAACATTGTACGTGTAGCACTCACTTTTTGCAATACTAGACAGGTCCAAGTCCACACTCACCACACTAAGAGCATCAGCATATGAGATCATACTGTCTAGCCCCCACATCCATGTCGTAACGTGTAAGACAGTAAACCCTGCTACGTTCCTCACTCAGCCATAAGCGGCTGAAGATTTGCAGCAGCATGACTATGCATCCTATGAAGGGGGAGACGATATCCCCAAAGCCAAAGATAGTCCCCTAGAAGAGGGAGAAGTGCTATTCGTTGGCGGGTCAGCATCAATTGATCATCAGGACATAGGTGAAAGGCATTTTGGGGCAGCAGTTGTACACCTAGAGGAGGGAGAATACGAAACACTAGTCATGAAAAGATTACTCATGCATTACTCTGCACAAACAGCTGAACTAGTAGAACTCATAGAAGACTCTGATGGGTGCTCTGTTGCCATCTATTCAGACTCTGCCTATGTCACCACCACGGTGCATGCAGGTCTATCGCGCTAGAGAAGGAGGGGGTTCTGAAGAGGAGATGGCTCACCAGTACAGTACACCAGTACAGTACATCTGATTTCCACCCTCGCTGAGCCCTCTGTGGTGGCGGTCGTCAAATGCGCAGCACATACAAACAATACAAACAAAATCTCACTGGGAAGCGCAGCCATCGACGTGGCAGCAAAAGCTGCACCATATCTCTCAGTTCCAACATGAACTGAATACGTTGTGACCACAGCAAACACCAGACCAGACACAGATTCCTTCACAGCTCGCCCTATCGCACAGATAATTGAACTACAGTGTAGGGCACCCCCAGAAGAACAGGACATGTGGCTCAAGCATGGGTGCATAAAATCGCCCACAAATCTCTTATGGAGACAGCAGAGCACAGGGAAAGTAGTAATCCCCGTGGAATTATTGCATACAGCCTTCAAGCAATTGCATTACCCGTCCTGTAGCTCTATGCAACACATTGCAGCAAACATTCAGGAAGATTAGTTCATCCCAAACTTACAGGAGCACCCTGCAACGATGGTGGTGCAATGCACAACATGTCACGTATTTAGTACATGCATGACACTGAGAACACTGAGAGGAACGTTGCCCAGCCCTGTCAGCCCATTCCGTGAGCTGCACATTGATTATGCAGACATGGGAAACAATGCAATGGGAAACAATATCTAATTGTGGTGGTGTGTCAATTTTCCTGATGGGTTGAAGTTGGCCCATGTGCCCACCCAGATGGCAAGTGTTCCGCAAAATTCCTCATCAGAGAGGTATTCCCCCGTAGGGGAGTCTGTGACATTTTGAGATCAGATAATGGCACCCATTTTTTCAATGAGCTGTTCAAAGAAATAACCGTCCTGTCAGGAACAAAACATTGTATGTGTTCAATTTACCACCCACATGCAAATGGGGTGGTGGAGAGGATCAGCAGCCTCCTTGAAAGAAAAATGTCCAAAGCGAGCGCACGGAAGGGAGGAGGAAGTGAGGAGCTGTTGGGCTGGAGACTCTGCCCTAGTTGCTACCTGCTACTGTCTTTGGCCTCATGCTGTAAGGAGGAGAGGAAGTGCATGCTGTGTGGATTGAGGCGAAATGAACGCTGAGCGCTTGTGAACTCCAACAACAAGAGTAAATTGCTATTGACTTACTGGGACTTGTTGCTTCTAGTGCCCAGCAGTGCACTGTGGGTTGGTCTATGGGTTGGGTCTTTGAGTTGGTGGGTTGGGCTAAGTGCCTGTGGGTTGGGCATACAACCTAAGAACGGTGACATAGTTGGCAAATAACTGATTGGGGTTTCCTTTGTTTCCTTTGTTTGTTTTTACTGCAGATTCTTTGCGCGTATAGGCCACGCCCCCCTGCTTTACCGCTTCCCGCCACCAGCCTACTTAGAACAACTGATCTCGCGCACGTCGCGAGCGCATGGAAGTGAGGAGGAAGTGAGGAGCTGTTGGGCTGTTTGGCGGTGAGGGGGAGATGGGGATAGCGCTTTGTTTAAAATCTTCCTACCCTGTGTATATTCTAGTATTGAGGCTGTCTGTAAGGCACTCGCAGGGCTATGCTCCAGGCTGTTATTTCCTTATTAATTTTTTTTCTTTTTTTGCTCTTTGTGTTTTTGATTTTTTGGTAATTGTTACTCAGTGAAATTGGCCTTTAGTGCCAAATTGAACTCTTAAGGATTAGGGGTTTTACGTGGAAATTTAATTTTTTCCCTTAAATAATTAAACAAATATTGCTACAGTTCTAAGACATGGAAAAATATGCCTCTCTACCTCCATTCCCAATAAGAGCAATGTCGGAGCCTCAGCTGAGGATCTGTATCCCCCAGAACCAAATAATGAGAACGCAGTGGTTGTACCTAAGGAAAATCTAGAGGTCCCATGGATAGGGGTTGATCTGATGGGGTCAAAAGAGAGTGTGGTGGATACGAACCTGGAAGAGGGGGGTGATATAGATTGGTCTTTGAACATGGCAGAAAATAACAAAAATTAAAAAATAGAAATCATACAGCAAGTGGAATAATCAGATATGTTTGCTCAGGTACATGCAAGGGGGAGGGGCCACATGTTGGAGGACGAAGATACTTCGTTTACTCCAATAGGCCTATCATTTGATTCTAAGGTCCCCACTCAGACAAGCTTCTTGAGCATTCGAGAGATACCGATTGAACAGCCCTCCGTGGAGCAAATTGAGGAGACAAAGGATACAAAATTGGATGTCTCTATGATGTCTCAAACAGTGAAGTTAGAACTGGGTAAGCGTGTGAGGCTCTCATGAGGTCCATCTACTCCGGTCAATGCTGCATATAACGGTGTTGATAATGTACACCTCTTCAATACTCTAGCTGGAATGAAAAATATTCTCAGCCAATGCTAACTTTCCTCTTCCATCGGCCTCAATTTGCATCGAGGCAAAAGAAAAAATGTGGATATCAGATGAGAATACTGAACTGGCTACACATGAGGGGTTTACGAATTCAGAGAAACAGAACAAATTAATGTGACCCTTGCCCGGTATTCAGTCTCCGACACCTCGGGCATCCCTGACCAGTTCCCCAATTCCTGAAAATAAAGATCATTTTGAGGAATCACTTCCAGTAATTTCCAGGATATTAAATCTCGTGGATAAGGGGCATGAGTTAACCCACTGGGAAGTGAGAGACCTCAAACGGATTGTATTGGACACACAATCTAAACTTAATAGAGTGGAAGGTTTCCTAATGGGTAAAACATTTGGATATGTTCCAGGGGAAATGAAGGCAAGTCTGTCGCACCTTGTGACAGCCAAATTCCAAGGATCCCAGACTATAGAAGACATGAACGACCGCCTCAGCTTTAGTATGGTTGTATCCTCCTTAAGCAGTTTGAATATCACTGAGTTCCCACCAGCAAATAACTCCTTAAAATTAGAGGCGGGGGAACAAACAAATCTTGAAGGCAATTAAAGAGCTTTCTCTAAAAATGACTAAACTAGAACACGGAGTGTCAACCCTGGTATTGTCTACTACTCAGAAGATAACCATGGGGGAGGTGGCGAAGTGCCCGGATAAGACAAAATGTACCCCAGAGCTCCTGGACAGCCCTTTAGCCTTGATATATATTATGAAAAATCCTATTAATGTAAGTAAATCAGAAATTGGTAGCCAAAATATAGAGGATGTAACAACTCCAGGTTGTGATGGCTACTCACTATCAAGGCGCCAAAAACGACTGGCGTTGAAAGCTAAAAAAAAGGCAGTTAAAGAAAAGCCAGAAATCGCGGGCGCTGTTGAGCGGCCAGCAAGATGGCCGCTTAGCGTTTAAGCTCTGTGGCCCGTGAGCTGCACATCCGCCACAATCAGCGGTTCTGATGACACACATGAGCCGGGACCTCGCACATTCTGCTGCCCAGTGCCTCCGCTACACCCTGGCCCGCTTCTGGCCGAAAACGGACCTGGGGAACCACTCTTCTGTTGGCAAAGGCCTCCGGGCCGCGTGACTTTGCCCATCCCCCCTCCACTGCCCTGCGAGGGTTCGTCTTTCCTGAGGCCTGGTGCGCAGCCGTCTGGGGCACGGGCGCTGCCCCCCTCCACCCTCCCTCCCCGGCCTGCGAGGACTACCGCTCCGGAGCGGGGCTGACAGCCGCACTCTGCTCCCGGCGTGGGATTGCCACCGCCGCCGTTCCCCCCCACGCCGAACACCACCTGGGCGCATCGGCTTCGCGACTCAGTCGCACACACCTCCTGCCCCCTGGGACGACTGGGCGGCTGGCGACCCCTGGCCTTCCCCGCTGCGGTGGAGCTTCCATCCGCGCCTTGCTCCCGCTGCGGTGGTGCCCCGGGGCCCGTGGCCTGCGTGGGTGGCTGGCCGCCGACCACTCCTGCAGCGGGGACCTCCTGTGATCAATCCGGGATACGATGAGGCCCTCACGCGGACATCATCGGGCCTCTCTGACACCCGCACCTTCTCTCCGCTGGGGTGCGCCGGGGCCTGGGCCCTCGGTGGGCACGACACTCTGTGTTACGGCGGGGGTGGCCCCCGCACAGACGGACCTCATCTGGCCTTCATTTGTCCTCGCTGCACCGAGGCTCCGCCACCAGCCCTGCTGACACCCGCACCCTACCCCCCCTGCCTTAGTTCGCTGGAGCCCGAGGCCCTCTGCGGGCAAGATACTCCTCTATACGGCGGCGGCTGCTGGAGCGGCAACCCCGCGGACATCTCCGGCCCACAGCTACATTGGGGCTCGCTATTCCTGCTACGGATCCCCGCCGAATATTGTGGATCTGATTCCGCCGGGACCCACTACTGCTGGCTCTTGGCCGGCTTCATCCCGGCTGGACACAAACTCTGCGGCTTGCCGGATATCAAGGTGAGGAGAGCGTGGGAACTCGTTGATGCACATTGCCACCTTCTCCCTCTCCTCATTCCTGGGCTGGGACTGATCCTCCTCAGGCATACTAGGCTCCTTCTGTGGCTGGTGTCACCCTCGGCGTCCCCCATCCTCTGGTCTGGGCACCCTGCGCCTCCTGTCTGAGCTACACTCCACCACCGACCTTCCTCGCTTGAGACCCCCTGGCGCCCAGACCTGCGCCGCAAGATACAGTCGGAGGGGCTTCTTCCCTCTGCCTCCTCGGCAATTGCCTCACTGTCGCTGACCACGCGCCCAGGCCCTCTCTAATCCTTCTAGTCCCCATTGCTGCCTCCCCCCGGAGACAGTCCCTGTTCCTGTCAGGGTGCCCCCGAGGATGTCCGGCAAGGCACGGGGGGCCAACAAGGCTGGAGCAATGGACAAGTATGCCAAAGCCCTAGCTAAACTAGACCAAGCTGGGGCCGCCCCTCTTCACGATGACTCTGTTGCTTCCTTATGCCCCCCTCAGCCTGACCTTACATCTCTTATGGAGACCATGGCCAAAAACTTTGCGTCATTTCATGAAAAATTGGATGATATTAACGCCAACGTAGCCTCCCTACGCTCCAAACTAGATCAGCATGGTACTAGACTGGGAGAGGCCGAGACCAGGATTGGGGCCGCTGAGGACGAGGTACATGTGCTCCAGAATACGGTCTCCGACTTGGTACGTGATATGAAGCGGGTCAAGGCGAAGTGTGATGATTTGGAATCTAGGTCCCGCAGAAATAACATCTGCATCGTAGGGGTTCCCGAGACAGCCCTCAAGGGCAAAATGGAAGTCGCAGTTGAGGCCCTGTTGAGAGACCTCCTGGGGGATCCCCAACTCTCCCCCTTCTTCACTATCGAGCGCGCCCACCGCTCATTGGCCTCTCGCCCCAAGCCAGGCGACTTCCCCAGACCGATTATAGCCAAGGTCCTCAGCTATAGAGACAGGGACCACATTCTGCGGCTGGCCCGTGAAAAAGGGGAACTGAGATTTGAGTCCCAGGTCATCCGCATCTTTCCGGACTTCTCCGTCAATGTTCAAATGGAGCGCAGGCAATTCAATGGGGTGAAAAAATTGCTTAGGGAGAGGGGAATCGAATATGCCATGTTATTCCCTGCCAGGCTGAAGCTCACCCACCGCAATAAACTCTACTTTTTCACTGTCCCCGAGGAGGCGGTGAAATTTATTGAGTCCCATATCCCTATCCCTAGCCCTGTGGGTGCCCCCACGGATGAGGACTGAGCCTGCCTACCATGCACCTGTTACTGTAATCATGGTATTATTACTACCACGCCTTTCATCTGTAACATGCTTGTAATTTCATGTATCTGCATTTTTGTTCACTATCCTATTCCCGTAACTCACTGTAGAAATCTAAAATGGAACACGGGTCACTGCTGTATGGGACACGGTTATGGCACTTATACCTGGACCCTGGCTCTTCCTATGCTGTCTCCTCCTAGAATTCAACTGAATCACCGCTGTACGCCACTGAATGGACTTCACCGTCCAACTATCTCAATCGGGCTCACGGCAGCAGCTTCCCCCGCTGCAGTTGCAACGCCGAGTTTGGCCTGTTTAGTTCACTGCCTGTTCCCCTGTTTGGTTTGGGGATTGGTCCAGCCCCGTTGGGCTTGGCACAGTAGCCATGAGACTTTGGGTGGGTTCCTGGGCACTGCTATGTTGGGGACTGCAGTGAGGGAGGGGGGTGGTTCTGTTGGGGGTTGGTATATTAACAAAAATGGTAAGACAGTGGCAGCTTTAGGCATGATACATCTGGTCACGGAACATGTGGCCGGCATTCGCACGACAGTGTTCGACACGCACTACTCGGATCCCCCTTAAACTGCTGGTGAATGGCCCTTAGGCTAATGTCTTGGAATATCAGAGGGCTCAGTAACTACACGAAGGCACGAAGGGTCATAGCCTACGTCCAGAGGCATGGGGTCAAGATCCTTCTCTTACAGGAAACTCATGCCCTTGCACAATTATCGTCCTCTCTTGCCCCGTCTTGGGGCCCTAACAAATATTACACTGCGTTCTCCTCACAATCCAGAGGTGTCCTCACCTTGATTCACAAGTCCCTGGAGTTCTCCCTTCGCACCAGCCACATTGACATCCAAGGTAGATATGTGATACTACACTGCTCCCTCGCTAATACGGAGTGCCTACTGATCAACACATATGCCCCTTGCATCGATGCACCCGAATTTTTTGATCATATCCTCGATATCCTCTTTAGTTATGTTGGGGTTCCCATCATATGGGGGGGAGACATGAACTTGATCCTGGACCCTGACCTGGACAGATCCGGTGTTGCACCCAGAACACTGTCTAGGTCCGCACGCCGCCTCCATGCACACATGCTCACTGCCGGACTGGTGGACGCCTGGCGGGCACTCCACCCTATGTCAAAAGAGTTCACATTTTACTCCTCCGTCCATGACAGTCACTCCAGGATTGATCTTTTCCTCCTCTCTGAGGGGCTCATGGGCAAAACACTCGTCTCACAGATTCTCCCTCGCACACTCTCCGATCACTCCCCGATCACGTTGGACATCTCCATACAACCGGCTCCCCCTCCGCACTCTAACTGGAGGTTCAAACCTGACGCACTACGCGACATAGTCTTCAAGGCTGACATTCTTGCAGACATCACCTTGTTTTTTGACAGCAACAAACGCCATGACACAACTGACGGGGTGAGATGGGAGGCCTTTAAAGGCTTGGGGAGCTGGAGCGCGAATATGCAGCCTCTCCCTCTTCGTCCACACTGGCACAAATTAGAACTGAACTGGACGCGTTCGAGGACTTCGCCCACAGCGAGATAAAATACCTTTCCCGCCCCACTATAGCTCGGAAGTACGGTGAGGGAGAGAGACCGGGCCGTACCCTTGCCCGCCTCGCCAGGGCCGAAAGTGGTAGGGCTCGAATTAATTGTGTCATCGACAACGATGGTGTGTGACACTGGGCTGACCAGCCCATTCTCGAAACCTTTGCAGGGTTCTATGCCACCCACTATGCCCACCAACCAGAGCACAGCCCGCGAGAGTTAGACGACCTTCTGGACCGCATCCCAATGTCCCTGGTTTCCCTGGCCACTAAAGAACAGCTAGACGCTCCCTTCACCCTCGAAGAGATCACCGCCGTCATTTCGGCCCTCCCGAAGGGTAAAGCCCCTGGCCCAGATGGCCTGTCCGCCGAGTTCTATCAGGAACACGTTGCTCTCTTGGCCCCGCGCCTTCATGAGGTTTGGGAGGAGTCGCTGCGCCTATCCACCCTCCCCCGGTCCCTGCGCGAGGCTGTCATCACCGTCCTTCCTAAGCCGGGCAAGCCCCCGGATGAGTGCGGCTCTTACAGACCTCTATTCCTTATTAATACCGACACCAAGATCTTTGCCAAAATCATTGCTAATAGGTTCCTCCCTGTCATGAAATATTTGATTCACCCTGACCAGAGCGGATTTGTCCCCGCCCGCTCCACTGCCCTAAACATCCGGCGGCTATTCAATGTCATCTCTAGAATTGATCCCCAAGCGAACGCGGTGGCCGTGACATTGGACGCCCAAAAAGCGTTCGACATGGTCTCGTGGCAATATCTGTGGGCGGTCCTGGGAAAGATGGGGGTTGGCCCATATATGATGTCCTGCATTAAATTACTATACACTGACCCAGTGGCCAGAGTCCTGGTTAATTCGCGTTTGTCGGCTCCCATCCGCCTCCATAGAGGGACGCGACAGGGGTGCCCCTTCTCCCCCTTGTTATTCGCTATGGCCATCGAGCCCATGGCGGATAGTGTGCGAAACAACCACGCTCGCAAAGGGATCCGCCTGCGGGATACTCCCGAAATTATATCATTGTACGCCGACGACGTGCTCTTATATATCAGAGACCCCTCGGTTCACCTCGACCCGATTATGCGTGAAATTGTTAAAATTGGTACATTCTCGGGCTTCACCATAAATTATTCTAAATCAGAAATCTTTCCCCTCACTCCCGCAACCTCCCAGCCAGCGTGCGAATTCCCTCTCAAATGGGCTCCCGAGGGTATCAAATACTTAGGGGTTCAGGTTTCTCTCTCAAAATCCTCGTTGTTGTCCAGTAACTACAGGGCTGCCTCACACCAAGATGGAAAGATGGCGTAACCTCCCCCTATCAGGGAGACTGTCCCTAATTAAGATGATTATCGTCCCTAAACTTCTGTACGTATTCGCCAACGTTCCTCTCTGGCCCGGGAAACAATACTTTGCGGCCCTACACTCTGAGTTCGCCCGTTTCCTTTGGTACTCGGGGGCGGTGCGTAGGAAGTGGCAACACATGACCCTTCCTTACGAGAGGGGTGGCTTTTGTGCACCTGACCTCACCTGGTACTGGACGGCCGCCCAGGCCCAGCACGCTACATATTGGTACCACCACCAGGAGCCCCCCCCCCGCATGTCAAACTTGAAATACTAGCGACCGAGGAGGTGAACGTCATGTCCTTGATTCTATTCCATTCATACCGAACACAAGCTCCAGCTGACCCCGTGGCCTCCACGATTAAGGCGTGGCGGCAGATTCTGCAGCCTGGCTCGCGCCCCCCTCCGTACTACAAATGGCTTCCCCTCTGGTCTTTCCCTGGCCTCACCCCCACACAAGACAAGCTCCTCATACGCCACTGGTCGGACCTGGGATATAGATCACTCTCCGACCTGTTCCCTGATGGGAAATTCATCACCCCAGATACGTGGAGGCCTGGACACTCCAGATCCCCACTCGGGCTTTTACAATACTTCTGCATTAGAGCGGCGGTCCAGGACATGTGGCCCTCATACCCGAACGAACCCCCTGAGTCCCCCGAGGTCTGCTACATAGCCAATTCTGCTGGTGCCAGGAGTATTGTATCCTCCCTGTATAAGATGCTGATGGCGCATGCGAGCGAACCCCCCCACACTGCTCGGGATGCATGGAGCCGGGACCTGGGATGGGACATCACAGATGATATGTGGTCTAAGATGTGCATACATACTCGCAAGGTTTCTCTCAATTCTAGAATTAGATGTATCCAATACAAACTGCTCAATCGCCTTTATTACACCCCCTATGCGATTGGGAAATTTGCCCGGGATCAATCCCACCCATGCCAAAGATGCAGATCCAACGAAGCGGACCATGCCCACATGTTTTGGTCCTGTGTGGTATTGGCCCCGTTCTGGAATGCTGTGATTGAAACCCTCTCTGAAATTGTCGGGTTCCCCGTAGACCCTGAACCCATGTCTCTTCTGTTTGGGCTCTGGGAGGGGCCTGAAGCGAAACGGGTAGCTAAGTTTCTGAATGTGGCGGCGAGTGTGGCCAAGAAATGCATCCTGCAATGCTGGAAGCGTAGGTCCCCCCCCTCCCTCGAGATGTGGCTGAAGGCCCTCACCTGGACACAATCCTGCGAAGAAGACTACGTCAACTTGCTACCTAGCAATGCTCGCCCTAAACGTATATGGACAGAATTCTGTAGTTATCTAAACAGTAGGGTGGACTTGGAACTGCGATCATCCCCTCCTTCTCCTGATCCGGGGGCTGATCTAACCACTTGATACACCCCTCTATTGTATTGAATTTCTGTTGAGACTGTCTCTGACCCTCTGTAGTGCTTATCCCTTCATTATCCATGCTACAATATGAAATGTGTGTCACTGTCGTAACATGCTCTGTACTGTCTGCTACTTCTTGCCAATAAAGAAAAGTTTAAAAAAAAAAGAAAAGCCAGAAATCCGATAAGGTGCAAACAAAAACTAAAGAACCAAAGGCTTTGACTAATGAGGTTGCACTGTCAGATTTAATACAACTGAAGGAACAAAGTCGAATGGCCCTTCAGCTTCATAATGTTAGTTCTGATTTAACCCCACCCTGTCCAGTTTTGGTAAACAAAAACAAAAAAATCACAAAAAATTAATAAGATAAATAGAGAAAAGGCGGGTGTGAGGACATCTGCGGTTGGTAACTCAGATTTGGGGCCTGAGCAGAAGACACTGTCTCTAAGTGTGACAGGTGGTGACATCAAAGAAGTGACGCAACTTCAACTGTCAAACTTTTATAAAGTATTGGAAATATCAACCTCAAGACAAATTTTACCGCAGGAGATCCTGAAGCAGAAGGATGATGTCCCGATGACATCTGTGGAATCCAACAGACTGTGTTTCATCTCGCAACCAGTGACCGTAAATCGGGATCCGCTACCCCCAAGGAAAGTGGATTCCTGGCTTTTCCAGGACAAGGGGACGATAATAAAAACAAAGCTGGGAGACCGCAATAAAATGGTTGATCTGGGTCAGGAATTACCATTGATAAAAAATGTGCCCCAGCATTCATTAGAGGAAACTGTGCAAAACAACGATGATCTTTCAATGATCATCAAAAAAACTATAACGGATCTATTGCCAGATCTATCTAGGCTTAAAAATCAGGGTCCTTGTGAAAACTTACTAAAGAAATGGAATTTTCCCACAAGACCATGTGGAGGCTCCTACCAATATGAACATGCAGGGCACGCCGAATTTGAAACATCACACTCAGACAACTCAGTTGGGCATGGGGGAAAATTCGCAAAGGGGACAAGAGAGCATATCCGAACAGCCCTTTAACCCAAGACTTAGCCTACAAACAAAAGCTCAAGTGGAGGGTGAGGCTCGGATCTTTCAACGGTCAACAATGCCAATTAATATTAAGGACAGTGACTTGAGTAATATGATTTGGCGGGAAATAGCCCTTCCTGATTATCCAACTATCTTGCTATACAACCTATGCAATATTGGAGGTCCTTCCTCCTTACATAGATCATGTGTTCTCATGAGATGAGATCCCAAAATTGAGATTGATTTCCTCTGTAGATATCAGCTTGGTGGATTTTATCCACCCCACGCGTCTTGATCATGTGAAAATTGTTCCGAGGTCTCAAAATATTTTTGATCTTATAATATAGGGGACTGAACACTTTAATAAGATGGGGTATGACATACTTATCTTTAATAACGGCTGGGAGAATGGAAGGGACTCCACGGATCGAAAACATACCTCTTACCCATTGCGGGAGGAGGGTCCGACGCATACAGAAGTCAATATTCCCACGAAGGGAGGGGACGATCAGGAATGGAGATGGCTCGCGTTATCTCTGAGAGAATCTATCTCCCAAATTCAAACCATACATCAGAAACTTTAGTCTAGATTTAACACAATATTGGCATATCCTTTCATGGAACTCTAGGGGTCAATCAAATATGGTGGCCTCCAATGTGTTATGTAATAAACTTAAATCTATGGACTGGATATGTATTCAAGAAACGTGGATGAGAGTCCCCTTTCATCTGGATGGCTATGATCGCAGATACCAATTTGCTAGGATGGGGTTTAGAGGTAGACCATCTGGAGGCCTCCTAATAGCGGTGAAAGTAGCAAGGGGTACTCGAATACTGCAAACTTTAACTATCACATGGGGAGTTCTAGCAACAGTACTAGAGTACATCACTCGATTTTTATACTGGTATTGAATATCTACTCGAACACGAAAAATTTGTTGGACAATATTATTCTGTCTATAAATGCCTGCCTCTCGACCATGTTGCTCAAATACAGAGGTCTCGACATTATTGTAGTGGGAGATTTTAACTCGGAAATCAGATATGGAATGGGGATGAATAATAAAATGGGTTCTACCTCTATTAGATCTATGGCAAGGCATACATTAGTTTTCAAAAATTGATTAGCAGAGTTTGCTAATTACATTTTTCTTGATTAGCAAACAAACCCATTTGATTAGCAATTTTGTACTAATGGTTTTAATGTTTATAATATCAGGGGGTAATGAGTCCCTCGTTTTGATAAGGGGGGCCTAAGGAATGAGGGGTTTAACAGTTTAAGGAAGAAAGGAGCTTAGGCTACCCCACCTGTTTCACACTGGCCGGTTATGGATCCAGCACACTTTACAGATCTCTGTTGGTTAGTCTGTACATACGAGAACACCCAGAATTTATGCAGTACAATTACATTTATTTTTATTTTTATAATTTAAAACATAGCATAACACAGCTATTGACAAAAAACCTTATGCTTGCCCGAAATAACCGGGATAGTTCAGTGATAAGGCAGTATAATCAACCTCATACATTGGTTCATTACATTCACTGTTTTGTAGTGTGGGTTAGTAAGAGGTAGTGACTTAGAATGTGGTCCAATTGACCTCACATCTGTCTAGTCGACACACAAATGGTGTTTCTGGCACTGAGTTGCTAGTGGTGTTCTGGTGCCGTCTTCAGGACGAATCTAGTGGACTTGGGACTGTCACTTGATTGGGACATCTGAGCCGTAGTTATTGGGTGTGACAGGTTAGCGCCGAATCTGGTAAGAGTTCTTTGCTTGTAGCGCCTTCTGTGCGCTGAATTAGTTGAATCCTGTGCGTCTAGGATATAGTACTCAGCTGAATAGCTTCACATCCCGTAACTGCAGCTCGCTGAAACGTCGGCGGTGTCTGTGTGGTTTTAATGCCACCAGAAGATACTTGTACTCAAGGAAAAAATAAGCAACAATACAGCAGTGTTGTATACCGCTGAAGTAAGACATTAGTGAGATAAGTCAGGCCTTGCAAATTCTTTCAGTAAAATGGTGCATGTCACCACAAACCTACTTCAGTTTGGCACACTGCTGCCACCCAGAGTGAAACTTTTATTTGAGATTTACTGCAAACAAAGTAAAGTTTAGATAGGTTTCCAACATCCCCCTGCAAATGGTACTGGCCCTTCTTAAAATGTACTTGACTATGCAAATGGGTGAAAATACTTTGCAAGCCCTGGATGAGTGTCTATAAAAAGGATAGCTGCATGAATGGACACAAATAAATAGATACGATAAAAAGGCTCTTAAAACAGTTTGGCCAGCTCTCCCTACTGCAGGTCCAAATATATAATGCAATCAAAATCATAGAGAAAAGTGAGCTCTAGAGGCTAACTACAGTGTACAGTTTTGCAATAGGTTTGAAGATGCACAGACTGGATGAAACTATTGATCGCTACTTTTAAGTAAATATCAAGTTAGCTTTGTGTATTCATTATGTAAAAGAGTGAGCAGAGTGGCTGACATAGCAGGCAGAGATCTGGGCAAACTAGGCAGAATATTGTAGTTTGTGGCAATCTCACTTTCAGCATGGTAAGAATGTCAAAGAGTATGGGATCAGCTCATGGGTTGAGCACCAGTTGCAAGCTGTATTTAACCAGCAGGCCACAGGACTAGGTTTTCCATCAAAGCATTTGACCGCATGGTAATGTACATTTTCAAAAGTGTCCACTCATGAATATGATACATATTCCCAGCAAAATGAAATCTAGTTGACACAGATTTAGGTCCGCTTCACTGTAAAGCATGGAGACAATGCAGTGTTTTACAGTAGCAATACTGTAATTATGCATTATGTAACCTATTACATTTTTAGAATAGGAATTGAAAGCCTTTTTCTTAAAAAAATAACTAAAACATACTTGTCTTTGGCAGACAGGATACAGTTGGCTTAATAACAGTATTACCCCAATTATTTCTGGTTTGCAATTATTTGAAAAATAAAATGTGCGTAGCACTCCCAAACAGGTATTTTGGCACGAGAGTAAAGGGGATGATTACTGCTTCCCTCTCCGTCCCTCCCATTAGCCCTTTTGAACTTGCAGTGAAAAGAGGGTGGAGAGAGCTCTGAAGGCAATAGAGGAATGTAGGATGAGCTATGCTTTCATTGAACAGGGTAACTTAAATAGCTAACTTTGCTACACAAGTGCCAATTTAATGAGCAAACCTACAGAATTGCATAGCAAATTGCTCCGCGACACTGCTAATTTTATGCCTTGTATGGGGAACCTTGGGCCGATAGATGAACAACACGTAAAATTATGCATGGGCAGATGGGGTCTAAACTCTTTGACTCATGGGGACTTACCCATATGAATGTCATCTTCAATACCTCAGCTAATGAGTTTACATGGTCGAATGGGCTATTTAAGTCGACTATCGATCACATACTTTTGTCAGACAGACTTGCGGCTTCTTGCGTTTGATTTTGCGTGGGTGACTCTTATATGAGTGATAACAGAACTTTAGAGGCCAAACTGAAGTGGAATTATGCTAAATCAAATCAGGACTTGCTCTCAATTTCTCTGAAGGCGATATGTGGGGGAAATCAAATCAAATGGCATGAAGGCAACATAGATAAACTGAATGCTGTATTCCTCTATGAGCATCATTGTACGCCATTGTCTACTAGATCAATACTACTTTCGGTTCCCTACTTCTGTGATTATATTAAATCCTTAATAGACAGGTCTGTAAAACCTAAAAATAGTGGAAGCACCAGACATCAGCATGTGCATGTTTATGACCCCAAGGTAAGGTATAAAAAAAACTACACAAATCGTAGGATTAGAGCAATTTTGAAATCCAATTTAGACCAGGATACAATGCTGAAGGAAATTCATCTAATCAAACAAGCACTCTTTGCTCTGAGAAACACGCTTGAGGTAATCAAGAGGGGCAGTTGGACATGTAATTTCACTGTTGAAGATATTGAAAAACAGATTAAGGTAGCCAATAGTTCCCGGGCAGCAGGCCCTAACGGGCTCACCAATAATACGCTGAAGAGAAATCCTGAAATGTGGGCAAAGGCACTCTATATTTTATTTTCCGATATTATACTGACCCACTCTATCCCGTGCTCCTGGAGGGTTTCATATATTATTCCTATATATAAAAAAGGGGACAGAAGTTGCCCGCATAATTATTGTCCGATCTATATCATTGTCGCAGATTCCTTGCGGGAATATTTCTCAGGAAAATAGTTAAATGGGTGGAAACAAATCAAATCTTGCGCATAGAACAGTTTGGTTTCCGAAAGGGTATGGGTACTGAAATAGGTACTATTTACTCTACTCTTCGAGAAGGCATGTAAGAAAGCAGCTAGTCCTATATACCTAGCCTCGATTGACCTTTCCCTTGCTTTCGACAAGGTAGATCGGGTAAGATTGTGGTCAAAGTTGGCTTTAATGGGTATTCCATCCGGACTTCTGACTATTCTTATACACTTACATGAAGAATCTGCCATCCAGATTCGGCTAAACTTGTCAGGTGACCTGTCACAGCTAATTCAAACAGGCAATGGCCTGAGACAAGGATGTCTGTTTGCACCCACACTTTTCAACTTATATATATCAGATGTTGATGGGCCCTTAACAGTTGCATCTTTAATTTCACCAAAGATAGAGGGGGAAAAAATATCTTGGACTGCCTATGCTGATGACATTCTCTTGATTGATGCCACTCCGGTAGGTCTTCAGTGGAAACTGGTGGCCCTGTCGATTTATGTGGACAAAAATGACCTTATCATCAACGAGAAGAAATCTATTGTAATTTGCCTTACAAATAGAAAAAAACATCCAATTTCAAATGCAGAATCAATTCTTGCTTCCTAACCAAGGTTAGATCCCATTGTTATCTAGGTTTTCCGGTCTTTAGCGGTTCTATGATCCACATGTACTGGAATTATTATCTAGACAAAGTGGATAAATTGATTTTCCTAATGAAAAAGGTAGCTGCTAAATACTGCAACTTTTCAGTGACTCCTCTAATTAGGTTCTACAATCTTAAAATTCGGCCTAAACTTCTATATGGCTTCGAAATTCTGCCCTTTCCAACCCATCGACTGGTAGCCAAATTAGATTAAAAAATATGGAGAAATATTCTATACTACTTACCGAAGGCTGTCCCAATGTCTGCTATTCGTTTTGAATTGGGCTTTCTTTCTCTTGATAGTAGAATCAGTTGGAGAAGATTGGCCCTTTATCGTAACCTTATTGTGTCAAAAGACAATACTTGTATGCACTTATGGGTAACAGACTAAGAAAGGGCACCACAGTATCAAAGTGGTTACTGAATTTGCAAATGGACTGTTTGAAGTACCTAGATTCCATCTGTCTCACACATGAAAATCTGATCTGATATCTAATCCTATGAGAGTGAAGGATAAGCTTCAATCTTTGGACTGGTTGAAATCCATGGAAATGGTTGGGTCATCTAGGATATACAATCAGATTATATATGAAGGAAAGAAAATCGGCTCCCCGGAGTAGTATTTGGTAAAATTTCCAGATCCTAGAAGGAGGGCTCTATATCTGAGATTTCGATTTAACGTCTTGCTGACAGGGGAAATATTAGAAATTCGTACAGGTGCAATACAGAGAATTCCCTGTCGTTTTTGCCATAGTACTGAAACATGAGAATCATTAAAGCACCTATTATTGGAGTGTCAGGCATTAATTCCCCAACACCTAGCAGCTTTTGGTAGATTTATTCAGGACCCACCAAAAGTTGACATTGAAGATCTATGGTGGAACATGTTATATGGCAAATTGAATGCACTGTAATTGGCAGTAGTGACATTTTTGCATGAAGTCTGTGGTTTGCCAGCGGCTTGAGAATATTAACAAAACAAAATGTGTACTGTAAGTCAGGCTTAATGAAGGGAATGGGTTTTGTCTTCTCATTTGCTAAAAAGATCTATGTTAGGAATAACAGACATGATTTCCTCGTGAGTTTAAGGGATATTATCTATGTGGAAAATGTAAAACTCCTGATAATAGTGCTGAGGCTTAACTATCAGATGAGGTGTTGTAAATATTGATTGTGAAATAGGTTTTATCATTCTATTTTTATTGATTGATCCAAATTGGATATCTCTTTTTGTATAAAAATTGTGTGTTTTTGTAAAGTTGTATAGTGTGTAAACCAAATGCAAAATAATATATTTTCTTTCCAAAGTATGCATAGAGCAGCAACAATACTAGGAGAGGAGTTTGAACAATACCTGTCCCAACTGACATGTGCGATAAGATGCATTGCAAAACAAATGGCTCTGCCACACACAGAAGCACAAACGACAACTGCCCCACAAACTGACACCACCCACGTGCAACCATTGTTGCCAGGGGAGCTGGTCTATGTTAGAAGCTTTGTGTGAAAATGGTACAACCCTGCGTTCCATGGGCGGTACAAGGTTGTGTTTTCCACTACCCTCGCAGTAAAGGTGAGGGGGTTGAGATATTGGATACACCTCTCAGATGTTCTCTGGGCTCCACTGAACACAAAACAAGGTGTCCAAAATGAAGAAAACAATACTACCTCCACTTGCAAAGCTTCCTGCTGACCATATTAAGTGCATATATAAAGAGAACGAAAACATGCATTGCTGCTACAGCATCAGTTACATGAATTAAAACTATATCTCTCTTTCTCCTCTTTTGTCCTTCCCTCCCCTCAACGCCTCCTCATCTCACAGTGCATCCTCACCTTGCCTTCCCTTCCCCTCCCCGTATTTTCTAAATTACAGGTATGCCAGCGATGGAGATGACCACACCAAGGTACTCATCAACAGCAGTAGATAGAAATAGTATGAGTAGTGCTAGGATGTACAGCTATGATTGTGGTCTTCATTTTACAAGCCATTTTGTTTATTGTAATAATGTTTGCATTAGGAATTTATTGGGGAACGTCTTTTATCTGGACTGGCCATCTAAAAGAAGGGGGGAGGGGACTACAGGAATATGGAATAGGAGTACACCTTTTAATGTTACGGAATCACTTTCAAATGGTACTGAATTATATGTCAACGTCACTGTGGTTCCTTCCAATGCCACTAAAGTACCTTCCACTATTGCTAAACTCGCCCCTAGAGGTTCCCCGGTAGTAAAATCCATCACAACCCCCATGTCCTTCCATGTCATAAAGCTAAGTGCCAGCCCAAGCCTAAACACGAATGAAAGGATGAATGAATGTGTACCATTCAATATTTTAGAACTGGTCACAATTTTTTTTTAAAGGTTTTATTATTTTTTAAATGATACATATGCTTAAAGAATATCCTTTACATACATGTGCATCGTCACAAACAGTTACTGTGTGAACTTGGTAAAATAACAAACTGTTTTTACTTAAACCCCAACCTTCCTTCCCTTCCCTCCCATGATCTCCCTCCCCCCGGTGTTGCCTGTTGTATTGGTTTGTACTTCACTACCTCCATGACGTACCACGATTAGACAATTTGTGTGGTCGTTTGAGATGCATGTTCTGTCTCTGTTTCTTCTGTAGCTGGTGCGAACAGCGCTTGGGTGAATTTATCCACGCCGTTATATCTGCATTAGTATCAGAGGGGGTTACGTGTGCTGCCTGCTGCCATGCTGTTGTTTTGGCCAGTGCCCATTCTATGTGTGGACCTCCCGGGGACTTCCATGTCATTGCTATTCTGCGTTTAGCTAGTATAAATGCTAAGACTGTCATCTTGGAAACACAACTCAAGTGTTCAGGGCGTGTAAAGCGACCAAGCATGCAGGCTGGGGTGGTAGTGGGTTTATATTAATGCCTCCTTTGTTCATTCTGTCCGCTAGCGCCTCCCAGAACTGCAGTATTTTAGGACAGGCCGAGAACATGTGCAGCATGCCAGCTTCCGAGGCAGCGCACCTAGGGCAGAGTTGTGCAGCTGCTCCAGGGAATTTGGATATCATAAGAGGAGTCAAGTATGCCCTATGCGTTACATACAGTTAGATCATTTGAAATCTCGCGTTCCGGGACACTTTCTTATGGTATTGCAGTATCTGTACCCAATGTGCGTCCTGGAGCGGAGTTTTCAGGTCTTCCTCCCACCTAGCTCGTATGGCTGCATCTGTAGAAGGTCTGCTCATTAGGAGGAATCCATACAACCTAGAGTTTGTTTGTGTACCTTCCGCAATGTCATACAAGGTGTCAATTATGGTTTGTGCTACCGATATCTCTCCGTACGTTCGCCATCTGCGTACAATGATGTTTTTTATGGTGTGGTGCAGCAGGTATTGGTTGTAGTGTAAACCCTTATTATCGACCAACTCTCTGCAGGTCCCCTATTGTGGCAATGCTTTTAGCTTTCCATTGTGTTCAGATTCCTAGATGCACCTGCTTTGCTTCTGGGGCTGGGGAGGCCAGGGGAATCTGTCCCGAAAAAGAGGCCTTCAAATTAATTAATGCTAATGCCCTGTGCCCCAATTGGATTCCCAATGTTACCAAGTAAGGATAAAGGCATGACTGTGGCCGTTTGCTCCACAACACTTCTTTCAGAAAGATGTGCGGCGCTGCGGGTTGGAGTAGCTTAGTGTCTGAAGTAGGCTTGTCTGCTAACCATCCTACCACGAATTGCAGCTGCCCTGCAATGTAATACAGCTCGAAGTGAGGCACTCTAATGCCTTCTTCTTCATAGGGTCTTTGTAGTGAAGCGAATGCTATTCTGCATCTACCATTATGCCACAAGAATTCTCCACAAGAATTCTCTACACGAAGAGTCGATATTTTTAAAGAAGGCTTTGGGAATGTTATATGGGATGTTTGCAAAGTAATGCTGGAGCCTTGGAAGGCGACCATTTTTAGCACTGCAGGTCTGCCCATCAATGAAATGGGTAATTTGGTCCAGAACGCCATGGAGTTCTTCACCCCATCTAGAGCTTTCCATGTGTTATTGTCATGTTCCCTAGTCGGGTCATGGAATATGTCCACCCCGAGTAGTGCTCCATTTTAGGGCCAGCACTGGGAGATAGTCTGGGCGTGTTGTAGCTAGTCCGGCCAATGGAAACAGAGCTGACCTTTCCATACTGACTGTGATGTCCGAGATCTGAGAAAAGTTAGCGAGGGCTTCTATTATGAGCTCCAAACTGTCTTCCAGGTTCTGCACGTGTACGAGCGTGTCATCAGCGTACATGGAGATCAAGTGATGAGTCCCCGGGACCGGGATGCCTGCTGTCATATATTCTGTTCGTAGATATGTAGCCACTGGCTCCATTGCCAAAATGTACAGAAATGGGGATAACGGGCAGCCCTGTCAGTACCTTGCTCCAGAACCCAGGGCTTTGAGAAGTGCTTGCCTGTCCTGACCCTCGCAACTGGTTCCTTGTTTATTAGTTCCACCCATCGTAGGTAGTACTGCCGAAGCCTAACCTGCGTAAAGTAGCATGTAGCCAGTCCCATTTAGTAGAATGAAATGCTATAATAGCATCCAAAGCTGCTGTAGTGCACAGAGTATCCAAGGAGGCAGTGCTGTACATGATATGATGTAATCGCCTCGAGTTCCAGAACATATTTCTACCTGCCACATATCCCGTTTGTTCGTGGTGTACCAGTGTATGTATTACCTTTTTCATTCTGTTGGCTAATGTCGCTGTCAGGATTTTGCTGTCCTGGTTAAGCATGGACAATGGTCTATATGAACTGCAGTCCTGCTGTGGCTTATTGGGTTTCAGCAGGGGTACTATTATTGATCCTCTAAAGCTAAGCGGGAGAATGCTGGAATCATGCCCGTGTTTCAGAGCGTTCAAAAGATGGGGGCTAATTCCGTAGCAAATTCCTTATAGAACTCACCAGGCTGGCCATCAGAGCCTGGGGTTTTCCCGGTGGGAATCAACCTTATTGTGTTTCTCAATTCCTCGGCCGTGATTGGGGTGTCTAGGTCGCTAGCTGCAGACTCATCCAGACTCATCCAACCTTGGGAGAACTATTTCGCTTAATACCTCTTCCATGCTTATGGGGGTAGTACTGGGTGTTTCCTGATACAGACTGCAGTAGAAGTCATAAAACAACTGTATTAATGTCCTCCTGGGTGTTACATATGGTGCCCTGTTGTGTTTGTATTGAGTAGATGGGTGTGCGTTTTTCTTCCTTTTTACATAGCCATGCTAGGAGTCGTCCCGGTTTATCCCCCTCTGCGTGTTGCCTCTCTATGTATTTGGTGTAGCTATGCTTGCCCAGTCGCTCATACACTTTTGGTGCAAAGATGCTTGCTCTGCCTCCCTGTCCCCCTGGTCGATATGGGATTGTGTCAGTGCTTGCAGTGCGTGTTCGACAGAGGACAGTTCCCTGCAGAGCCTGGCTTGAATGCTCCCTGACTTGGCAATTGCGTTGCCTCTAATGACCAGTTTAAGGGCTTTCAATAGGGTACCTGTGCTGGCCACACTGCCGTTATTATGCAGGTGGTATTCTGAGATGCTATCTTTAATGTGGTCGCGGAAAGTGATGTCCAGTAGGGCCTCACTTCTCAACCTCCATATTGGGATAGGGGGCCTCAGGGCTCCATATTGCCATTGCAGCAGCAAAGGGACATGGTCGGACAAAACCGTGCTCTTATATTCTGCTGTAATTGATACGTCTGTCAGATTTTTCCCTACGAAGAAATAATCAAGCCTTGTGTGGACTGGGTGCAGGGTGGAGGCATGGGAGTAATGTCTGGAGTGTGGGTGGAGCGTTCTTCAAATATCAACCAGCTCAAATGACATTAGCAGCATCTGTAGGGACCTGGTTGGTGGGGCAGGTTTTAGAGGTTTAGAGTCTGACCTGTCCATACAAGCATTCATGACATAATTAAAGTCCCCCCACCCCCCGTATACGATATTGCCATTTCTATATGGACCAAGTCTTGGGTACAATGTCTGGAAGAAAGCCGCTGTTTTATGGTTGGGTGCATATGTATTCATTAGGCAGGTGACCACATTCTCTAAAAACCATATATGAGCACCATTCCTCCCACTTTATCTCAAAAACCCAGGACATCCTGTCCACTCTCTCCTCCCCTCTCCCTCATATTCCCTCTCATCCTGTGCTTGCTGACCCCCCTTTTACCACCCCCTCACCCTCCTTCTCTTCCTTTCCTCTTTTCTCTCCTGATGAGGTTGCTAGACAAGTACAATCTATGAAAGCCTCGTCAAAACAGGTTCATCCCATGATTCCAAGATGGCCACCGACTGATAAGCATCACGTCGCCTGAGCTCCCTGAACCACTCTGGCTCTGATGGTGCCATCAGCGAGCCAGCTAACATAAACAGCCCTCCCAGGCTGATTTTATATACCTCTGTAAAGGGAGCGGAGGACCGGAGAGCCCAAAAATACTCTGCAGCTGAAGCGAAGGGCTCCCGAAGAAACAACAGCGAAGTTTGGTGGGCGCCTGGCTTGGAGGAGGTGGCGTGGTGATCCAGAGCGGGACGGTCCTCGCCAGCAGCAGTGAAGACCTTGTGGCCGAAAGGAGAACGGGGAGGACCATCTGCGGCGAGGACCCGCTTGCAGAGTGGGAGCCGCTAGAAGTGGGAAGCCGGCTCTCTGGGTAGGCGGGCTTGCGGTGGGTAACCGCTTGCAGAACAGGCGCAGCCAGAAGCGGAGAAACCGACTCTTTGGTCGGGCGGGAAGCCGCTGGCCACCCGGATACGACGTGGCCCCGGGGAGCATCAAAGCCGGCAGCTTGGGCATTGGAAGGTGAGGCTCCTCAGCGGCTTTGGAGTGGGGAGCGGACAGGGAGCGGCCCCCGGACCGGGGTTGCAAGCAGGAGCGGAGGGGGAGGCCCTCCCGCGGCACCTCTCAGCAACAGGCAGGCAGCCCATCAAGTGAAAGCCCAAAAGAAAATTGAACTGGAAACACTAATTCTCCCATTGCTTGACCCCCCGCCTATACCTGAACCTCCAAAAATAGATAATCCAACTAACCTTCTAGGCACATTCAATTTTATTGAACCCAATCCAGTTGAAATTCTGGAGCTATTAAAAAACATGCACCCTACTAACTGCCCAGGAGAAATCTTTCTGTCAAAATATATATTGGAACAACAAGAATTGTTTGCTCCATTTCTCTGTCGGTTTGTTAGTTCATCCTTCTGTACCTGTACCATTCCTCAATTTATAAAAAGTGTGGCAGTTAACCCTTTATTGAAAAAACCTGGTCTGGGTCCGTTGGATGCAGCCAACTAAAGACCAATCACAAATACCTTGTTTTTCTTAAAACTAATTGATAAAGTAGTTACCACACAGCTCCAAGCATATGTATTTAACACCAACAAGCTACACGCAAAGCAATCTGGGTTCAGGAGTTTTCATGGAACTGAATCCGTGCTCTTGGACTTACAAACACACATGTTTGGTAAACTGGAGCACAGCAAGTCGGGGCTGCTGATGCTATTAGCTCTTTCGGCAGCCTTCGACATGCTGGATCATAAAATCCTGCTCAAAAGGATGGCTACTGTTGGAGGTTTATCCAGCAACGCCATTAACTGGCTTAGATCCTTTTTGGAGGGCCGCCAGTCCTGTGTTCACTGAAGTGATTGTTTCTCTGAGCCACAAACAATCACATGCGGAGTCCCCCAAGGGGCATGCCTCTAACCTTTATTGTTTAACATTTATATACTACCTCTATGCGTTGAGCTGGAAACCCTGGGGATCTTTTTCTGCAATTATGCAGATGACTTCCAGTTGGTTTTGAACATAACTGGAAGTCACGAAGTTGACCAAGAAACTTTGACTGTAGCATATCATGTCATTAAACAATGGATGTCAGTGAGTTGGCTCTGTTTAAACGCTGCTAAAACGGAGCTGATGCTTTTTGGCTCAAAACACGCTCAATCTAAATTGAACCAAAAATACAACTGCTTCTCCATTGAAGGCAATCAAATTAAGACCGTGCAGAAAGTAAAGACTCTGGACTCTTATATGGAGGAAAGCCTTGACAGTGATGCACATGTTACAGCCATCTCCACAAATACCAACTACCATCTTAAGGTACTTAGACAAGTTGCCCCGCTAATATCAGTGGAAAACCGCATAAAACTCGTAAGAGCAGTAATTCTGCCACGTGTTGACTATTGTAATGCCATACTAGGAGGAGCCAGTAAGGCTAATGTCCAACAGCTGCAGAAAATACAAAATGCAGCGGTATGAATCATCTTCCAGATGAAAAGCTTCAAACCCACAAGTGCTGCTAGAAGAAAGCTTCATTGGCTCCCGGTGGCAGCTCGTATCCAACTTAAATTGCTTACCACATGCCATAAATGTTTCTTTGGTAATGCCCCTTCATATTTGAAGGAAAGGATTAATATCTATCACCCGAATTGATGCTTAAGATCATCGGAGGGTTCTCTGATGGTAATGCCACGAACAAAAAGATCCCGTGGACTGGGGCAGGCTTTTCATGTTCAGGGTGCACAAGCCTGGAATGCATTACCAACTAAGATACGTAAAATCGAGGATCTTTTGCTCTTTCGCAAACAGTTAAAGACTATTCTGTTTAGTTAGGATCTATCTTAGTTCCCCCACCACATTCTGTCCTCGGCGCCTGGATGCCTGCGGGCTTTGGCACCTTATAAATCTGAATAACATAACATAACGAGTAAGGAGTGAAGGAGGGGGGAATCCAGAGAGGAGCCCACAGTAACGGACAGCGGTGAGCCGTATCAGGGGGAGGGAGTGGGCCCCCTCTGGACCTCCCAGATCATCGGCTGGGGGGAAGGGCTCCAGCCAGATCCCTGGGCCGAGGTGGCTGTCATTGCTTGGAATACCTCAAGGGGAAATTTGGGCAAATCTATGTAACCCAGCCTTGGCACGGTCCGAGCCTTAGAAGCATGCAGGCCCTTGGGGCCATATCAGAGCATGTGAAAGAGTAGTCAGGCAAGGGCTCCGGAACCAGAGGGTCCTACACCGTGGCAGAACTGCGCTGGACCTGGGTGCACACACCCCCCTCTTCTCCACTAGCATTAGCAAGCGTATTGAAGTGTGTGAGGACTGGTGTTAAAAGCTAAGCCGCAGGCTCTACCTGCGCCTGAAAGAAATATCGTTCATTATGTCCAGGAATAGAAGCAAGAAGCTACTCCTGGCGGTAAGGAGCACGAAAAAGGCCCATGATGGAACACTCACCAGGCTTTGGTCCCGGGAAACCGAGGTGGAGGAGGGTCAGCCCGGAGAAGAAGGAACGGGGGATACAATACAGGGGTCCATGCAGAACCCCCAAGAGGCACTGGTTACACACGGGATGCTCAAACAATTCAAGGGGGAGTTGGTGGACAAAATCACTGCAGCAGGTCAAAGACAGATGGAGACCCTCAGGGTAGACCTGGCGGAAGGTCTCAGGGAAATCAAGCGGGACATTAATAAAGTGGAGGAGAGGGTTGATATTAACAAACGGGCCATACAGGAGATGGCAGAAGATACACGGAAGACGGAAAACCTGTTGGAGACCCTCGCTGTGGCAACTCCAAACCTAGAGCTGCAGGCGGAAGAGTTGGAAAATCGATCCAGAAGAATCAATATCCGGGTTAAAGCCCTCCCGGAGACAGTTCAGACCCAAGACCTTGTGCAAACTCTAACAAACATTTTTATGGACCTTCTAGAAGATGAGATGGGCTTGGATCTTCAGTTCGATGGAATCCACAGAGTGGGGCCTCCTAGACCTGAACTGGGTGCAAGACCGAGAGATGTTTTGGTGGCCTTCCATAGCTTTGTCGCTAAGGAGAAGATTCTGCAAAAAGCCAGAAAAGCGGGTACTATCACCTATAATGGCTCAGAGATTTTTCTGTACCAAGACCTAGCACAGGTGACTTTAGCTAAAAGGAGGCAAATGATTCCCGTCTTGAAGCACCTACGGCACAAGTAAAATACAGGTGGTCTCACCCGTTTGGACTATCCTTCACCTGGCAGGGCAGACAACACAAGATAACGACCTGTGAGCAAGGATTGGAGGTACTGGGAATAGAGGAGTAACAGTTGCCGAGCACGGCTGGGACAGGCTCCCGCCGCAAAACACCCAAACCATGGGAATGGTCTACAGTAAGCTCTAAGCGCCCAGCGAAACAGGCTCATCCTTCAGCTCGTCACAACGAGCAAAAAACGACGACGCAAGAGATTCAAAATGAACTGCCGGAGGGCTCACTTGGACTCGCCCGTTTGTGAGAAAACTGTGTGTAGCAAAGCAAGTCTGGAGAGGGCACTTGCAAGATAAGAAAAGGGTATCATCACAAGCAAATATCAGAGCCACAGCGAGGTGTTGGCGGGTAAGGGAGAGGGGAAGATCTTGGTATGGGATGGGATTATCCCGCGTTGTTTCAGACTGGAAAAACGTTAGAGCTCAGCTCCCATAGAATTATAGAATTGACACGAGGGGGGCAAATTGCCAGCTGAGTCTGCCCTGGGGTAGAACGAAGAAACGGAGGGGGTAGGGGGGATTGGGGGAAGAGGGGGCAATTGGTTGATCCAGGAGATGGTAACTCTTGAGAAGCTCATCAGATCCTATAACGAGGTCCTGATAATAAAGATCGGGGGAAGCCCAGCCTGAGGGTCATGGGGGACACACTCTCAATATGCCACTATCTTCTAAAATGGAGCAATTGACGATATTGTCCTTGAATGTTAATGGGTTAAACTCCCCACATAAAAGGCATAAAGTTGAGAGGTTTGTGTAAAAGGGGAAGCCCCATGTAGTTACGCTGCAGGAAACGCATATTCGAACCCAGGATTCCCACACATTTAGACTGTGGGGATATGCTAGGCCACGCAGTCTGCTAAAAAAGGGGGGGATGATTATTGCAGTGCGAGATGGAGTAGACCTGGCAGTTAAGGCCTCGCAGCGGGACTCCCAAGGAAGATATATAGCAACGATCTTAGAGAGCAGGGGAGAGGTTAATACATTTGCAACAATCTATGCACCCAATACTGGCCAGGATTCCTTCATGATGAAAACCCTCACCAAAATGAGTACGTTTGCTGTAGGCCGCATTATACTAACAGGGGATTTTAACATTGCATGGGATCCCAACAGGGACAGAAGTAGGCTGCTGTGGGGGTCGCAGAGTGGGTCCTCGGGGGATTTAAAAGCAAAGATGTGAGACCTGGCGTTGGTGGATGCGTGGAAAGAAACTCAGGGGGATGCCCCCGGTTATACGTTCTACTCATGTGCACATAAAACCCACTCGCATTGATTACGCCTGGGTCTCTAGCTCTCTCGTATGAAACATATCAAATGCCACGCTAGACCCCATATCGATCTCCGATCATGCTCCCATTATATTGGGGCTCACTAGGCCAAGCGTGGCGCCTGGTTTGTGGAGTTGGAGTTATCCCACGGTACTATTTAAGGACCCTATCCTGGTCAGGGAACTTGAACAAGAAATTGAAGAGTTTGTCCATCATAACTGCTGGCAGGATACCACGCCACAAATATGGTGGGACGCCCTCAAAGTTATGATAAGGGGGAAAATAATAGCGATTAGAGCGAGAAGGGAACGGGAGATGCGATTAGAGGAGGACCGGCTGAGCAGTAGACTCAAAGATGCAATGGCACAGATGGCCGAGAAGCAAACAAGGGCTATTGAAAGAGAGGTCCGTAGACTCAGAGCCCAGCTGAATCTCATCCACTCTAGAGAGGCGGAAAGGAACTTTCTGCGTTTGCGGCAAAAATATTATGTTAAGGCGAATAAATCAGATCGCCTGTTAGCCAAGATGCTCTGTAGAGAGGAGAGAGATAAAACGATTTTGAAAATTAGGGGAGAGGGGGAGCGGCGCATATAGCTCTAACAGCGAGATAGAGAGGGAGTTCCGTAAATTTTATACAAACCTCTATTCCTCAAGCAACCCGGACCCCAGAGCACACGAGAGATACCTGGAAAAAATGAATCTCCGACTTATACAGGTGGAAGAACGGTTGGAAGGGGAAATAACTGTGGATGAGATTAGAAAGGCAGTCGCTGCCTTGGCAACCAACAAGGCCCCAGGCCCGGATGGCTTTGTAGCTGAATTTTATAAGCTACATAAGGAAATCCTAATCCTCCATCTCACTAGATTATTTAATCACATAGGGGCAACTGGGTTGGTACCAAGGTCAATGGAGGAAGCAAAGGTGATTCTTATACACAAGAAGGGTAAAGATCCGGAGGTGTGCGGGGCGTACCGACCGATCTTCTTAATAAATGTTGACGCCAAGTTATATACTAAGGATTCGGCATCTAGATTGGACACCATCATGCCCACAATAGTACAGGCAGATCAGGCAGGTTTCATAAGGGGTCGCTAGACAACTGACAATGTAAGGAGAATAGGGTTGTAACGGTATACCGGTATAACGTTATCAACACCGTGGTCAATTTCATTTTACTTAAATAACCGTTACTTTGTTTGTACCGGTAAATCGTTTAAAATTATGATTTTGTTTTGCACGTGTACTGTGCACTTCACTGAATGCAATTGCCAATTGCAAGCAAGCAAGGCTGGCGCTGGGCTGGCTTCTTTCTGTGCTCAGCGAGCCTGGGACAGGAGGAGGTGGAGTTTTCCCGGGCCCAGGCTGCTTGGAGAACATTCCCGAGTCCCGACGCACGTGTGACTGTGGGAGACAGTAAGCTCTGTTCAGTCTCCATAAAACCCCTCATTTTATTTTAAAAATCACAGCTTCTACAGGTGGGTGTTGGCTGGCTCCAACGTTGGCACCTTCCCCCGTGTGTGGATTCGGAATCGGCACAGCACGAGGACAAAAAGAAAAGGTACGTTTTCTTTTTTTTTTCTTAACTGCAGCGCTGGGCTGGATTCGAAAGTGTGATTTATTACACCCGCGTTGTTTACAAGAAAGTGGTCCTTGAGGCTTCCCCCTTCTCTGAAGCAAATACACCCGGGCCCACCCGGATGGGAGGCCCGGGGCCGTAAACTGGGAGGTGGGGGATTTGTGCGAAGTCTGGTGGGGCAGCGCCTGTTTGGCGCTGCCCCACTTAGCATGCACATGGTGGGGTCGGGCTGCTGGGTCCCTTAACAATGGGAACCCAGACAGCGCGTCTCCAAGACAGGAGGGTGAGGTGAGAGGGGCAGGTGACAACCGGTAGTCGCTGCCCCCTGTCACCTTGCCCTCCATACTTCAAAGGCCCCCCTTCCCATCCTGCGGATGCTGAGCGGGGGCCTTTTGAAGTTCAAAGAAAGGGCCGCCTTGCCCCCAGGCCGAATTTTGCCTTTATCTGGCGGGGGCAAGGTGGCCCTTCTCATGCTTCCTCCCCGTCAGCCACGAACAGCAGTAGGACGGCTGCAGGTCTGCACAGAGCACCAGGACAAGAAGGAGCACCGTTTGCTGGGTCCAGCTGACAATTCTTTCCTGGCCTGCTCAGAAAAAGCGGACATTGACATATTTCCAGCACTGAAGACCCGTCGGTGAGTGAGCCTCCCCAGCCCCGCAGGCTTCAACAAGACAGAGAGGCACACTGCTGCTGTGCTTTCTTAGGAGAGAAGGCTGCAAGCTCCCCAGCCCCTCCTGCACCTCCCATCGAAGTGGAATTTTGTAAAGAAACCAACGCTGCGCTACACTGTTGCACTCATGCGAATTGCTTCAAGGGAAGAGCCCAGCTACAGCCAGGTGATTGTTTCAACTGGGGGGGCTGCTCCCAGTGTTTTGCGAGGAATCAACGCTGCTCATAAATAGGACAAGGTACAGCTGGACAATTGCTGTATGAGACCTGTCCTATCTGACATCGTGTCACGACGGCTGGGGGATACAGCGGGGGCTGTGGGCTGACACTGACAGGCCACAGCATTCCAAACCTGACCGAGCAACGTGCAGCCAAGGAGCAGAGCAGAATTTGCCGGTAGTGTTTTTCTGTGTCTTCAGCCTGGGAAGCAGGACTACACAGAGCACCGGCTTTAACAGCTGGACAGGGGACAGCCGGAATTCCCAGGCACACATTTCGGCAGACCTGCACTGGAAGGAGGCAGACACAGAGCCCCAGCATTTTACTTTACCGGGGAACTACAAGAGGGGGGGGGAGAGGACCCTGACCCACACAGCAAGTTGGGAAACACAAAGACAACCGATTACGAACCAGCACGCAGAGACCCAAACAGGCAAGAGATGGCCAACGCCTTATCCCTGAAAGAAACATTACTCCTGGAATGGGCCAAAGCAGGAAAGAATGGCAGAGCTCGCATCCACCGGCCTCAACGAGGATGACGCAGGCGCACTGGAAGAGGAGGTCGACGGCGATGAGGAGCCAGTAGAAAGGGAGCAACCAGCTAGGAAGAAGCAGCGCCTTGACGTCCGCAGCATGCCCGCCTCTTCAGACACCCACCCAGGCACCAAAAGAAAAGCAAAATCAGGTACTGTGAAAAGCAATGATTTGGGGCCTATGCTTGAACAATTTTTAAAATGGCATAAGGGTGCGGGTGCTGGGAAAAAGAGGAGGCACAGGGATGACTCGAGCAGCTCCAGCAGCGAGAGTGACAGCACAGACACAGAGTCGGAATCTGGGGGCGAGGATGACCAGGGCCACCTTAAAGCATGGGTTGGGCCTAGCAATGATGTACCGTCTCCAACCCCTCATATGACTTAATATGGGAGGCGCACCGCCGGCAAAAGTGTAAATAGAAGCCTAAAAAAGACCATTGCATGGCACATTGAGCGGAAAATTAAGAGAAAGATCTGGAAAAAGCAATTTATTGACATTTTCTGCCTATTGGAATATGAAGAATTAGGTTTTGGCATTTCAAAAAGGGATAAGAAAGAGGAAGAAAAAGAGAGAGCAAAGAGGCCCACACTGGAGAAGAATATTCAGAACTGGGAGGCCTCTTTTCAAATACTATCCACAATAATTCTAGAAGAATTCCCAGAAGAGGGCACTGCACTGATTGCCTACCACCACAGAATTTTGGAGGTTCACAATACCTTTGGGGGGGAGTCTTGGCTGAACTATGATAGAGAGTTCAGGAAGGAGATGCAGAGATTCCCTGACCTGGGCTGGGAGGAGGAAGACCCTAAATTGTATCTTTTTCATGTATTAAAAGAAAACTCAGCTAAGAGCGCCCAAAGCAGCAAGGACTATGAGCATCAGTATAATAGAAGGGGTAGAAACAGGCAACATAACCAGCGCAGGCCTCAACATGACAGTATAAATACTAACAAAAACAAACCCCCCTTTCGAAGAACGCCCCCAGGGGGGCAAAAAACAGGGCATAATCAGGGGCAGTCTGGCAACCGCAGCAACGGGGGGGCCAAAGGAAGCACTCCGGGGTCCTGCTGGTACTTCAACAGAGGGTCATGTAACAAGGGCACCGAGTGCAGATACAAGCACCAATGCAGCACATGCAGTGGTGGCCACAGCAGCAACAATTGCACAAAGGCCTCTCCTTCCAGGCCCAGCCCAAAAGTCACTGAGGGCAAAAACATGCACTAGTTATAGATTAGGGGCCTCACCAATAAAAATTGACCAACTGCTAAAAATGTTAGAGAACTGCCCTGACCCAGCAGCTAGAGCATCCCTGGCTCAGGGTTTCAAAGATGGCTTCCGGATCCCATTCAAGGGCCAGGGATCTCCCACCATACCCAAGAACCTACAATCTGCCTCATCCCTAGCTACCATAATAAGAGAAACAATTGATAAAGAGCTACAACTAGGGAGGATTGAGGGCCCCTTCCAGCACCCCCCCTTCACTGAGTTTTTATGCTCCCCCCTGGGCATTGTGCCCAAAAAAGAGCCGGGGGAGTTCAGGATGATCCATCATTTATCACACCCACCCGGTAGCTCTTTCAATGACGGCATCCCTGCCACGGAGGCCGCTGTCTCTTACAGCTGCGTGCAAGATGCTGTCGACCTAGTAAAACTGTCAGGTAGACACGCTCTCATGGCAAAAGCAGACATTAAGTCAGCTTTCAGGCTGCTGCCCTTGCACAAGAGCACCTACCAGTGGCTGTGTTTCCATTTTGACAATAAATTCTATTTTGACAAATGCCTTCCCATGGGCTGCGCCATCGCGTGTGCCTATTTTGAACAGTTCAGTTCTTTCTTACAGTGGGCGTTCCAACAGGCCATGCCCAGAGCCAGAATGGTACACTATTTGGATGATTTCTTCTTCACTGGCCCAGCAGGGTCTCTCCTATGCAGGCCATCCCTAAAAACATTCAGGGAAACCATGCAGGAATTAGGGGTGCCTCTGGCACCCGAGAAAACTGTAGGACCCACCACCACCCTGTCATTTCTAGGAATAGAGATTGACTCTTCCATGGGGGAGTGCCGCCTGCCCAGGGACAAAATAGAGGACCTTCTTCAGACAATAAGGCAGATGACGGGCAGGGACAAGGCAACGCTGCGTGAAATACAGTCCCTTGCTGGGAAGCTGAACTTTGCCACCAGAATCATGCCCCAAGGCCGGGTTTTTCACAGGAGCCTGGAACTAAAAATTAGGGGGGTTACAAAGCCACACCACCACATCAGATTGGGCAATGAGATAACACAAGACCTGGCCATGTGGGAAGCATTTCTTAACAACTTCAATGGCCAAGTGATATGGCGCAAACCCATGAATGGGGCAGACAAAAGGTCCCTGTTCACGGATGCGGCTGGCAGCAAAGGCTTTGGGGTATGTTTTGGTAACAAGTGGTGCGCCGGCCACTGGCCGCCCTGCTGGCAGCAGAGGGGCTGGACCAGGAACATCACATTGCTAGAGATATTCCCCATATGGCTGGCACTCTACCTATGGGGGGACCTGTTGGCCAACACAGAACTGGTCACATGGTCAGACAACATGGCGGTTGTACACATTTTAAACAAGGGTGCTGCCTCCTGCCCTCTGGTGCTAAAAGTGTTGAGAGAAATGACGAAAGTCACCCTGAAAAATAACATTGTAATAATTGGGCGGCACATTGCAGGCAAAGATAATAAGGCCGCTGACGCTCTGTCCCGTTTTCAGTTCTCCACTTTCAAGGCACTAAACCCACAGGCAGAAGCCAGGAGGACAGCAGTTCCAGAAGAGGTTTGGGCCATCATGGACACACCCAAGACAACCCCCGCCAGCCAGCCGGTCACAGCTCTTCCCTGAGATGCCCGCGCCCAGCTCTACCCTCACCCCCGGGCCCGGACAAAAGGGGTTGCCTTTCCCGGCACCACACTCCTACAGGTGAGCCTAAAGGTGTCTTAGGGGAACTGGCCAAAAAGGCGCTGGCACAGAAAACTGCCAAAATGTACAATAAGTGCTTGACTGATTTCGGAAGGATCACAAAAGTCACCAACATCAGGGATATACAGGAGTGCCATGTCAATGACTTTATGGAGTGGGCTTTCAAACAAAGCAAAAAGAAGGCATGGGCTTCATCCCATCTGGCAGCAGTTTCATATTACACTAGATTTGCGGGGGCACCCGACCCCACCCACGGCACACTAACCAGATATGCACTCAAGGGTTGGTCCAAAATGGAAGGGGTCAAGACAGACACTAGGCGCCCCCTCAATTTTGCTAAATTAAAAATTCTGCTAGACACCCTCCCTGCAGTATGCAACAATGCCTACGAGACCTCACTATTTAGAGCTGCCTTCACTCTAAACTACTTTGGGGCGTTCAGGATCAGCGAGATAGCCTCCAAAAACACAGGATCAGAGGAAGGGCTGGATATAGGCGACATCCACCTGGGGAAGGATTCCATGGCTGTGAAACTGTGTAGGTCCAAAACTGATCAGTTAGGAAAAGGGAGGATCATCAACCTGTACTGCATTGAGGAAACAGAATATTGCCCCATTTGCACCACCAGGGCATTCATGAACAAGCGCCCCAGTCGGGGGGGGGCAATTATTCACACACAAAATGGGTCTGCCCTCAGTAGATTCCAGGTGAGGTCTGTCCTCAAGAAGACTATAATAGCTATACGATGGAATCCTACTGAGTTTGGATCCCACTCCTTCAGGATAGGAGCAGCCACTTCAGCCTGGATGGGGGGGCTGCAAGAGAAAGCCATAAAAGGGATTGGGGGTTGGAAATCGGGGGCTTACAAAAGATACATCAGAAAAGACTTGATCTAACAGTATCCTCCGTCGTCCCCCCCCCCCCCATTTTCCTCTAACCGCAGGCTACCCCCGTCCCAGACGGCGTGGATCGTGGGCCACTTTTTCATTACCAGAGCCAGCAGATGGCTGGAGGAAACCCAGGACGGCATGCATTTCCAGGACACCATCACCTACTGGTGGGGCAAGCCGGGCATGCGCTGGGGAGACCTACACGACAAATTGGCTGGCCTACTGGGGGCCTGCTCACCTCCCCCCGACTTTCTCATCATACACCTCGGGGGCAATGACTTGCCTCAGCTGGGCAGGAAGCTTCTCCTGGCTGAAATCTGCACCTCCCTCAGATCCCTGGCACACATGCTAAGACTTCGAACAGAAGTGATGATGTCAGAAATCATCCCTCGCCAACATTGGCATGGGGCAGAGTGCAACAAAGCCATGGAGATTTCTAGGCGCAAACTGAACAAAGCTGTGGCCAATTTCTGCCTTTTCTCAGGCCTCAAATTTATTAAACATGGGATCTCGGTACACAACCAGGCCATGTTCTGCAGTGACGGGGTTCACCTGTCCATTGAAGGTATGGACACCTACACCAGGAATATTTTCTGGACCCTAGCAGCCAGAGGCTGTACTTAATTCACTATCTCTTATTTTGGGGGGACCTGGGAGACGCCGGTCAGCATCCCCTCCGGGTGGCGGCGGGGATCAGCCTCGAGCGGGCCCCTAATTGAGATTAGGGCCCCCCGCTCACCTGTTCCCTCTGTCCCCAAAATATAGTATTGTTATCCTTATGTTATGTTAGGGCTGGTTTTTCTTTTGCACCATGGCTGGTACTAAAATAAAGCTTGTGGCCAAAGTTTTTTCCACCTCACATCCTGGTCGTCAGTCTCCTCATTTCTACAACTGGCATTACTGTATTGCCTGTCTTGTCACACTTGTCATCCATCCGTGTCACCCGCATGCCACTCCCCAGCACAAAAACACTTCCAGGCTTATACACCCGGGCCCACCCGGATGGGAGGCCCGGGGCCGTAAGCTGGGAGGTGGGGGATTTGTGCGAAGTCCGGTGGGGCAGCGCCTGTTTGGCGCTGCCCCACTTAGCATGCACATGGTGGGGTCGGGCTGCTGGGTCCCTTAACAATGGGAACCCAGACAGCGCGTCTCCAAGACAGGAGGGTGAGGTGAGAGGGGCAGGTGACAACCGGTAGTCGCTGCCCCCTGTCACCTTGCCCTCCATACTTCAAAGGCCCCCCTTCCCATCCTGCGGATGCTGAGCGGGGGCCTTTTGAAGTTCAAAGAAAGGGCCGCCTTGCCCCCAGGCCGAATTTTGCCTTTATCTGGCGGGGGCAAGGTGGCCCTTCTCATGCTTCCTCCCCATCAGCCACAAACAGCAGCAGGACGGCTGCAGGTCTAATAAAACCATCCCTCCCACCCTCCAAATAACTGTAAGGAAAAGCTATAGCGAGGGTCAGGTAGAAGATGGAACACAAGCATATCATTAGGGGAGGCTAAAACGCCTCATTTTAAAAAAATAAACATAAAACTTCAACTCCAAGAGGGGCCTTTTTTAAAATACGGGGGGGTCTTTTGTCTATTAGTTAATCTTCTAGGAAAATACAGTTATAGAAGACCCAGGCGCTCAGAATCCACCAGAGAACATCGATACAGGTGGGAGCTCTAGGGGTATTACAAAACTGAAAAGGAGAGAGGAACTTGAGCAGAAACATGTACTAGTAAGCCTCAAGTATCCACCTCCATGCATGCAGATGGGGGGTCTCACCACAAGTGGATCAGGAGCAGGGTAAGTTCCTAGTAAGGCTCCGGAACCCACCCCCTCGCATTTTGTATGCAAGATAAGCGCACTGGGGTACGCAAGTGGATCGTGGGCAGGGGAAGTTCCCAGCTAAGCCCTTAGAACCCACCCCAGCAGCGAAATAGTACAACACAAGTACTGAAGGGGTTTCACAACACAAGTGGATCGGGAGCAGGGAAAATTCTAGTAAGGCTCTCTTTTTGAACCCATTCCAGCTGTAAAAACAGGCAGCCTTAAGCGCTGAGGGGGTCTCACAACGCAAGTGGATCGGGAGCAGGGTAAAAACCTAGTAAGGCTCTTTGAACCCACCCCGGCTGTAAAAACAAGCAGCTCTAAGTGCTGAGGGGGTCTCACAACGCAAGTGGATCGGGAGCAGGGTAAAAACCCAGTAAGGCTTGTTGAACCCACCCCGGCTGCAAAAACAAGCAGCCTAATGCGCAGAAGGGGTCTCGTAGCACAAGTGGATCAGGAGCAGGGAAGACCCTAGTAAGGCTCCTAGAACCCACCCCTGAGGAAACAGCTAGCCGACAAACGGAGCGTGGGGGCTTCAAAAACTCAAGTGGCTCATGTGTGGAGAAAGTGCCAAATTCATCTCCAAAGAGTGGACCAAGAGGCTAAAATGCCTCCATCCATGGAAAAATGCAAAACACATGATCAAAAAATCAAAATGGCTCCAAGAACATATCCCGCGGAGGATCAAGTGAAAGGCTTCACAACGCGGGGTTTTTGACTTATCAAAAAATACGGATCAAGAGCCATAACTTCAGCGAAAATCACCCTGTGAGCAAGAGAGGGCGCAAGTGCTAAACCTGGGCAGATTGGACAGCAATGAAAGGCACACAAGCGCACACCTCCCCGCCTCATTTGGAAAGGACAAAAGAAAGCAGGATGAACCTGCTCCATAGACAAGCAATTATGAACATGTCACAGCTCACACGCTGGGGCCAAACAATTGTCACAAGCTTTCATTTGAATGGCGGCGGGGATCAGCCTCGAGCGGGCCCCTAATTGGGATTAGGGCCCCCAGCTCACCTGTTCCCTCTGTCCCCAAAATATAGTATTGTTATCCTTATGTGATGTTAGGGCTGGTTTTTCTTTTGCACCATGGCTGGTACTAAAATAAAGCTTGTGGCCAAAGTTTTTTCCACCTCACATCCTGGTCGTCAGCCTCCTCATTTCTACAACTGTCATTACTGTATTGCCTGTCTTGTCACACTTGTCATCCATCCGTGTCACCTGCATGCCACTCCCCAGCACAAAAACACTTCCAGGCTTATACATCAAGCACATGCCGGCAAGTATTTTCCTTTTGCAATTAGTGTGCTCATGATGCACTTTGTCGGGATGAAAACAGCGCAGGCTTCTGTGTGTTAAACTTTGGAACATTGATTGTTTTTACTGTATTGCCACTATTTGGATTAGGAAGCTTAACGTGGTCCCTCTTGCGTGTATAATGTGTGTCCGTGGCTGGGGAGCTTCAAATACTGCAGTCAGCACCTTCAACGTGCCATTTGTTTTCAAACCGCAAATACCCTCCGTTTAAATTCACTCTGTGCAAATTTAGCTTGTGTGGCGGAAGAGTTGCGGGGGGGAGAGTGAGGGGGGTCAGCTAGGATTATGTGCTGTTATAGAGGCGGGTGGGTTGTGTGTGAGGAAATCGCTTTCTCTGGGGCTTTGGGAGTGGTGTTAAAAAGACATACCGTTTAAGTCTGTGTGTTCGGGGAGGGGTGGGTGGGTGATTGGGGGGGAGGTGATTGTGGTAATGTGAGCTTCTGGACTATTCGTTTTTTAAAGTTCAGGTTGCACTTGCTTGTGGCATTTAGAAACGGTTTGGTGGACTGAAAATGGCAAATGCACAGATTTAAGCACACTGTTAAAATGGGCAATTGCAAACTAATTTCTAATCAGTGGCAGTCAGAGCCTTTCATATGCATGATGGAACGTTTCCACTTTCAATTCCAATCCAAAGAGCTCGCAAAGCAGTGCACCTTGGAAATCTGCGATAGTTAAAGTGAGCAACACAAAGTACCCATTTAAAGACTAGATGCAAAAAAATAAAGTAGCCGTAAGGTAGGTTTGGTGCAGCACTGTCCATATGCCAGACATTTTCTACTTGGCAAAATGGTGTTTTTTGTTCTTGTTGCAAATGCACTTCTAGCGCTTGCAGACTCCAGTGCCACCCCAACCCCCAGCTCCTTTCCAGTCCCTGCAATCCACCCACATCCTTCCCCAGCCCCACTCTGTGATTGGGCACCGTTTCCCTGTGTTAAAGGCAAGTTCTGGGACTTTTTTTTTATTGTCCCTACGGTTCGGCCATGTGTTTTTAAGCATAAATCGGTAGATCGTAGAAAACTTTCCTATGGACCTTACCCGACTTTTCGTCCATTAACGCACTCGAAATCAGCCGCCATTTTGTGATAATCCTATCATTTCCCCCCATCGACCTGGCTCACCTGCGTTTGCGGCACTAAATCATATCCCCGCCCCTGAAACAGACTTTATCAAAACATTCATATTCCCCGCCTCTATCCGTGACGTGACTGTGCTGCGTAGGCAAACGCGCCCAGGCTTCTTCTACGCGACTCCACACAGAACCCGGAAACCAACACAGATCAGCTCACAACACAGCGCGCCACAATTCGGAATATGAAACTGTACTTTTAAATCAAACCGCAAGATTGTAAATTTGGTAAAGTACATTTATTTGACATCAAATGTTTAGAGAATATTCAGCGATTTGCATTTTTCTTTGCTCTCGATCCAAAATAGTTCGTCTTGAGGCAAGCGATGTTCGTGTGCAGTACACAGGGTGTTGGTTTACGATAAAATAAGCTCTTCGGTCGCACTGATAATCGCATGGCTGTTCCAACAACGAGGCACTAGGCCACCACAACGGTATGTATGTTGCATCTAGCCATTAGTACCGCGTAAGGGCATACTTGTACTTGGCGATCGTCCCATAAAATGGTCAGGGTGGTAACGTTGTTCACGCGGAGAAGCAACTGGCGGTTGTAAAAGCCATCCGCCGGTGTCTGGTACTCGTGACACATACAATAATGAAGGATGTACCTGTTTTTAAAACATAAAAAATGAAATTAGTCTCACCATCAGATCTTTATTAAAATTATTCATTTTATATATTAGGTCGGGAAATTATTTCATAGCTAGGACAGTGCAACTGGGTATTATACGTCATTTCCAGTAACCCACCCCCTCTCCTCTGCCTTTTTCAGAGCCGCCTGAGCGCCAGTGGACCACTTCGTCACTGATATGATATAATATGGCATTTGCAACGCGCCTATACACAAGTGTTTCAAGGCGTGGCGAGGCAGGGAGGGGGGGGGGACAAGGAGAAGACAGACAACGATCCTACTAGGCCAGGTGTCATTCAGATCGCGCAAGTGCACGGGTAGGGGGAAGGTAAAAGTGCCAGGGGAAGGGGAGGGTGGAAGTGGAGTACAAGGTAAGTAGCATAAAATAATAAATACATAGGGCCAGCTGGTGGCGAGTGCAAGGTAAGTGCAGAACAAGTGCTGGGAAGGGGGGGCTGTAGGGTACTGAGACAGTCCCCCAGTGCAGGGGTTGACAGGGAGGCAGTGCAGGTGGAGAGTGGAAGGGCCCAGGACCGAGGTCGCAGACAGTGGACCAGTTGTAGCAGGGGAGAGGGAGAGAGAAAGCAGAAGCAAAGAGGAAGGTTTTGAGGTGCTTCCGTAAAAGGAGATGGTTCTCCTCAAGATAGTGCGCGGTACAAAACAATATGCCACATAGAACGAACAAGTACAACTTAACCCGTCTTTAAAGCTACTGTATAGTAATTAAATTGCGGTATAAACTCATCTAAAGAGTTACTTACATTATATTTGCATTTTCCATTGTGTCTGTGCGTAGGGCAGCCCCGAAATACCACTCCTTCTATGCCGACGTTATTTCTTCTAATGAACGAACATTAAATGGCTTTCGTTTCTGAAATTATATTCATTATCGTTTACGTTATTGCACCACACCCCCAAAAAGAAGTCTTTCGGGATGGTCCCGGCCTGTCAAGGTCAAATAACAATAGAACCTTATACTGAGTCGTGGGCCATTCCGGCACCCGAGCAAAAAATCAAAGCAGCTGACCTTCACTTTGAACGAGCACACATTCCTAGTTAGCTACATTCAGTGTAAGGCCATCTCACAGGACTTGAAATTTACACTCCATCTTTGCATTTTGTCTGCGTGCATTTGCAGCCCCAGAGAACCATAAATACGGAGACATTCTATATTTTTTGAAAAATGATTTATATTACTGTTTGGTTTAATTTAATGCGCAAATGAACAAGGTTGGATAGACACATTGCATGTACACTGAGCAATCACTTTTATTTACACAATACATAGCTACACATATTCAATGGGCCTGCGACATGAGGAGACTCCAGAGCAAAGACACAGGTGACACCCGGGTGGTTCGCACAACTGCACGGTGAAGGGAGGGGCAACGGTGGAGAGACACATTGCATGTACACTGAGGAATCACTTTTATTTACACATTACATAGATACACATATTCAATGGGCCTGCAACATGAGGAGACTCGAGAGAACAGACAATCAAATTACAATCATTTAAACCGTGATGTGTATTTCTCAATGAGCTCTGCTTTAGGTGGACATGGAACAGAGGCAATGTTGGGTGGCAATGCAGTTGTCCCCTGCACAGGTTCGTTCACAACTCCATGTATGTGCCTATCTAGGACATCAACAATAAGTCTCTCAATAAACTCATATTGCATATCCTGAAACACTGGTTTGATCACCCATTGTTTACTTCTTTTAGTGAAGGCCTTATTGTAGCGAAGCGTCCCTAAAGTTCCGGTCGTCCTACTTTGTTGACGGCCAACATTATGGTTATGTGCCAAGACCGCTAGAAGAGTCCGATTTATCATGCCCTCCATGCCAAAATGCAATCGTTTTGGGCTGTACTTTAGGCACATATTGTGGAACACCTCCAAATCTCCTGTGTGGCAGAATTCCGTGAGTCCCCTCAAATCTCTTGTTATAGTTTTATCAAATACAATCTTTTCAATGGCTTTGTGAGTGGGTGATGAAGGAATCAACCACTTCTTCTTCCGTGCCTCCTCTCTGGACAAATGGCCATGTTCACAATTGTGGAAATGTTGGTTTGTGGTCCAGCGGTGAACGTTGCTACAGTGTAGCATTACTGACCGCCATTTTTCCAGTAGAATTTCCAACGACCCTCCACATGTTTTTGAGCTCCACCAAAGATGGTTGCTGATTGACTTGGACCACTGTGAAATACCTTGCATATCTTTTTTTTTACCTGCAGCCGACATTTTTTTATTGATTGTTTTTGCAAGATGCCATACGTCAAATTGGTGATTTATATTTTTGTACTCTTCTCTCATTGTCTTGGCAATTGAAACGTGTCTGTCCGTGGCTATCAGGTCGATCACCATTCCCCGCGATTGTAGTTTTTGCAATGATGCTACAAAGCCAACTTTCTCCATGGCCACTGAGGATGTACTTTGTGACACCTGCACGACCACCGAACTCACAATTTTCTTACTTTCCATCTCCTGAAAGTGGTAGGTGCAGTACTTGGCTGAAAATCCTGGGCTGTCGCACTGTCCATCACCGGCTAGCCTGAACCGTTTGCCCGCGAATGTACTATCAATAGACATTTTTTCCATTCTCCAAGCTTCGCTAATGGCTGGAAATAGATAATCGATTTGGTATTTGTAGAACTGAGTTTTCGCAATGAAATGGATTCCCACAAACTGAAAGAAATACTCTAACTTTTTAAAACTTGAACCACTAAAAAGTGCGGCCGCTGCACAAAGTAGATTGCCTGCTGGCAGTTGCCCCAGCATGGGTTGTGCAGACCATGAGAAAGGATGATATTTTGTACAGGTGGCATGTATTTTAAGGTTAGTGCCTCGAATTGCACGAGTCACATTAATCAATGGCTCCCCACATACTTCCCCACCAACCGAATGCCCACATTTCATCCTAATAATAATATCAATCAAACAACTATCGAATACAATGAATTTGGCCTCTTTCCTTATACTGTCACTCTGCATCCCAGCTGGTTCGGCCTGTAACGTTGAGGACATGTCACTCACATGAAAGGTAGAATCTCTGATATCGTCTTCCGCTATGTTCAGTGATATTGATGGTGTTTCATTGTCGTCCACTTCATTCTCTTCCATTGCAACATCTGTTCCTTCTCCGGCGATGGGTGAATAAAACAATTTCTTCAACTTTCTCGCGGTCTTAGTTTTTGCGGGTGTGGATTCTGTGAATTGATCTCCGACTGCATCCGAACTACCAGGAGGACATTCACTATCAATGGCTGGTGGTGGTATAGCTCCGTTGTCAATCACTTCATATTCTTCCCATTGGCACGATGCATCTCCAGTCTCAAGTCCCTGCCAAAAGGTTTGACAAGCAACATCTCTCGTTCGCTTCACTGTCTGTGTAGATCTAGTTCGTACACCCACTCGCAACTAGAGGACAGATTGGAAAAGGGATGTTCAGTTCAAACACAACTTACAGTATTGAACTATTAACAGTGAAAAACAACATAATATAGTGACCAGGACACTAACCTTCTTTTGCTTTCTTTTCTTTGAAACTTTCTTGCCTCGAACTTCAACATCAGGACGCTGTTGCTCCGACTCGTGTGTGCATGTCTCCACTTCCTCTTGCGCTGCAACGACTATATTTTCATGATAAGCACATCCATCACGCACTGACGCTCCATCGACTCCCTGAAACATAGAACTTTCATTAGTATGTATAATAATATTGAAAACACAAAATGTACTTGGGGACCAATACCCACGTACATCTCAATAGCAAAACACAAATGAACGCATTGTGTAGAACATTCAAACGACAATTATTCACGCATTGTTGATCTAGTTAGATGGAACTGTCAAGATCCATACCTCGGGCTCCGCATAGACTTCCATTGATGATATTATTGAAGATGACGCTTCAGCAACTCCCTGAAACACAGTAATTGCATTAGTATGGTTTTCTATTTTGTTAAAAAGAACAAAAACTTTGTGCAGGCGTCAACGGCTCATCTAAATAGACCTGCACAAATGATCAGTTGTCTAAAATAAGTAATGGATATCTAAATATGATTCGATTTGCTCGATCGTTGGAAGTGTCACCACCCAGAGATCTGCATCAACTACTAGGGGTGATGTTCTTGTAGAACATTGCGCCGACCCGTAACTGCATGCTCCCCCTTCTTCTTGGACTAATGCTCCATCGACTCCCTGAAACATAGGACTTTCATTAGTAATGAACACAATATTGAAAAAAGAAGACACAGAGGAGGGCGACGACAGAAGGACATATCAATGGCTAAAAACGAAAGAAACGTGTGTAACAATCACGCTACAAGAATGCAAGATCTGATGATCTCCATCGATGGAACTGTCCGGAAACGTACCTCGAGCATCTGAGTGACATCAACGGTTGTCGTCAATGCGTTGGACTCCTCAGCATCTCCCTGAAAGACAGTACTTGCATTATTATGGATAACAATAATTATAACTGAAAACAAAGACTAGAGGACGAGTACTAGGGTGTTCCATTAGGTAAAATAATTACACGATAAATTAAAACTATTGATTTACATGCCTAAAACAAGTCAGTGGCAGAATAGCTAAGTAAGATTACCCGATAGGCGCTTGAAGTGGCTGATGACTGCAATAACGACACGGATGGAGAATCTTCCGCCTTCATATTGAGTGGATACATAAATGGGGAAATTATTGTTAGCTAATGCTACACACTACCGCAAGGCCGAGAGCTAAATCTGTAAACTTGACTCACCAGTGGAGGGATGTGGACGAATAGAGTGGGAATAGCGGTTGAGAGCAATTTTCGCTTCGCTCGCGGTGTGTTCTTCTTTATTAGCAATGATGTGGAGTACATGTCTGAGCTAAAGTGCCTGCTGCAGATGCGGTATCGATCACCCCTCTTGTCCGCAAAGACTTCTAGGACTCTACTTTCAAGCTCAGACGGTGGATATCCGCAATATCGGACCCATTCTCTTATCTGATCTATTGTCTTAGGGAAAACATGCATTATAGTACCTTCAGATTTTTTATGGGTCTTCGAAGGGCAACCGCCAATGGAACAGGCAGGCATTGTGGAAAGTTCTGAAAAGTAAAGATCAACAATTCTCTATGAATACCAATGTGTTAAAAAATTAAATGACACATAAAAGGTTCAATGCAAGGTTCGTTTTGGTTCTTGGAACTACACGTTATTCACATGCGGATAAGTATTTGAATAACTTTAAAAAAATAGTAAAATAATTTGACTAAACTCAGAACATGTGACTAGTTCCTTGCATGTACTGTCTTGAACGAAAAGAAAACATGGATGCAATTTGATGACTACTAGCAAATAGATATAAATTAAAAAATTAGACGCAAAATGATTATGGTACATGGCCTTACCTTGACGAACAAACAGTTAGATGCAGGGATCAGAGTAGTTTCTTGTCGTAGAACAGGGAGCAGTTCACAGGTTGCAAACTGACGAGTTTGCTCGAAGTGGTCACGGAAGTTCACAGAGAGGAAGAGCAGATAACCAGCACCTTCACGGGTTGACTAGCAAAGCGCAAAGAAGTTCTCATTAGAAATATGAAGTGGGTTATAAAGAATTCGAAACAGGGGTGTGTTTGTGAATGAATGACGTGAATATGTCGTGGCATTATGCGGTTTGCAGGGGGCGTCCAGCGTGAGGGGGGATGCTTGGCAGGAGACACGGGGACTGGAGGTAGACATGGGAACAGCAACCCATGCTCTATAGACCACTTTGAAGTGTACATGGTCTTTGGCACCTCTTGGCCTTTATCGCTCCCCGACAGCTCCACTTGCCAGCGCAAGTACCCCGGTGCGAACTGCCTTTGATAGGGCGGGGGGGTGGATTGGGGCGGTGGTCGTGCAGACAAGACACAGGAAGACTCGTGAATGGAGACACACTTATGTGGATTGCAGGGGGCCGTCCAGCGTGAGGGGGGATGCTTGGCAGGAGACACGGGGTCTGGAGGTAGACATGGGAACAACAACCCATGCTCTATAGACCACTTTGAAGTGTACATGGTCTTTGGCACCTCTTGGCCTTTATCGCTCCCTGAAAGCTCCACTTGCCAGCGCAAGTACCCCGGTGCGAACTGCCTTTGATAGGGCGGGAGGTGGATTGGGGCGGTGGTCGTGCCTCGTTTGCCGCAGGGCCTCACCAAGGAGAGGCCATCTAACTGCATTTAAGAGGCAGGCTGCAGGATCTAGTACATGGAAGGCAGGGGGGTGAGTTTATAAATACCTCACCCTCCCAGGAGAATATATGGGTGCAGTTCACCCTGGAGACCCTGGATGCCTAGGCAGTTAGTCAGCAGCAGGCTGGCCTGTGGTGGCAAGGCGGCACGGGCCAGAGGGGGTCATCTCTGTACCCGGTGCCCAAAAGGATGATTTATTATGATCAACCATATTGATTATTTACCTATAACCATGTTTTGTATCAATAAAATCCAACGGCCTTTTATTGCCAACGCTTGAACAAAGTGGTGTGGTAAGTATTTTTGGGGGAGGAGGCAAGGCCGGGAGGCTTGATGCCAACCCGCAAAATAACATATGTATGTCTGCTGAATATGGGTTCAACGGTTATGTGGATTGAAGGTGGGCGGCCAGCGTGAGGGAGGATGCTGGCCGGAGACATGTGGTGTGACAAGACAAGGCACAGGAAGACTATTCAATGGAGACACACTAGATTCATTTAAAAAATCAAAACAACCATTGTTAAAATATATGTTGGGTTTTATTTTAGATCTTAATTTCAATTGAACATAAATAATAAACATTACACATTGTAAAGTTCCGGTTGCAGCACATCCAGGGAAAATCTGCGGTATTGTCCACTGTCGCTGGGGAAATGTTGTCTAATGGCAAGTACCGCACAGGCAGGTATTACTCTCCGAAAGCGGTGTCCGAGCCTCCCGTGAAGCCACCAAGTGAAGCAACGATAGGCCACCAGCCTGTACCACCTGTGAAAAAGAAAGATGCAAACTGTATTAAAATGACAAAACTTTCTTATCAATGTCGATTCAGATAAAAAATGTCATTCTGCTTTGAAAAAAATTCTATCTAGAAAATGCACAATATGGAACCAATTTACATGCGTTCGAATGATATGTAGATGTAATTTTATATGTGGGAGACGACCATGAAATAGTAGTGGCATCACTGACATCACAACCAGAGTATACTTACTCGTTACTCGGATTACCCGGACGAACAGTGCCGCGAAGTTCGTGCATAAGCACCATCATCATCCTCAACACGGTCCGTGAGAGGCAGGCTTCCCTGAACTCTGGCAGCTCGGTGATGCATTGCGGACTTGGCTCGCCTTCCGAAATGTAGGCCAAGCACCCGGAATTTTCACGGCAGCAGCAGTTCTCCTCCTCAGTTGGCATTAGCTCGCACCGATTGCACGTGCACCAGGTGGAGACGCCGTCCATGCGACATGGTCCAGGCTCTTCATCCGTTGACTGGTCCTCCCAACTGCCGTCCGAATCCCCATCGTTTTCACGTGCTTGCCTTTCCAGTAGTTCCTCCTCGGTGTACTCGGGCTCGTACATATACGGCATTATTGTAGCCATTGTGTGGTAAAGAAAGTAAAATAATTTACAGAGATGGTACAGGTGTTCACAAGGCCTAGAAGCGGCGAAGGTAGCTGACCAGAGCACAGAAATGAGTCACAGAATACTCAAAGTAACACAGAGAGAGTAATGGAATCGAAAATCTGATGCTGTGTGTTGTGAAACGGTGTGTTTATACTTATTGAGGAAAGAGGCGTCTGCCATTTCCATGGCGACACTTCATTAGCTGAGGCGCAGCGATTGTTGACACGAAACGTGCTTTGGCGTTGGGAAATGGGCGGTACGCGTCTGCTGATGTCAGGCTCAGGGGCGGGGGATTTGATTTAGTGCCGCAAATGCAGGTGAGCCAGGTCGATGGGGGGAAATGATAGGATTATCACAAAATGGCGGCTGATTTCGAGTGCGTTAATGGACGAAAAGTCGGGTAAGGTCCATAGGAAAGTTTTCTACGATCTACCGATTTATGCTTAAAAACACATGGCCGAACCGTAGGAACAATAAAAAAAAAGTCCCGGAACTATCCTTTAACTTGTGCAAGGGTACAAGACCCTTGCAGGCTTGCTTACCAACCGCCATGATTTAACATAGTGGCTGGAAGTTAAGTTTGGTGCAGCACTATGCCCCAGGCCCCATCCCGACAGGCACGTTTTGCTACTTTGGCAAAAGGTATACATTTCGTTTTTTGTTGTTGTGCAAACGCGCTTCTAGTGCTTGCAGACTCATTCCCACCCCAACCCCCAGCTGCTTCCCAGCAAATCTGCCCGCCGTGATTGGGCACTGTTGCCCTGTGTTAACTTGTGCAAGGGTCCAAGACACTTGCAGGTTTACCAACCGCCATGATTTAACATTGTGACTGGAAGGTAAGTTTGGTGCAGCACTATCCCACCATCTAAATGAGTCTGTCCTACAAAAGTTCTTTGTGAGCGAGTTACGTGTGGGTTTGTCATATGTTTATCATTAAAAACCTATCCTCATATGATCCTATACCTCCACCAAATAGCAGGAGGTTTGTTGCAAAGAATCGGCATATCTGTTTGTTTATTACACAACATCTTTTATTACATGTCTTAAAATCACTGAAAGTGAAAATGTGACTTTTCCTGGCAAAATCATATGTAAGACAATGCTTGCACACGTGTGCACTATACCGCAATAACCGCGGTATACCGCCATTTCAAATGAAGGTTATCATACCGTCAAAAAATCAATATCGTGACATCCCTAAATAGCACATCTGACGGAAAAAGCCCACAGGAAGGGGGTTCCGGCGCTCCTCCTGGCAATAGATGCCGAAAAGGCGTTTGATCGGGTGGAGTGGAGCTTCCTTCGGGCCACGATAATTAGAATGGGGTTTGGCCCATTCTAATTATCTAATTAATGACTAATTATCAAAATCCAAACCTTAGACCAGCGATCAATGGTCGAATATCTGGACCTGTGGAGGTTGGGCGCGGGACAAAACAGGGATGTCCGCTCTCGCCGCTGCTGTACACCCTCCATTTGGAACCTTTTCTGGCCGCTGTTAGGGCCGCAGTAAACATGAAAGGCATACCGTTTGGAGGTCAAGAGCATAAGGTAGCTGCTTTTGCAGGCGACTTGCTCTTTTCGTGGATAGATCCGAAGGTATCTCTCCAGGTGCTCTGCGAAGAAATTGACCAATTTGGGCAAGTTGCAGGCCTGAAAATAAATCCAAGTAAATCAAAAATACTAAGCTTGGGATTATCACCATCCACTGAGCGATATATTAGAACTACACATGCCTTTGGTTGGGTAGATAAGCACATTCAATATTTAGGAGTGCATCTTACAAGGACGGTGGGGGAACTTTTTGGGGCAAATTACCTCCCCCTGTTAGAGAAAATGTAATCAGAATTAGTTGACTGGGGTCCCCTAAATATTTCCTGGTTAGGACGCATTAATGTACTAAAGATGGCAATTTTACCCCAGCTTCTATACCATTTTGCGGCCCTCCCAATCATAGTCCCATGTAGGTTCTTCAGGATGTTACACAAGATTACGAGTCGGTTCATATGGAACCGAAAAAAGCCGAGGGTGGCAGCATCTCTCTGGAGGACTCTTAGCTCCTGGGGGGGATTGGGCAAGCCGGGCTTCAGGGCGTATTACCTTGCAGCTCAGATCAGAATTATTAGAGACTGGCAGAGAGACGACCGAAACAAGATGTGGAGGCCAGTGGATAGAGCGGTAGTTGCGGGGCCCACAATTCACTCCAGGGTGCAAGAACATGATATTTGATGCATGGTACAGAGGTGGCTGTCGAATGATATGGGATATGTGCCAGGAGGGTAAAGTTAAGGACTTTGAGAGGTGCAAGGTGGACTTTAACTTAGAGGAACGGCCCAGATATGGGTATATACAACTGCAACACTGGCTTTCCCACCCTGTAATGCGCCAGGCAGGCACACGATTGCTGACTCCTTTTGAAAAGTATTTAGATACGCACACAGGAGATAGGGTCTAATGGGGTCCATCTACAGATATATAAAGGAGGGGGAAAACCCCCCGTTCAGGAACTACATGAAGTAATGGCAGGAGGACACTGGGGCAGTCATTGGGGAGCAGGAGTGGCAACAGTTGTGGAGTCAAATGTTGAAATTAACCAGGTCCATCCAGGTTCGCGAGATCTCGGTAAAATTATTAGTACAGTGGCATCTAACCCCGATCAGATTGAATAAGATCTATTCGACATCGTTCCGGGAATTCTGGTGAGCCTGTGGGGGAATTGGCACTTGGGTCTACATTTGGTGGGTATGCCCTAAATTAAACACATTCTGGACTCGAGTACGGCGAGCAGTGGTCCACACTTTAGGGAAGGTGGGGGCAAGAACAGAGGGCTGGACATGTTGGGACTGGGGGGGAATCCTGGGTGACATTCCCACCAGGTCCCGCCGAAAGGTATATGTTATTATGATGATGTCAGCAGCCCTGGTGCTGGCACATAGTTGGAAGTCCAGAGAACCACCACTAGAGCACGAGTGGGTTACAAAAATGTGGTCGGTGCTAGCTATGGAGTGGCTCACCTACTCAATACAAATAGAGCATATGAAATTCAGGACGGAATAGGCTGAATTGATAGGATATCTAAAGGAGGGGGCATATAGAGCTTGGTGCCCGAGGTCTATGAGGTTGCTGGGATTTATAGAACCTCAGGAAGAATCAGATCCATAGTCTGGGCGAAGGGAGAATTGTTCGTCCAGTGACCCTCGAATAGAAGGATGAAACCTTGAGACTCTTTATGACTTTCTATGAACACTGCTGAGAAAGGAATACGATGAGCAGTTTCTCCTTGATCAAGAGGGAGGGAGGAGGGAGGGGGGTTGGGGGAGTTACTTTTGTTTCCATTGGTTGAATGTTGTTGGTTGTTGGTACAAGAAAGGTTAATAAAAATCAAGTTTAAAAAAATGAAACCGGTTCATCCCTGTTCCTCTAAAATCATCAAGGGCCACATAAACACACTCGCTACGGCCCTGGCCGATTTTTGTAACCACTCCTTTGCCTCAGGATCTTTGCCCTCACCTCTGAAGCACTCCCATGTGCATCCTCTTCTCAAGAAACCCGCAGCTGATCTTTCCTGTCCAGCTAACTATCACCCAATTTCCATTACTCCCTTTCTGGGCAAACTCCTGGAAAAGCTGGCCATCTCTCAGCTTAACCTTCATTCTGATTCTGTTGGCTGTCTCCATGACCACCAGTCTGGCTTTAGAGCGGCCAGAAGCACAGAAACTGCTGTGCGGGGCGTACCGACCGATCTCCTTAATAAATGTTGACGCCAAGTTATATACTATGGATTTGGCATCTAGATTGGACACCATCATGCCCACAATAGTACAGGCAGATCAGGCAGGTTTCTGTAACGCTCACCTGGTTCCCACGGAGGCGCGGCGTCGAAGGCGCAGAACTCTGAAGATGGACAGGAAGGGCCCCTCTATTCTGGCTTCCCTGGCTCGTTGGATACCCTCCTTAGGGTTTGGAAGGATGAGCTCTCCATCCTGCTTCTGATGCAGGGGCGCGTTGAAACCCAGTTACTTCACTGGATTGAGGATTGATGGGAGTTCAGATAAGCTTGACTGTTCAGGTAAGGCGCTGTAAAAGTTCTGTTCAAAAGTTCAAGCTTAATAATAAATTCGTTGTCTAATTGCAGCAAGCGCTAATGCTTATGTCTTTTTCCCCTTAGGGGCCGGGGTTCGGAGTGCCGGAGATATGGCGCTGACCCGAAGTGAAACAGTTCTGGATGAGCGCTCAGGTAATGTCTTTGCATTTGCTCATTCAATGTCTTTGTCTTTTTTCCCCATAGGGGCCGGGGTCCGGAGATGCCAGGAAGCGGCAGGACCCGAAATGCAGTGGGAATAATCGAACAGGTAAGACTTAAAAGGAAACTGAGCTTTCCTTATTCCTTTTCTCCCTCTCACCTTTGTTCTTGTCTCTTTTCCTCTAGGCGCCGGGGCGTAGCTGAATCCGGAAGATCGCTGCTGAAGATGGAAGCGCCTTGCAAAGGTGAGTAAAATGCAGCGCTGCAGCGATCGAAACGAAATGCCTTTAAAATGATGTCTTCCTTTTCAGGGCCGTTGGAGAAATGACTCCGGAATTCAGATTTAGCAGGTAAGGGCTTTTCTTCTCCTATTCTCTTCCTTTCTCCCCTTGCAGGTGTTCCAGGGTGCTGGCAGGCGTGGCTGAAGTCAGGATGCAGGAGCTGACACGGTGAGCGTCCAGCTGCTAGGTGCAGAACAACGCGAAGCATGTGTGGCTGTTCGGGTGGGGTTTAAATAGCCTTGGAAGAAATTCCTGGTATGTATCCTTCCACCAATCAGGTATGTATCCTTCCCCGACCACACCCGGGTGGTGAAGTAGTCCTACAGGTTAAGTAGTCCCATTCAGGCCTCAAGAGGGCCTGGATGAAGCAGCAAGGTCTGCATCAGGTAAGTGTGCACCCAAGCACTTAAACACATATCCTCTTCTATGAGCCTGGCGCCTAAGGTTCCAGGACTGGGGTCCGCTATGAGCCTGGCGCCTAAGGCGCCAGGACTGAGTCCAAAGGGCCCCGACTTGGGCCCGCTGAGACTTCCCTGGGGAAAATGATGTCTGCCTCTGGGGTTGCTGGGCCCGGCCTGGCTCCTTAGAGGTAGGCATCATGACAGTACCCCCCCTCAAGGCCCCTCCCAAGGTCTTTTCCTCCGGGGGTTTTGGTTTGTGAGGGAATCTTCGATGGAATCTTTGAATTAATCGTGGTGCGTGAACATAGTTACTGGGTTCCCAAGATCTTTCCTGAGGTCCATATCCTTTCCAATCAACAAGATAGAAGAGTTTCGACTTAACTATCTTGGAATCTAAAATGTCTTTCACTTCGAATTCTAATTCTCCATCAATTTGGACAGGGCATGGGGGCTCAGACAGTCTGGTTCCAGGTTGTACTGGTTTTAGAAGAGATGCGTGAAAAACGGGATGAATCCGCATGTTGGATGGTAAATCGAGTTTAAAGGCCACTGGGTTGATAATAGCTTTGATGGGGTAAGGCCCAATGAATGTGGGATTAAAAGTTCGCTGACCCTTGAGGGGTAGATGTTTAGTTGCTAGCCATACCTGATCTCCTACTTGGTAAGGAGGAGTTTTACTTCGGTGCAAATCAGCGTTTTCTTTATACTTTTTCTTGGCTTGCTGTAAGTGGGTTGTAGCTTCTTTGAAGGCTTGGGTTATTGTGGAATGTAGGTGATTTACTGCAGGCATCTCCAGGGTCAGAGGTGGATCTAGGTCAGAGGTCCGAGGATGGTGACCATACAGGGTATAAAAAGGAGTCTGTCCGGTTCCAGAATGCACTGAATTGTTGTATGCATATTCTGCAATCCAAAGGATGTCCTTCCAATTCAACTCGGATTGGTGTAACATGCACCGCAGATATTGCTTGAGAGTCTGATTGGTTCTCTCGGTTTGTCCGTCGGTCTGGGGGTGGTGGCTGGTGGATAACCGCACGTCTATTTGTGCTAGTTGGCAACATTTCTTCCAAAAGTGGGAGATAAATTGACTTCCACGGTCTGAGACTAATATGGAAGGGAAACCATGTAACCGCACTATATTTTCCATAAATTCCTTGGCCATGGTGGAAGCTGACGGCAATCCTTTTAAAGGGATAAAATGGGCCATTTTGGAGAATAGATCCACTATTACGAGAATCATGGTGTAACCACCACAAGGAGGCAGGTCAGTTATAAAGTCCATTGACAAGGTGTGCCAAGGTGCTGGTGGAATGTCCAAAGGTTGAAGTAGGCCGGCTGGCCTTTTCTTTTGACTCTTATTTTGGGCACAGATTCCGCAAGACAACACAAATGACTTTATGTCTTTTCTCCAAGAAGGCCACCAGAAGTGGCGTTTGATCTTTTCTTCTGTTTTCGCGATACCGGGGTGTCCTTCCATTAATGATTCATGATGACGGGTAATGACAAGTTCCTGCAATTCTTTACTTGGCAGAAATAACCGCTCTTGGAAGTAGGGTAAATCATCCTTAACGGTGTAGTGAGGACCCTTTTGACTCCATTCCAGTAAGGCAGAAGAGTCAAAAAGCTGTTTTACTTGAGCTTGGATGTCCTCAATGGTTTGCAATGAAGTCAAGCCCAGAATTCTTTGTTCCGGTATGATTGGCACAGGTTCTAAACTCGAATTGGGTTCTTCCATGCCTATCCGGGATAAGGCATCTGCCTTACCATTCTTGCAGCCAGGGCGATAGGTAATTACAAAATCAAATTCCGCAAAGAATAAAGCCCATCGGAGTTGTCGCGAAGATTGAGCTTTGGCCGTCTTTAAATACTGCAAATTTCTGTGGTCCGTAATTACGGTGATGGTGTGTCTTGCACCGAGAAGATAGTGACGCCAAGCCTTGAAAGCTGATTTAATAGCCAGTAGTTCTTTGTCGGTAATTGCGTAATTGAGTTCAGGTGGAGAGAATTTTCTGGACCAAAAGGCTACAGGGTGTAGTTGGTTAGTTTCTGGGTCTCTTTGCGACAGGACAGCTCCCATGGCCCAACTGGATGCATCGGTTTCCACGATGTAACGGAGATCTGGGCGCGGGTGCTTCAATACAGGTGCAGAGGTGAATTTGGTTTTCAGTTTCAGGTCCTGAAAGGCTTGTTCAGCCTCAAGAGTCCATTCAAAGCGTTTGTTTTTCTTTAGGAGAGCTGTGATGGGTTGAACAGTTCGAGAAAATTCCGGGATGAACCTTCGATAGAAATTGGCAAAGCCAAGCATGCTTTGCACTCCCTTCACAGAGCTAGGAGATGGCCATTTGAGAATGGCGTCCACTTTCCGCGAGTCCATTCGGATTCCTTGAGGTGTCAGGATGAATCCGAGAAACTCCACTTCTGTGGTATGAAAAACGCATTTTTCGAGCTTGGCAAATAATTTGTGCTGGCGCAATTTCTCAAGAACTGCCCTAACATGGTTTCTGTGATCAGATTCTGAGAAGGAATACACCAGGATGTCGTCAATATAAACGACGACACAAACATTGATAAGTTCCCGAAGAACATCATTCATGAAGTACTGAAAGGCGGCAGGTGCGTTGCACAAACCGAAGGGCATTACTTGGTATTGGAAGAGCCCAAATTTGGTGCGGAATGCAGTCTTCCACTCGTCGCCCTCTTTTATACGTACCAGGTGGTAAGCTCCTCGGAGATCTAGCTTGGTGTACACACGAGCATCTTTTACTTGGTCGATAAGCTCAGGTATCAGGGGCAAAGGGTAACGATTCTTAATCGTTATCTGATTTAGGGCGCGGTAGTCAATACAGGCCCTAAGGTCTCCTTCCTTTTTAGGTACGAAGAACAAAGCGGAAGAGACTGGTGACTTTGATGGGCGAATGAAACCATTGGCCAGGTATTGATCCAAATACTGGCGCAAATGCAGGTTCTCAGGTTCAGTAAGAGCATAAATCCTACTACAAGGTAGTTGTGCATTGGGTACCAAGTCGATTTGGCAATCGTAAGATCGATGGGGAGGTAAGGTGTTAGCCTGCTCTTTCTGAAAAACGTCTTGGAATTCTTGGTATTCAGATGGTAGCTGTACAGGGGTGGAAGTTACAGAGGCTAGACCCATAGCTGGATTCCTTGGGTAACAGGTTGGTTCACAATCAGGAAAAGTTATCTTCTTTGCTCGCCAGTCTATTCTCGGATTATGTGTTTCTAACCAAGGGATTCCAAGAAGTACTTGAAATTGTGGGGCCTTGATCACATCAAACACGATTGCTTCCCGATGTCCGTCCTGACCCACCAGAGTGATTTCAACTGTGGAATGCGTTACAGGCCCTGAGGCTATTTCGGTTCCATCAACTGTAGTAATTACATCTTGGGCTACTTTCGGGCGGAGAGGAAGCTTAATCCTGGAAGCCAATTCACGGTCTATGTAATTTCCAATAGCTCCACTGACTATGTATGCTTTTATAGCATGCAACTGCTGAGGCTGTTTTGGGTTAACAAGCACCATTGGCATGACAAAATGCGAGGTCAAAGAGTTTGTTTTCAAGCTCGGCAAGCAGACCCCTACGCTTGTCGGGCTAGGTCGTTTCCCGAACCAGGTGTCAATAACTCGTTATCAGTGGCTCCAACCACCTTCTTGGGTGGTTTAACTGGACAACTTTGAAGAAAGTGACCGGAAGTTCCGCAATACAGACAAAGTTGCATTTGTCGCCTTCTCTCTCGTTCCTTCTGCGTTAATGGTCCTTTAACACTGCCAATTTGCATAGGTTCGGAAACGTCAGTACTCTTGGAGTTAACGTGGGTCTTGATAGGTACTCTGGTTTCATACTTGAGCCGATCTGCTTTTCTATTTTGAAGTCTGTGATCAAGTTGAACCACTAAGTCTATGTAGTCTGCGCAGGCCTGGGGTGGATCTACTATCTGAGCTATAACATCTTTAAGCTCTCCGCGCAGGCCTCGATGAAACAATGTGATCCTTTTATTTTCAGGTCATCCGGTTTCCACAACTAGTCTATTAAAGGTGGCGATATAGGACAAAAGATCCTGATTACCTTGTCGTAAGGATAGCAGTTCGTTGTCAAGGGCCTGTCCCTGCGAGTGTCGAGCGAACAATCTTTCCATGCTGGCCTGGAAGCCCTGGAAATCCCGGAGAATGGGATCATCCTGATTTACCAATGGAATAGACCATTCGGCAGCACAGCCACTGTGGTAAGATAGTACAAAGGCTACTTTGGTCAGGTCGTTGGGGAAGGTCCCGGGCCTGCATAAAAAGTGTAAACGGCATTGGTTCATAAAAACGGCATATTTCTTGGGATCCCCCGCAAAATGTTCCGGCGGGGCCAAAGGCATGTGTCCAGGTAGATTGATTTGTACCGGGTTATTCGAACCCATTGTTGTAGAAATATCTCTGGAAACAGGTAAAGGAGTGTGCTCTGCCTGGCCCTGCAATAACCTTTTGGCCAGATCATCAGTTATTTCCTTGGATAGGATTAGTTCCCTTCTGAGAGCATTAGTCTCCTGGCGGGCTGAGTGCACTTCTGCCCGTAATTCCCCTAAAAGATGGGCCAGCTGATCTGTCTCGGAAGTCTCCCTAGCGCCCAGGTGGGAAATTGTGGTAAGGCTTCGCGTTCTGTAACGCTCACCTGGTTCCCACGGAGGCGCGGCGTCGAAGGCGCAGAACTCTGAAGATGGACAGGAAGGGCCCCTCTATTCTGGCTTCCCTGGCTCGTTGGATACCCTCCTTAGGGTTTGGAAGGATGAGCTCTCCATCCTGCTTCTGATGCAGGGGCGCGTTGAAACCCAGTTACTTCACTGGATTGAGGATTGATGGGAGTTCAGATAAGCTTGACTGTTCAGGTAAGGCGCTGTAAAAGGTCTGTTCAAAAGTTCAAGCTTAACAATAAATTCGTTGTCTAATTGCAGCAAGCGCTAATGCTTATGTCTTTTTCCCCTTAGGGGCCGGGGTTCGGAGTGCCGGAGATATGGCGCCGACACGAAGTGAAACAGTTCTGGATGAGCGCTCAGGTAATGTCTTTGCATTTGCTCATTCAATGTCTTTGTCTTTTTTCCCCATAGGGGCCGGGGTCCGGAGATGCCAGGAAGCGGCAGGACCCGAAATGCAGTGGGAATAATCCAACAGGTAAGACTTAAAAGGAAACTGAGCTTTCCTTATTCCTTTTCTCCCTCTCACCTTTGTTCTTGTCTCTTTTCCTCTAGGCGCCGGGGCGTAGCTGAATCCGGAAGATCGCTGCTGAAGATGGAAGCGCCTTGCAAAGGTGAGTAAAATGCAGCGCTGCAGCGATCGAAACGAAATGCCTTTAAAATGATGTCTTCCTTTTCAGGGCCGTTGGAGAAATGACTCCGGAATGCAGATTTAGCAGGTAAGGGCTTTTCTTCTCCTATTCTCTTCCTTTCTCCCCTTGCAGGTGTTCCAGGGTGCTGGCAGGTGTGGCTGAAGTCAGGATGCAGGAGCTGACACGGTGAGCGTCCAGCTGCTAGGTGCAGAACAACGCGAAGCATGTGTGGCTGTTCGGGTGGGGTTTAAATAGCCTTGGAAGAAGTTCCTGGTATGTATCCTTCCACCAATCAGGTATGTATCCTTCCCCGACCACACCCGGGTGGTGAAGTAGTCCTACAGGTTAAGTAGTCCCATTCAGGCCTCAAGAGGGCCTGGATGAAGCAGCAAGGTCTGCATCAGGTAAGTGTGCACCCAAGCACTTAAACACATATCCTCTTCTATGAGCCTGGCGCCTAAGGCGCCAGGACTGGGGTCCGTTATGAGCCTGGCGCCTAAGGCGCCAGGACTGAGTCCAAAGGGCCCCGACTTGGGCCCGCTGAGACTTCCCTGAGGAAAATGATGTCTGCCTCTGAGGTTGCTGGGCCCGGCCTGGCTCCTTAGAGGTAGGCATCATGACAGTTTCATAAGGGGTCGCTAGACAACTGACAATGTAAGGAGAATAGCACATCTGACGGAAAAAGCCCACAGGAAGGGGGTTCCGGCTCTCCTCCTGGCAATAGATGCCGAAAAGGCGTTTGATCGGGTGGAGTGGAGCTTCCTTCGGGCCACGATAATTAGAAAGGGGTTTGGCCCTAAGTTTATGGCCCGGGTTATGACTAATTATCAAAATCCAAACCTTAGACTAGCGATCAATGGTCGAATATCTGGACCTGTGGAGGTTGGGCGCAGGACAAAACAGGGATGCGCGCTCTCGCCGCTGCTGTACACCCTCCATTTGGAACCTTTTCTGGCCGCTGTTAGGGCCGCAGTAAACATGAAAGGCATACCTTTTGGAGGTCAAGAGCATAAGGTAGCTGCTTTTGCAGGCGACTTGCTCTTTTCGCGGATAGACCCGAAGGTATCTCTCCAGGTGCTCTGCAAAGAAATTGACCAATTTGGGCAAGTTGCAGGCCTAAAAATAAATCCAAGTAAATCAAAAATACTAAGCTTGGGATTATCACCATCCACTGAGCGATATATTAGAACTACACATGCCTTTGGTTGGGTAGATAAGCACATTCAATATTTAGGAGTGCATCTTACAAGGACGGTGGGGGAACTTTTTGGGGCAAATTACCTCCCCCTGTTAGAGAAAATGTAATCAGAATTAGTTGACTGGGGTCCCCTAAACATTTCCTGGCTAGGACGCATTAATGTACTAAAGATGGCAATTTCACCTCAGCTTCTATACCATTTTACGGCCCTCCCAATGATAGTCCCACGTAGGTTCTTCAGGATGTTACACAAGATTACGAGTCGGTTCATATGGAACCGAAAAAAGCCGAGGGTGGCAGCATCTCTTTGGAGGACTCTTAGCTCCTGGGGGGGATTGGGCGAGCCGGGCTTCAGGGTGTATTACCTTGCAGCTCAGATCAGAATTATTAGAGACTGGCAGAGAGACGACTGAAACAAGATGTGGAGGCCAATGGATAGAGCGGTAGTTGCGGGGCCCACAATTCACTCCAGGGTGCAAGAACATGATATTTGATGCATGGCACAGAGGTGGCTGTCGAATGATATGGAATATGTGCCAGGAGGGTAAGGTTAAGGACTTTGAGAGGTGCAAGGTGGCCTTTAACTTAGAGGAACGCCACAGATATGGGTATACACAACTGCAACACTGGCTTTCCCACCCTGTAATGCGCTAGGCAGGCACACGATTGCTTACTCCTTTTGAAAAGTATTTAGATACGCACACATGAGATAGGGTCTAATGGGGTCCATCTACAGATACATAAAGGAGGGGGAAAACCCCCCGTTCAGGAACTACATGAAGAAATGGCAGGAGGACACTGGGGCAGTCATTGGGGAGCAGGAGTGGCAACAGTTGTGGAGTCAAATACTGAAATTAACCAGGTCCATCCAGGTTCGCGAGATCTCGGTAAAATTATTAGTCCAGTGGCATCTAACCCCGATCAGATTGAATAAGATCTATTCGACATCGTCCCCGGAATTCTGGAGAGCTTGTGGGGGAATTGGCACTTGGGCCTACATTTGGTGGGAATGCCCAAAATTAAACACATTCTGGACTCGAGTACGGCGAGCAGTGGTCCACACTTTAGGGAAGGTGGGGGGCAAGAACAGAGGGCTGGACATGATGGGACTGGGGGGAATCCTGGGTGACATTCCCACTAGGTCCCGCCGAAAGGTATATGTTATTATGATGATGTCAGCAGCCCTGGTGCTGGCACGTAGATGGAAGTCCAGAGAACCACCACAAGAGCACGAGTGGGTTACAAAAATGTGGTCGGTGCTAGCAATGGAGTGGCTCACAGACTCAATATAAGGAGAGCATATGAAATTCAGGACGACTAGGCTGAATTGATAGGATATCTAAAGGAGGGGGGATTTAGAGCTTGGTGCCCGAGGTCTATGACGTTGCTGGGAATTATAGAACCTCAGGAAGAATCAGATCCATAGTCTGGGCGAAGGGAGAATTGTTCGTCCAGTGACCCTCAAATAGAAGGATGAAACCTTGAGACTCTTTATGACTTTCTATGAACACTGCTGAGAAAGGAATACGATGAGCTGTTTCTCCTGGATCAAGAGGGAGGGAGGAGGGAGAGGGGTTGGGGGAGTTACTTTTGTTTCCATTGGTTGAATGTTGTTGGTTGTTGGTATAAGAAAGGTTAATAAAATCAAGTTTAAAAAAAAAAACAGGTTCATCCCTGTTCCTCTAAAATCATCAAGGACCACATAAACACACTCGCTATGGCCCTGGCCGATTTTTGTAACCACTCCTTTGCCTCAGGATCTTTCCCCTCACCTCTGAAGCACTCCCTTGTGCATCCTCTTCTCAAGAAACCCACAGCTGATCTTTCCTGTCCAGCTAACTATCACCCAATTTCCATTACTCCCTTTCTGGGCAAACTCCTGGAAAAGCTGGCCATCTCTCAGCTTAACCTTCATTCTGATTCTGTTGGCTGTCTCCATGACCACCAGTCTGGCTTTAGAGTGGCCAGAAGCACGGAAACTGCTCTCCTGAACATCCGTGAAGATCTGCTCTCCAACCTTGATTCTTACATTCTCTCTGTCCTCATCCCACTCGATCTCTCTTCTGCCTTCGACACGGTCAACCATACCATCTTGCTCAACCGTCTCTGTGATAACCTGGGTATCACTGATCAGGATGGCTGACCTCTTTCCTATATGATCGACCCTCCCAGCTCCAACTTGGGTCCTTCCTATCATCTGTCTTCCTCTCTACCTGTGGTGTTTCCCAGGGGTCAAACCTTTCGCCCTGGCTTTTCAACCAATACCTGGCTGCTCTCGCTCACTGCATTGCCAATTGCTGCTCAAATTTCCAGTGCTACGCTGCCGGCACTTAACTCATTTTCAGACTGCCCTCGGGCCACCTCCTCTACCTTTCTCATCTCTGACTGCCTAATTATCATTCAAGATTGGTGTGCCTCCAATGACCTTTGTCTGAATGCCAGCAAGACTGAGATCCTCCTCATCGGCTCACCATCACCATCCTTTCCCCTCACTCTCTGGCCGGCCTCTCTTGGCCTTCCTCCTACCCCCACCTGCGAGGCTAAGAACCCCGGGGTCATCTTTGACTCCACACTTTCCTTCTCCGCCCACATCTCTGAGGTCTCAAAAAAGTTAAACTTCCTACTGCAACCCGTCAGAGGTACTCTGCCTTTCCTCTCTTTCCCCCAGAAGCTCACTGTCTCCCAAGCTCGGGTTTTCTCCAGGTTGGACTATTTTAACAACCTCTTTCTAAATCTGCCTGCCTCTACTCTCCGCCCTCTGCAACTAATCCAGAACAGGACTGCAAGACTTGTCCTTGGCCTTAAACCCTTGGATCGTATCTCTCCAGCTCTGAAATCTCTCCATTGGCTCCCAGTGGATGCAAGGATTAAATTCAAAACCCTCTGCATTGTCCACAAGGCTTTCTGGGGCCTGGGTCCAAAATACCTTCAGCTATCCCTCCGCAAATACCTCCCATCTCGAGCTCTTCGCGCCTCTACCTCTAACTTCCTCAGGTTCAGCTGTTTTTCAAAGAAACGAGCTGGGGGTAGATCTCTGTCTTCGGCTGCGGCCTACCTCTGGAATAGCCTCCCTGCCACTCTTAAACTTGATGAGAACCATCTCCGGTTCCGGATGTACCTCAAGACCTTCCTCTTTGCTTCTGCCTTCGCTCCCCCTCTCCCCTGCTGATCTGCTCTCTCTTGGCACTGTGCACTTGGGCACCCTCTGTCCCCTGGGCCCAGGTACCTGCTCACCCCGCCAGCCTCCTGCACTGCCTCCTGGCCACCCTTTGCACTGGGGACTGTATCTGTATCCATATAGTCCCCCACACCCCCCATTTTCTTCTTTTTATGCACTTATCAGACTTACCGAGTCTCCTGCCATTAACACAGCACTTGCCACTTGCTGGCTGCACTACCAATGTTTATTGTCTTCATCATCTATTTTGATTTATTATAATTTATTTGTCTCCATCAACTATTTTTATTTATTATTATTTATTTGTTCTCCTCCGCTCCGCACTTTCCACTCTCCCCCTTCCAGGCACTTTTCCCCTTTCCCTTTCCCATGCAATTGCGCGTTCTCAATGTCACTGGACCTAGTAAGATCGCTGTTGTGTTCTCCCGTGTTCCCCTCCCTTGCCTTGTTGTGCTCTGAAACACTTGTGTACGAGCGTGATACAAATAAAATATCATATCATATCATTCTGACCTCATTGTCTGTCTTAAACTGAGTCACTTTAAAGGGTACTATAGGTGCAATCCAGGTCAGTATGGGCATACACTGCTTCTCCGTCGTAAGGTGGGACTCCTGTTATAGAGCTATGTCAATTTTATGTCTACAGAGATTAGCATAGACCCTGTTTCTTTTCACATAATTATTCCACCCCCTGGTCATTCTAGGTTAACAGTTTTATATTCCTATGCCATCATCAAATACTTGCAGCAATGAGACATGTCATCCATACCTTTCCACCGTCTCCCCTTACCTCATGAGGAGTATCCTAACTCCAATGTAATAGCTAATACAGGCAACACAAATTCCCTTTGAACTTTCCCAACTTCCCTAACTAACAATCACCCAGCGTTGTTACCCATGCTCAGGCGTGTCCGATCTTTGCTTCTTCCTCAGGGTGATCGTCCCGAGGTTGTGCGCAGTTGTTGGGTGTGGAAACTAGCATCCCAGGAAGAAAAAAAAGAAAAACTCTGTGGGCGGTTTGTTTGCAGTCATGGGAGTGGCCCACTCATTTGGGATTACAAATTGAGTCTATGGTGTTGATTCTGCCACTTGGGCGATCTAGGCAAAAGGCTGTGGACCCAAGGGTGGTCAGTCACCACTGTCTGTCTTCTTGGTCCAGGGGTCGCTAGCCGGTCTTCTAAGCTCTGCTCGTTTAGTCCGAGTACGTCCCTCCACGCCTTGGACATTAAGTCGTTCTTGCATCCGCATTCGAGGTGTATTTGTGCTTAGCTGTGGTGGCGTGGACCCCTGTCCCTGGGGCGATCTTCTCCCTATCCATTCATTCTTGGGCATCTTCTGGGTGATCAAAGAATAGGCCGTAATTTTTATTCAGGACCTTCAGTCGAGCTGGGTACATTAACATGTATTTCAAGCTGTTTTTACCCGCCGTGAATTGTGCCCTGTTTTCTGGACTTGGAAGGTGTAATCCGGGTACACCTCTAAGTTTGCTGATGCTCTCCATATCAGGTCTCCTTGTCTTGAGTAGGACAAAATCTTCTCTCTGGCCCTATAATTCAGGACCTTTGCAATTATAGGTTGTTAAGGGGACCGGGCGGTAGTTTTCTAGTGAGCTCTCTATGCGCCCTTTGTATTGTGAAACCTTGTGAGATGTTTCCTGGCCCAATGTCTTGCAAAAACATGTTCTCGATATACATTGTGGGGTCTGTACCTTCCCACCCTTCTGGTAGGCCGACAATGCGGACATTGTTCCTTCGGGCTCTCCCTTCGGCGTCTTCCACCCTGCTCTCTAATAGACTAACCATTTGTTGCAGAATGTGGATTTGGGTGTCGTGGCCCTGTGTCATTGCAATGTTTTCCTTCAATTGCGCTTCCAAGGTAGTAGTCCTCTTGGATCATTTCCGGACATCTTGCCGTAGCAGCCCCACATGAACTATAACTGTGTCTATCTTGAAGCCTAGCAAGGCTTTCAACTCTGCAATAGCCAGTAGGATTTGACTATTTGTGTATCCTGCTTCTTTCGCCTTGTCACGTGTCGTTGCCATGTTATCTGTGGGCATATGTAACTTAGTTGTGGCGTAGCTGTGGAGCGTGGTTTGGTTGCCCTTCACTTTTGGAATCTTAGGAAGCATTTTGGTGAGCTCGGGTGTGTGAACCCTCCAGCCGTGGGTCTCTCGGCTTTGTCTCTGACCGCAACGCTCAGGGGTCTGCTTGAAATAGCTGTGTGCCCCACTGTTCCCTCCTTGGTTGTTCTTTCTCCACCTTGTCGCACTCCTACTGTTGTAGCGTTGGGTGAGGGTACGTGTGCCCCTTTGGAGCAGTGTCCTTGTCTGTGGTTGCAGGAGAGGGATAAAATAATCATGTGATAAATGCCTTATTTTATTTGTAGCCAGCCCTTAGTTTCTCTTTTATCCTTATTCTTATCCTTATTGCCCCTGTGTATGCTCTCTACGCGGGTTTGTGGACTCTGCGTCAGCATTGGTTGCCAGTTCCGAGCCTCCAATGCGCTCTCGGTAATGAAGGGGTCCTGCGCTTCACTGCGTCAGTTGTAGCTGTGTGTTGTGGGGACCGGGCGTGCTATCACCGGAGTATGCCTATTTGGCCCTCAGGCTCTCCTTCCTCCTGCGCAAACCTCTTGTCCTGCAACACACGGATGTGGGCGGCTCACCTATGTGATACTTCTTCTCCGATGGGCATACACACGTGTGCAGGACCACAAATCCGGGGTGTCCTTCTGTGAGGCAGTATTCTCCGGATGCCTGCAGCTCCTCCCTTCATCGGGTGTACCGCTTCTCAGTTGCATCCACCATTATGAGTACGCTTTGGCTGCTCCCCTGCAAGTCTCCCAAGGTGCTGCGCTACAGTTTTGCCTTGATGGATCCACCCACAGGCAGGAGGTTTATCCCAGTAGAGTGGGTGCTTACAGGTCGCGCACTGCAGTTATTGTGGCTGGGCTTGCTGTGACTCTGGCCAGGCGGCCATATTGTTTTTCTTAACTGCAGCTCTTTTCCCAATTGCACATCGCATTTCTCTGGTGATCTTGTATAGCGGATCATTCCTTCAGCAAGGAGCTTGACCCGCTAGCCTTCCGACAGACCTTGTGTCTTTGTAGAACGTGATGGCACGGCGTGTCTGCCTTTTCTTTTCCGGATTGTGTTGGATTAGGCAGAAGCTCTTCTCCGAAGCAGCCGTACACCATGGCTGCCAGCCACGCCCCCCCCAGTACCGACCACTATAACGAAAACCAGATCAATGCAAAATGTGACCCCTGCAAATAGTAGCCGCTCCCCGAACCACTATATGTAATAGCAAACTGTTTCAAATATTAATGCTGAATGTAAAAAACTCTTTGTGTAAGCAAAGCATATGATATGACTAGTAGCAGAAGTACAACAGTGCAAAGGCACACAATACGTAATAGAAGGAAGAAAAGCAAAGTATGCCAACATAAATATGATGCATATCAAGGTTTAGGGCTAGATGCAGTGGAAGATATTTGTCATCCTGAAAACTCGAACAGTTGGTACCTCAACATGAGTGCAATGGGAAGACGAACAACTAATGGGAGTTGCTATGGCTGTTCCGTAATACAGCGTGCATCTGGGGAACCCAAGGTCTTAGTACCATAAGAGGTACCCATAATAGAGACCCAATGCCTGATTCATCTTGCGCTATGTAGGATTAAAGATACCTTCCAGGTAGGCAACATGCACCTAGAACTCGTCGATCCAGACACTCAAAAATGCAAAACGAGTTCCACCAACCCCAACTGTTTTAAAGAAGCGCACCTGGCAATACAAGGGGCGAAGTACACAAACAAGAAATGGCCAGAAACAACTCTCATGTATAAAGCAGAGGCACTTGTGGGATATCTAGAAAAAACAATAGCTCTCGTAGAACAAGCAAGTGCACAAATATGTACAGAACATGTCACAGGCTAACATGGATCGAAGCAATTGAAAAACCAGTGAAAGTGCACCAAAAAGAAAACTATGAAGTATGTTTTTACAGTGAAGGAACTGTTTCAGTGGGATGAAACCAACTGTGTAACAGAACTATACTAATCCCAGATCTTCAGAAAGGCCTTGCGGCACTGCTGAATTATTATTGGGTCTGCGGCTAGCAAACGTACTTACACCTCCCGCCTTCTTGAAGGGGCTATTGTTCGCTAGTGACGCTGCACTCAGCCCTTTTTGTGGTACTGGAAGAAAACGTGAAGGGGGGACCTTTGCCTGATGGAGAGCCCACAGTGCCCCAGACAATAGAGGTGCAGCACACGATGCTACCCGCAGACATTTGCATCCTCCCAGAGAAAGAACGGTACGACCAGCTGCGAAGAAAGAAGAGATCCTCAAATTATCAAGACTATTCCGACCTGCTTGCACAGATACCCGATGAATACAACCTCTTTAATCCAGCAGAGACATTTTTTGCATCCCTAATACCCATCATCCAGACACGAGCAAATACAAAATGGCTCCAGATCATTAGGTGGGAGCTGATCCAGTTGGCTAATGATACCGAACAGGGGTTCGATATCATAATAGTGAAACTAAGAGCCCTAAGACTAATGACAATGCTAATCCGCTACATACTGGACCTCCTTACAGCCATGGAAGGAGGTGCTTGCAAAAAGATCAGAAGTTCATGTCGCACATTCGTACCTTCCCAAGACTCTGAGAACGGGACATTGTCACACGTCATTGCAGGAGCAGTGCACTAACTAGGGGTGAAAATGAAAAAAAAAAGCTGGAGTTCAAGAAGAAGACTGGTTCACCATGGCCTTCAGCTGGGTCCGATAATGGCTTGGAACATTGGTGAAAATGTTTGTCCCCATCATTGTGGTTATCCTGGTGATCTTCTGCACGTGCCAATTGGGCCCACGGTGTTGTGCCAAATCTGTGCCTAATAGCGCAATGATGATGGTTAGTATTTGGAATATTAAGGTACCTCATGATACAAAAGAAGTAGAGATGCAGACTGATCAAAATGACCACCCCGTTCACAACATGGTCCCCATTCCTATTGGAGATATAGTTGATAACTTATACCACACAACCATTGTTTCTCCCCCTAAACCCGAAAACTATAAAGAGGTATGGGTGGATCTGGCGGGTGGTGGAGGGTGCATCTACATGACATTTACACCTGAAGAGTATGCACAAAGCGGGGAAAGTTTATGACACGTATGTAGAGTCTGGATGCCAATTAAGGGAACATCTGCATGGGACGAGGCAGTAAGGCGCGCAAATGAGAGTAGAAATGGCAGGGGAGAATTTGTTACTGTAGAAGTCACCAAGGGGGGAATGTTGGGATGCAAATGAGTATATCTCACCACCTAAGCACTTTCAGGTGAAGCAAACCCCATATGAAGTGATGTAGTGTATAAGGGGGGAGAAAACCGCACCATTAAACACTATGTAGAAGCAATGTAGCGTCAACAGTAGATGCGTGGCACCAGAAAACACATAGAACGAAACTCCATTTTGCAGTAGGCCATGAAGCACTGGCTTGTATGATAGCGCTGCACCCACCAACCTCCATGAACCCAATTCACTAGTCCCAACCTCATTAAGGCAGAATAAATCTCCACAGCCCGTTCTCACGGATGTTCACAGAATGTGCCCTGCAAGAGCATGAGATAACACTAGGCTTCGTGCAGCGGCCATTCATCTCCACTAAACTGCCAATATGCCACTAAACCCACCCCACCCAGCCAGTTTGGAGCCAGCCCCAAACCACAGCAACCCTCCTGTCCCAACACAAATCAAGTGTCTATAAAAGATCTAAGCATAACAACTGTATTTCTTCCAGCATAAAATACTGCCTTTGTAACACGAGGTACAGGGAGGGATAAATTAAAGATCAAAACCCAGGGTGGAGACCTTGAGTGCGGGAAGTGTGGTATCAGCGAAGCCCTGAATGTGTGGGTTAGCCTGACTATATTTTATCTTCCCTTCCGCCAGGCGCCATTTTCCATGCCACCCAGGTGCATGCCACAATGATGGAATAAGGAGCTTAGGGTGTTAGTTTAGATGTAACTTTGTATTATACGAGCAACCTGACCTTCATCCAAGACTGAGATGAGCCCAGCTGACCCAAGTGGTTCCTGATCGATGGCAACAGAACTAACCAATTGTAGCATGGCATCCCATATGGAGCAGGCCCATCTATACAGTCCTACCAATCAGTAGCATATTGATCTTCTTTTCTGCGAGCCGCTCTGCACCATTGCGGCGACCTTCAAAGATGGCCGTTCCACCTTTTTGTTATTTCGTTGCTAGGCAACTAGCTGTACTTTTGCACAACGTTACCGCCGGCAGGCGGGCGCCGGCTCTCCCGTGGGAAGGCCCACGAGAGGCAAGGCCCTGTTTTCCCCTGTTCGCCACAGGATGCTAAGAAGCCTCTGACTTTTCTCCCCAGGTGCAACTCTGAACAGGCTATCCTCTAACGCAGGTAACACCTGACCCCATCCGGATTTTGCTTATTGTTTTATGCTAAGCCCCCATCATAGGCGATGCCAGTGTGCCTCTTACGTCGCTGGGATGGGAGTACATGACTTTTCGAACTGTATAACTGCTAAGCCATACTAAGCGGCCCAGCATGCCACCGAATATATTAAAGTCGCCAAGTAACGCGACAACCAATGACTTTGTAATATTCAGCCTGCACACTAGCAGTCTAGCGGCTTAGAGTTTGTAATTACTTTTTGTTGATGCTACCTGAGCTCCTCTATCACCCAAACTGCATAGATCCTGCATACTAGCAGTACTACATTCTCTTAATGTGCCGATACTTGTATTTTGTACTGCATAGCTTTGTATTCTAGCCTTCTAGCGTGCCACTGTTTGCACCGACATTTGTTGGTATGACGCAAGCACCCTGCGTTCTTCTGCACTCCATAGCTTTTGGCACACTAGCTGTATAGCGTTGTTCCAAAGGCACCTGTTCTGGCTGACGATATTCGATTACCTTATATTCCTTTGCATCGCATAGCCCTTCATCCCAATAGCCTAGCGTTCCTCTGAATGCCCCAAGACATGCTGACAGTACTTGAGCGCCTATTCATCACCGCACAGCCCTTCATATGATTAGCCCTGCGCTCTATTTTATCTGCCATAGTCTGTGATACTATCTGAGTGACTATTCATTTTCTGTGTATCACACATTGCCTCATGTGATGAGTCTTGTGTCCTATTGTATGCACTACAGTTACTGATACTCTTCCATGATCTGAAGTTCATTGTTTGTACTACATTTAGACCTCAGACACTCTACCGCCTATCAAATTCGAATCCAGAGCCTAACAGGGCTATCTAACCCACTTAACACAGTCCCCTTAACTCCTGTAGGAACGATAGTAACCCCATCCCATAATGCTCACCACTGGCACACTATACTAAACACCTTAATGAGCACGCCTAGACCCTCCAACCCCCACTTTCGGCCGACCAACTTAAAAATGCACACAGACCCTCCCCCGTGCTTACCCCAACTCGGCAACCTTACTCAACCTTACTCAAAGTTTGCTCCTAAGCAACCCCTGCAACACAGATGTTAGGAATACTAGTCTCCGATCTAGACTAGCCAAATTATCTGAACCCCCTGTCAGATCTATGACCCTCTTAGACCTCAAAAGAAAAGACCTCAGCCCTAGACCCATCCAATAATTGTTCCCCATCCCCATACCTCCAAATACGGTACTGCTAAACAACCTAAAAGCACAGTCATCAAAATCCCTCACATATCTGCCTCAGATCACCCTATGCCTCCACTCAAGGGGGCTCTAATAAATGCCAGATCTCTGGTAGCACATGCTACAGAGATCGCTGATCTGATTCTGGCAGAAAATCTCGGCTTTCTTGCCATCACTGAGTCCTGGGTGCATGCTGCAGCAGGACCCATGCTCATGTTAGCAGTTCTTGATGGCTACACAGTTCTTAGACAAGACAGACATGAGGCGCGAGGTGGTGGCATGCCATTATCTTCAAATCTAGCCTATCCATAAAATTAGCCCCTTCCGAAGACATCCAATCTTGCGAAGTCCTCACAGCTAAATTATCCCTAGCTAACTCCCAGACCCTTACCATCTACCTTATCTACAGACCCCCTGGCCCCATCGGATCATTCGAAGAGGATATTTCCACCATTCTCTCAAATAACCTCAAAAATACATCACAAGTACTCCTACTAGGCGACCTCAACCTGGGCTTTAATAACTCTTCAGATAGACACGCCACTTCAATGTCAAACATCCTGTCTGAACTAGGCCTTACCAAAAGAATCAGTACACCCACACACAACAAAGGGAGAATACTTGATTTGGTGGCAGATTATAACTGCAACGCCAATATCACCTCCATCTCCCTGCAAGTCTGGACTGACCATTCCCTTCTGTCAGTCACACTTACTACCACTAGACCCCCCCCCCTCACACACACCCCCCGCTCCACCTACCTTAACTAGGAACAAAAAGAATATTACAACGGATATACTTATTCTGCATATTCTACCCACCCTCAACTCTCTACCAGACAGCACCGATCCCGGAATGTTTGTCGACGAGTACAACAAAATCATGACAACCACGCTAGATACCATTGCCCCGCTCAAATTGAGAGAAAGTAAGCCCAAAGCTCATCTGAATAAATGGCTCACCCTTCATTTAAAAGACCTACGACTTAAAAAAGAAGTAGTGAGGCTTCCTGGAGACTACTCCCTTCTGAAGAAAACAGAATCAAACTTACCAAGATCTCTTCCCTCTACAAAAAAGAAATCTGTCAGGCCAAACGAGAATCGTACAACAACCGTATCTCACAAGCTAATTCCAGCATGAAGGAATCATTTACAATCCTAAAAGAAATTGAGAGCCCTAACTCCATACTAGACTCTAGCACAAAAGACAAAACCTGGTGCTCTGACATTCAGCTTGCGCTAACCAACCAAGTGACCACCCTCCAAAATAAAATAGCCCAAAAAAAAGTATCCTTACATAATGCAATTCCCCCTACCAACGCCTCTCTGACTGCCGACATCCCACCTACTCGCTTCAACTTTACAACAACCTCTAATCTCGAGGTGGAAAAAGTTATACTATTACTCAAACCTTCTAACTGCCAGGGTGACCTTTGCCCAGGCCAGCTTATTAAGGATGCAGCGAGGGATTTAGCTCCATTCATCAATGCTTCATTTGCTTCTGGCATTATCCCCAGTAACCTCAAAGAATTGTGGGTGCTCCCACTGCTAAAATAACTAACATTAGACCCATCGATACCAACTAATTACCGGTCCATCACGACAGTACCTTTTCTCCTAAAAATTTTGGATAAGGTTGCATATCTTCAAATTCAGAAATTCCTGAAATCACACCACCTTTTAGGAGCCCGACAATCAGGATTCCACCCCCAACATTGAACTGAAACTGCCCTCATCGACCTGAAGGTCCAAGTCGGCGAGCTAAGGAACAAGGGAAATTCAGCCCTCCTTCTCCTCATCGACCTCTCAGCTGCATTTGACCTTGTGGATCATAAGATCCTACGCAGCCATCTAGACGCAGCCACACACTTCTGCAAGGAGGCTATATTCTGGATTGAGTCATTCTTAAGTGATAGAACCATGAGGGTCTTCTCCCCCTCAGCAGCCGCAGACCCTATCCTGATTACATGCAGAGTCCCACAGGGATCCTGCGTCTCTCTCACTCTGTACAACATATTCACCAAGCCCATTTTCAATGATCTGGACCATCTTGGTATCACCTACACTAACTATGCAGATGATACTCAGATTCTCCTCCCACTTTCAGGGGATTATCTTAAGGATTTGGCCTTGGTGAATAGAGTCTACCTCATCATCCAGGCATGGGTGGCCATTCATGGTCTATGCCCGAATGACGACAAAACAGCTCAATATCTTGGGTACCCCCACTAATCTCAAAAAACCTGGCCATGAATACTCCTCCTTCATAATTGATGGCAACCTCATCAAAGTCGCCAAAGAGGTAAAAACCCTAGGTTTCTACCTCGACTCCACTCTCACCTTCACTAAACAAGTTAACATCCTGGCCTCCACCACCGCTTACACTTGTAAACTCATCAGAACAGGCAAGCACTTTCTCTCCAACAATAGTTGCATTATCCTCCCCAGAGCACTTATCCTGTCCAGGTTGGACTATTGCAACGCCCTCTACATCGGCTCTAACAAACATATCACCGGGAGAATCCAAACCCTCCAAAATAATGCCCTTAAAGCGGCCCTCGGCATACCCAGGAGAGATCATATCTCTGACATTAGGATACAAAACAATTGGCTTTCTACCAATGAAAAAATCCAACTGAAAACTGCTTCGCTTATTCACAAATCTCTGAATAATGCGGCACCTAGCTATCTCTCAGAGAGATTCCATAGAAGGAAATCCTCTAGCCCTTCTAGAGTAATCAACTCCAACTGCCTCTCTATTCCTAGGTTTAAACTATCTAAGGTTGGGGGCAGCAGCTTTCCTGTCAAAGCGGCCCAGCTCTGGAATTGCATGCCGCTCCCACTTCGTGCAGATCAATCATACCACAACTTCAGACAAAACTGGGTTAACCGGCTTAAGTCTTCAGACCACTAAGGCTTGCCCCCCTCACCACACTGTACCTTGCCTTCTAAATGTTGCTACTTGTCCTTATATATAGTGTCTCCTACTCTTGCTTCCTTTCTCGGTTTGCGATGACATGTAACTGCCACCTCTGCCTGTCTTTTGTCTTTATGTATGCCTGACTCTTGCTTTGATTTACCGTGGTATAATTTATTGCTGTAACCACTGTCTTATACTTACCGTTGTATTATTGATTTCTGTAACCTAAGCTGTGAACTTCCTTGTAATTTCCATGCCCTGATACCCTCAGGTCTGGTGCGCAATACAAATAAACAAACAAACAACCAGTTTCTACTGTATATGATGACGCCACATGGCTTTTTAAGCTTCTGCTTGTCCTTAGATTAACTAGAGCGCTCTTGAGCAGCAGCGGCCTTTGCTGATATTTTGTATTCTGTACAATTAAAACTTTGTTACCCTTTCAACGCTATCTCCTAGCCTATTTCCCTAGATCGTTGTCTTTATTCTGGAGTGTGCGTAAAAAGGGACTTGCAGTAATGCAGTGGTAACAGTATTACCAAAGCATTTTTGCTGCACCGTCCAACTCCTGATGAGGCTCATAGTCACTGTTGTGACCCAGGCCTGTTGTGTCATTGACCACTCCCTACAGGTAGCAGGGGCGGATCCCTTCCACTTCTCACACTTCACCTGTGCGACACTGTCGTCCCATTCTCCATTTGTGTCCTGTGGCAGTGTCCTCGGGTGTGCTGAGGCTTCGGCCCCTGATTCTACACAGGACCCGCACTGTGTATGGGGCCAGAGGCTTTGGCTCCCAGTTCCCTCTCCTCCATGCCCCGGCGTAGACTCACTTAGGTGAGGAGAGCACACAGCTGATCCTTCTGCACCTGAGGGAACAACTGATCCTTCTGCACCCATCCAACCTGTCAATGCGATGGGCTCCTAATTTGTTGCAGGCCACATATGTCTGTGGCCCTGACACTGGGGAAATCTTTTGGGCTCACCCCGGCTGGCACTGGGGTTCGAATGGCCCCTAAAACTTTGTTTGCCAACTCGAGGAAGTCAAATAGTTTGTTGTCATGGGTGTTGTGATGGTTCATGGGACCACGTCACCTCTCCCCAGGTGAGAGCCCTTCCTTGTGAGGCTGGGGAGGTGAGCCTGCTACACAACATTCCCCCTAGTGGTGGCAGAAAGCAGGACCTCACAAGGGGAGACTCCCCTCATGGGGAGAAGGATTCCCATTCCATGATGGAACTACCTAACCCTCTTGCTCTTGAATGCATAACATCAATAAACTCTGCTGAGAAGCACTCTAAAAGCACTACTGCATACTATTGTAATACTCCTTCCTTTCTTTCTGTAAATATTCACACCACCAAGATCAGGACGACTCAATTAGACATACCGCCTGCTTCCAAGTCATCTTCCAGGAATACTGTGAAGAAGAAGATTGATGGAGTTATACAAACTACTCCTTTGACAAGTACAGAAGGTACCGGGAAGAGGTGGCCTCAAGGAGGTATGAAGAATACCCAATGGACACAAACAAAGGACTGTGACACCATGCTGGGGAGGACTCAGCTGAAGGAAATAAAAATAGAGAACGGACCCAATGAGAAGAAAAGTATGCGTGAAGCCTGGCAGACCCAGGAAGTTCAAACCTAGGAGTAAGAAGCTGCATCAGGGAAGCAAACCTCCAGTCGGGAGGACGCTGACTGCAGATTGCAGAAGTCTTTTCAGGCCGATTCCAGAGCAGGCCTAACTGGTGGAATCCGACCAATCGTAATGTCACCTCGAGGAGATGGCTTGACCAGAACATTAACTACGTCTAAGCCGTCTACCTGTGAACCCTGCTGAGCCAAAGCACAGCAGCGGGGAGCTGAATGAGAATCAGAGAGAATGGACTTTGGGAATGCATTGACCCAACACCCCAGGAGGAACTAGCGACGTGGCTCCAACAGAGAAGAGGTAACGGGAGTCACAGGAGTCACGGCAGACCCGTTAGGGGATTGGGGAATGGTGCTGAAGTTAAAGAAGACATCAGGAGTAATCTCCCTCACCTCAGTCACTGTGTTAGAAGCACTGAATATAAACAAGGCATCAGGAGTAATCTCCCTCATCTCAGTATTTACCTCAAAAGTACCAATGTATTTTTTTTGGTTTAAAAAATATATATTCTTTATTATGCCCAGAGGTACAGTCTGCCGAGACAGAATAGAACCCAATATAAACATGCACTTGATATAACATGAATTGATTACGGCATTGTGGAAATCCATTACAGACTCACATTCAAATATCCCTGTGACACATGGTGTAGGAACCCTGAATGAAGGTTCTTCTATCAACGAGGTGCAGCACAGTGCCCTAACCACATAGTATCCACATCAGCCATGAACAGCCTTGGCCAGATACAAGTGAAAGTCTTGGCATATATCCTTTGGGCAGTGAGTGTCTGGCATGAATGACATATAAAGCTCCTCAGTGTTGTTAGCCCAGATCATCTCATGCAGCCAATACTGCCCTGTGAGGTGACTCCTTCTTGTCCAGCATTGCAAAATTGTTTGATTAGCAATTAGTAAGCCCATATTTAACAGATTACTCTGTACCTTGCCAATTCTCTCAGTATAACACAATATACACTGTACCCGTGTAAGAAGCAATTTCTGCCCCACTTTATCATCCAATACATCTAAGACCTCCCTCCATTATTCATCTATTTTGGGGCAGTCCCATAACATGTGCACTATGTCAGCCCCTGGGCTACTGCATCTGGAACATACTTAATTACAGAGGAGCCAAACTTCGACATTGTGGCCAGAGTGTAGTGTAGCCGGTTTAAATTTTAAAATGGATGAGGCGATGTCTAGAGTTCACAAATCCAAATGCTGATATACATTTGATAAGGCCCACGATAATGTTGATATCGGTTGGAACCCCAAAACATTTTAATCAAACCTCCACATTTTTTGTGTACATTTTATATACATTTGATATAAAATTGGATATAAATTCTATATATTGTACACATAGATGATGTGCTGACACCCCAGATGTTTGATGGTGTCCAAAAATAACCCTGTACAGTTGAGAATACTTTTTCAGGCCGTAGCATCAAACTTTGATATAAATGTAACATGCATTTGATATATAGTATAAATAGATCCCATGAAGACACCCCAGACCTTTGATGGCGGCCTAAAATAACCCCATAATTTTGAATTTGCTTCATACATAAAATGTTTTCACATACCTACACAAAAGCCCAAGCTATTAGCTTTCACAATGCATGTCCTTGCAGGAATGCACTGGCATTTTAACACCAACTATGCATTTGAGAACGCTTTATAGCAAAGTGTCTTCATCAGCCCTACAAATTATTGACTTTGGCAATGCATGTTTCTTTTAAATTAGCACAATGTGGGTATAAAAGGGATGGTGAAGGGGGAATTTTCTGGGAGTGTGAAAGCGACTGCTGTAGATTGTCCTTATGGATGACCAATGTTTCAGTGTTTCAGATGCACCCCATGCTGTTTTCCAGGGCCTCAGCGCTGCATGAGATCTACAGCCCTTCAGCAGACAGATACAAATACAAATGGCAGATCTCATCTGTTGTTGCCGTGCAATAAGGGTTTTCTTTTGCTGCAAAGATGTCAGTGGACCAGGGTTGCTGTGGGGGCAGGGATGGAGGTTTGCTCTCCGAAGCTCAGGGCCAGCTGTGTAAACAGAGGCCTAGCCCAGAGATAGTGAAGCCATTTGCAGCCTCTGACTCAAGGTATTATGAAGGACAGGAATCCAGATATTTTATACTCTATGTTGGCATTTCTGCAATCTGCATTCTGCAGAGAACGCATGTGGGCACTGATAAGAAGGGCTTGTAATTTGTTGAGTTAGCTGTGCTGCTTGAGGATTACAGGATTACATCCTTTGCAATTTGTAGACACAGGAAAAAAAAATACACACAGTGCGCAGCGGGGGATAGCTGATTATCTATAGTCAGCCAGGGTGACCGGCCTATTTTAATTTTTTTATACAATGACGCCAGAGTGATATGACGGAACAAGCAAACATCTGTTTCATGATCTTTGTTGATAAAATGCGCATTTTCTGCTGCATCATCAGGAAATACATGGGGTGCAGGACACATGTGGTTTGTTGATAATTGTAAAGGCCTCATGCTCTGTGCCCGGGAAGCAGCAAGGGCTGGGGAGGGGTGTCATGGGTGCCGGTCCTTACCTCTTAAAAGGGGTACTTCTGTCTGGGGAGGGGTCAGATCCTTGGACCCATTTTGGATTTTTGGTACTGTGGAGCTGAATTTATGGCATTTAGAGTCTCTTGCTGTTAGGCTGATTGATTGGAGTTGTTTGCAGGCCTAAGGAGTGATAGGATCTATCGTAGCTCAAACACTGGGACTCAGAGCAGAGGACTGTCCCCTGGAGAGCTCTGATTGCAGGGCAGCGCTGGGTTACTAACAGGATTATCGGCTGCCTTCAAGAAGATTAAAGGTAACTGGAAGTTGGTTGTAAATTATTAAAATGTACATTTTATGAACCTATGCCAGTGGTCAGGTAGTTGTTCTGTCGTGGTATTGGGGTTTGGATTTTAAAAAATGTACACTTTTGGGGATTGAATAGGTGGGCTCTCTCTGGAGTGCAGCTTTGGAAGCACCATGGTTGTGCCAGTGTTTAAGTGTTACATCTGGGGCTTGAAATAAATGTGGGACTTTTGTTTAAAATGTGTTTTGACTTGTGAAAATAGTTAGAATGCATTTATTGTAAAGAACAAAAACACATGTGATACTACAAACGGTTGTCAGACATACATTTTTCCATACCGTTTTTGAGGCAGTCTGGTTAAATAGTTTATTGTGTTTAGAAGTCAGTCTCAGGTGCTAACCTGTGTTTAGCTGGTGCATTTTCATGTCAGCTAGGATAACTCATAGGCGATGAACAGGCACAAACAAAAATGGGTCTGCAAAAGACATCTCTAGCAGAGATGGATTGCATCTTTTTATTGTAGTGTGCGTGATCACAGAAGCAATACTACTGGGTGCAGAGCGTATGTTTTAGAACGGTCTTGAGATTCTGACTACAGCACTTGGGAACAGGTTGGAATTGTGTAGGAGTATTAAGGGGTTATGGGTTGGGCCCACATCAGTCAAGCATTTAATTAAATGTTACACAACGTGTTAAAAGACTGCACTTAAAAGATGGCCAATCGTAGAATTTAAAACAGTTAAAATCACACAAATGCAATTCTAAAACAACAAGACAGGCCCAGTAAATCGAAAAAAACTAGGCTCTACAATTCAAAATGGGTTCAATGTGCATTCTAAATGATATAAATGACTTAATAGGAAAGTGTTCTACAAATGGACAAGCCTCTACAGATATGCTCGCTCTTTAATTGATAGAAATCTAAACCGAGCACGCCCTCAATCTGAAATCCAGAACTTAAATATGAATGCTTGCAAAGTACTTGGTCACGTTTATAGAGGGGATAAGCTTCACTGGTCACCCAAAGTGTGTGATCCTGGGTAATTATTTAGTGCTACTCTGACTTAATAGTACAAAAAATGGGGTTCTTATTTCAAATAGTAATCTCTGCAGGGTTTCAAAACCTTCCCAAATCAAGGAGTAAGATCCTGCATTACTCACAACTGCACACGCACACACACATACACAAATGCACAAACACACACACAAACACATACACAAGCACACACACAAATGCACACACAAACACACACAGACACACACACAACATATAGCCACAGCTCTTTTTTCCCTCCAAGTTTCTTCTAACTCTTGTGGTGCTAATTACTGTAAAATATTTAAGTGTGCAAATGTATAAGGTGGCAGCTGCTTTTTGGGAAGCCAGATTCAGTGAAGAGACTCTGAAGGATAAATGACCTGTGCTAGGCTTATCACCACTAAAAACACCACTAAAACGCTTTGTGCATCAGCCCCAATACCCTATCACAGGGCCAACCAAGTGCTGGAGTGTTACATTTGACTTAAGATGCTGATGCTTACTTTGTAATATGTTGTGTATTGCTGTGGATGGAAAACTGTAATTGAATATTTCAAAGAGGTGATTGGCACTGTGTATGAATTCAAAGAGCTGATTGGCACTGTGAAAAAGCTATCTTGTTTCAAGTTCCAGTTACTTTTCCAAATAATGTTTTAGCTAGTATCGAACGGGGTCTGTTGGACTCATTTTGTATTTTCAAGTATGTATTAAAATTTACATTATTTGTTCTGTGCGGGCAAAGCAGTAAAAATCGCATGCCGGAAGAGGGGGCTTATTACTAAGGTGCACCGTGTTTTATCTGTTAACTGTGTGCTAAAAGTGAGATAACGCAGGATAGTGATTTAAAAAAAAGTTTTAACTTTCGCCGTGTCTCAGACAATACTGACATGCCACTGTGGTCATTAGCAAGCACAGCTTCATTAGCACACGGACCAAGAGAACTCTGTTTGACCCTGGACAGATTGACCAGCATAGAGGTGGCCGTTGAGAAAATGAGAAAATCTGTATAACTTGAGACTTTCTTTCATACGGACCATATTGGCCGATATCACAGGTGTTTTTTAATAGCACTCACTTTCATTGTATAATAATAAGGAATGTGGAAGGGAACTGGAGCTTTGTGGGGTTTTTCAGTACAAAACGGTCCGGCATGCTGCACCACATCATTGTTTCCAAACAAAATCTTGGTATAAGTGCTGCCTGTTAATTTATACCTTTAAATTTGAATCTGATAGCCTAATATGGATGTCTTTCAAAGGCACTAATTAATCACAGACTGATTCTGACCCCATTTGACACCTGGGGTTGCTATGTATGAAAGATGCAGGGCTTTGTGAACTCCCAATTTTGGCAGGCAATGCACAGTGGGTTTGAGTATTTGTCAAAGATTACACATTTTGAATAAGCTATGTAGCCTGGATTCTTTCATACAAACTGATAGCAATGTTGAATGCTGTACATTTCAAGACGGTAGCATCATGACCCTGACAACCGGCAGACAACAAAGAAAGCTGTATGGTGGTAGATTTATGGGGTGTGCGAAATCCTGAGAGTATGCTGTGTGGAATTTTCAGGGGCCTATTCATATGTTTCTAAATTTTAACCAACCATACAAAATGTACACTTGGTGCACACATTATTTTAAATTACTCCTACCTCCCGTCCCCTTTCCTCCATACTTGTGGGACATCTCTCCGTCCTGTAGGACGGGACCGGAGCACTTTGTAAAAAGCATCCAAATGTTTCCAAAAATGTGTCCTTCCTCTCTTTTCTGCACGGGGCCCGGCATGCGGCCGTAACCCCGCCCACCTTGGCTCCGCCCCGCGCATCACCCCTCTGTCCTTTTCTCCTCTCGATCGGGGCCGGACGCACTTGCATCCTCGGAAGATTTTCTTCCCTGTTTTCCTCTCTGGCTCTCGCTAGCGTTCGTTTTATAGTCTGTCTATGTCTTTTAAATTAGACTTTCCAGACTGCTCTTCGTGTCATCGTCGCTTCGCGAGGACGGATCCCCATCCTCTTTGATTAGAGTGTTTGGGTCCGGAACACTGCTGGGACTCCTGCTTTTACTGTGACTCCCTTTCGGTCCGGGCTCTTCAACGTCGGTTGGAACGGTGGGAGGAGGTGTTCCGACGCGCTCCTCCATCTCATTTTCAGGCGTTCATCGACGAGAAGAAGAAATGCCCGGTAAGTTCTTTAGTTTTCAGAGCACCCCGGCCGGGGGATACCTTCCCGGGTTCCTCTCGAGCCAGGAGGGGCGTTGATCGCTCTGTCACCGGGGTTCGCCCTGAGGTGACTGTCGGGCCTAATAATTCTACCGGAGTTTTCTCCGAGGGTCTCCGTAAGGGGCCTGTGTACACCGGAGTAGGGTTCAGTCCCTTCGGTGAACATAAGGTCACTTGTGCATATCCTTACCGGCCCGTTTATGATTGGAACGCCCGGATGCCTCTTTCGCACAATGTTTCGTTGCCTGCAGGGGCGGCCCCTTTGATTTATGTGGATACGTCGGCGGAGGGCCCTGTGTGACACCCTTCTCCGTTACGTCCCTGGAATTGCCCACCTCATGAGAGGCCTCCTCAGGTTCCAAAGCAATCTCCTGAGGATGCTTTTTTCAGTAAATTTCAAGCACTTATGCGCACTGACCCCATGAAGGAGTATTTCAAAGGGCTTTTTAAGGAAATTTGTCCACCAGCGCCTCCGGCTCCACCCGTTCCTCTGGTGGTTCCGCCGACGCCTCCTTTGCCCATGGTGCCTGCCCCTGCTCTTCCGCCTTTGCCACCGTTGTCCCCAGTGGAAATGGCAGTGCCTGACACGGTTCAGCAGGATCCTGACCTGTCGGATGACCCTCAAGGCGAGCAGGACAACGAGGACCTCCCCCGCTCTGTTAGCTTTTCATGACCGGGTACTGGACATGATGAATTTCTTAGATGTCCCGGTTCCTGAGGCACCTGCTCCACAGGAGGGCGTGCTTTCTGGGGCATTCACCCTGTCTCCTTTGGAGCGTACCGGCCTTTTCCTGTAGAAGGATGTTTTGGCTGAGGTCCGAAGAGTCTGGGAGAAGCCACACTCAGGACTTTTCGTCAATAAAAAGATTGACGCGAGGTACAGGCTGCACTCTTCGGAGGAAGTGGCCTTGTCGTCTTGTCCGCCTCCCTCCTCCACAGTGGTGGCTGCGGCCACGTTGCAGTCCAGACCTGCAGCATCCTCTTCCGCGACGGCTACTCAGGTCTTGGGAAAGGAGGACAAGCTCCTGGACTCCCTAGGGAGGAAAATCTTTGCCAATTCGGCTTTGCAACTCAGGCAGGCCAATGCCGAATTGATTTTGGCAGGAGCTAACATGCGGATGTGGAAAGGTCTGTCGGAGTTTGAGGAGCATATTCCGGTCGAGAAGTTGGAAGATTTCAGAGGTGGCCTTTCCGATGCCAGGATCTTGTCCCAGGATCTCCTAGAGGCTGCGGCTCATCACATAGACACCTCGGCTCGGGGCATGATGCTCGGGGTTGATACATCGAGGCAAGCGTGGTTGCATGCCACCAAGTTTTCAAAGGAAGTGCAAGACAAGGTTTTGGACCTTCCATTCGATGGTAAGGAGCTTTTTCATTCTTCTACTGATGTAGAGCTCACCAAAACCAAGGATAGCACTCAGACGGCTAAATCATTGTCTGTTCTAGTTAAGGCTCCTTTCAAACCTCAGAGACCGTTATCGCAGAGTCGACCTTCTTCTGGTTTCAGGGGCTTCCTCGACCACAAATCGCGCAGAGTGGACACTCCTGTGGGAAATAACCGCCGTCGACAACAGCGTACCTGGTATTTCTCACGCTCCTCAGCCTCCTCATCAGGTTCAGGTGGTACCGCCACCGATAAACCTGCAAAATGAGGTTTTTCCGTGCTCGCACGAGACCCTGGTGGGAGGACGCATCGCGTCTCATTGGGAGGCGTGGCAGACCATCACAGAAGACAGATGGGTCTTGTCAGTCGCTCGGGCGGGCTTCCGCTTACCTTTACCCCCTACCCCACCCCTCAACCCTCCTTTTCAGCTGTCGGGCTTACCCTCCCTCAAGGCCGAGGTTCAGAAACTTCTGCTCCTCAGAGCTGTGGAACCCGTTCCCCTTGGGGAGCGAGGGGAGGGCTTCTACTCCCGGCTGTTTACGGTGCCCAAACCCAACCAGGCTGGCCTGCGCACCATCCTAGACCTTTCCCAGTTCAATCTTTCCTTACCCCAAGAGAAATTCAAGATGATCACGCCCGGCCAGATTCGCTCCTCGTTGCAGGCGGGCGATTGGCTCAGCGTGGTGGACCTTCAGGATGCGTACATGCATATCCTGATTTGGGCTCCACACAGGAGGTACCTCCGTTTCTCTTTGGGAGAGGAGCACTTCCAGTTTCGGGTGCTTCCTTTTGGCCTCAGTTCGGCGTTGCGTGTCTTCACAAAGATGATGTCAGTGATTGCGGCCTATCTTCGTCTTCAGGGTATTCATGTGTATCCTTATTTGGACGATTGGCTTCTACGCAGCCCTTGTCCGCTGGCGGCAGCGGGCAACCTCCAGTCTCTCCTTCAGCTCCTGTTCCATCTTGGGCTGTCGGTGAACTGGCGGAAATCCTCCATGACAGTCTCTCAGGACCTGATTTTTCTGGGTTTTCGTTGGAACACGATCGACTGCAAAGTATACCTGACCGGGGACAGAATGGCCGATCTGTTGGCCACGTGTCAGATGTTTGCGCAGTCGGAGAGCATGTCGGCATGGTGGTTCCAGAGGCTTCTAAGCCTCATGGCCTTGTGTGTGCTAGCTCTTCCTCTTGCTCGTCTCAAAATGAGACAGACCCAGATGGCCCTTCGGAATTCATGGCGTCAGGCAGTGGACCCAGACTCCATGCGGATAATGATTCCGGATTCCATGAGAGTAGACCTGGACTGGTGGTCATCTCTCAGCAATCTGTCTGGGGGCGCAGGGTTTCAGGACCCGGTCCCTATGGTGACGATCACGACGGACTCCTCCCTCCTATGGTGGGGTGCGACGTTAGATCTCCTTCAGGTCTCGGACCTCTGGTCGCCTCAGGACAAGCTCCTGCAAATAAACCATTTGGAGCTTCTGGCGATTTTCTTGGCGCTCAAGGCGTTCAGACCGGTCATTGTCAACAGAGTGGTCCGCATAAGAACGGACGATGTGGTCTCAATGTATTACATCACGAAGTCTCACCCCCTCGTGGACCTGTCCATCCAGATTTGGGAGTGGGCCGTGCTTCATGGTGTCTGGCTGCTTGCAGTGCACATCCCGGGCCAGCTGAATGTTACAGCAGATGCCCTCAGCTGGCTGACAGTGGTCAGCTACGAGGAGGAGTTGAAGGCGGAGGTCCTCTCAGGGATTTTCTCGCGCTGGGGCACACCGCAGGTGGACCTCTTCGCGACGGCGACAAACAAGAAGCTTCCTCTGTATGCCTCCAGAGGGGGGCTGGGAGCCTCCTCTCTGGGGGATGCTCTAGAGATTCCATGGCACAACATGAGAGCTTACGCCTTCCCGCCTCTGCCTCTAGTTCACCGGGCAATTTGGAAGTTGAAGAACTCGGTGAACTGTTCTCTTCTACTGATAGCCCCGTGGTGGCCGGCCAGGTTTTGGTTCTCAGAACTCCAACACCTGTCGGTTTATCCGCCGATCAGGTTACCGGTAACTCCCGATCTTCTCCACCAGGGGGAGCAGCAGCTGTGGCACCCCTCCCCACAATCGCTCAGCTTGGCGGCTTGGTGCCTGAGTTCAGGTCTTTAGAGCATCTGAATTTGTCTGCGGATAACATGCGTATTATCCAGGCAGCCAGAAAACCTTCGACCAGATCTCAGTATAAGAGTAAATGGCTCAGGTTCTGTCATTGGTGTCTAGAGAAGAAATTGGATCCAAGGGGGGCACGGTTGACGCGGTGTTGTCCTTCGTGTCCTCCCTAGCAGAGTCAGGGGTTCATGTTCTGTCATGCAGGACTTACCTGTCAGCGGTCTCTGCTTATCTCTCTACGGATTAGTGTTCGTACTCTCTGGCTAACCCAGTGGTAAAGAGGCATTTTGCTGGTTTAACACGCCTTTACCTTCCAGTTCGTAATCCGCACCCGCCATGGGACCTGAATGTTGTCCTGACGATGCTGTGCCATAAACCCTTTGAGCCGATGGCTACTGTGGACCTCAAGTACTTGTCTTGGAAAGTGTCCTTTTTGGTCGCCGTCACATCGGCAAGGAGAGTGAGTGAGCTCCAGGCATTGTCAGTGGAGCATCCTTTCTTGGTCTTTCACAAGGACAAGGTAGTCCTTCGAACTACTCCGGCTTTTCTGCCGAAGGTGGTGACCGAATTCCATTTGAATCAATCGATCTCCCTACCGGTCTTTTTTACGAACCCCGCCTCGGAGGCGGAGAGGGTTCTACACTGTCTTGATGTCCGAAGAGCTCTCAAGTTCTACCTGGATAGGACTTCCGAGCTTAGAAGTTCTTCTCAACTTTTTGTGACTTTCGGCAACCCTCAAGGCAAACAGGTGTCTAAGGCAACTATCTCTAGGTGGATTGCAGCCTGTATCACGGAGACTTTCACTGTCCAAAAGCTGATACCTCCTAAAGGTGTTCATGCACACCTGGTGCGGGGCAAGGCAGCTGCGGTTGCTTTTCAGAAGTATGTTCCTTGGGAGTCCATCGCTAGGGCAGCAGCTTGGGCCTCTCCATCTGCTTTCTGTAAGCATTACTGCCTCGATATGAGTTCTAGAGCTGATGCTCAGTTTGGTCAGGCTGTGCTGAAGAACCTTTTTCAGTAAGGGGTATTTCCATCCACCAGTAGTTCCTGTAAGGAGTGCTTGGGAATCTCCCACAAGTATGGAGGAAAGGGGACGGGACGTAGGAGTATTAACAGGTTACTCACCGTAGTGACCACCTTACTCCTAGTCCATAGTCCCCTTTCCTCCATACGCCCGCCCGCCGTCCCCTCTAATAAGGTTCCTCTGTATTGGTAATGGGTCTCTGACCTGGCAAAGAAAAGGACTGAGGGGCGATGCGCGGGGCGGAGCAAAGGTGGGCGGGGTTACGGCCGCGTGCCGGGCCCCGCGCAGGAAAGAGAGGAAGGACACATTTTTGGAAAAATGTGGATGCTTTTTACAAAGTGCTCCGGTCCCGTCCCACAGGACGGAGAAATGCCCCACAAGTATGGAGGAAAGGGGACTATGGACTAGGAGTAAGGTGGTCACTACGGTGAGTAACCTGTTAATTCTCTAACAAGATTATTGCTAAATCACAAAGTTACACATATTTCACTTTCAGAATGTAAATTATTCAGGTTTAGCATGATGCAGGTCTGCGCGCCAAACATTCTGTTGTTCTCCTTAAATTGTAAAAAGCTAAACGTAAGATAAAAATTGCCAAGGTCGCTTTCCAATATCTGAAGTTGGAGTCCGCTGTGAGAAACCTGAAGGTGTCTCACTCACGAGCCCCTGGGGATCTGTCATCCAGGTGGCCAGGACACGCCATCACTATTGGATCCAGGACCTGGGTGGGAACAGTGAGGGAGGATCACTGGGATGAGGGATTTTCGGGGAGTGGAAGTGGGACACAAAAGGGTGAGAAGCGGTATCTCCATCCTTATGACACCTTTTCCCCATCCTGCCAGTTAGGATATTTAGAAACTCTACCCCCCCCGCCTTTTTCCAACACTTAACACTTTCTCACACTGTGAGCGATAATGGACTAAGATCACAGCCGTTTAACTGACATGTTCCAACACAAGGGTCAGGCAGAGTAAGGCAATTGCCGACAACTACACACACCTGACTACCCTTTCCCTTCCAAATAGGGATAAAAGGCAGAGCACTAGAGCACACTCTGAGCAAGGGCGAACGCACGAGGTAGCAGCTTTTCCAGGACAGCAGTTCAAACAGAGGAGAAAAGCGGCAAGAGCTGAAAGGACGTCAAGGAGGGAGTTGCCCTTGCCCTTTTCAACCCAGGCCCGCAAAGCCTCAGACAAAGAAAACATAAGACTGGGAATCTCAGCTGACGTGTGTAGGATGTCAGCGGTACATGAAACCCTCCCGCACTGATAGCCAGGGTCGGAGAGACGTGGTTGCCATTGTGGTACCATCCTTGACTACAGCGGCAAAAGAAATGCCAACGAGTTCACTACAGCCGGTGAGTCGGAAGAACCTGTGTTGGGCTCAGGGTTGCAACATTAAGAAGATAAATAGACAAAGGTCTTTTTTGTGAACTAACTTGGTACTAGAGATAGAGTGGTCTATTGCCACGTAGGTGCTAATTCGGAGGTCTTTAGCTGGTACCCCTCTCCTGAACAAAGAGAATGTGAAACTACAAAAGTATTGGAAATACAAATACCAAGAGGCCATAGGGAAGGCCTGCGTGAAGTGTTAAGGTAGTCATACAAGGACCAAGCTAAAATCCCTTGTACAATCGAATGTCCTTGATATGTTACAGAAGTTTTGGCGATTGTAAGACTGTGACCCTGATTGAGACAATTTGTGAAACAGGCGTTTGCACCCGGATGAGAGGAATGCCATGCGAACAGTGATTTTGCAAAGCCAACACTTGCCACAAGCTAACAGATTGACCTGGCGAGACGTGTTCGGCCTTCGGAAGTCTCTGTTCACAATTGGCAAGTATTTTAAAGTCTGAACCCGACTGAGTGAGGCTGACGACTGAGAAAAGGATCGGAGCCCGGCTGAGGGGGATCTAAGGGTGAAGGGTAATCACCCAACATGAAGAACGACTGAAGGAACCTTTGTTTTGTTGTTTTGGCATATCAGGCCCTCTAAAGCAAGATACTTTGTCTGAAAAGAGACTTGGACACAGAAGGCCCTGACTGTATTATTATTATTTGATGGTCGTCGCTTGCTCCCATCTTAGATTTAGGTTTAGATTAGGCGTTTATCTTACCCACTTTACAGATTAATAAACACCCTTGAACTGTGATCACTTGTGTCTGTCTTGTTTTAATACCATGCCTTCCTTACGTATGGTGGCAGAAGTGGGATCTGACTCCATTGAAACTAATTGGGGAACCCTACAATTTCAACAACTTAGTCATAGAGCTTTTAGCCCCTCTGTTGCCATGAAAGAATTGATAGGTTTCAATATCTGTAGCAGTAGGGAAGCTATTGTCCCCCTGTGGAAAGAGGAATGATTCCTACAGATTTGTTTTTGATACCCCTTCCGGGGTGTTACATAAGGTTGACCCCAAAATCTGGCCTAGCATGGAAATTCGGTATAGACGTTTTAGGAGGCGTCATCAATCCCGACTTCCGGGGAGACTTAAAGGTTCTCCTACAGAATCATGGTTAAATCCCATTTGAAGTGAGGCGCTGTTGAGCAGCCGACAAAATGGCTGCCTAGCCTTTCAGCTCCGTGTGCCGCTGCTGCGAATCTGCCTCCATCTGCGGTTTGCTGTTCTTCCCCGATCTGAGACCTGGCCCCCACCCTGCTGATACCCTGAGCCACCTACCTGTGAAATTTGGCCCGGATTCGGACCCTCTGACTCTGGATTCAGCCGCGGGCTCTGCCCTCCGCGCTGGGCCGCTCTTGGCGCTCGCACTTCCGACCGGCGGGGTGTGTGGCGGCGCCGAGATACCCCTGCTGTTACTGGCGGCTCCGCGGCTCGTTGCCTGACTGGCCCTCTATCTGGACCGCTGCGGCCGGCTGTCCCGGGCTGATGCAAGGGGGCTGTATGTGTAGCCCACGCCGGCCGCGCTGATCCGACGTGGGGTGCCGGCGCCTGCTGCCTGGATCTCCCTGCCCGCTGCCTTGCGCTCTGGCAGTGCCTCTGCCTCGCCTCGCTCTACGCCGCGGCCGCTGGGGCGCCGCGGCCCACCTGGAGGATATCACTCGGCAGCCCGGAGGCCTCGCTGGACGTCGCTGGGGCTGGGTCGTCGGCCGCGTGTGACGGCCGCGGGGGCCCTGCGTGGTCTCGCTGGACTCCGCCATCCTGTTCCTGCGCGCAGCCGGGCGGCCGCTCATGAGGTGAGGAGTTGCAATTCCCTGGCCCGACCCGGCTGCTGGCCCCCGTTTCCTCGCTAGGACTGGGCCCCGCGGCCCGGCGTATGCCCACTACACCTCCTGAGACCCACAGGAGCCAACTGCCTGATCATTCCCGGCTCGGGGTGACCCTCCCCCGATAGCTCTGCCCGCCGACAAGATAGCGGCCCTCCACCACGTCCCTGTGACCACGCGGAGCTACTGCACCCACGCTCTCAGGCTTCATGCCACACGATGTCCAGCAGGTCCAGAAACACCAGCAAGACCGGGGCCATGGACAAATTCGCAAAAGCCACCCCGAGGTCTGAATCGCCCCATGTATCATGCGTCCAGGACGAACCACCACCCCCTGCGGAAGGGCCCCCTGCAGACCTGACAATCATGATGGAGTCAATGGCTAGAAATTTTGCAGCCTTTCATGAAAAACTGGACGACATTAATGCGAATGTGGCGTCCCTGAAGGCTAAACTAGATCAACAGGGGGTGCGAATCACCGAAACTGAACACAGGATCAGCTCTAATGAGGACAATATAGTCACACTGCAGAGTACGGTATCTACCCTTGTCGCAGACATGAAGTCGGTAAAGGCCAAATGTGATGACCTCGAATCCAGATCTCGTAGGAATAATATACGCATTATTGGTGTCCCGGAAAATGCACTGAAGGGCCGACTTGAACTGGCTGTTGAGATCCTCTTGAAGGAACTTTTAGACAATCCTGATTTGTCCCCCTTCTTCACTGTTGAAAGGGCTCATAGAGCACTGGCTCCGCGCCCCAAGCCTGGGGACTTCCCGAGGCCCATTATTGCGAAAATTCTGAGCTTCAGAGACCGTGACCAGATCCTCCGCCTTGCACGTGAAAAAGGCGAGCTCAGATTGGACTCACAAGTGATTCGAATTTTCCCTGATTTCTCGATCGGAGTTCAGCAGGAGCGTCGCCAATTCATTGGCGTTAAAAAGCTGCTCAGGGAAAGAAGTGTTCCCTATGCCATCCTATTTCCTGCGCGTCTAAAGTTCACATTTAACAATAAACTTTACTTCTTCACCGTGCCCTCGGAAGCAGTGAAATTCATAGAAGCACATATTCCCCCTCTTCCGCCCGCTGACATGATGGGGAATGTCTAGATTTTGCTTGTGGCTTGCTCTTGTCGATCGGCCTCTGGTCGGGCGCTTTACACTACACATTAGCCTTTTTCACAACTATTCTGCTGTTACGTTTATGCTTTTCACATGTTCTGGGCTACACTCGCTGCACCTACTTTCTCAAAATAAGCTCCTGTAAGTTAATATGCTGAACTACTCATTCTGCCCATGTTGACTTCCAATTCTTGCTGAGTGGCATGCTTCTTGGATTCACATGCAGGCTCGACACGGCCACCTATAGTTGCAGCATCCTACATTACCAAACCGCACACACTGCTTGTTTTCTCTCGAATTCCCTTGGTTCCAAGCACGCTGGCACACGGCAATGGCATACCCCACTGCGATTGCACTGTTCTTCATAATTTTGTTTTGGGTTAGCCACTGTTGGGCTTTTGCACAGATTGGATCATGTTGGGGTCGACCCGACTGTGCACTGGTTGGGAGGGGTTGGGGTCACACTGCTAAATTTGGGTTGGTGGTGAGGGTGGGGGGAGGGAACGGGGTGTTATTTACAAAAGGCACACGAGGTTGCATGAGGCGCGCACTAAAAGGCCACGGCTGCAAGATTGATTCCGAATTCTGGAGAACGCACTATTGGTGGGTCCGTGATGTCCATTGAGAATATTTGTCATGTAATGGAATATCCATCACCGCAATGTCTACTGTCATAATGTCATGGAATACCCGGGGGTTAAGTAACCATACTAAGGCCCGTAAAATAATGGCCTATGCCAACAGGCATGGGTGTAGAGTAGTGTTCCTACAGGAGACCCACTCCGATGGCCACATCCCTAGATCCATGGCTCCGACCTGGGGGCCAGCAAGATTCTTCACCTCCTATTCCACTCAATCCAGGGGGGTTCTAACTATGATTCATAAGTCCATTAAGTTTACACTGCACAAAAGTTATATTGACCCTGAGGGACGCTATGTTATACTGCACTGCACTCTAGTTAACAGAGAATATTTACTTGTCAACACCTATTGCCCCAATGTGGACTCTCCTGGATTTTTCGATACTATTGCCTCCATCCTGTTGGGATATGTGGGCATACCGATCCTCTGGGGTGGGGATTTGAATCTTATTCTGGATACGGTCCTGGACAGAACTGGTGCTGCCCCCCGTCCCCTGTCTAGTGCCGCACGCAGACTGCACTCCCACACCAAGAACCTAGACATCTGTGACGCCTGGAGATCGCTACACCCCCAATCTAGGGACTACACTTACTACTCATCAGTGCATGATAGCTCCTCCAGGATAGATCTATTTCTTGTGTCAAGGGGAATCATGGGTGGAGTGGTGGACTCCCAGATCCTACCCCGCACACTGTCTGATCATTCCCCTATTACACTCTCGGTGAGGCTGGGTGTGCCTGCCCCGACATTTAGCACCTGGCGTTTCAAATCGGATGCCCTTAGGGACGTGGTGTTTAAGGCTGAAATACTTGCTGATATCCAGTCCTTCTTTGAACACAACAATCTCCGAGATACCTTGGCTGCAGTCAGATGGGACGCCTTCAAAGTGTATATTAGGGGTATGTCCATCTCCCGTGAGGCTGGAGTGCTGAAAACGATCAGAACCGCACTGGGTCGATCTGAAGCCAAACTGAAACAGCTGGAACTGCAGAGTGCCACCAGGGCTGACCCTGTCACGCTTGCCCAAGTCTCCGATGAACTCCGGGTGTTCAACACGCTTGCCGTCAGCGAAATACAATACCTTGGCCGCCCTCAAGCAGCCAGGAAATATGGGGAGGGGGACAGGCCCGGGAGAACGTTGGCGTCACTGATTAAATGGGAATCTGGCCGAAAGCAAATCACCTCCATTAAAGACAGTCTGGGCAATGCTCAATGGGCTGACCAACAAATCCTGGACACATTCACTGATTTCTAAAGGTCCCTCTACTCCCAACCCGCTGAACACACTGAACAATATATGCGAGAACTTCTCAACCAGATCCCCACCACAGAGATTTCCTCCACTACTCGGGACGGGTTGGACTCCCCTATTGCACTTGATGAGATAGTGACAGCCATTTCCGACTTGCCCAAAGGCAAAGCCCCGGGACCTGACGGCCTAACTGCCGCCTTCTACCAAGAACACGTCGCCATAATAGCCCCCAGGCTGCTTGAGGTCTGGAATGAATCGCTCCGATTATCTATCCTCCCTCCCTCCATGCGCGAGGCAGCTATCACTGTGCTGCTCAAGCCCGGTAAACCGGAGGATGAGTGTGGGTCCTACCGACCCCTCTCCCTTATGAATATAGACACGAAGATCTTTGCGAAAATCATTGCGAATCGTTTTTTGCCCATTATGACGTATTTGGTCCATGAAGATCAGGCCGGCTTTGTACCTGGTAGGTCTACCTCCCATAATATTAGGAGACTCTTTAATGTGATGTCCCGCATCGATCAGAATACACAGGCGGTGGCGGTCACACTGGACGCCCAGAAGGCCTTCGACATGGTCTCCTGGAAATACACATGGCTTGTTCTGGAGACTATGGGCATTGGCCCAAACATGATCAGGTTCATTAAATTGCTATACACCTCTCCCGTGGCGAGGGTGAGGACCAATGCGTTGACGTCCGACCTTTTCACACTCTTTAGGGGTACCCGACAGGGTTGCCCCTTTTCCCCAATACTGTTCGCTTTAGCAATTGAACCAATGGCGGACTATGTCCGTGCTCATCATGCCCGCAAGGGGATAAGACTGAAAGACAGCCCCGAGATTATATCTCTATACGCGGATGATGTTTTGCTATACATCCGAGACCCCACGTTACATCTTGACCCAATATTGAGAGATATCACCCGTATCGGCACCCACTCCGGCTTCACCATCAACTATTCAAAATCTGAGATCTTTCCGCTCACTCAATCCACCCAACAACCCACCACTGAATACCCCCTCCGTTGGTCACCGAAGGGTGTTAGATATCTGGGTGTGCAAATATCCTTAACTAAATCCACCCTCCTTGCTGATAATTACGCTGCGGTAGCACAGATAGTCGAGACTAAAGTCCAACGGTGGCGCGCCCTCCCGTTATCCATCGCGGGTCGGCTTTCCCTCATTAAAATGATCCTTCTCCCTAAACTTCTTTACACTTTTGGTAATATACCTGTGTGGCCCGGGAAGGACTACTTTGCTAGACTACACACAGTTTGTGCACAGTTCCTCTGGCACTCTGGCGCAGTGCACAAAAAGTGGACGGACATGACACTCCCATATAGATTAGGGGGACTCACGGCTCCGGAGCTATCACTCTACTGGTACGCGGCCCAGGCACAGTTTGCCACTCACTGGTACCCCGGTACCCCAGTGCGTCCCCATGTCAAACTGGAACGGCTGGCGGCGACTGGCACTGACCTAATGTCCATCATACTAAATCGGCAATACACACCCGACTCTCCCATTGACCCACTCAACACGACCCTATTAGCCTGGGCTCGCCTTCTGTTTCAGACACCGGAGGCCTCCCCGTACTACAAATGGCTTCCTGTTTGGGACTTTCCCGGACTGGAACCCACTCATGATGCGTCATTGGCTCGTCACTGGGGGGAGCTGGGATACCGGGCTCTGACGGACTTCTACCCCGATGGCAGGTTTATTGACCCCCAAACTTGGAAATCGGGCCACACAGGGTCCGCCTTGGAGACCCTTCAATACTTTAGATTAAGGGCTGCGTTCCGTACCAAATGGTCCTCATTTCCTGAAGAGCCCCCTGACAACTCGGCCATTGCATACATCGCTAACTCTGGTGGTGCCCGTGGAATAGTCTCAGCACTTTACAAGATCCTTCAGGCCACTACCCCTACACCCACCCTCAAGGCACGAGTTGAATGGGCCGGCGAACTAGGCCTGGAGATATCAGACGGGACCTGGTGGGCTATGTGCCTACACACCCAAAAAGTCTCTCTCAATTTCCGTTTCCGCGCCATGCAGTACAAACTCCTAAATAGACTGTACTACACTCCGCACAGGACCTCGAGATTCGCCCGGGCTGTGGTGCACCCCTGCCCCCGTTGCGGGGCTATAGAGGCTGATCACTTACACATGTTCTGGTCCTGTGACAAATTGCTTAGATTTTGGGAAAGCATTTTAGAAACACTCACGGCCATCACTGACACTGTAATTGACCCCGACCCGCTGGCTGTCCTATTTGGTGCCTGGAAAACAGAAGACACCAGGGGCTCGGCTAGATTCCTTAATATTGGTTGTATGATGGCCAAGAAATGCATTCTTCAGAGCTGGAAAAGTCCCTTCCCCCCCGACCCACCAGAAATGGCTTCACATGCTAACTTGGTCGCGCAACTGTGAGGAGGAATTTATATCTATGCTCCCTGCCACCTCTCGCCCCAGAAACATCTGGACGGAGTTCAACTCATACCTGAACTGTCAAGGGGAGGGCACCTCTAGCTCTGTTTCGTCCCCCACTCCTTCAGTGACCATCCTTACTACATGAACCCATACCTACATGATTCCCTTATGTCTGTTGTCTGACGCTATTACCACCAACGTACTATGCTTCATGTATTGCTTCACCTTATACTGTCTAAATTGTGATTGTTGCCTTGATGTGTGTACCATGCTACCTCTGCCGCCAAAAATAAAAGTTTAAAAAAAAAATTAAAAAAATTTAAAAAAAATCCCATTTGAAGTATATTGTGAGGATCAACTTGCTGAAGGAATTCGGGAAAGGGCTCTATTTTCTCAGTTTAAAGAAAGTGAACCAGGCGAAACAGAAAGAGGTACATTAGGTTTTGGGGAAGCTGATCAACTTTTTAACATCGAGCACACAAAGGACGAAGAGCCAACCATCTATCTCGACCTAACCTAACCCAGCATAATTGTCCAGCGCTCGCTTTCCTACAAACTATTCCGGAAGGAGAAGGTATAGAGAAGAGAAGCCCCTTTTTCTTCCTAAAACAGGAGTTGTTATGTAGAAGAGAAACCTCTACAGAAGGATTAGTAAAGATGCAGTTAGTAATCCCCAAGACCCACTGAAAAGTTGTACTGGAGATCACACATTCCCATTTTACCGGGGGACATTTACAACAATCCATAACCCAGGCACATATCAGTTGGAAGTTTTACTGGCCAGGTATCCACTCTGACATCAAGCCCTTTATTCAGATGTGTGAAATATGCCAGAAAACCAGCACGCAAATTCTATTACCTGCCCCTATGAATCCTTTCCCAATCATAAAAGTCCCTTTTTCAAGAATCCGGATGGATATCATTGGACCTCAAGAAACACCCAGACTGGGGAACAAATCTGTCTTAGTGAAAGTTGACTATGCAACTAGATACCCCAAAGCATTTCCAATGGGAAATAATACGACCCAACAAATCCTTAAACACCTCCTACCATATTTTTCCAGGGTCGACTTTCCTAAGGGAATACTAACCGATCAAGGTTCAAACTTTATGAGCAAGCTTATGTCAGAAGTCAAAGAGCTGCTCCTCATTACCACCTCACAATCTTCTGTGTACCATCCCCAAACAGATTGCTTGGTAGAAAGATTCAATAAAATGCTGAAATGAAATCTGTGGAAATTGGTAGACAAGGACGGGAAAGACTGGGACCAAATGCTTCCTTGGACACTATTTGCAGTGAGGAAAACCCCTCAGTCCTCTACAGGATTTTCTCCTTTTGAACTACTTTATGGTAGAGAGCCCAGAGATGTTGTGGACATGCTCTGAGAAACGTGGGAAGACCGAGAAGAGGCACCCATTCCCATCTCGCAAACCGCTACCAGAATGCAAGAGCATATGAGACTTGTTCGAGATCTGGTTGGCACCCATATGGAAAAAGCCCAGAACAAACAAAAATGCACCTATGGCATGAAGGTGAGCTTAAGGTCGTTCTCCATAGGACAAAAAGTATCGTCCTCCTACCCACCTCAGAATACAAACTTCTCTCTAAGTGACATGGGTTTATGAAGTATTGGAACGAACAGGAACCTGTACTTATAAAGTAGGCCAACGGGGCAGGAACCAGAAGGTCCATTTATATCACGTAAACCTCTTAAAAGAATGGAAAGGGAACCTGTCAGCCACCCATGCCATAATACTATCCTATTTAGTCACAGAGGAAATAAAAAGCCTTAAATTAATTCCTCTGTAGCTATTTATTCAACAACAAGAAGATCTAAAAGATGTAATTACATCGTTTCCCAATGTATTTTCAGAAAAACCAGGAAGAATAAAAGGCACATAACACTATATTGGAACACCTAAAGGAAAAGTAGTTAATCTATAACTGTATAGACTCCTGAAAGGCCGTAAACAGGTAGTAGATGAGGAAATAAATGAAATGCTGAAAGCTAATATTATCAAGCCTTCTTCTAGCCCCTGGTCCCCCCCTATCATATTGGCCACTAAACCTGACCGTTCCTGGAGGTTTTGCATGTATTTCTGTCAAGTTAACGCAATTTCTAACTTCGATGCCTATCCCATGCCATGCATCGATGAACTCATTGATAAACTAGGAAACGCCACCTTTTTATCCACCCTAGACTTAAGAAAAGGGTACTGGCACGTTCCAGTATACGGGCCTGATAAGGAAAAGAAAGCGTTGCCAACGCCCCTAGGACTATTTCAATTCCAAGTCCTCCAATTTGGCTTACACAGCGCACCAGCCACTTTCCAACGCCTCATGGATAAAATCTTATAACCATATTCCGATTTCTGTGGCGCTTATATTGACAATATCGTCATTTAGAGTAAAACCTGGGAGGATCATCTTTTACTTTTTAATACTTTAATGAAAGTCCTTTGAGAGGCCGGCCTAACTGCTAATCCATCCAAATGCAGACTAGCCCAATCAGCCGTGAAATACCTTGGTTTCTTTGTCGGGAATGGGAATGTACAGCCACAACATGAGTATGTGAAAGCTGTTCTAGATACACCTAATGAGATCTTAGAGCCTTTCTAGGGTTAATAGGATATTAGTGTATGTTTATACCAAACTTTTTGGACAAAACAGCTAGGCTGACAGATAAACTCAAGAACGCAGAACCCCAGAAACTCTGTTGAACTGACGCAGATGATATATGTTATAAGACCTTAATGCAAACCTTGTGCGAGAACCCGATCATAAAGGTTGTAGATTTCTCTAAAGATTTCATATCGCAAACGGACGCCTCCCTTACAGGGCTATGAGCAGTCCTGTCTGAAGTCTCTGATAGATCAGAATACCCCATCCTATTTGTGAGTCGCACACATTTCCCATGTAAAAAATATTACTCTGTGCTGGGCCATTCTCCATCTAAAATACTACATCTTAGGAAGAAAGTTCATACTTGTCACAGACCATTCTCCCCTAGTTTGGATTAGCCAACGAAAGGACCCCAACCCTTGTGTCATGCGATGGTTCTTAGACCTGCAACCCTACTGTTTCACTGTGGAACACCGTAAAGGTAAAGACCAAGGGAATGTAGATTTCCTTTCCCGATTCCCCTGTGAAACAGATGCGGCTACATCGAATGGAGGAAGGGTATGTGAAAAACCTGAAGGTGTCTCACTCACTAGTCCCTGGGGATCTGTCATCCAGATGGCGAGGACACGGCCATCGCTATTGGATCCAGTTCCTGGGGGTGGACCAGTGAAGGGGGATCACCGGGATGAGGGGTCTTCGGGGAGTGGAAGTGGGACACCGAAGGGTGAGACGCGGTATCCCCTTCCTTATGACACCTTTTCCCCATCCTGCCAGGTAGGATATTTAGAAACTCTACCCCTGGCCCCTTTTTCCAACACAAACACTTTCTTACACCGTGAGTGACAATGGACTAAGACCAGAGCCGTTTACCTGATATGCCCCAATACAAGGGTCAGGCAGAGTAAGGCAATTGCCGACAACTGCACACACCTGACTACCCTTTCCCTTCTCCATAGGGATAAAAGACGGAGCATAAGAGCACACTCTGAGCAAGGCCGAATGCACGAGGAAACAGCTATGCCAGGATGGCAGTTCAAAAGGAGGAGAAAAGCGGCAAGACCTGAAAGGATGTCAAGGAGGGAGTTGCCCTTGCCCTTTTCAACCCAGGTCCGCAAAGTCTCAGACACCCACAACATCACCCCCAACTTGACAATGAACCCCCACATAAACAAATTGGAAATTCCCTGGGGTGTGCTGCAAACAGAAACTGCTGTCGCCTAGCTGGTTGCAATGTCAGCAGCCGGTCCCAGTTTTTTAAAGGTTTGAAATCCATGAACGCCACTATGAAAGGAGAGGTCAATTGGGGTTCCATGTTGACAGATGAACATCTTCAAACACTTACATAACAAGGATAATTGATATCAGGTTCGAGGGTGAGGCACCATATGTCTCTAAGGCCATTAGCAATGGACAATCCTGACAGGAATACCAATAGTCGGCTTACTGTGCCTGAGTGGCAAAGTAATAGAGTTCAAAGTCGGGGGCCTGAAGACCACCCTGTTTGAACAGTTTGGGCTATCCCTACCAATTCATCCGTGGAACCCCAGTTCCCCATGTACAACTAATTACCAAGGAGCATAATTTATCAAAGAAAGCGTGACCCAGCCATACAAGAATATTATTAAAATAATACAGTAGTTTAGGAATCACAATCATTTTCAATATTGAGAGCCTACTGTATAATTATATGGGGAATCTAGCCCAAAGACCCAGCTTATCCGCCAGTACCACCAAGTATGCCTCATGTTTGTCTGCCAGCAATGATTGATGTGAGCGAGAGACCAATATGCCCTGATATTTAAATGTATGCGGGACCCACCTGAACCCCATCAGGTCCTTTAGAATGTGTGTTACGTCAGTCAGCAGGAACATGTCCGATTTTAATTTGTTGATATGGTACCCAGAGTATGTTGAGAACTTACGGATTTATCCCAGCAGCAGGGCCAGGTTTTGCATAGGATTTCGAATGTATAACAGTGTATCATCAGCATACAGAGATATTATTTGTGGCTGGCCCTCTATATACAAACCTTTATGGCTGTGCTTAAGTCGTACTATACATGCAAGGGGCTCAATCGTCAGAGCAAAGAAATAGGGGAGATAATGGGCAGCTCTGCCTCGTTCTGTGACCCATACGGAAAGCAGGTGAGAGCGTACTACCAGTGCGGACTCTGGCTGCAGGGTCAGCATACAGCAGGTGAATAAACTGTATGAAAATATCCCCAAAGTGCATCCGTTGGAGCACTACGAAGAGAAACTGCCATGAGACAGCGCCAAAGGCCTTTCTCAGCGTCAAGCGTGGCGGCCACAGCCTGTGCATGAGGGTGAACAGCAATTTGGCCAAACATTTTGTTGCAGCTTTGATTAGGGATAACAGTCTATATGAGGGCATCTCAGAGGTAGGTCTGTTGGGGTTTTAATAATACAGTGATTACAGCTTCAGGGAGTGAGGGGGGCAAATGTTCAAATTGGAACGATTCCTCCCAGACCCGCAACAGACTGGGAGCAAGGATAAGCCGGAACTCCTTATAAAGTTCAATACCATTGGGGCATGGGGCCTTACCAGACGGGAGAGCCACAATTGCCTCATTCGTCAAGTGTGAATGACTGATTCAGCACAGTCTGTGCTTCCTGCAACAGCGATGGGAGTGTGATCTCAATTAGGTAGCTCGCTAGCTGTGGATTGGTGTAGCTATCGGAGCTAGCATATAAAGTCTTATAATATTGGCAGAATTCAGCATTTATTGCCTCTGGGGCAGTTAGGATATTTCCTGATGACCGTCTGATGCCATGAGCGCGGCAGCAATCAACCAGTAGTCCATTCTGTAATGTGCATCATTCACCATCGTGTAGTAGATAAATGTACGTACCCTAGGGTTACTGTCCCTCCATGCGTCGACCTCCATTTGCTACATAATGTGCAGAATCATTTATTTTAAAATATTTTTATTGGCATTTGTAAAAAAAACATTCAGCATAATTACAAAGCATACGGGATGTAGTACCCTACTTTTCATTTACATTAAGCTAACAACTAACAGTTAAAGAACAACAAACGTTAACTGTCTTCATACGTCAGAATGGATTTGTGAGCAGTCTTTTTTGCGCTGAGGTATGGTTCGTGACTCTCATTAACTATCTCAGGGATGGTAGTTCAGGGAAGTCTCTTCATTATTTCCATATTTGACATGTGATTCATGTGACCTGTAGTTCTTGCGGTTCAGACGGCCATATCATGTGATGAAAGAAACTTATCCCTTATTAACGCTTTCCATGCTTCAAAGGTGGCTCTGAACTCCCCCTCAGTCCCAGTGGTACCTGCGCCCCATGCCGCGGTTTCCGCAGTAGCCTAACGCTCCATTTCCCTGCTCCACCTTGCATATTGCGGGCCCACGGTCGATTTCCATGCCATGGCTATTGCTCTTTTTGCCAGTATGCACACCATGTCCATGAACTTCACAGTGTGTTTGATTTTACTTAACCTGGGGTATGTGCCTAAGAGGCACTCCTTTGGGGACCAGTCATACCTGTTCACTCCAGCTTTTCTGCAGTCCCACTCTATCTTGGCCCAGAAACGTTGCACTTTCACGCACTCCCAGAAGATGTGCATCAGGCCCGCCCCTTCCCTGTCACACCAAGGGCATGTTGAGCATGCCTGTTTGTTGAAACTGGCCACCCTGAGCGGGGTCATGTATGTTCTATATTAGACATTCATCTGTATCAATCGGAACCTAGCGTTCTTAGACACTTCTTTCGGGAGCATCAGTGCCCTCTCCCATTCTTTCTCGGTGATTGTTTCTCCCAGATCTTTTTCCCATCTAGCCTTTAGTGTTGTGTTGCGGGGGTTTGGCCTATCAGTTAGTTGGCCGTACAGCCTGGACACGGGCTTCCATCCATCACTCAGGCCGTATAGTTCTGTTAGCAAATGGTTTGTCGTGGCCACTCTGGCCACCCGTCCCACTTCCTCTTGGCCACATGTTTGATATTCTGATACCACAGGAACTGCCCTTGTGGCAACCCTTCCTTTTCGTGCAGTGACTCTAATTCTCGGAAAGTTCCCTCTTCGTACATATCCCCCCAGGTATATAGGCCCAGCCCTTCCCGATATCTCACAGCGGGGAGGTCTGTGTCTGCCTTGCCTATGTCTGCCATGATTGGGATGTTGGGCGAGTAGGGGTGGCCCAAGTGGAGCATTGATTTGACTCTGTTCCATACCTGCTTGCCCAATACTACAAGCATAGGAGCCTGCTCAGAGCAGGTCAGCAGGATCCACAAGATCTCTTTTAGGTGCGCCGGGGCAGTTAAGTGTTGCAGGAGTCCCGTTTCAGCTGTGGTCTCGTCATATAGCCATCGGGCTACATGGCTGAGTTGCGCCGCCAGATAATACCTTTCCAGGGCTGTGTAGTTGTATCTCCCCTTCCTTATAGTGCAGTGTCAGTATGGTAAGTGGTAGTTTGCGACGGGTCGTCCCCCATAGGTACTCTCGAATCAGGGTCTCTAGTGTTCTAAAGAAAGCTGGCTTGATATAGTGGCAGATGATTTGGAAATAGTATAAGAACCTCGGTAGGATAATCATCTTAGTGATCGACGTCCTACTCATCATTGACAGTGGTAGTTTGGACCAGAACTTCATTGAGTTATGTAGGCCCTTTATCACGGATACCGTGTTGTTTTTGTGGATTAGCTCTGGCGTGTGCCTAATTCTGACCCCTAGGTACTTGAACATTTCCAGTTGCTGCTGAACACCCACCTCCGGCAAGTCTCTCACATCCACTCCCCTAAGCCCTGCTAGTGGGAATATGCAGGACTTCTGCTTGCTAAAGCATATCCCGGAGTACTGTGTGTAATTGTCAAGTACTTCTAGCACTGATGGGGCATTGATTCGTGGGTCTCTTAAGTATAACAAAACATCATCTGCGTATAGCAAGATTATGTGATACCTCCCGCCTACCCGTATCCCTGCATCGCAGAATTGTTTCCTGAAGTATATTGCAATTGGCTCCAGGCCCAGGATGTAAAGCATGGGCGATAGTGGGCAGTCCTGTCTAGTGCCTCTCTTTATGGCCCAAGCTGACACCGTTCTACCCGTTTTTACTCTTGCGGTTTGGTTGTTGTACAGTACTTTTATCCATCTTACAAAACCTTCCCCGAACCCAAATTCCCTCAGTACCTCAATCAGCCATTCCCAGTATATAAAGTCAAACGCTTTGATGGCGTCACGTGACAACACCGCTAAGTGTTCTTTTTCCTCCTTCGTTTGCGCCATTACATGTTGCAGCCTGCGTAGGTTGGTTGTAGTGTTGCGGCCTGGGACAAACCCTCACGGTTCCTCGTGCACCCGGCTCCCTATCACTATTTTCACATCATAATTTAGCCAATGGGCGGTATGAGTTGCAACCTTCTGCGGGTTTATTTGGTTTGAGCATTGGGACTATCAGTTTTTCCCTCATGCTTTTCGGCAGGGTCCCTACCTCATACGCTTCCTTGTACACTTCGTGGAGCAGCGGGTCAGGGTCGACTCATATGCTTTGTAGAACTCTGGGGGGAGTCCATCGCTCCCCGGGGTCTTGCAGGTGGCCAATGATCTGATGGCCTCCGTCACATCGTCCAGAGTGATTACCTCATCTAATTGCACCTGATGCTCTCTGCCTAGTTTGGGGAGTTCTATCTCTTCTAGTGTGTCGTGTATATCTTGCAGCCGTATTGGGGACACGTGGGCATATAGCTGAGAATAGTAAGTCGCAAAGGTTTTGTTAATCGATAGTTGTGTGCTGTGAAATGTCGCATCCCCACCTTTAAGTGTAGTGGTTAAGTGCTTCGGGTGCTCGAGGGGCGTGGCTAAGAAGCCATGGAGTATGACGTGTCTCGTGCATGGCTCCTGCCGATCCGTGATTGATCCTGGGAGGAACAGTGCAGATATCATGCTCCGAGGCATACAAACTGATGCATGCATTCATAAATATGCCAGGCACAGATGAGCGTGAAAAGCTAATAGGATGTGCACAGTACAGAACTAATGAGCACCCGACAAGTTTCGTTCCAGCGGGCAGAGGAGGAGGCACCCAAGATGGCCGGTGTGAACAAAGGACGAGCAGCGAGACAAATGGATCCAGATGCTGCGATTATGGAATAGGAGCTTGCAGGCGCCAGCGACTCGCAACGGGACACCAGTGAATAAACTGTCACCAATGGTTAAATGATGAGATCGGGCGCCCGTTGATTGCTGGTAGACACCGTCGCACGGAGGAGACCAGCCCCCTGCAGTGTGTGGCGCACTCGGAAAACAAAGGTGGCAGAGGACCCGGGCAGTGAACCGCCCCTACAACATTACATTGTAGCAACAAAGCCGCAGCGGATGAAAGCGCGGGTGTGTTCTGGATTGCTACCCGATCGGCGCCAAACATTGTAACAAACACCATCATGAATGCAAATCTTTGATGCCCTGATCGAACAGACGACAGAGGAGCCGTTGCACAGGAAAAACCTCTGTGAACAACAGTGCTGACGCACCACACGAAAGCATCACTAATGGAATCACAGCAAATGAGAGGCACTGCTGAGCACGCTTGAGGAGGGAAGGGGGCCTACTGCCAGGACACTGGGACCAGGAGACATTGACCAAGAGCAGTGCTTGTGTGCTGGTAAGCTTGCCACATGAAGGGTTGCTGGGGCAAGGTCGCATAACACCTGAATTGGAGGTACACCCACAAGGGCGGCACACAAGAAAGAAAGTACCACAGACTTGCCGGGCGTGCGAGTTCATGAGTAGGCAGCGCTGCGTCTGCAATCTCATGAAAGCACATTATTTTACCCAAACCTGCTTGACGTCAGCTCCCACGTAAACCAATGAGGGCATGCAACAGCTCGCTGAACAGATGCCCGCATATGCCAACAGTGTATTCAGACGGACGTAGAGTTGTGAGCCCCACTGGTGAGGCACGAACACCAAGAGTGCTGCATTTTGTCCCTATTGTGCAACGGAGGGATAGATGACCCACAGACACTCAGTGTGAGAGCCCAAATAAAAGGCCTGTCCCCGTCATTATAGGAAGGGAATGAATGGACGCACCGAAACAAACAACACACCCTCCCGGTGAAAAGGAAAATAGTGATCCAACGAGCAGTGCGGTACGAGTTGCAGAGCCGCACCAAAGTGCGCACAGGCTGCCAGCTGAGAGAGCCAAAGTGTGGTAAATTGCCGGTGTAGATTATGCCACAATCAGACCTGAACTTTAAATTAGGGTGAAGCATCACACAAAAGTCCCCGATAGGTAGAGACAACATAAAACCACTAAAATAATTGGCCCGAGCAAGACAGAGGTACAATACCTGCGATACGCAGGAGAGTACTCGAGTGGCGACCCAAAGCACAGCGCTCAACTTAGAGGGATACGCAACTGGCACCCGGGAGGATAGTAAAGTGGAGGGGGGGCCCCGACAGGGCTGGCAAGAAGGTGGATAAATCTAAGGCACCTGCCCAGAGCGAACTCCTGGGACCACTAACAAGAACCGCCGGGCCCGATACAATTCCAAAGCAGGACCACAAGCCCTCGGGAGTGTGGACAGTGATATGACCCAACAAGGGCTGGGATATAAAGACAACAGAAGTAGCAGTGGCCAGGTACATGGGAGGACACTGCCCACTCGAGAAAGAACACGAATAGCGCAAGAGGACCTCTACCACAGCCTCCGTCACGCACCATAGTCGAATATAAAAAAGCCCAGAAGAGCCGGAGACCATACTCTCGATAGCCCAAATTGAAGTACAGGATGACACCGAGGTGGCGAACAGACAGCCCAAGGCAAAGGAAAAGCAACCCACGCTGGAAGAATACGCAAGAACACCGCAGTCGGCAGAAAGGGCAAGAAGCAAGGAGAAGACCCCCGCCACGGATACCGCCATGGCAAGCAAAGAGCAGCAGATCCTGGAAGCAATTGCGGACCTGAAACTAGTGTGGGAAACCAAGCTGGAATCAGCCATGGTCGAACTGAAGGCAGCACTGGAACTTAAAGTTGACGCAGTGCAAGAGGAGGTGAATCTCCTCAGAAAAGATGTCAGAGCGCTAGCAGAACGCACAGGCGAACTGGAGAAAGAGGTAGCCCCGAATACAGCAGCATGTGCGTCTCATACATCGGAGATCTGCATTCTGGAACAACGCATGAGCAACTTGGAAAGTAGAGCGGAAGAAGTAGAGGGACGTGCCCGGAGAAACAACATACGTATCGTGGGACTACCGGAAGGAGCAGAAAGATTAAACCGAACAGACTATGTCGAGACAATGTTGCTGCAAGAAATTGGAGGAGGGGCGCTCACTCAAGGATTCGCAGTGGAAAGAGCGCATAGAGCCCTAACAAGGAGGCTACCGCCAGGAGCCTCCCAAGACCAATAATTGCCAAAATCCTGAACTATCGAGACAGGGAAAAGATCCTAGAACACTTCCGGAAAGGAGGCACAATACAAAGGGCATCGGCGAATATCACAGCATACCCAGACTACACACTGTTGGTGCAGGGACGTCTAATGAACTCTGGGACGGTGCAAGATTGCAAGAAGCGGGCTACAAATATATGTTGATGTACCCGGCTAAACTGAAGGTCTACCATAAAAACAGAGCACAGAGGATGCGTCTGAGTGGCTGGACACCCAGAACTGCCCATCGGAAACAGACAACCAGAAGGAAGACGGGGCAGATAAGTAAAACAGAGACTGCAATGTTTAAGGTGCTGCAGAATCAGACACTGGGACTAGAATATAAGACAGGGCATAGCCAAGCTGGGATAGACACAACATGCGCTGCATAAATACGAATGCCCAAGCATGGCGATATAGAGCAAAATCGCAGGAGACTTAAGGGACTCGCTTGCATACCCCCATAGTTAGATCGGTAACACCCTGCTGGGTTCCTGATATCGGCATACCAAGAAAGGACCAAATGCGGGGGAGTCTGAGATCCAGGGATGGAGCTGGGCAACAGTTGGGGATGGGTAGGGAGGGTGGAGGGGAGGCAATGTGTGTAGTGAACATAGTTGGGGAGAATTGGGGTTGGCGGGACAGTTGGCGAGTTAATGTTGAAATTAGACGGGGAACGAGCCCACATTCACACCAAGCAAAATCGGTGAGGAGAAAGAGGAGGGAGTGAGAAGGGATAAAATACGGATGACAATGGGAGACCTTAGAATTGTAAGTTGGAATGTGAGAGGCCTCAACAGTTACCTGAAGAGAAACAAAGTAATGATGTATCTGAGAAGGCAAAAGGTGGACATAGCATTACTGCAAGAAACCCACCTCACCAAAGAGAAACTAGAGGTGGTCAAGAAAAGGTGGAGGGGGACCACCATCGGAGCAACATACTCTGCCTTTGCCAGGGGGTAGTTACCTGGGTGGCACCGCACATGCCCTTCCAGATGCTTCAGGGCACGGCAGAGCCGGACGGGAGGATGATAGTGATGCGGGGGTTGTTAGAGAATAGAGAACTGAGCATCATAAATACATACGCCCCCAACCAAGACACAGCGGCCTACTTCAGAACCTTATATAGCAAAATCAGCCCCCATATAGGAGGCGCGATTATATGGGGAGGGGACTTCAACTGCACACTAAACCCTAAAATGGACAGGTCAGACACAAAACTAGATAAACCAACCCCCGCCGCTAAAGCGCTACTGGCCCTGCTGAGAGACTTCGGGCTAGAGGACATTTGGAGGCAGCAGCACTGAACGATAAGCATTATTCACACTATGCCGCCCCGCACAACCTGTACACGAGACTGGACTATATGTTCGCATCTCCAGAGGTTGTTGGGGAAATGACTGGCTCAGAATACAAGGCGAGAGTACTATCGGACCACTCCCCTCTGGTTCTGGAGTGGCGACATCAGCCCCCCCAGAGCTAGAATCCCAACATGGCGACTCAGAGCTGAGGCTCTGAAGGATACAGCATTCCGAGAGGACCTAAGGGAGGAGATTATCGGGTATTTTGACACTAATACAGGGAGTGTGGAGTCAGTGGGAACCCTGTGGGAGGCCTTTAAGGTGGTGGTGAGAGGAGCGGCCATATCTAAATCTAGAGGGCTCCAAGGGAGCATTGAGCGGGAGCTACAAGAGACAGAGAAGAAACTAGAAAAAATCATGAAAAGAGAAGGTACCTCGCAGGAGGACGCTGAACAAGTGAACCTACTACAACAAACTATAAAAAATACGTTGAAAGGCAACATGCAGGGGGGGACAATCCGGGGAGGCTGCTAGCATGGCTATACAAAAACGAGACACCAAGATCGGTAATTAGGGAAATAACAGGGGCGGAAGACCAGAACTGGAACACCCAGGAGAGAGTGAATGAGGGGTTCCTCATATTCTACAAATGTCTCTATGAAGACGCAGGGGAGACTGTAGAACGGGAGACCCAGGAGACGTTGGAAGACATAGGACTACCTAAAATAAATGAGGAAGAAAGGGAGAACCTAGACGCCCTAATCACTATGGAGGAACTAGAGACAGTTGTATTGCATCTACCCACTATTAAAGCCCCGGGGTCAGACGGGCTCCCTAGTGAATTCTATAAAACGTACAGACAAGAAGTGCTCCCCCTGCTGCTGGCAATGCTAAGTTAGGCTTTTGATAAGGGAAGACTGCCGGCTTCCCTGAGGGAGGCGGTCATTATCCCACTCCTCAAACCCGGTAAGCCAAGCACGGAATGTGGGTCATATAGACCCCCATCCATGTTAAACCAGGACAGCAAAATTCTAACGGCTGTGCTGGCGAACCGACTCAAAAGGGTAATAAACAAACTTATACACCCCGATCAAACTGGTTATGTCCCAGGTAGAAACATAACCGATAACCACAGGAGACTCCACCATATCATAGAACAGGTAGAGCGGGACCCAAGCGAAATAGCAATAGTCTCGCTAGACGCAATAAAAGCCTTCGACTCCGTGAGGTGGCCTTGGATGATGGCGGCCTTGAAAGAATATGGAATGGGACTAGGGTACCTGCGGTGGGTGAAAATGGTGTACAGCTCTCCAACAGCTAGGGGCAAAACGGGAGCGATAATATCTGATAAATGGCAACTCAGCAGAGGCACAAGTCAGGGCTGTCCATGGTCCCCAATACTGTAAATCTTGCACTAGAACCATTAGCGATCTGCCTTAGACAGAAATACGGAGAAATAGGGGTCCATACGAAGGGGGGATCGCACCTGATATCATTGTACGCAGAAGATATACTGCTATACCTGCTCTTCCCAGAGGAAAACTTCCGGTATGTCTTAGAGGTGATGAAGCGCTATGCGACTCTTTCTGGCATAGCAGTAAACCCCAGGAAATCATGCATGTTCCCCCTGGAGAGAAATAGAGGAGTCCCACGGGAGAACCTACCTGTCCTGCAGATACCCTGGCAGATTAAAACATTTCGATACCTGGGGATTAATATATACCACACGATTGCAGACAAACAAAAACACAATACGTAGTGGGCAGTGGAAGGCATTAAGAACAGCATGGGGTTCTGGGTGAAACTCCCCCTGGCCATGGTGGGTAGGGTGGTCGTGCTCAAGATGGTGGACCTGCCCAGACTATTACATTTCTTCACGAATATCCCAAACGCTTCTTCACTAAACTCCAGAGTTTATGCAGGGGCTTTATATGGCACAACTCTAGAAACAGAGGGGCCCTATGGAAACTGCAGAACATGTATGATAGAGGGGTCATAAACCTGCCGAATTTCAAAATATATCACCTGGTGGGGCAGCTACAATATGTTGCCGGATGGTTGTCCAAAGACGAGACGGCAGAATCTAGACTGCTGAGGGGAGACTGCGACCCATACTTCCTAAAAGAATTGATATGGCTACCTAAATCACAACTGCGGGGGTGATCGAGATTGCTGGAACTAGGCTGGAAGACATGGCGCAAAGCGTGCCACGTTGTGGGAAACCCAACCCCATGCTCCCCGCAGGTGCCACTCGTAGCACTATACGGAGAGGACGAGCAATTACAGAAAGGGATCCGCAAATTCTAGGAGCTGGTGGGCCTCGCGACCCTAGGAGATATATGGCAAGAGGGGAAGGCACTAGACTTCCAAACGATAACAGAAGAAACCGGGGTACATAAGAGGAAGTACATATGCTCTGAGTAAAAACGTGGTCCGAGGAAGCATTATCAGAACAACCCGATGCAGTCATTGAAACGATGTATGATATTTCAGAGGGAGAGCACGAAATATCCAGAATTTATGAACTACTGATGTCTAGACTGAGTAAGGAGTTGCTCCAACTGAGGCGGGATTGGGAGGAGGAGGCGGGAGAACCCATGCAGGATGGGCAATGGGAAAGAGCCCAGAGATACCATAAGAAGGTGTCGAGGAACGGGAGGCTGCATCAAATACAGTTACACGTCACACACAGGGCATATATGACTCCCAACAAAATCGGCAGGTTTGCGAGCACAGCAGTGCAGAAATGCCCCAAGTGCGGGGAGGTGGCCGCTGGGATGATTCACATGTTCTGGGCGTTCCCAGAGGAGGGAACATTTTGGGAAGAAGTCAAACAACGTCTATCCGAAAAGAGAATTAAGCTAAAGGTGGAATCGGTATGGGCTTGCATGATGGGGGGATTTACCAGACCCGCAATCTAAAACATATTAGTAAACTGAAAGACCTGGCCTGCATCCTGGCCAAAAGGAGAATTGCCATGGGCTGGAAAGCAGCCCACAGACCTAGATTAGAGGTGTGGTGGAATGATCTCCTGAAATGGGCAGACGCTGAGACAGCAGCATGGTACGATGCAGTCAGTAGAGGACGGGAGGAGGAAGCGGGACCTCTGATAGCATGGAGACAAACGGTGGCCACACTGTCTGGATCCTCCTATATCGAATCCAGTGAATATGATACATCCGAGAGCTGTGAAGGGGACTAATCCAAGAGAAACGAAACTTAAGGCACTGAAGTGGAAGCTCGAGTTAAAGGGGAGAGAGGGGGGAAGACGGCATTGAACAACATGTGAATGCAAGCTATGAAGCTGGTAAACGAAAATGCCTAATGTGTTGGTTATGGTTGGTGTGTTGTAAAAATTAATAAAAATTGTTTAAAAAAAAAAAGTGCTTCGGGTGCTCTCTCTTGCACAGCCATGCTAGGAGCCTGCCTCGTTTATCCCCTTCTTTATGTGCCCTAGTGGTGCGTGTTATGTAATCAAACTTAGATAGCCGCCCCCATGCTTCCAGGCATTGCCTTCTAGCCTCGATGAGTTTAATCTCCTCCGCCCTGGTCCCCGAATTGTTAGTTTCCATCCCCTTTATGTCCTCCTCCCGTTTCTCCAGTTACCCTTTCAACATTTTCCTGATATCTGCTGCTCCCGCTAAAATCTCACCCCACATTATCACCTTCAGGGTTTCCCATACTGTACTCCAGTGGTCTACACTGCCCTGGTTGTTTTCTACAAACTCCACTAATGGATCCCCAAGTTCTTCTCTAAAGACGTGGTCAGTGAGTGCTTCAGTGGACATTCGCCAGAGTGGGATGGGGGGTCTGGGCCCTTTCATTGCCTAGTGCATGAGTAGGGGCAAGTGATCCGAAATCGACCTGCCCAAGTACTGTATTGATTCCACTTGAGCTGAGTGCTCCCTGTCTACAAAGATGTAATCAATTCTCGTGTAAAGGTCGTGTGGGGAGGAGAAGTATGAATATGCTCTGTCTGTGGGGTGCTGCTCTCTCCAAACATCTACCAGGTCTAAATGGGCCATCATGGCGTTTAATGCTAGAGGGGCAGCTTCTGCTCGATATTGTGGGGGTCCAGATCTGTCCGGACCTAGGTCTGCTACGCAATTAAAGTCCCCCCCCCAAATGAAGAAGCTTTCATGGTGATGTGTTACTTTGGTGCAAAGCGTGTTAAGGTGTGCTGGTATGCCGTGGTTGGGAAAGTAGGAATTCACCACGTAAATCTATCTTTGCTCGATGGCTCCCCATATTATTAAGTATCTGCCCTCTTTATCTGCTTCAGCACCCAATTGTCTAAAGGGCACCCCAGGGTTTACCCAAGTAAACACTCCCCTTGCCTATTTGGAATACGTGGCTCCATACCCCTGTCCCCCCCAACTTTCCTTCAGTTTGGACATTGCCTCTGTCGAGCGATGGGTTTCCTGTAGCAGAGCCATATCTACCTTTTTCCTTTGTAAGTAGGATTTAATCCTATTTCTGCGTAAGTAGGTTCCCATCCCCTCATGTTCCATGTCTGTACTTTAAGTTGTGCAGCCATGGTCTTTTGCGTGCACTTTGCTGGTCAGCCTCCGATCCCCCTCGTGCTTTGGATGTCCCAAACCCGGGACCCCCCATTTCTCACCCTGCCCCACCATTTCGCAAGTGTGACCATCCTTTATGGGCCTTACCCCTCTGCACCGTTTCAGTTTGAATACATTAGAACAATACAAACAGTAAACGAAAACCAAACCTTTGCGCCCAGCTTCTGCTTTAACATTGCAGTGCTCGGGCGCCCCATGCTATTTTGTCCCATCCGGGGTGTCAAGCGTGAGTGTTCTCGTGCTGGCTTGTGTAAAACTGCAGCAGCCAGTAGTAGTCCTCTTGCGGGGTGTGGCTGACAGCCCAGGCCAGGGGGCCCAGCTGTGCCCCTGTCTGTAACAAAAAACTTCTACCATTCAGCGGGGTAGTTTGTTATTGTTTGCAACATCATGCTACTTTTTAATTTTATTCCTCCAATACGCCTCATTTTTCATTCATCCGCTCCCATGTGATGGTGCATGAGCCTCTGCTGTGTCCCGGTTGTTGTGCTTCTGCCACATGGTGGCAGCCGCTGGAGCCTCCAGGAATATGGCCCGGCTTTGTTAGAGCACCTTGAGTCTCAACAGGTACATCAACATGTACTTTAGGTTCAGTTGCCTTAGTTTAGCTTTTATTGGAACAAAAGAGTTCCTCGCTCTTTGCACTGCTGGTTTGTAGTCCGTATAGATGGCGATCTGAGCATTATCTCTTTTGATCTCCCCTCCTTCTCTTGAGTATTTTAGTATAGTTTCTCTGTCTTTTGAGGATCCTGGCTGTCATTGGGCGAGGGTGTGAACCCGGTGGGGATTTCTTCTGTAGTGACCTATGGGCTCTTTCCACCACGAAGCCCTGAGAGAGTCGGCCGGCACCTATTTCTTGCTGCAACAGTGTTTCCACAAAGGTCGTAGGGTTGGGCTCTTCCATTCCCTGTGGGATTCCTAATAAGCGCACATTATTGCATCTAGCACGCCCTTCCGCATCCTCCGCTACGATTCCAGGACCGTGTTTCTTCTTTCCAGTTCCTGCACCCTGGTCTGCAAGTCTTTCAGCGTTTCTGCCAATTCCTTCTGCTCTGTTTCTGTGGCCATCACTCGCTCTGTCAGGTTGTGCATGTTTTGCCTCATAAGCTGCATGTCCTCCTTGACTTCCCCTATTTTTGTGTCTATGAACGTGCGCAGCACTGCTATTGCGTCTAGCACCTGTTTGACTTTGCCGTCGCCACGTGGGGCTTCTTCTGTCGGTCTGGATCCATTGTTTCCCTGTGGTTGATCCTTTTTCTTGGCCGCAACAAAAGAGTCCATAATCGAGGTCTTGTTTCTATCTTTCGTTGAGGGCAATTTACTTCCTGCCTTCTCATGCAGTGTTTGGTTAGGATCTGAGTTCCTCTGCTCGCTCACTGTTGTACTGTTCTTCCGAGCCTGTCCTAGTGGCGTCCACAGTCTGCTTTTCCTCAGTGGTACCCTCAGCTCTACCGATATTGTGTCTGTGTTCCCAGCAAGTGCAGCAGTTTGGTCAGGGGGTCGCACTTAGGGTTTGGAGTCCCTTAGACCACTGTGCCCTGTCTTGTAACCTGGTGTTGGAGCTGGGCACAATACTTCTCTTGGGGCCTCGTAGTGCTAGGTGCTCTCTTTGTTTTAGCGTGGTGTTCGAGTCCCTCATCTTATATGGACAGCCTAATCTTGCTTAGGCTCTTATGCGAGTTTGTCGTGTGGTAAGGTAAGCGGTCCTACCCTATTCGCATTCGATTCTTCCCCGGGTGCCGTTAGTTGGTCAGGCTGCGCAGCGGCTCAATATATATGTATGGGGACCCGTGGAGTCTCTAAGTGGGCAGCGCCACGTCTTCTCCAGCAGTGATTATGTTCTATGGGCTGCCTGCTTCTGGATCCTTGTGCTCACTGTTGTTAAGCAGTCTATTGTGGCACTTCATTACTGCAGTGTGGCCTGCGGCCTCCTTGTTGGGTTGCGCCGTGTACCAGTTCTATGGGTTGGTCCGCACTTGTGTGGCTGTTCGCTGTTGTGACTTTGTACCACTGCTGTTCATGTCCCCTTCGCCCTGGCTTGCGTCTAGTGTGTGCCTTCCAGATATTGTGGGGAGTGCACGCGCGCTGGCTCACCTTAGTCTCCACAGTTTGGTTCTGGCGCCTCTCATCAGACGTTGTTGGACTCCGTTCTGTCCTCTGTCTGCTCCGCCCCGCATTCGTTCTCCGGGCTCTTGGCAGTAAGGGTCTGCCTGCCGTATTGTCGGCGTCGGCAGGGGTAAATATTTTCCAGGCTTTGGTGCTGTTGTGGCTTTTTTCGGGTACACCTCTCCAGTGCTTCCCTGCCGTTGTGGCTCCCAGTTCTCGTTCCGTGTGCCTTATTACCCTCTCTGCTTGGTCTCGTGTGGGGGCCTCTGTGTGCGGTTTCCAGCTGCTCCCTCGCGGCCTATCTCAGCGCCGCTCTCAGGACCCACGCAGCTGTGCTTCCACGGGCCTCGTCTGGCCAGCACCAGTTTTCGCTCCGCTCTGGTTGCTTTTAGGTCTTGGGCTCTGAGGGTTCCCAGGCTGGTGGTGAGCTTCTCAGCCAGCAGTCCTCTTCACTTCTTCGTTTGCTCCTTTCCCCATGTCACCGGCGTCTGCCCCTCCTCCTCTTCACTCCAAGATCGCGGCCGCGCCCGCCATCTTTGTACGCACCGGGCGCCTGTTTGAAGGGAGTTTTCTGCTAGGTAATCGCTCCGATTTTTGCAGTAGCTGCGCTCCAAGTGTCGGAAATCGCTTGGAGTTTCTCTATTTAGTTTTGCTGACTTTCATTTCTCCTTACATCGCCAGGTCGAGGATCAAAGAGAGGATCACGACAGGAGCTTCGGCTAAACCTGACCTCACTCCCATAATGTGCAGAATCATGTGGCCCGCATTCGTTAAATCGCGTTGGGTGGCCCTGGATCGGTCAGCCCCACAATCTAGGATTGAGTTAAAGTGACCTCCCCAAATAATACGGGAGCGGCAGCCCCCTATTAGAATACCCATCACTTGGCCATAGAATTCAGGGTCATCAAAATTTGGGCCGTAGGTATTAACCAATGTTGTGTCAATGCTGGCTAGTTTGCCCCATAGTATCACATACCTCCCCTGTGTGGCTATACAGCGTTTAGCTTCCTGAAAGGGGAGCGATCGGTGTATCAACGTCATCACTCCTCTAGCCTGTGAAGAGTAATCAGTGTAATAACGGTGGCGTCCTCAGCTAGGGGCAAACAATTTGTTGAGCGTCCACTGGGTGTGAGTTTCCTGGAGCATCACCACCTTCCGGCCATGACGATTAATATAAATGCTGCTACCCTACATAGTGCACTGGGAAAATGTTTACCCAGGACTCGCAGGCAGGGTCCCAATACATTCTGCGAGGGCCTCAGCCAGTCAACCACACGGGCCCTCCAGATAGAGGTACGCGGCACCTCACAGCACAGGCACCAACATCAACGACCCACATTTCTATGACTGCCCCGCTCCCTTAATAAAGAAACATGAAGCGTGAGCACGACCGACTAAGTGACCGCTTTCCGCCCACACCAGATTGTGTAGAAACCTGCCACCAAGCCAGGCAACAATCAGGAGTCGCACTCTCATCCACAATCGCCCCAAAAAGTGCAGGACCCGGAAGGGTGATAGGCAGGAGCTCTGTCCAGCCCTACGCGTACCTGCAGCAGCCACGTCCGGATAAATCGCAGCAAAGCAATGTCAGGATATCAGGCTTCAATGCGTGGCCACCTCAGCTTATAGTGTGGTGGACCTGTGTATCGGTGCAGATGGAAGCAGGAATGGCAAGCACTTTGGGTGGAGAGGCAGAGCCCCACGCACAGCAGGAGCCGGAGGGGCCTGCCCACAGATCGGGCTATAATCAAAGGGCCGCACAAGAGGTCAGGATGGCCTCTGAAAAGTTGAGAGCTCGGCTGGTTGATAAGAGTAGCCCCATCCGCTGTGGGATGCACCTCCTGATGCCAAGTCCTGACTTCCTGCAGATGGGGGGTACCGGGATGTCAGCCTTAAACACAGGTTCGCCCAACCCGGTGGCATCGGGCTCTCGCGGCGGTAAAGTGGTTAACAGACTCCAAAAGGGGTTCCTGTGTCCACAGCCCGCACGGCCAAAGTGATGAAGGCAGGCTGTCAGGATGGAGGTCGGGATCCACACAAGTGTTCTGTCAGCAGCATAGATCTCTCAAGGCAACCCCAGCACGGTGGCCGCACAGCCCAAGCAGCCGTCACACATCACATAGGTCGCACTCCTTGCCGCAGCTGCCCGATCCTCTGAGGCACACCACGCCCCCACAAATGCTAATCAACGCGGGGACATGTCCCTTTCACCTCAACTGGAGAACGCAGAAGTATGGTATCGATGGATTCAATGCAGGGTTAATTAGCAAACAGGATTCTGGAATGGAGCATTTTCTTGGCTGCTCAATAGCACCTCCCATACCCCCTCGTTACAGAAGTTTTGACGATTGTAAGACTGTGAGCCCGATTGAGAGAATTTGGGAAAAAGGCGTTTGCGCCTGGATGAGGGGGACGCCGTGCAAACTGTGATTTTGCGAAGCCAACACTTGCCACAAGCTAACAGAGTGACCCTGTGAGACGTGATCGCCCTTACATTTGGCAAGCGTTTTAAACTCTGAACCCGACTGATGGAGGCTGACGACTGAGAAAAGGATTGGTGCCCGGGTAAGGGGGATACAAAGGTGAAGGGCAATCACCCAACGTGAAGAATGTCTGAAGGAACTTTTGTTTTGTTGTTTTTGACATATCAGGCCCTCTGAAGTAGTCTGAAAAGAGACTTGGACACAGAGGGTTCTGATATAGTTAAAAGGAACTGTAATCTCGTGCCAAATAAGCTCAGAAGTGTGTTGTTATCAAGAGTCCCACCTTGCCCCGTGCTAAAAAAGTGTGGAAGGGCGACCCCGGCCATAACATCCTGACTTATCATTTTGTGAACACTTCTTTCTTTTCATGTGAATATTATCCCACACTATTTTGTAGCACAGCGGTAAGGTTTGGCATGTAAGCAGATTCAATTCAACACTACAGCTAAGTCAATGCCTAGTCTGGGATGCTGAGGGAAACCCTTATTGATATATTTTTATGTCCAGTTTGTTTACTCTGGATGACAACCCTTATATAACACCCCTCTCTTAGAATCCCCCTGGCCCCACTGAGCCAAGAAGTAGGTTTGTTTTGCAAATTAAAAGGTTTATTTGAAAATTAAACAATATATATCTATCACACTTTTATAGTAAATTAATATTTGATAGCACACTTGTGAGGATGATAGTGATCAACAATGGATAATGTTACAGTGGTACACTCTTTTTGATGGCTTAGAAGTGATACAGAGAGGATAAAGTAGCTGAGAATGATTTTATGGCTTCAAGGACAATGCAATGATGAATGAAAATGCAGTACAGGAAATAAACTTGATATGAATTCAACAAAAGACAATGTAATCACTTTTCTTTGACAATTCACTCCCCCCCCTTTATGCAAGGTAAAGAGATGGAAGGAAAGCACACAGTTCTCAGGAATGCAATCAAACATAATTCAGTCCCCCACTAGCAAGCTTAGATGAAAACAGGTAGGAGTTTGAAACACAGGTAATATACTTTGATGTGCTTTGCAAAGAAGTGAAAAATATGCTTAAATGATTTTAATTCCCTCTAGAGGTTCAGGATGGGTGGCAGCTACTTTGTATTAGTTCAGGATCACTTTAGCAATGCTCTATGAATGATTGTCAGGTTGCAAACGAATTTCAGCAAAGGAAAGCAAGGACAAATCTTTTTACTAGTGGCTGAAATTAAGCAAAATGTCAAATCGCGGCAATTTAGTCGTGTGCGTCGAGCGCAATTACGGAGGCACTATAAGGAGTAGGAAGTCGGTTCTAGGTTCGTTGGAAAGCCTAGAATCTTAGCTTTGAATGAGAATGTAAGTTAAATCTCGTTCCTAGCACAAACGGTTCCGGAGATACGGCCGATTTAGTAAAGGTAGTTTTTCGGATTTGAAATTTTAAAGCTCAGAATGACAGATGACAGTTTTCAGTTTTAAAGATGACAGAATGACACGATTCTAGGAGGCAGTTCTAATAGGCTAAAATAGTTTGGATTAGATCATTTTAAACTAAGAGATTGGTCTTGGCACAGTGCTAGCTGGGTACTCACACAAGATTTTGGACAGGAATGCGACTTCGTCACCGATCGGGTCAGGATTGGCTGGACTTCTGCTAGCGGTTCTTCACAGCGATCTGGTCTCTGGGTCTCCGGTTCTGTTATCGGTTCTGCTAACGGTTCCGGATACAGCGGTCTCTGGTTCTGTTGGTCTGGATCAAGTGGATTCTTAGCAAGCAGCAAACCGCACAGCCCGGCGGTTGAATAGCTTGCAAATGATTTTTGAGGCCTGCTTAAGAGAACTCAGCTTGTGGGTTAGCCTCTCTGCTACAAGTTCTGAAGTAAAGTTCTGGATCCCTGGAGTTCTGGATTTGAAGTCTGGAGTCTCCCGGCAAAGCGTCCTGCAAGAAAGTGGAAAGTGAATGTCTCTACCTGGGTTTCAATGTTCCTTTTATATGTTTTGAAAATGGGTGTGTGCCTGGGCCTAGCTAAGCCTGCCCCTCTCACTTATCATTGGCCAAGCTTTCCTCTCTCCCTTGATTGGGGGAAGGAAATGGAGTGTCAGAGTGATGCTGTAGGTTTTATGGTCAGAGGAACCTCCCCTTGTCAAATTGCACACAAATCTATTTCTGACCCAAATACATATTTATCTATGTAACATGTTTCTAATATTATAGGTCAAGTTAACATATTTTCTGTAGCACCAAACCATCCGATCCCTGTCTTTGTATGATGTTGTGTCCCCTTATGACAGAATTCTCCCCTTTTCATCCAGATAACGACCTCTAAACCTTTCCAGATTTTACACAAATGTGCACCAGGGATATGGGTTTCAGATGATAAAGTGTCAGATTTTTAACATGCATACATTTGGAGCAACAACCTTTTTTTCCGCTACTATCCCCAAGAACATACCACAGGGTCCTAATACCTCTTACAATATGCACAGAAAAATCACAAGAATGATGATGTTATTTATATAATTTTTACAAGTCCGCACTATGAATTATCCATCTTTTTAAAATCATGCTCTGGCCCCAAAGGGGTGTGGTTTTCCAAAGCACATGGTGGAATTTCTGGTTTATCCACTTCCCCCAAGCTCAGCTTGGTCTCACAGGCACTGCCCCTCCCAGTTTCTCCCAAGAGGAAGCCATTTTACGACCCCCCCCAATATAACATTTGCCTGAGCCAGGGACAGTGCTTTGTTTAGTTTCCTGTACTCCCCAGGTGCCACTCCCCTAATTCAATCAGAGAGGTGTCATCTCCTTTTGGCAGGGGCAGCAGGATGCAGCCAGGCCTGGGAACACAGCTGCTGAATTCCCTCTCCTGTCGGGGGTAGTTGTCAGGCAGAATCCAGTTTCATTAAGCCAGGCTTCAGCTAAATGTCACTTTTGTTCCCAGTTTTTCTTCATTCAAATCAAACTCACAATTTTTGCACATGCAGCTAGAATGCTGATTCTAAGTTCAAAACGATGACATTTAACAGTTGCAACCTATGTTACACTCAAAAGTAGGTCACTCATTTATTTTAAACATTTCGATTTTAGTGGCTTTCTGTCCATTTAACTTAAGCTGCTGACATCCACAGCTCAGCCAGTTTTGTTATAAACATTGTTTTGGGCTCTTCATCTTTCCAGATTTTGTATGCATACAAGAATACATTCTGCCAAATGTCTGCTGGTGTTCATTGAGGTTTTTGAATATCTTGTGATGTTTAAAATAGGCATTTTGAGCTTGCATTTCAGAGAAACAAAGGTGATTTCAAAGCACTTTTTTTTTAGCCACCGGCACTGCTGTTTTTCCTTTGGCACACATTTCACTCATGGTACTCCTGGCCCATCATGCTTGCACTGGTGGGTGGCAGGTTAGGCAACCATTTTGGTGTGCGCACCAACTGCGCGGTTTTCCCGGATTCTGGTGCAACTGTGGGCTTTTCCGCCATCTTGGATTTTCTACGCCCACAGCACCAAATGTTGCAGCTTAATAGTCCAAACGTGGGTCAGGACACCCAATAGGCAATCGTTTTTTTTCTTTTAGTATATGCTCCTTTTATTTCACTAGACTCTACCAGGAGCGTATTATTATTATTTGATGGTCTTCACTTCGTCCCATCTTAGATTTAGGTTTAGATTAGACATCTATCTCACCCACTTTACAGTTTAAACGCCCTTGAACTGTGATCAGTTGTGTCTGTCTTACTTTGATTCCATGCCGTCCTTACACCGCACAGCAATCCGAAAAATTAAATGTTTTTGAACACGGGGAATTAAATTTGGAAGACCGTGGTTCATGGGACATGGAAACACTTAGCAATCCTTGCCATGCCTATACAGGTACTGCAGACATGAAAGTTTGTCTTATCTTTTTGTTGTTTAATTGTCCTGGAGAATACTTTTCATTGTGAGATGTCAGAAACTGGTGTACAACTTGGAGGACACTCTCATATTTATGGGTTTTGAAGCAGTGTGTTGCGGTAGCATAGATGTGGCGAAATGGATGGATGCTGTTACAGCTGAACAGGTTCTATCCACACAAACAGTTCTCCTAATCTTTCTGGATTAGCCCACATCGGATCACTCGCTCTCCTTTTGAAACCAGCTTGCAGCCCTGCCCCAGCATCACAGCTCACAGTTTATTAGGTCTGGAGCTCAATTCACATATGCTTTAAAGGCTGTATAGAAACCCACATCCACTGTGTATGACCCACGACATGCCTTTAAGCGCTGTATTGAATCATCCGGCATATGGTGGCCCCATCCCCGCAAATCAATGCTTCACAATTGAAAACTGTAGTGTCCGCCATCACATACTGTAGCGCCAGCTGGGGGCTCAATACCATTACCTAAAGTGTTCCATGATTAGCACCTTGATAGCGCTGCTGCCCGAGATGTATACCCCCTTGCTATAACAAAGCAGGGGGATCTGCTGCGGTTCCTTGGGTGGTATACCGTTCTTTTGCCGCAGGATTTTTCGTCGCGGGACTTTTCATCGCCGTTTTTTTATTGAAAAAAAAATCATCGTTTTTTATTTTTTCTGGGGCGGGGGTTTAAAAATTCAATAAATATTTGTGGATGAAAGGGAATCATTTTTTTTTTTAAAAAGGGGGTTTGCGGGGGTCCTCCCCCCCAAAAAAACCCCAAAAAACGATGAGTTTTTTTCGATAAAAAAACAGCGATGAAAAGTCCCGCAATGAAAAAATCGCACAGCAAAATAACGTAGAACCCCTTGGGCTTACGGATAGCTATGGCGTCAAGGAGCCCCTGCCCGCTTACCGAGACATTCCCAAGGTACCGGTTTCCAGGGCCCATTGAAGAGCCATAGAAAGCACGCGCCATCGCCGGAGTGCACCATCCATTCACTATTGTTGAATCATCCCAAAAGCCATTCTGTCACTGTTTTGGAACCCCAAAACAGCCGGGTCTTTTTGAATCAGATGCACCTCCAGAAATCCAGCGTCTGACGGTTGCTGTTTGGGAGAGTCCACATCCAGAGTGTCTGCTGATTGCGCAATCCTACTGTTATAATGTATGGTGACCCCTCTATTGTATGCCATTTATTTTAAACCCCTGTTAGCTAGGCTTCGAGATTCGGAACAGGTTAGAGGCATTTATATGGCAGGGATAGAACAAAAGATAATGGCATTCGCAGACGACATGCTTATACCGATTACAGAGCTTGAAACGTCTTTGCCGGCATTGATCGCAGAGCTGGACGACTTTGGTGTGGTATCTGGGCTAAAAACCAATGGGTCAAAATCAGAAATCCTGAACCTATCGGCCAACCTCGAAACAGTGGAACGTCTACGGATCCCAACTTAACTGTCTTTAGCAGAGAAGGGTGTAACATACTTGGGAGTAGTCCTCACAAAGGCGCTAGAACAAATGTACGGGGCAAACTACCCGCAACTGCTAAGGTGAAAACTGATCTGCTTCGATGGAACCCGCTTGCTATATCCTGGTTAGGGAGAATGACATTTGTCAAAATGGTGCTTCTCCCCAAAATATTGTACTACTTCCAGACCCTTCCGCTCTGCGTCCCTAAAACCGTCTTTAGCTCACTTACAAAGTTATGTCAGCGTACATTTGGCTGGGACTCCCGCATTTTTATAGATACTATGAAGCGGCACAGTTGCTGGTCATTAAGGAATGGTTTACGAGCAAGGATCGAAAGATTTGGGCTCGGCAAGATAGGGCAGTCGCTGGTACACACCTCTTAGGTTTACTTTAGTTAAAACGGGATCATAGACCCCCCAATGTACAGATTAGTAAACTAGCTAGTGACTGAGGTGTGGGACAACGTAATCAAAGGTGGCGTTCTGTCTACTTCCCCCTCTCCGTTTCTCCTGGTGTTCCAGAACCCAGACTTCCCTCCTAGGATGGAATCCGGAGCCTTAAGAGCTTGGAAAGAAGCGGGCTGTTTGAAAACGCGAGACATGTTTCAGGGACACACTTTTAGAACATTTGAAGATTGCAAAAGGGACTTGGGGCTGCCCGAGCAAGATAGGTTCCGCTATAATGAATGCGACACTGGATGACCAACCCGCAGATAAAAGCGGCGGCCATGCCACAATTGACTCCCTTCGAAATGTAGATTACCATGCATACAGGCTCGAGGAAATTAATATTGAACTTTTATAGACTACTAAATGAGGGTGCAACAATAGTACAATGAAAATGTTTCAAGCAATGGGAAATCGCACTCGATAGCACTACATCTAGGGAACATTGGGAACATCTATGGAAAGCAATCCCCAAACGTACCCGCTCCATTCAAACGAGGGAAATGTGGTACAAAATAATATTCCAATGGCGTTACACGCTAGAATCTAATGTACCCGACTGCGTCAATCTTGTGTTGGAGGGGTTGTGGGGTCAAACGGGACTGGAGACACATATGGTGGGATTGCCCAGCAATAAGGCTGTTTTGGGAAGGGATCCAGGAACAAATGGATAAGATATTTACGAACAATGGCTCGCTCAATGTAGGGGTTTGGCTATGTGTGTTGTGGGATCCAAAACAGAAAATGCTTTCCAAAAGACAGAAATTTATTTTTATGCTTCTACTTATAGTCGCATGGCTAGTTATTGGCCCACAAATGGAAACAAAAACAAGTGCCTACGAACTTAGACTGGCTTCAGAAAATATGGAGATTTATAGTGCTGGAATGGGCTACTGATATTGTTCAAAGAGATCAAGCAGCATTTAGACGTAACTGTGAGGACGTGCTGAGTTACCTCGAAAGTGACTATATGCTCCAATGGTGCCTTCATAAAATTCGGATTTTGGACATTATGTGGCCATTTCAAAACAAACTATGTGAACTCAAACATGCAACCTCCCGGGGTGGTTAGGATGGAGAGGAATAGGGTTGATTGGTTTATGTTTCTCTGAGTTGTGAAAATTAATTTTAAAAAAAATTTTCAAAAAATGTATGGTGTCTCTAAATAAATGCAAAGAGAATATAGTATCAGAATATGACATATTTTACACAGCTCCAATCACCTCATTATGATATTCAAATACATTTTTAAAATAAATTTTATTTTCAAACATTAACGGATACTGTGCTACTTTTTCCATGGATCATTGACAAACACAGTTAAATATAGCTTTTAAAAAATGCCACATTTCAATCAGTTTGTGTGAAAGAATCCCAGCTCGATAGCTTAATCAAAATGTGTGATCTTTGACAAATACTCGAATTCCACTGTGCATGGCCTGCCAAAATTGGGAGTCCACAAAGCCCCACATCTTTCATACATAGCAACCTCAGGTGTCAAATCCTGTCAGAATCATTCTGTGATTAATGAGTGTATTTGAGAGACATCTGCACAAGGCTAACAGAATCAAATTTAAAAATTATAAATTAACAGGTGGCTATTATACTGAGATTTTATTTGGAAACACTAATGTGTTTCAGCATGGTGGAACGTTTTATACTGAAAAACCCCACAAAGCTCCTGTTCCCTCCCACATTCCTTATTATACAATGAAGGTGAGCACTAGTAATAAACCCCTATATCTGCCACTATGGCCCTTGTGAAAGAAAGTCTCAACTTGTATGGACATTCTACTTTTTTCGAGGGCCACCTATATAGCCGGTCAATCTGTCCAGGGTCAAATGGAGTTCTCTTGGTCCGTGTACTAATGTAGATGTGCTTGCTAAGGGCCTCTGGGGCCTGTCAGTATTGTTTTAGATACAGTGGAAGTTAAAACTGTATTTTAAATCACTATCACGTGGTATCTCACTTCTAGCTCACAGTTAACAGATAAAGCGCGGTGCCCAATCACCCTCTTCCACAAGTAAACAATGGTTCCCAAAACTCTGAGCTTCCTTTGCATGCAGAAAATAGGCCCAAAAGCGGCATACACTTTTTACCACTTTGCTCACACAGAACAGATAATTTGAATAAAGATTTTCCATAATAACTTACTAGAAAGTCTTAATTCTATTAAAGACACGGAGGCAAGCATTATGCTTCTCTTTCTTTAATCAAAGCTCATAAAGAAAGCTCAGCAGCAAGTTTTGGGTACCTGAGCGCAGCAGGTAGTATGCATAAAGAAGGTACACCTAAAAATATAATAAAACACCATACATAATGAAAAACATAATAAACACATTAGGCCATGCCTATTAGTCTCTGGGGAAAAACAAGAACTCCATGTCCCAGGGGACATCACTTAAAGTTCATTCATCGGTCACTAACATGTGACATTAGTCCTCCAATAGGTATGCAGGTTCTCCTCATAAACAGTCCTGAATACGATGTAACTTCCTCTTTCGAGGCTGCGAACTTGGCTGTCCATAAACTGGTAAGTAGTGTAACTGTAACCGTCTCATAGGAGAAAACAAAGTCGAGCTGCCAAGAGATAGATAAAAAAACTAAAATTACTTCATGAATATGACAACCCTAGTTCCCTTTGTAGGGTGGGAGAGAAAAGTCATTGAGTTATTTAGAAGACATATTTGACTTTCCAATTACTAATAATTCATAGCAATATACATGATTACTATCGAGTGTGTTACGAGCTGCTATTTTTCTCTCGCCGGGTGGGATACTGCTCGCCTCCGTGTCTTTAATAGAATTAAGACTATCTAGTAAGTTATTATGTAAAATCTTTATTCTATGTCAAGACCGGAGGCTTCACATTATGCTTGTTTAAAGCTTACTTACCACAATAGATGCCGGCTGTTCTACCGGTTTCAGGTAGAATTGTTTAAATATCGATTTGCTTGCCCAGTCCGCCATCCTCATGATGTCTTCCAGGTGAACTCCGGCTTGAAAGGCTTTGGAAGCCATGGCTCCTCTCACGGAGTGGGCTCCGAAGTGCAGGGTTTCTATCCCTGCTTGAGATAGAGTCCAATGCACCCAGCATGCTAAAGTTGGAGCGGAAACTGCCTTGTGTGGTTTACACAGAGCTATCAATAGCTGCCCATTAGAAGAGGTCCTAAGTGGGGCTGTAATTTCTTCGTAAACCTTCAGGCATCTAACTAAGCAAAGCTTGGACTTGTCTCTAAAAGCGGGATACGAAATCACCCAAGAATTGCATTTCGTCCTCCTGTGAATATGAAACACAATACCATCAGGAGAAAAGGTCCTGCCTGCTAGAACGAGAGCTCTGACGTCAGAGACGCTCCTGCAAGAAACTAGGCAGAGCAGTGTAGTAAGTTTGCCGGATAGGGCCGTACGGGATAATTCCTCATTATGCAGCCATGACAGAAAAAGATTTAACACTTTGTTAACATCCCAGAGCTTGTCGTAGCGGGACGGAGGCGGGGCTGTAAGTCTGATACCTTTGCGTAATCTGCAAACGAGGTGATGCTCTCCTGCTGGAACCCCTTGAACAAGGTCATGCCCAGCAGAAATGGCTGAACGATAGACGTTAACTGTCCTGTAAGCGAGACCTCTTTTAACTAAAGAAGCTAGGAAATTCAGGATTTCCTCTAGAGGTGCTCAAACTGGATGTAATTCTTTCCTTCGGCACCAGATACTCCAGGCGCTCCAAGAGTTGGAATACCTTTTAAGAGTAGCAGGGGCGCAGCTTTCCTCAATAAGGCTGACCGCCATGCGTGACATGCCGGGTACTCTCCATCTTGACCTGAAATCCTCCAGGCCGCTAGGATCAGTGATCCGCTGAAGAGAAGGGGATGATGTTGCCCTGATGGATCCAGTAGGAGATCTGGAAACTGGGGTGGAAGGATTGGAAAATCCGAAGAAAGTTCCAGAAGAACTGAATACCAGGTCTGAGAGGTCCAGACCGGCGCTATGAGGACTAGATCCGTGTGCTCCTGATTGGCCTTCGCCAGGGTCCTCACTATCATGGTGAATGGGGGAAAGCGTAATGGATTCCGTGGGTCCACTGTTGCAGGAATGCGTCTGTCGCAGCTGCCGCTGGATCCGGCCTCTAGCTGTAAAACACTGGTAGCTGGGTGTTGAGTCTGGAAGCAAAGAGGTCTATGGACATAGGGCCCCAAACTCTTTGGAGGCAGAGAAAGACTTCTCTGTTGAGTCTCCAGTCGCTGTAATCTGTGGAGTGACGGGAGTACCAGTCCGCTACCACATTTGTGAGGCCCGGGAGATACTCCGCTGTGACTGAAATACGATGTTCCAAAAAGAAATGCCAAAAATCTTTGGCTAATTCTGCTAGAGGCCTCGATTTGGTGCCACCTAGATGATTGATGTATCTTACCGCAGAAATGTTGTCCATTTTCAGCAAGATACAAAAACTCACCCTGCCTCGCACTGCGTAAGAGCACATGAGGAGTTCCAAGCAGTTGATATGCATCTCCAGCTCCTGATGAGACCAAGTTCCTCCTGTGGCGACAGAGCCTCATCTCGCTTCTCAATCTTAGCGACTGGCATCTGACTCGATGACGATATCTGTGGTGGACCCGAAGATGGCTCTGCCGTTCCAGGCTTCCATGTGAGTGAGCCACCAGTTGAGCTCTGTTCTCGCCTGTGGTGATAGTGTTAGGCGTTGGGAGTAAGAAAGGCTGCGCCTTAAGTGGTGACCCTTCAGTCTCTGTAATTCTTGGTAGTGAAGGGGACCGGGAAATATCGCCTGGATGGAGGAGGATAGCAAACCTATCACTCTTGCTAGCTCCCGAAGAGAAAAGAGACTCCTCTGCAGGAGTCTGCGGATCTCCCATCTGGTAGAGTGAATCTTGGCCGCTGGGAGGCGGAGTTGAGAGTTCTGAGTATCTACCACGAACCCGAGAAATTCCAGGTTCCTGGATGGATGAAGAATTGACTTGATTTACCAGTTTATGAGAAAGCCGAGGCTGTGTAGTAAATCTATGGCTAGGCTGGTCTGTTGCTGAACTAGCTCTTGTGAATGATCCATGAAGATGATGTAATCCAAATAAATTATAAATCGGATGCCCTGTTCTCTTAGATGAGCTACTACTGGCCTTAGAAGCTTGGTAAAAGCCCAAGGTGCTGAAGAGAGCCCAAAAGGTAAACTTGGCAGTAAACGATGAACTCGTTGAGAGCTCTTAAGTTTATTACTGGCCACACCTTCTATTTTCTGCGTACCAGAAATATGGGGCTGAAGAAACCTCCTTGACTTGAGCAGGGGCGAATCGCTTGCTTTTGGTATAAGCTGTGTATTTCGTTTTCTAACGCTATTTGATCTATTTCAGACATCACTATAGGGGCGGGGCGACAGAGTTGGACAGGCTGTGAGAAAAACTCTTAGCGCAGACCGTGAGCTGTGTCCCTGACCCAGGCATCTCCCGATAAGGTATCGCAAGCTCTCGCAAAGATAGCTAGCCTCCCCCTATAGGGGTTTGGGGCGCAGGCGCTGTTATGAGTACACTGACCTGAGGATTGTTGCTGGGCTGGGTATTTAGCCACTCTTCTCCAGGCACGGCCTCTTCCACGCTCTCTTGAAGGAAAGAAGGCGTCAGTGCGCTCTTGCCAGATGTTATGCTGGTCTCTGGAGTGTTGAGGTCTTTTATCGAAAAAATAACGGCCGGAGGAGCGACCTCGTCCGGCCCTGGAGAACATTTTGGAAGCAAAGTCTCTCTTGATGGAGGCCTGAGCTTTATCCAGTGCGGTGAAGGTACCGACAAATGTCGACATCTCCTTCATGATAGAATCCCCGAAAAGCAGGCTCTGAGCAGTGGCACCTGACTCTGTGTCGGCTAGCTCGCTCAACTTGTTTTAGATTTTAAACAGGATGCCTTTACGACGCTCAGTTGATATAGCATAACTGGCATTTACCAGTAGGCAGATGGCCCGCTGGGCCCAACCCGAGAGAATCACTGGGTCAATGGGGTCGGCTGTGTCGATGGCTGCTTCAGCCAGGTCCAAGATCTTCGCCAGTGGACCAGTAAAATCCAGAACCTTGTCCTGACAGGACTTCCAGGCATGGTCTATGCCTTTTCTAGGGTCCTTCACATTTTTGCCCAAAAATGTAATCATTTTAGAGTCTACCTCCGGGGTTACAGCCAATTTCTGGACTGGGGCATTCGGCCCAGAGTCTGGCTCTGACCTCTTTATCGAGGGGCTTGCGTAGTCTGGTAAAGATGTATTTTGTTGTCCTAGAAGACGGCTCCCAGTCAGTGGATCTGGGATGTATTAGGTCCTCGGGCGCGAACATTCCCTTTGAAGGTGATTGAATCCCGGTTGTTTTCTTGGGAATGGGGGCTGCCACAATCCCCGAGCCTGAGGGCTTTGAACCCACGATCTGAATGCCCTCATCAGAGGAGGTGTAAGAGTGATTGGCGTCATAAACGCTTCTGTTCTGGTCGTCTTCCATGCCCTGTCTATCTCCCTCTGGGCTTGAGGGTCTAGTACCCCTGTTGTCCTCCTTGGGTGTAAGAGGATCCATCATGGGGAGGGGGTACCTTCCTATTCATAAAGGCTTTCTTTAGCCTGGATAAGGCGTCCGCTACAGCAGCAGTGGCAGGTTCTGGCTGGCTCAGGGTGGTCGGAGAGCTTCTGCTCTTGCGAGCCGGGTTACATCCCCCTTTTCTGTAAGGCGCTTCCTTTTTTGGGTCTTTTTTTCTCCCTGCTGCAGAGGCTTCTCGCATGTGCTCCTCCATAGTATCCATACGCTGCTGGATAGGTAGGAGCATGCCTGTTACTGCCTTTTTAATTCTGGTCTCAGCCGATGATCCCAGCACCTTCTTCAGGCAATTTGACATTGCCACTTCATCATTATAGCAAGTATCTTCCTCACACTCAGACCAAGCCTGTGCTGCCAATGTCAATTATAAGCACCTTTCTCACCTCTTTATTTTTTCTTTTCTTTTCTGCGCTCACCGGACACCTTCTCTCTAGCCCAGCAGTAAGGGTCGAGAAGCTGATATGATTCTACTTATAAGGATCTTGCTTGCTGTAAAATTGCCTTTGTTCTTCTCTATTTCCCCCCCTTTTTTTATATGTATTGAAATATATTAATGAAGTAGGAGAGTCTCTGGCGCTCGCAATCGCAAATCCGCTATAATTTGCAACGGAAATGCACTCACAAGCGCCGGGAAATAGAAAAAAGGACCAAGGAGAGCAGGAGCTCCCCATGGTGGATCGCGTGCAGTGCCGCATGTGTGCCTCAGCTGCCTCGGCTTCCCCTTGCCCTGTGGGGAATTTGTTGGGCCGGGGAAGCAAAAGCAAGTGTTTGAAAGGTTCTGTTCAAGCGGACTTTCGATCAGCTGAAACGCTGAAAGAAAAACCTCTGAACGTAGCGCGAACGCGAGTGTTCGAATATGCGCACTCTCCGACGCCAACAAGAAGCAGCGGCATCGGAGGAGAAACAAAGAAATAAATCAAGGAGCCGAAGCGGGCACGAATAATAGATCAGCTAAAATGTTAGCAATATAGCAATAATATCAATTTAATAATATTACCAATGAGCATCTTAAGTACATCTTAGGTACAATGTAACACCCCAGCACTTGGCCCAGTGATAATGTATTGATCCCTATTCACAAAGCATTTTAGTGGTGATAAGCCTACCATAATTCACATTTATCCTTCATAGTTTCTGCACTAAATCTGTCCGCCAAAAAGCAGCTACCACGTTAAATATTTACACACTTAAAATATTTTACAGTAATTAGCACCACAAGAGTTAGAAGAATCATGGAGGGGAAAAGAGTTGTGGCTTTATGTTGCGTGTTTTTATGTATTTGCGTGTCTGTGTGTTTGTATTTGCTCTTGTGTGTGTGCCCTTGTGTGTGTATTTGTGTATGTGTTTGTGTGTGTGCTGGTGTGATTGTGTGTGTGTGCGTGTGTGTGTCTGATGCAGGATCTTATTCCTTGATTTGGGAAGGTTTTGGACCCCTACAGACATTACTATTTGAGATAAGAACCCCATTTGTTTTTACACTTAAATCAGAGTAGGATTAAATAATTGCCCAGGATCACACACTTTGGGTGAACAGTGAAGCTGGGATTTTAACCCCCTAGGTAAATTTGACCTCATACGTTACAAGCCTTTATATTTAAGTTCTGGATTTCAGATTGAGGGTGTGCTCGGTTTAGATTTCTCTCAATTAAAGAGCATGCATGTGTGTAGAGGCTTGTCCATTTGTTGAACACCTTCCTCTTAAGTCATTTATATCATTTTGAAGGCACATTGAACCCGTGTTGAATTGTAGAGTCTTTTTTTCTATTTACAGGGCCTGTCTTGTTATTTTAGAATTGATTTTAATTGTTTTAAATTTTAAGTGCAATCTTTTAACACGTTAGTTAACATTTGATGAAATGCTTGATTGATTTGGTGCCCAACCCATAACCACATACAAATACCTCTTCACAATTCCAACCTGTTCCCAAGTGCTGCAATCAGAATCTCAAAACAGTTCTGGTACATAAGCTCTGCACCCAGTAGTACCGCTTCTGTGGTTTCACACACTACAATAAAAAGATGCAATCCATCTGTGCCAGAGACACCTTTTACAGACCCATTTATTTCTGTGCCTGTTCATCAAATTTGAGTTATCCTAGCCAACATGAAAGGTCACCGGCTAAACACAGGCTAGAGGCTGCGACTGACTTCTAAACACTATAAACATATTTAACCAGACTGCCTCAAAAAGGGTATGGACCAATGGATGTCTGACAACCCTTTGTAGTATCACACATTTCTTTGTTCTTTACAACAAATGCATTCTAAATATTTCACAAGTCAAAACACATTCTAAACATAGGCCCCAGATTTAATTCAAGCCTAAGATTTAATAGTTAGACTGGCACAACCATGGCACTTCAAAAGCTGCTACCCAGAGACAGCCCACCTACTCAACCTCCGAAACTGTACATTTTTAAAAATATAAACCCCAGTACCACCCCAGAATAACCCCCTGACCACTAGCATAGCATCATAAAATGTACACTTGAATAATTTAAAACCAACATCCACTCACCATCAATGTTCTTGAAGGCAGCCAATAATTCTGTTAGTAAACCAGTGCTGCCCTGCAATCAGAACTCTCCAGGGGGCAGTCCTTTGCCCGCTGTCCCAGTGTTTGAGCTATGACAGATCCAATTAACTCCTTAGGCCTGAAAACAACTCCAATCAATCAGCCCCACTGCAGAAGACTCCAAATGCCAAACATTCAGCTCCAGAGTGGCAAAAATCCTAAATGTTTCCAAGCATCTGGACCCTCTGCAGACAGAAGTCCCCCTTTTAATGGATAAAGATCGGCACACCTGACACCCTCTCCCAGCCCCTGCTGCTTCCGGGGGCACAGAGCACGAGGCCTGTACAATTATCAACAAATCATGTGTCCTGCGCCCCAAGTATTTCCTGATGATACAGCAAAAAATGCACATTATATCAACACAGATTATGAAACAAATGTTTCCTTTTTCCTTCATATCACCCCGGCCTCACTGTATCAAAAAATAAAAATAGCCTATTCACCCCGGCTGGCTATTGAGTCAGAGGCCGCAAATGGCCTGACCATCTCTGGGCTTGGCCTCTGTTTACACAGCTGTCCCTGAGCTTCTCGGAGCAAACCCCAACCCCACCCCTACAGCAACCCCAGTCCCCTGACATCTTTGCAGCAATAGAAAACCCTTCTTGCTCGGCAACAACAGATGAGATCCGTCATTTGTATTTGCATCTGTCTGCTGAAGGGCTGTATGCCTCGAGCAGCACTGGGGCCCTGGAAAACGCTTGGGGTGTACCTGAAACACTGGTCTTTCCACCCACATTGTGTGAATTTAAAAGAAACAACAATTGCCGTAGTCAATAGTTTAGACTTTTGTGTAGGGTTGCTGAAGACACTTTGCGTATAAACCGAACTCAAAAGCACAGTTGGTGTTAACATACCAGTGCGTTGCTGAAAGGACATGCATTGTCAAAGCCAATAGTTGAGGCTTTTGTGTGGGTATGATGAAGACACTTTACGTATAAAGCAAATTCAAAATTATGGGGTTATTTTTGGCCACCATCAAAGGTCTGGGGTGTCCTCATGACATCTATTTATACTATATATAAAATGTATATTACATTTATATCAATGTTTGATGTTACTCCTTCATAAAGCGATCTCAACTGTATTTTTGAATTCCACCAAACGTCTGGGGTGTCATGACGCCATCTATTCATACTATATATAGAATTTCTATCAAATTTAATATAAAATCTATATAAAAATGGTGGGGGGTCGATAAAAAAATATGGGGTTCATTAAATTGATATCAAAATAATCAGGGGATTTATCAAATTTTTATCAAACATTTTGGGGGTCAATTCATTTGATATCAAATTGTTTTGGGGGTCATTCAAATTTATATCAAAGGGTCGGGGCTAAGACCAACAATGGAGGATGGCCACCGGTCAACATTTAACATAGGTCAGAAAGATACCCCCTTCTAATACTGAAGTACCAAGTGTGAAGAGTAGATCACTAGTGATCTTCTTCATTTAAGTTGTGTCAAAGAGCGTGAAAGAGAAGAACATATCAGGAGTACTCTTCCTCAACACTATCATCAAAAGAGACATTCAGGATAGAGAGTGCCAGGAGGATAATCTCCTTTCTCTGAGTGTTAGAAGAGAGCAAGAACACTATGGGAACAGCACCCCTTATTTTCACTAACAAGAGGAGGGGAAAGAAAGAAGAGGAATAACTGCGTATTGGAAACAACAGAAGTGTTTGACTTTTAAAACAAGCCCAAAGAGAAGCCTGGAAAGAAGGTTTATAAAAATTGTTGTAGGAAACTATCAAAAGTTAACTAACAGTTGACCCAACTGGACCTGGAGGTGGGAGTCATTCTCCTGGTTATTTCATCTGAATTGTTTAATCAGAAACTAAGGAAAAAGATTATTAAACAGCAGCTTGGAGTGGACCAAGTCAACCAGGAGACGATAAGAATGGTTGAACTGTGGGACCAGTAGAAGGGAGTCATTCCCCTGGTATTCTCTGCAAGTGCAGAACTTGAATGATTATTAGAGACTAATAGAAATATGCCATAGGGCTGATCCCATTGCCTCAGGAAAGAGAGAGTAATTCTCCTGGAGCCTTTTATGTTCATGTCTTTTGTTAGTGGTAGGTGCTAGAGTAGGTTAGTTTGGACACAGGATGGACATTTTGAGTTTAACAATCTCCCTGACAATTAGCACTCAAGTTCTTCTTTAGTTAGGTAGGGTAAGCCCTTTACAGATAGGGGAAGACAGGCCTTTTTTCATTATTATTTAAATAAATATTGTCTAAACAAGCCACCCCTTTGTCTGACTCCTTACTCCAGTATGCCACAGTGCCCCGAAAGATGATCCTAATGTGTTTCATGCTAATATGCCTTAGTTCTCTCTTCGGCATGAGGAAATCACTGCCTTGATTCTGGCATCATATCAGGAGAAGAGAGAAAGAGAACCGCTATATAACCTCAGCCTGTACTCTCTTCCCAGCAGACTTCTGAGAAATAGAAGGGCAACAGAATTGAATTGAAGCAGTACGCAACCCTGATTGTAAAGGCTTCAGGCCTTAAATAGTGGTGAGAGCATGATGGAGACAGAGGAGAAAGTGGTAATCTACAACTACGTTTGATGTTACATTCAATGTCAAGTAATTCAACCAATGTACATAAACAAAACAAAACATTTTCATTAAATACCCATTGCTTGTCTGTCTATCACATATGATGCCGGTTATTGGTGAGTGTCGCGGTGGGTTCCGTTTAAGCCAATTAAACAGTCTGTGTCATTCGGATCTGTGAGAGGGTCCAGGGCTCGTGCATACAGTCTGCTCGTAGTAAAAGTTAAAGAAAAAGGTAAACAGTGGTAGGTAGGGAGCATTCAACGAGGTTTGTCATCTGAGGGGTATGAGACAGAGACAATAAGGGCTTTCCAGGCCTTGAAGTTAAGTGATGTGTCCCCACCCTGTACCTGTGTCGCCCCAGTCCATGATCTTGTTTAAGTCTCACACCAGCGTGCAAATTCTCTGAACCATACATCAAACTGCAGGTACTTTTTTGATTTCTACGTCATTGCTAAACATCTCTTGGCTAATATGCATGCTAAATCCATGAATTTGGTGACATGTTTGTGCTTACGCAATCTAGGGTATATATCCAGTAGGCATTCCAGCAGATTCCAGTGATACCTTTTAATGCCAGCGTCCTGACAGGTCTGTTTGATTCAGGACCAGAAGCGCTGCACTACAGCACATGTCCATAACATGGGCATGAGGTGGGCGTCATCCTGGCTACACCATGGGCGGGTAGATAGCGCATCTTTTTTTAATCTGGCCACTCTGGAGGGGGTCATATATGTGCAATGAAGTACATTGACTTGTATCAGCCTGGATGTGGCATTGCGGGACAGATTCTTAACAACGCCTAGGGCCAGTTCCCATTGCTTGTCTGTGATTTCTACACCAAAATCAGCCTCCCAGCCTTTTTTTGGTTTGGAGGATTTAACACTAGCTCTATCTAATAAACACTTATATAGTCTAGATACAAGCCTCCAGCCATCTTCTAATGTGTACTTTAGGGCCAGAAAAGCGTTCTCTCGCGGCTCAGCAGGCCATTCACTTCCATTGCACCTAGCGACCTTTGCCACTCTCATGTATCTCAGGAATTGTCCTCTAGGTAATCCCTTCCATTGCAGAAGGCTAGGTAGGTCTCTGAATGTTCCGTTCTCATACATATCGCCCCAAGTGGTTATGCATGCCCGTTCTCAGCACCGAATATCTTTTAATTTGTCTAAGTTGCCACATGTATCTGCCATAATTAGGATGTTGGGGGAATAAGGGTGTTGGAGTCGGAGTAACTTTAGTGTTCTAAGCCAAGCTTGTATATCCACTAGCAGTGTCAAAAGCTGGGGGTCACTCCAACTTATCGGGAGCCATAGGGCCTCCCTAAGCCAGGTAGGCTTCACCAATGTGTTAAATAACTTGTGTTCAGATGTGAGTACATCTGACAGCCATTTCGTGACAAAGCTTAACTGGGCAGCCCAGTAGTAAAACTCCAGGCATGGAAATTGTACCCCCCCCCCTCTTTGTAAGGCATAGCTAAGACAGCTATTGCCAATTTGTGTCTCTTTGGGCTCCACAGGAAATCTCGGAGTATGCCTTCAAGATTACAAAATAAAAGCAGCTTTTATATAAAAGTGTACATTAGTTAAGCCATATAGGAATCTGGGGAGAATAATCATTTTGGTTATAGCAACCCTGCCCATGAGGGAAAGAGGTAGCCAAGACCAACATGTTATTGATTTCTTGACACCCTCTACAACCCTTTTTGTATTGAGTGTGTGCGTGTCTCCAGGGGTGTGTGCGATTTGTGAGCCCAAATATCTGAAGGAGTATATTTCCCATTTCAACCACCACTTGGGCAATACTGCTGTATCTACCCTGCGTAATCCTGCCAGGGGGAAAAGACATGTGTTTATTAAAGGAAATCGCTGACAGCTTAACAAGATCATCTAGGTCATCTAATATTATTGGGAGGTTGTGCTGTGGTTCACATAAATAAAACAGCACATCATCTGCATATAAAGAAATGGGTTTCATGGAACCACCTATGTTAATACCCGCCTCCAAATATTCCTGTGTCAAATATGCAGCCATTGGTTCTAGGGCTAATATATAGAGCATAGGTGAGAGTGGACATCCCTGTCATGTTGCCCTCTGAATATTCCACTGTCACGATATCTGCCGGCCAGATCTTACTCTGGTTGTGGGGGAAGTGTACAATAACGTAACCCAGTGAATGAAATTCACACCAAACCCAAAACCCTTTAGCGCTGCATCTGTCCACTCCCAATACACTGAATCAAAAGCTTTAACAACGTCCAGTGACACCACCACATATTGTTCAGTGCAGGCGTTGATTTGATCAGTGATGTGCTTCAGTCTAAGCAGGTTCAGGTGTTGCGGCCCGGCACAAACCCGTTTTGATCAGTGTGTATCAGAGTTGGAATACATTGGTGGAGGCGCACAGCCAGCATAGTGGTGAGTAGATTCACGTCGTAATTCAACATGGCTAAAGGCCGGTAGGAGTCGTAGATCTCAGCAGGCTTTCCATGTTTAAGGATGGGACCACCAGTGTTTCCTGCATGGTACTCTGGAGTACACATTTATCGAAGGCCTCCTCAAATACCTTCAATAGCACAGGGCCAGGGTAGATTGATAAGTACTATACAATTCTGCCGGGACGTCATCACTTCCCAGTGTTTCTCCTACGGAAAGGGAAGTTATTGCTTTGTCCAACTCCTCCATTGTAAAGATGTTGATCTAAGAGATCCCTCTGGTCAGCAGTGAGTTTCGGGAGTCAAATCATTGCAAAAACCTCAGCTATTTTCTCCAGAGATATTCGTGAGTCATGTCTATATAATTTTCCGTACTAATTGCCAAATATATCATTAATTACCATCTGGGCTCGCCAAGGAGCCCCGCACCCGTCATGTAAGAACGTGATCGGTAATCTAGGCTGCTCTCGGTTGCATAGCCAAGCTAGTAGCTTCCTGGATTTGTCCCCTTCAGTATGTGCCTGAGCTCTGCGAACAGCATAATCAAACCTTGACAGTCTCTCCCATGCCAGTAGACATTGGGACCTGGTCTCCCTAAATTCTCCCTCACACGACTGCATGCTGAACCCGAAGGGGTTCTTTAAGACGAGATGCCGCTCTTATGGGAAGGATAGGGATACAGAAATTACTCAAACATCAATAATAAGGTTGACTCAAGAAGTTGGCAAGGTGTATGCTGTTTTATTAACAATTATCTAAAACAGGGAGTACAACGGACATCGACAGACATCTCATAGCAAATTCTGAACGATTTACATAAAAACATCCTTTTATAACAAACATTCGTCATCATAGACGTCATACTACATGGTAAACTGTAAAAACCTATGTGGGGCTGTGGTTGATAACAGAGAACATCTACATATACTTTTTATGGGGGTTTAGGTGGTGATTGGGTCTCTACTGTCAGGTGGGCCACTAAGCCCTCTAGTGCAAGTCATCTTCATCGTCACAAAATACACGACGATCTATTGGATCTCAAACTATAGGGCTCTTGGATACGTGGCCCTCTATAATTGGTTGCCACTCTTGTACCCTTTTGGAATATTCCACTCGCTAGCAGCGCACAAGCGAGTGGGTTGGTCTTGACTATATCTCCCCGCCCAATTAGCCCAACATCTATCATCACTCATACTTTCTGTCATTCAATTATTATTTGAACATGGCCTTGTAGGCTTCACAACTCCTGGGAATATTAGGGAGTGTGTGTGCATGCTCTTATCTTCTGGTCTCTGCAGAGTCTGCTTAAGTGTATTTCCATCCAGGTCACATGACTGACGACCACGTTTCGAGCTTCTATTCAATATTAATTGGTATTAAAACAAATAGAACTTGGCACTCATTGGGCCTCATTACACGGTATGCGGTAAGGGAAAAACGATGCCGGTAAAGGATTACTGGCATCGCAAACCGCTCCTGTCTATTACGACCCACTCACCCGCTATTAGCGGCACCGCTAAGAACGGTGCCTCTAATAGCGGCACGAAAGTGGGCGCGCGACCCCTCATGGCGGCAATAGTGGCATGGCGGAAATAGGAGTAAATCACAAGTCAGGCGGACATGCAAATAGCAGCATTAAGCAGGCCCAAAAAGCGCATACCGGCATGGCGGAAATACCGCCATCGCGAACCACCTGTAAAGGGCCATGTGCAGTGTTCCCAACTGCCACAGGTGTACATAATCAGCACAGGTGGAGGCAATGGAGACTGGGCCACCACAAAAGGAGCACACCACACCCCTTCCCACACCCATTCACACACCAAAATGCTTCCAATACAAGTAGCATTACTGGGGCTGGAGGACATGATTGCATTGCAACAGCAACAACAAAAGGCAGCACAGTGGAGACGCAGGAGGAAGAGGAGGGCGAAACAGGCACAGCAAGCCCCACCAGTGCAGGTAGTTGTACCACAGAGGCAGCCACCAATCCCCAGAATCAGAGCCAGTCCATTCAACCTAACCCCTGAGCAGATACACACCCTGTGCCATCTGGACCGGGATACCATCAACACCATCGTGGACATGATACACAACGACATCGTCAGCCTCATAGACATCCGTACTGCCATCCCCCCTCTACTGAAGGTGGTCTCTGTGCTCCACTTCCTGGCCACAGGCACCTACCAGCACACAGTAGGGCAGATGCATGGCATATCACAATCAGTATTCTCACGCACGCTGAACCAGGTGCTTGATGCCCTCCTGAAGCACACAAGTGAACACATATCCCTGCCACGGACTGCCCAGGAGATCTCCAACACCAAAGTTGGCTTCCATTCACTGGCAGGCATCCCAAGTTGCATCGGGGACCTCGACTGCACCGATGTGGAATTGGTGGTCCCACATGCTATGGAGGCAGTGTACCGAAACAGAAAGCAATACCACTCCATCAACGTCCAAATGGTATGTGACTCAAACAAGATCATCACACATTGTTGTGCCCGATATCCCGGATCAACCAATGATTCAGTGGTCCTGCGGAACTCAACGATCCCACGCTACATTGAGCGACATGCCGGAAAACGTTCCTGGCTACTCGGTGAGTAGCATGGCAAGCACATGGCAGTGTGATGTGGGGAGTACATTTCGGGGGGGAGAGATGCATACTCCAACTGGGTGTGATTGGGGGGGGTGCATACTCCAACTGGGTGTGATGGGGGGATGCATACTCCAACTGGGTGTGATTGGGGGGGATGCATACTCCAACTGGGTGTGATTGGGGGGAGAGATGCATACTCCAACTGGGTGTGATTGGGGGGGGGGAGATGCATACTCCAACTGGGTGTGATTGGGGGGGGGAGAGATGCATACTCCAACTGGGTGTGATGGGGGGGGGTGAGATGCATACTCCAACTGGGTGTAATTGGGGGGGAGATGCATACTCCAACTGGGTGAGATCAGTTGACGGACTAAACAATGCCCATACGGAAATACACGACTGTCCCCCAAGGCTGGCCAGACTGAACCTGACACATGAAACCAACATGCAAGACGTAAACTGCACAACAATGACAATAAGCCATTACTGCAACCTTGCCATATCCATCCACATGTACACTGCACATCATCAGACCGTACCCTCTACAACACAATGCAGCAACATGCTGCCAATATGTCCAATGTAAATGTCCACTGAACAGCATTACTACGGTAATACGACTTTGAGTGCATACAAAGGGATCACCTGAAGTTAATATATGGAATCTCACCCGTACACCACAACAGGAGTGCTGCAAGCCAGCATGGGGACTTCGGACATCAAGTTTGGAATGGCAGATCACTAGGTGTCTGGTACCAACGGTGACAGGACCAAAGGATACGAATGACTACACATCACCTAGTTCATGGCAACAACTGCCGTAGGCATGCACAGTGCATGCGCACTTGCAAGGACTAGATCACCTTCCCACATTGCAGTTACTTTGATTACCTTCATGCATGTAGGGATATGTGGATATCATCCACAAATCAAAGTTGACTTGTGTGTGATAGGTACTGGTTCCATTTGATGTAATCATTTACACATATCCATTGTTGCACCCATGCAGGTGATGCTGGAACCCACAGAACAGGCACGAAGAGGACTACAATCATGCACATACCAGTGTGGTGATTGAGGAGACATTTGGCCTTTCGAAGACACCATTTTGCTGCCTCATCAGGTCGGGTGGGGCACTCCTGTATGGGCATGAGAAGGTGGCCAAGAACACCATGGCATGTGTCATGTTGCACAATATGTGCATCCGACGGAATGTGCCTCTGCCACCTGACATTGAAATGCCACCAGCTGGTGAGGATGAGGATGAGAATGAGGAGGGAGAAGATGGGGCTGCACGTCATGCAGGTGGCGATGCACAGGATGGACGTGCCATGCGCCAGTATCTGATAGACCAATATTTCTAATACACATGGATGAAGAGGGTGCAATGGATGTGGGTATCAGGGCACTGGGTGTTGTGGGGAAATGAACACTGTGCACTGTCCGGCAATAAAGCACACATACACAATGAAAAATGTCCACTCATGTGATTTGTCATGACACAAGTGTGTATTAAGTTGTATAAGAATATGAAGTGCATGGACCCTCCACCACAAACACCCTTTCCCACCTCCCCCCACAACTCCCCCAAACACCCTTTCCCCCCTCCCCCACAACTCCCCCAAACACCCTTTCCCCTGTGCCCCCAAAACTCCCCCAAACACCCTTTACCCCCTCCCTCCACAACTCCCCCAAACACCCTTTACCCCCTCCCCCCACAACTCCCCCAAACATGGCTTGCACATCAGTGCAGCATTACTGTACACGAGTCACCAACATCAGGCTGGCCCTACTTTCCACCTCCTCTGCCATCATTGGGTGGTTGCAAGTTTGTGCGCCGCATATCCCGCATGGACCTGCGCAGGGGGCTGGTCTGCCTTGAGCTGGCAGAGGAGGAGGTGCTCGGTTGGTCCGGTCCCTGGGCAGAGTTCTGGCTCTCCATAGCATCTGCGATGCATGTGAGGACCTGCCTCACAGCTGATAATTCCTCGTAAATGCAGTTGGTTCTGGCTTCAATGGCTTGTTTAATGCCCTTGGCATGTTCCCTGCACTCCTCCCTCGCCCGGGGAACCCTCGCCCACATGCTGGCCAACCAGCGCAGTTAGGTCTTCCTGGCGCTGTCGTATGATGGTCATGTCATGGCCTCTGTGTCTGCGTTTGATGGTACCTGACACAGTTTGTGGCATGTGTCCGCCATCAGGTGATGTCACCATGGGACTCCAGCTCCCTGCCGCAAATTCATCCCCAGACAGCTCATGGCTGCTGGCATTTGATGTGGGGCGTGGGCTCTGTTGGGCTGACTGCTGCGGGCTGGGTGTGTGGTGTTCAATGGGTGAAATGCACGTTTCCTCCACATCTGACATGGGTGCCGTGGCAGCTGCCTCGCCAATGGAGCTGTTTGGATCCTGCGTGGTGGGAATGGCTGGAGTGGGTGCTGCCACATTGTCTGACGGACTTTCACACCTTGGTGACGTGGGTGGATGTGTGGCTTTGGCCCTCTGCAGCAGTGCAGGTTTCCCAGTGCCCCTCGATGTGCTCGGCCTGGTGCCTACTTCCATGCCCTTGGCCTGTTTCTTTGGTGGTGGGGCCTGCGTCGCAGAGTCCTCCTCCTCACTTTCAGATTGTGGGCCTGTGGGGGACAAAGAGAGGGATAGCATTGGTGATGGGTCAACATGCATCATGCAGATGTTGTTGTTGCTGCAGTTCTATGCATTTGGACTAGCTGTGTCCATCTATTCTATATTCTCCATACGTTAGTCACACTTGTCTCTGTCAGGTCCCATAGGAGCTCCTGTAGTTCCATAAGGTTAATGGCATTTAAGCATTTGCAAGCATGTTCAGGATCTTTTGCTTCTTGCGGTTTCTGTGTTGCTGCGTTAAGCTAATGTCAAAATAATAAAAGCAATGACAGTTTGTATATGTTTCTGTCCTCTAACTATAGGACTGTACGCTCGTGTTCTTCATGTATTCGGGTGTGTGTTTGTGTCCCGATGTGCAGATGGCACGTGTGCTTCCTGTCTAACGCTGCTGCATCGTGGTGTCTCTAATGAAGTCAGTGGCTTTGGTTTCTCGGGGCTTTAGTCAATACTGTTAATTGAGGTCTCTTTAGTTGCAGCCTGAGGCTCCTCGTCCACTCTGGGGAAGATGTATACCATACCTGGTCTGTAGGGCTGGTTGAGTGGGTACCTCTCAACATACTTATCGATTATTGGAGTACTAGGAATTAGTCCAAAATAATATGGGCGTTCACAGTATCTCCTGGCCTCCTTCTGCGTCATGCACCTTATAGGAGCGGGAGTATTGGGCGAATTTGCCCATCCCTCTTCACTTCAAAATGTTAAGAAGACACCTTGCTCAACAAATGAGCCGTGACGGTGCGCTTCGCGCTGACACGGGCCAGTTATTGCATGTGCGCGTCGGGGCGTGTGTCAATGGGGACGCGTAGATGCTGAATTAATATAAGTAATTTAGAATTTTAAAGATACGATTCAAAGTGCAAATATGGTTTTAATACTACTCAATGAAATATATACTCTCTATAAACAATCAGACAGTCATTCAGTTAAAATTCTCATCATTTTAAAACATGCAAACAACTAGCAGCATATGCGTGCAATTTTGCTACTGATAATACTTCAAAATGTTAATAAGACACCTCGCTCAACAAATGAGCCGTGACTGGGCGCTTCGCGCTGACCCAGGCCAGTTATTACCTGTGTCGCGTCGGGGCATGCGTCACTGGGGGCGCGCAGTCACTAGTGCAGATGGGATATGAAGTTCTTGGAACTTCAAGTTATCCCAAGCTCGGCAGTGTCAAGGAGGGATCCAGGTTGCAGCCACAAGCTAAGTATCTAGCTACCACGGACCAACTCACACGTAGATGCTACATTAACATAAACCATTTAGAATTTTAAAGATACAATTTAAAGTAAAAATGTGGGTTTAATACTACTCAATGAAAAATATACTCTCTGTAAACAATCAGACAGTCATTCAGTTAAAATTCTCATTTCAGTGGATCGGGGGGAAGAAGGGGCAAATGTATCGATCCTGTCCATGGAATTTCCATTCTGTCCCATTACGAGTCTGCAGCCTGGCCTTCCTTCATTGCATAAAAGGGGCATGTTGGATTCCGGGACATGGCGAACAAGTCCGCTTGTGGGAGGCCGTATGCATCAAACACACTTATGATGGACTCCTGATTCAGCTTCCACTCCTGGTTGGCTGCCACCGGTCAACTCAGGAAGAGGAGATCCAGCAATATCAAGAGGCATGCCTCCACATTTGTGGGTACTGTGCTCTCACCAGCAAGTCATCCAGGTAAAGATATACGTAGACACTGTGGAGACAAAGAAAGCCTTCAGCGGTTGCAATCATTTTTGTGACTACTTGCAGAGCCCAGAAGGGCAAAGGGGGGAGCTCAGTACTTCTACTTGGAATCCACAACTGAGAAATGAAGAAATGCCCTGTGAGAGGCCAGATCGGATGTCCAGGTGAGGATCATTCAGATCCACTGTACAGATCCCATCTCCCTGTTGAAGTGCAGACTGTATCTGTGCAGGAGTGATCATTTTGAATCTATCTGTGGGCAAGCCCAGATTGAAGCTTGCCAAATCCAAGATAGTGTGCTGGCCTTCCTTGTTTTCTCTTAGCACCATAAATAGGGGAGAGTAAAAACCCCTGCCTCTCTCTGCAACTATAGCTCTTATTTGGAGCAGATTCTTGATTTCCTCCTTTAAGGAGGGCTAGCCTGTCTGCACTAAGAAAGGGTGAGAGGGAGGGGATGGATCTAGTGGCAAGGGGAATCGGCTGCTTGTCACTGACAAAACCCACAAGTGTGAGGTGATGGTCCTGTTGTTGAGGTAGAGTGGGGCCTGTTTGTAAATACATTGATGTGGAATAGTCAGAGATTTAAATTCCATGCAGTCCTTGATGGGTAGCCAGTAAGAGTCATGCCTGGTTGCTGATGCCTGGTCAGAGTAACGCATGCCCAAGGCTGCATGGCGGGCTTTGTTCTGCAGAAGTTGCAGCTTGACGAGGTTACTAGCAGAGGCCCCCAGGAGGAGAGTGTTACAGTAATCCAGTTTACTAAGAATGATGGTTCTTGCTAGCGTGAGACATTTACTCAGAGAAAAAAAAATGTCTGCTAAGTGAAAGGAGCTTCACGATGTAGGCCATAGAGGAGGCCAAAGCATTGATATGTTTGGTCATTGAGAGCTCAGCATCCAGGTGTAAGCCCAACATTTTGACATGTTTCAGGACAGGAATGATGGTACCATCGATAGGAAAAGAGGTGAAAGCAATATCTAAGATTTTGAGGCAATAGGGGGAGCCCACAATAAACAGCTCAGTTTTTTCATCATTGAGGGAGAGATTCTGGGTGATCATCCAGCTTTGGATAACGCTGTACACACTGTTAATGGTGTCAATATCAGTGGTGTGGTTACCAGAAATGGGGATAAGGATTTGGGTATCATCAGCAGAGTTGGTGTAGGTAATACCTAGGGAGTCCAGGAGGTCAAATAGATGATTGGTATATGTGTTGTAAAGAGAGGGTGAGAGGCAGGAGGCTTGGAGAACAAGAGGGACAGCAATGGGGTCTGCCGCTGAGTCACCAATGGCGCCTCTTGAGGTGCGATCCTGAAGGAACGATTTGACCCATGTGGTAACTTTGGCAGAGAAGTGGAAGTTGAAGCTGAGATCTTGGCATAATGTGTCATGGTCAGCTAGATCGAATGCTGCGGAGAGTTAGTGGAGGAGGAGCATGCCCAAGTTATCTGAGTTGTGGATATTGTCAAGCTGGATTATTAGGTCAAGCAAGGCTGTTTCTGTACCATGTTTAAGGGCGGAAACCAGATTGTCCTGACCCTAGAAGGCGATTGTGTTCTAGAAACAGTTGTACTTAAGAGTAAGCCAAACAGTCCAGGATTTTTAGCAGGAATGGCACTGAGGTGATGGGTCGATTATTAGTGGTGAAATTTGGGTAAGCAACGGTTTCATGAGAAGGGGGCTATCCCAGGCTACTTTGATGCTGGTAGGGACTGTGTTTATCAAGAAGGAGGCATTGAATAAGTTTGTGATTATGGAAGTCTACCTGATGGCACAGAGCTTGGCAATGTGAGCAGGGCGTTTATCACCCTTGCAGCGACACCAATGCATGGAACCCATGCTGCATCCAAGCCCCAAGCAAGCCGGAATCGACATGTGGTAGGGATGGAACACAGTTCCAAAGAGGAAAGTCTTCATGGTATGGGGCGTTTACACCTATCTCCTTTTCGGGGTCAAATCCGCAGGCGTCGGCAAATCTGGTGGGAAGATCCAGCGATCACAGGTCCCTGTCCCCCACAGAGTATTTTTCTAGTTGTGTGTGGGGGGTGGATGAGTTATCACCAAACCAGAGGGCCGCAAACTGTGCCTGCGCAGCTATCCAATACAGTCGGAAGTTGGGGACTGCAAACCCTCCCCCAAGGCATAAATTAGTTTTCAAAAATTGATTAGCAGAGTTTGCTAATGAGAATGCTTTAGATTAGCAAACAGACCCATTTGATTAGCAATGTTTTACTTATATTGTTAATGTCACCAGAAGTTATTTGTACCCAATACATGAAATGAGAAACAATACAAGTAAATCTACAGGGCGCCTGGCAGGGTCCTGATATACCCAGGTAGGTACATGTATTAATATAAAGGAATCAGGATGGGAGATTCAAAATACAGCTGCGTGGTTTTGAAACTACAATTTTATTTCAAACCAATTTTTTCACAGATGATTTTTCAATTATTTACAAAACTTTCGATAAGCATGAAAGTGACAGCGGACAGATATAATTACATACAAAGGAAAATACAGGTGAGTATCAACCTCTGAAATGTCGAGGTAAAATTTCCACAAAAGGGCACAGGCACAAATGACAGTAGGGTGAACCTACGACTAAACAAGGTGCTATCCGGGACAGTGATTGATCCAGGAGGTACTTAACAAACAGTGTACACAACACTTTCTACATAACATACAAAGGGGTTTATACAGTTGTGTCACAGGTGATCGACACTGGAGTGTTTCGGCCATGGAAGGCTGGTTTCAAGCCCGTCATAGTAGTGGCCTTCATCAGGATGGACGCGCGATGCACTTGGATGTAGCCGTACTTCACCGAAGATCCTACAGCAACCATTACATGCTGTAGGATCTTCGGTGACGTACGGACGTTCGAGTTAACGAATTAGGACCTATTTAGGCCCTTCTCCAGCCCTCGGGATCCTGAAGCAAGTCACTCTATCAGGAACCCACGGCTACATCCAAGTGCATCGCGCACCCAACAGTCCAGTATTTGATTAAGGATTGTAAACACACAGCATCACCACTGCAATACCAGCAGAAGATAAGACGGACTGAACCACATCTTGCGTCCATCCTGATAAAGGCCACTACTATGACGGGCTTGAAACCAGCCCTCCATGACCAATCACTGTCCCGGATAGCACCTTGTTTAGTCGTAGGTTCACCCTACATAGTGGCGTTGTGTCAAATAAAAAGGGCCTTTACTAAGAAACCTATTGCCAAACCTTTCAACTAATACAAAAAGGGCGTGGGATGGTTTTCAAGAACAGAAAGAAGTGTTCTCAAATAATATGTCAGGATGCAGTGGTTTGGGTCTCCCTTTCCCACGTCTTGAGCACGGGTAAGGTGGGATCTTGGAGCACAGTACAGTCTCAGGCTTTACCAGCACAAGACGACAGTTCCAATGGCAGTTCTCAGGATCGTCGATGGCCAAGGTTCCCTGAAAGTCTCTTGCCTTCGAGGGCCTGATGTGTTCAAATACCAAAACAAACGTTTCTTCAACAAAAATTGAAGTTTGCTTCCTTCTTTTGCTTTGGGTGAGGATGCTTCACCCATGGGTCCCCCTCTTCTGAGCGCTGACCCTTGTTCCTTAGTGTCTTTGGTGATCGATTTTCACCCCTCGGATCTCCCTCTTCCGGGTTTAGATCTTATAACAGTTCTTATTGATATTGAAGCCTTTGGGGTTGTGATTTCCTGATCCCGTGGGCCTGATAGGATACTCAAGAATAACAACAAACAAACACAAAGTTCTGGTCCACGTATTTCTCGGGTGATAGACCTTTCACCAATTGTGTTCCACAAAATGTATAACAGTTCTTTTCTAAATGAATTATGGGTGGTAACTTTCCACCCTTGGGTCTTCCTCAGCCGGGCTTGGACCTCCAAAATAACAAGCGGGGTAGTACTTCTCTTTGCCTTATTCTGTCTCTTGGTTTCTACCTCAGTCGGCTCGGAGCCCAAATGACAAGCAGGACAGTGCACTTCTCCTTGTCTTCCTAATGTCTTTTCAAACAGTTCTTAATGGACATCCCTTGGCCAGGTTCATGCTTGTCAACACACTGTTTCCTGGGACTTTAGACTTTGCCCCCTTCTCGTCAGCATCCCTCTTCTGGGTTTTCACTTGCCAACTTCACATTCATATTCACTTCCCTTACTCTCTCAAGTTTGTAGATCAATGGCTTTCGACTGTACAGCGATTTGGCTTGCCCTCCTGTATGGCCACTTTGATCTAACTTGGCGGCTCTCCTATGGCCTTCTGGTTTCTGTAGTTTCATTCACACAGGGATCAACCAGAGTCTCTCGAGTTAGCACCCACGTGGTGCTGGTTGCCTCTGCAGCTTGCCTTCCCTCAACACTTTTACAGTTTCTTTGAACTAAGTTAATTTTGCCACTTTGCGTCTTTCATCCACCACAGCCCGGCTCTTATCTGCTCTCCCCTCGACTCACCGGCTGTGATGAACTGATTGGCTTTCATCTTTGCTGGAGTCAAGACTGGTACCATGGTAGCCGGAGTTTCCCTCCTTCCCGCTTATCAGCGTCGATACACTCTGTGTACATTTCACATCTGTTGCAGTACACTTGGGCTTTTGTCCTCAGTCTTACGATTACCTCTGCGGAGGTTTCGCAGGTATGCATCGGAAAGGGCCAGGGCGTGTCTTTCCTTGTAAGCTTCTCGACATTCGCCGCCTTTCTCCTCCTCTTGAACTGCCGGACCTAGATAGCTGTCTCGTCGTGCGGTCTGCCTTGCTCGTACTCTGATCTTTTACTCCACCTTTCATCCCTGTGGGGAAAGGAAAGGGCTGTTAGGTGTGTGTGGTTCAGGTTAATTGCCTGACTTTGCCTGACACTGGGGTTGGGACATGTCAAGTAAATGGTTTTATTACAAGTCCGTTGTCTTGTTTCTCGGGACAAAGTGTTTTTGTTGGAAAAGGAAGGGATTGGAGTGTCAGAGTATCCTACAGGATCGGGTAGGGAAGGTTTGTGCAATGGACGAGAATGACCGGGATGGAGAACAGAACATAGGGGATTGTGGGAACGGCAGCCTTCTGTCATAGTAGATTGGGTATTCGGAAGATGACAATCAGAGGGGCGGGATTGGTAGGGTCTGTGGGGAAAACGGGAATGACTGGGATTATTAGTATGACGTGAACAGGGAGAAATGTGGGAATGGTAGTGTTTTGTCTGAACAGGAGGGGAGTGCTTGAAGTAGTGACCAGAGGGGCGTGGAAAGGAATGACCTGGTGTATGCGGGTAAGACACAGGAGTTCAGTGGTTTTGGGAGAGACGGTTTCTAAATGTGACGGTGCTTGATATCCTCTTGGATAGGTTATATACAAAGGGGTCAGTGGATTTGGGTAAGAGAAATTCAATGGGAAGAAGGAGGGCAGATGTGGCACAGCACATAAAGGTCTCAGGGATCTCACTCACCTCATATTCCTCTCCAGTAACATACTGTGTCTCACCTGGGGCATTCCCCTGAGAATAACTTCAGGGTCCCTTACCCAGGTGATGCTCCCTCGCTCGTCCACCCCAAGGGTCGGGATCTGAGAGCGCCAGCCCTCCCCTGGCCACCTGAAGAAGGGTTTCCCGAGGTCTATCTGGAAGAATACCCTCCGGATTCACCACCAAGTAGTGTATGGACTCTGGAGCCCACTTGAATCCCTGTAGGTCTTTGGGTAGGACCGTGGTATCCATAAGGGGAAAGAGTTTGGATGTACTGCAATTCATCTGCAGACAGATAGCTCTCCAAAATGTAGAATATCGTCGCTAATAGGCCTCAGGTGTTCTCGGAGGTCGTGAATATATACCAGCGTATCATCTGCATAGAGGGAGATTATCTGCAGTTCGCCCACTATTCTAATCCTCAGTGCCCATGTTTAAGCCTTATCCAATCTGCCAATGGTTCTATAATGATAGCAAATATCAGGGGTAACAAGTGGCATCTCTGGCGCGTGCCCTTGCCTATCTCAAATTGTGGGGAGTGCAACCCGTTCGTATTGACGCTGGGCACTGGTGCTGTATAAAGGAGACGTAAAGCCTCAAGAAACCCTTGGCCAAATCCTCACTTGGACAACACAGCATACATGAATCAGCATGATACGGAGTCAAATGCCTTTTGAATGTCTAGTGTAGGCGCTAGCGCTTAGATCTGAGGATCTATCTGTGCCAGTATATTGAAGAGGCGGTGTAGGTTCAGTGCTGTGGACCTTCCCGGGATAAATCCGACTGATCCAGATGGATAATGTACAGCATGACTGGCATCAGACAAGTGGCCAGAATGATTGCATGCACCTTTCCATCCGTGTTAAGTAAGGATAGGGGCCGATAGGAGCCGCATTGATCCGCAGGTTTCTCCAGTTTCAGCAGAACCGTGATAACTGCCTCGCACATGGTGTCGGGGAGTGAAAGGTACACAAGGGACTCTCGCCAGACCTGAAGAAGGTGTGGGGCAAGGGCCTACTTGTAGTGTTTGTAAAATGTGTCTGTTAGTCCGTCAGTACCAGGTAGTTTCCCAGATGGCAGATGGTCTATCGCCTGAATGATGTCAACTAGCGAGATCAGGAGATCCAATAAGGTCTTGGTCTCGTGTGATATCTGACTGAGTGGAAGAGTATTAAGAAACACATCATTCGAAGGGATTGTGTTCTCCGACGTATTCCTTATCTTAGATATCTCTTTCCAGCTTTGCTGGCCTCAGAAATGTTTTCTCTCTAGAGGGCGCTGCGCGTCGACGTCCGCCGAGTCGGTGTCCCTCGACAGTCGACGTCATCCTGCATATAAAGGCCGCGCGCAGCGTCCGTTGCTCAGTTCCGTTTTTCCGCGCTTACTCAGTGCCTCGGAATATCGTTGCTCAGTTCCGTAGAGATATTATTCCATTTTCCTCGAGATATTCGATCCATACTCGATGGCTTCCTCATCTGAACCGACGACCCCTCGGTCCGGCTTTAAAAAATGCCGAGACTGTGGAAAAAAGATGTCGCTGACGGACCCTCACAGGGTCTGTCTGTGGTGTTTGGGAGCTGAACACCATTGTTCGGAGTGCGAGGACTGTATGTCCATGACAGCTAAGGCCCTGAAGGAGCGTAGGGGGAAGCTGGAAAAAGGTAAGACTTCTAAAGCTTCTTCTTCCTCGACGAAGTCGAGACATTCGTCTCCTCGTCACCATTCGCGCTCCAGGTCTCGAAGCGGGTCCCATCACTCCTCAAGATAGAAGCACTCGAAAAGGAGACGCCGAAGATCCCCTTCTTCGTCCTCCTCTTCCTCTGTTTCACCTAAGAGAATCCCTTGCCCCACGAAACATAGTTCCCGGGCTGAATGGGAGGAATTCCGAAAAAATATGATGAGCGTCTTCGAGAAAGCGGCCTCGAGCCCCTCGAAGACTGCCGAGAGCGATGCTCTGGTCGAAAGACCCGAAGGTCCAAAACGCTGCGAGTCGCAGCACCCGGCGAAGGAAGCTTCTCGAGCACGTCACGAACCCTCGAGTAAAGCAAAGACCTCGAATCCTTCTTCGAAGGTTCCGTCGACGCCGTCGACGAAGGTTCCGTCGACGCCGATGTCGGTGTCTTCGACGCCGTTGTCGAAGGGACCTTCGACACACGGGTCTGTCGACTCAACGCCATCCTCAACACCGGCGTCGACGCCAAGGAAAGTCACGGTTGCGGCACACCCAGTGGCTATTCCCAGGTCTTCGATGACGATGTTGTCGAGATTGTCGATATCCTCAAGCAGAATTCCGATTCTATCGAGGACCTCGAGGCCTCCACCATTGTTTTCGACGCCACGTTCGAAGCCTTCGACGTCGGCGTCGATGACATCAACGTTTTCGAGGCAGATTAGGACAAGTTTGGCACCCTCTGCCTTGGAGATGGGTTTCACACCTTTTGTGAGTTCAGACCAATTGAGAGCAATGTCCTCAATTATGGAAGAGGGAGAACTGTCTGACCAAGAAGAGACATTTGAGTTGCAGGGATCTGCAACCCCAGTTCAAGAGGAGTTATCCTCAGAGGAACGCAGATTAAAGGAACTCCATGATTCCTTACATGAGGCAAGTGGGTTAGACACTTCCCCAGAGGTGGCGTTCGCTAGGCCAGACCAGGGAGCATGCTGAAACCCCTTATAGAGCCTTAATGGCCAGGATTACAGAATTTATGGGGTGGTCAACACCTTCGCAGGCTTTCCAACAGGATGACCTCACGGATATTCTTGATAAAGGTCCACAGGAGGATCCTGTAGTACCTTTTCATAAAGCTCTTCAAAGAAAAATAATGACGAACTGGGAAGCCCCAGATGTCGTCCCGGCAGTAAATAAAAAACTGTCTACTAAATACAGGGTATCTTCTGCAGACCCTGAGTTTTTGTCCAAACACCCATCCCCAGAAAATCTGGTGGTACAGGCAGCATCTTCTACTGACATCAAGACTGCTTACCCTACCGTCCCACAGGACAGGGACGATAAAAAATACGAGGCTATGGCTAAGAAAGTCTTTTCGGCATGTAGCATGGCGTTAAAATCTATTAATGCTACTTGCACCCTTGCTAGATTTAGCCATAAGCTTTGGGAGTGTGCTTCTACAGCGGCTGACTGCATCCCGGAGGGAGAAGAAAGGGAAGCGTTCCTAAATATCATAAAGGACGGTAAAGACGCTATGTGTGAATCCCTCCAGACGGGCATTGATTCGGCTGACAGTATCAGCAGAGCAATGGCGGCAAGTACAACAACCAGGAGATTTGCTTGGTTGAGAAAGTCTGGTTTTGCCCCAGATGTGCAAGCCAGGCTCTTGAACATGCCATTTGATGGCTCTTCTTTGTTTGGGAAAAAGGACGATGACAGTTTAGAAAAACTGCAAACATCAAAGGCAGCAGCAAAATCCCTAGGCGCTGCAATCCGTCAGACACCTTTTCGTCCCACAGGAACCTCTGCGAGAGGCAAGTCCTTTCGCTTCTACTCCGCATTCGGAAGAGGTAGAGGACGACCGGCTCAAAGGGGACAAAGATGAACTACCCGAGGTGGACGGGGTAGATATTCAAAAGCTGCAGCAACAGCAGGTGCCTCTTTACCATCGGCATCTGCATCAGCCGCCCCAAAACCACTCTGAGGACTTCCCTCACAAGACACCTGTAGGAGGCAGGTTAACTCATCATCTGGCGGAGGGCAGGCTATCACGTCAGATGCTTGGGCATTGGAGACAATTGCACAAGGTTACTGCCTGCCTCTCCTACGCATACCTCAGAGTCATCCACCGGGGATCAGCTCTCAAAAAGCTCCAGATCCGCTCCTCTTGCAGGAAATTTTAGACCTGCTAGAGAAAGGTGCCATAGAACCGGTACCTGTAGCGGAGAGGAACAAGGGCTGGTACTCCCCTTACTTTCTCATACCAAAGAAAGACGGAGGACTGAGACCCATCTTGGACTTGCGAGAATTGAACAAATTCCTCAGGAAAGACAAATTCAAGATGGTAACTCTCTCTCAGATCCTTCAGGCCCTTCAGTTCCAGGACTGGTTGGTATCTCTGGACCTTCAGGACGCTTATTTCCATGTGCCAATCCATCTCAAACACAGGAAATACCTGAGGTTCGCAATTGGCAACTCTCATTATCAATTTCGAGTGCTGCCATTTGGGCTGACCTCCGCCCCGAGGGTCTTCACCAAGTTAATGTCGGTAGTGGCTGCAAGTCTAAGGAGGGAAGGGATTCACGTCTACCCCTACCTGGACAATTGGTTGATCAGAGCTGTATCTTCGGAACAAACTCAGATCCAGCTAGATCATGTTTGCCACTCCCTTCACAGACTGGGCTTCTCCCTCAATTTCAAGAAGTCACAAATGATACCATTGCAGAGACTCCAGTTCATCGGAGCGATCCTGGACACTTCCCTGGGAAAAGCCTCGCCACCAGAGGTGAGGGCTCAAGATATTCTACAGATGGTCACCAAGTTTCAAAATGCCCAACGTCTCCCAGCCTTCGACTTTTTGAGGTTGTTAGGCCTCATGGCATCCTGCATTTTCCTAGTGCCAGAGGCTCGCCTGAGAATGAGATCTCTCCAGTGGGCACTGAGAACTCAGTGGTCACAATTCTCAGGGAGAATGACAGATCTTCTTCAGGTTCCCGACAGGGTGGCTCGAGACCTTCAGTGGTAGGCCTGTCAGGAGAACATTCTGAAAGGAGAGCAGTTTTGGCAACCTTGGCCAGAGATAACAGTAGTCACGGATGCCTCACTCACGGGGTGGGGAGCCCACGCCAACGACTTGACCATCAGCGGTCGTTGGTCTCCATCGGAGTCCAGACTACATATCAACCTGTTAGAGCTGAGGGCCATCAGACTTGCGCTGAAGGCTTTTCTGCCATCTGTACAAGGAAAGAATGTCCTGATAATGACGGACAACACAGTGGCCATGCATTACCTCAACAAAAGAGGAGGCGTAGGATCACTACCTCTGTGCAGAGAGGCGATGCAGCTCTGGTTTTGGGCAATCCAAGAAGGAATCTCTCTATAGGCAGTTCACCTAGCCGGAGAGAAGAACTTGACAGCGGGCGCTCTGAGCAGGCAGAGCACAGTCTCCCACGAGTGGGAACTAGCTCAGGAAGTCCTTCAAGAGATCTTCGCCCCCTTTGGGGAACCCCTCAGGTGGATCTGTTTGCCACCAGTGTCAACAGGAAGTGCCATCTGTTCTGTTCAAGGGAATTTCCCCCGAGAGGAGCTCTGGGAGACGCATTCATAGTGGACTGGGAGTTTCCACTCCTGTACGCGTTTCCACCGGTCCCTGTTATTCCTCAAATGATCAGGAGGTTGAGAAGATTCCGGAACACCATGATCCTAATTGCCCTGGATTGGGCCAGGAGAACGTGGTACCCGGACCTTCTAGACTTGTCCATCTGCCCTGCAATTCGACTTCCACTCAGAGAGAATCTGCTCTCACAGAAGGGAGGTCAGGTTCTCCATCCAGGCATCAAAACCCTCAACCTTCACGCTTGGCTTCTGAAAGGCTGAGATACAAGGATTGGGACCTCCCTGATGACGTTATGGAGGTGTTGCTTTCGGCAAGAAGGCCAGCAACAAAATCTTTATACCGCTGCCGTTGGAACAGATTTTGCAGCTGGTGTAGGGAAAAGAATATCGATCCCTTTTCATGTGGTACACCAATTGTTTTGTCCTTCCTACTTTATTTAGCGAATTCAGGCCTTCAAGTTGGCACCGTCAATCTTGCAGCGCTATCCATCTTTAAGCGCACTGCGGAAGAACCATCCTATTTCAAGTTACCCTTGGTAATACAGTTTCTAAAGGGGTTAACTAACGTTTATCCCCCAAGACCATTCCAGGTTCCCCTATGGGATTTAAATTTAGTCCTAACTTTCCTGATGGGCACACCTTTCGAACCACTCCACTCTTGTTCGTTAAGATTTCTTACCCTTAAGACTGTTTTATTAGTAGCACTTACATCTGCTAGAAGGGTGAGCGAGTTACAAGCTCTTTCTTGTAAACCCCCTCATACAATCTTTCACAAAGACAAAGTTGTTCTGCAAGTGAAGCCTAATTTCCTCCCAAAGGTGGTTTCTGAATTTCATATCACACAGAAGATTACCCTTCCATCTTTCTATCCTCCTCCCCATCCGGGGAAAGAGGAAGAGAGGTTACACAGGCTGGACCCAAGAAGGGTTTTAAGTTTTTACATTAGTAGACTGGCTAGGATAAGACAAGCAGACCAGCTGTTTGTAGGCTACGCAGGTCACAAGCTGGGGCTACCGATAACTAAGCAGATAATTTCCAGATGGATTATTTTAGCCATTTTGGAATGTTATAAACTGGCAGGAAAAGAGCCCCCTCAAAATCTTAGGGCTCATTCGACCAGAGGTATCGCAGCTTCATCGGCCCTCAAAAGAGGAGTGCCGGTTCGAGACATTTGTGCAGCTGCCACATGGTCGTCCGTCCATACCTTTACGCGGTTTTACAACTTGGATTCCTCCTCCAGTCAGGAAACTAGGTTTGGAAGGGCAGTATTGCACTCTATTCATATATAAAAGGAAGCATGAAGTCGGTACTCCCACCTCCAATAACAGAATACTGCTATGGGAGCCTATCTAAGGGCAGGATGATGTCGACGTCGATACGGCGGCTGTCGAGGGACATCGACTCGGCGGACGTTGATGCGCAGCGCCCTCTAGAGAGAAAAAATTTCCGAGGCCAGCAAAGCTGGAAAGAGATATCTAAGATAAGGGGCCTCATTACACGGTAGGCGGTAAAAAATGTGATTTACCATCATGGCGCTATTAGCGTGTCCGCCATCGTAGGAGACCGCTAATAGCGTTCCATTACGAGTTAGCGGACACGCGCATAGGGCCATGCTGGTAAATGACCCTACCGCCATGGCGCAAAAGCACCTTTCCGGCTCCGACCAAAGTGCTGATAGCACCTCCGCCCTCATGCTGCACGCTATTAGCGGTCACCGCTGTTAGCGGTCACTGCTATTAGCGGTCACCGTAAAACACCGGAACCGGAAATAGCGTCATCGCACCGGAACGGGAAAGAGCCCGGCGGCCATCTTTAAAAACACAATCCATTGCCATCCCCTGCACTCAGGACCTGCAGCAACACCACGACTGGCAAAACCACATCCCACAAGAACAAACAATGCCCAAGGCCCTAAAGAAAGCCGATGCGCGCCAGCGCAAAGAACGCTTCTCAAACGAGGAATTGAAAATGCTGGCAGACACCCTGGCTGCAAATGCAGACGTAGTGTTCGCTAGCGACATGCGGCGCCCTGCACTCCTGAGAAAAAAGGAAATCTGGGCTGAGGTGGCGCAGAAAGTCAGTGCGGTGGGCTCCACCCCCCGCACCGTAAAGGACGTGCGCAAGCGGTGGGATGATCTGCGCCTCCGTGTACGCAGCATTTTATCGGCCAACAGGAATCTGGCCATGGGCACAGGAGGCGGAGGTGGATCCCCGATGAAGATGCAGGAGTGGGAGGAGACATGTGCCAGCACCATTGGCATAGAATCCATCGAGGGAGTGGGCCGAATGGAGTGTGGTGTGGCAACAACGTCAGACGGAGGTGAGTGACCACGCAAAACACAGCAATGCTAAGCATGAGTCCCTCCCCCAAATGTGAAATGGGAATTAGCTAATGGATGGGGTCATCACACACACATGTACACAACCCTGCATATATGCCGTGCACATCCCCACACAACCACATGCATGCAGCACCTCACACACGTGTCACCCTGACACATGTCCGGATGACCCACCCATCTGGCCAACAACCTGCAGGCCCAAACTAGATGTCCAAATCCAAATAACTGCAGCAGCAACAACAACATATGCATGATGCACGTTGACCCATCACTGATGCTATCCCTGTCTTGCTCCCCCACAGGGTCACATTCTGACAGTGAGGAGCTGGACTCTGCAACGCAGGCCCCACCACCCAAAAAGCAGGCCAAGGGAAAGGATGCAGGCACCAGGCCCAGTACATCGAGGGGCACTGGGATATCTGGAGTGGCCCAGCGTTCAAAAGCCACACACGCAACGACCACACCAAGGGTCGAAATGCCATCCGACACTGTGGCAGCACCCCCACCACCCACCCCCACCACTCAGGAGCCAGTGCCAGAAGGCACGCCGTCCGCAGCCAATAGCTCCGTCGGGGAAGCAGCAGCCACGGCACCTATGAGTGATGTGGACGACCCATGTCCGACACCGGAAGGGCAGCGTACACCCAGCACCCAGCTGTCCCCACTCCACAGCCCATGCAACACATCCAATGGCAGCATCCATGAGGTGCATGCCGGAGATTCAATGGATGGGTCATTCAGTCCCGTGGCGAGCTCACCTGATGTCGGCCACATGCAGCAAGCTGCGCCGAGGAGTAACAGGGGCAGGGCCGCAGACGACACCATGAGCCTGATACGCCAGCGCCAGGAGAAGCTCAATGCCCTGGTTGCCCGGCAAGTGAGCGAGGCTGCCTCGACCAGGGAGGAGATCCGGGTGTTGTCAAGGGACATGAAAGCTGCCATGGACAGCAACACGACGCGCTTATGTGACGAGATGGCCGCTGTGAGGCAGGTCCTAACGCGCATTGCTGAGGCGATGGAGAGCATGCGTCACTCACAGGGAGCAGATCAACCAGCCACCCCCTCGTCTACTAGCTCCGACCAGACAACCATCCTGCGCAGGTCCAGCCGGTCCTTGCGGCGGTCAGACTCACAACCCCCCAATGGTGGTAGTGGAGGAGGGAAGTAGGGCCAGCCTGTCCCTGTTGACACTTGGGAACTAATGCAGCACTGATGTGCACACCATGTTCGGTGGAGTTGTGGGGGGAGGGGGGGGAGGGTGTTTGGGGGAGTTGTGGGGGGAGGGGGGTGAGGGTGTTTGGGGGAGTTGTGGGGGGAGGGGGGTGAGGGTGTTTGGTGGAGTTGTGGGGGGAGGGGGGTGAGGGTGTTTGGGGGAGTTGTGGGGGGAGGGGGGTGAGGGTTGTTGGGGTGGAGGGTACATGCACGTTTGAATGACATAATGCTCAATACACACGTAATGGCATGGATAATCACATGACTGGACATTGATCATTGTGTATGTGTGCTTTATTGTTGAAGGGTGCACTGTGTTTATGTCCTCCATACACCCCGTGCCCTGAGCTGAACACCAATTGCACCCTCCTAATCCATGTGCATCAGAAACAATGGTCTATCAGGTGCTGCCGCACAGCACGTCCCTCATGGGCATCGCCACCTGCATGACCTGCAGCCCCCTCTCCTCCATCCTCATCCCCGTCATCATCCTCAGACGGTGGTCGCAGTTCTATGTCAGGGGGCATTGGCACATTCCGTCTGATACACATATTGTGAAGCATGGCACATGCCATGGTGATCTTGGCCACCTTCTCATGCCCGTACAGGAGTGCCCCGCCCGACCTGCTGAGGCACCGGAAGCGTTCCTTCAATAGGCCGAATGTCTGCTCGATCACCACGCGGGTACGGGTGTGTGCATGATTGTAGTCCTCTTCGTGCCTGTTCTGTGGGTTCCGCACAGGGGTAAGGAGCCACCTCTTCAGGGGATACCTGCATCACCTGCATGGGTGCAACAATGGGTATGTGTAAGTGTCTACATAATGTGGAGCGTGCACATATCACACAAACAAACATTGCATATTCAACGACATCCACAGATCCAAGCACGCATGGCAATCAGGGTAACTGCAATGTGGGAAGGTGAGGTGGTCCTTGCAAGTGGACATGCACCATGCATACATACGGCAGGGATTGCCATGTCCCGCCTGAGTTTAAGTGATTTGTGTTTCCTGGCCCTGGCAACGTTAGTGCCACACTGCTAGTACACTGCCATTCCTTAGTTGATGTCCCCATGCTGTTTGATGGCAATTCAGTGGTGGGGTACGGGTGTGCCTCACCACAATGGCTACAGGGGATCCATTTGTATGCACTCATGTGCGCGGACCATTTCTGATGTTGTTCAGCGTACATTTCAGTTGTGATTTTGATATGCATGTTGCTGATTTGTGTAATGGGGGGAATGGTGTGTTGTGCGGTGTGCATGTTGTTTGGAATGGCCTGTTTGGCGTAATGGATTGATATGTTTGTCGTGGCACTCACTTCCAGCATGTGGTTTTGTCTCTGGTCCATTGTGGGCTGCCTCACTGTACAGTGATGCAAATATGTATGTCCATTCTTCTCATGACACCAGTTCACGCCCAGTTGGAGTATGCATCTCCCCCCCCCATTCACGCCCAGTTGGAGTATGCATCTCCCCCCCCCCATTCACGCCCAGTTGGAGTATGCATCTCCCCCCCCACTCACAATCCACATCACACTGACATGTGGTTGGCCTGCTACTCACCAAGTAGCCACGAACGTTGTCCAGCATGTCGCTCCATGTATCGTGGTATTGTCGAGTTCCGCAGGACCATTGCATCATGGGTTGAACCGGGATATCGGGCACAGCAATGTGTGATGATCTTGTTGGAGTCACATACCATTTGGACGTTGATGGAGTGGTATAGCTTTCTGTTACGGTACACTGCCTCATTGGCATGTGGGACCACCAGTTCTACATGGGTACAGTCGATGGCCCCGATGCAACTTGGGATGCCTGCCAGTGAATGGAAGCCAACTTTGGTGTTGGAGATCTCCTGGGCAGTCCGTGGCATGTATATGTGTTGACTTGTGTGCTTCAGGAGGGCATCGAGCACCTGGTTCAGTGTGCGTGAGAATACTGGTTGTGATATGCCATGCATCTGACCTACCGTATGCTGGTAGGTGCCTGTGGCCAAGAAGTGGAGCACTGTTACTACCTTCAGTAGAGGGGGGATGTCACATCGGATGTCAATGAGAATCACAATGTCGTTGTATATCATGTCTACTATGGTGGTGATGGTATCCCAGTCCAGACGGTACAGGGTGTGTATCTGCTCAGGGGTTAGGTTGACTGGACTGGCTCTGGTCCTGGGAATTGGTGGCTGCCTCTGTGGTATCACTAGGTGCACTGGTGGTGCTTGCTGCGCCTGTCTTGCCCTCCTCCTCCTCCTCCTCCTGCGTCTCCTCTGTGCTGCCTGTTGTTGTAGCTGCTGCACTGCAATCATGTCCTCTAGCCCATGTAATGCTGCTAGTATTGCATCCATCTTGGTGTGGGAATGGGTGTGGGGAGGGGTGTGGTGTGCTCTTTTGTGCTGCCAGTCTCCATTGCCTCCACCTGTGCTGATTTTGTCCACCTGTGGCAGGTGGGAACTCTGCTGTGCTCTTTTAGCGTGTGGTTCTCGATGCCGGTATTAGCGCCTTGCCGGTAAGGGTTCTTTGGGTCTACTACATGCCGGTATTGCCATGTACGCATGGCTCGTGATGCCGTGATATTAGCGCTATGCCGCTATTTCCGGTCTGAGGGGGCGCGCGCTCACGGACTTGCCGCTAATAGTGCCACCGTACTTAGCGGTGCCGCTAATAGCGGTATGTCCGGTTCGTGATTGGGGAGGGGATTTGCCGATACCGGTAATCCCTTACCGGTAACAGTATGTCCCTACCGCCTACCGTGTAATGAGGCCGTCGGAGGAACATCCCATCGAAAGAACGTTACAAGGTAAGAAGTAACTTGTTCATCTCTTCCCGCATGCATATGTCTTTGTTAGTATATAGTACCTTATAGAAACCCACAAATACCTTGTTGATGGCCATAGGTGTGTCATCTAGGTTACCCAGGGTGTTCATTATGAGTTGAATGAACCGATTGCCGTTCTCTTGTCGTGTCATGCGGGCAAGCAGTTTGCTAGGTCTCCCTCCCTCCCCGTATCTCTTAGGAGACATTGGGGTATCAAAGAATTTAACTTTGGGCTCAGCATGGATCCTAGAGGTGTCAATGGCCTCCTTGATTTTTGCCAATGTGGCCATTGGGGATCATTTGCTATGGGGATCATTAGCTAGTTCTCGTTCTAGTTTCTGCAGTTCGTCTTTGCATTGTGCTATGCTTTGCCAGATGGCTTTGAGGACACTGAACTCCGCCAACATCGCAATCCCCCTAATGAAGACCTTGAAAGCTTCCCAGAACACACTGGCTGAGGGTACAGATCCTACATTTTGTTCAGAGAAAAATTGCATTTGATCTTCAATTGTGCATGCAAACGCTGCATCCTGCAGCGCCAGCAGTTTGAAATGCCAGTTGTTGCGAGGCCTGGAGAGCGTTGGCAATGCCAGGGAGATACTAACTGGGGCATGGTCAGAATAGGTGCGAGGCAACAGGCTGGCGTCACTGACCCCTCTCAGTAATGTATTGGAGATGAGCCACATATCTATACGCGAGAAAGAGTTGTGGCCCGACGAGTAAATAGAATAGGAGTGGTCCTCAGTGTAGCCCAAAGGAATGCATGCCCTCTTTAATAGTAGAGGCAGCTTGTGTAATGGTTTTCTGAGTGTGGATGGATCTGTCCATTTTGAAATCTAGGATAGTGTTAACCCCCCCCCCGCCCACAATATAGGGATCAGTGGATATCGGGCAAGTTCGTCCAGATGTCCATATAGAACTGAAGTTCATCTACATTGGGGCTGTAAACATTCAGTAACAGTATTTCTCTTCCCACAAGGTCCGCATATACCAAGACATATGTGCCCAAAGGGTCTACCTTTGCATGTTTGCACTGGAATGAGAGAGATTTGTGTACCAGGGTCATGACTCCCCTAGCCTGTGAGGAGTATGTTGTTTAGAAGCAGTTTCCACCCCAGTTCCTAGCGAATACCTTACAGACCGCTGAGAGAGCATGGGTTTCCTGCAAACACAGAATTTAAACTTTGTGTCTTTCAATATATAGGTGCAGTTACTGCCATTGATTAGATTACCCAGGCCACAGACATTCCAACTAAGGCAGGTTATGTCTCCCATGTGGGTACAGAGTGGTTAGTGTTGTGGTATATAGATTTGACCGTCCCAGTATCTTTAAGTTCCCTTCCGTGCCCATCGTTTTCTTAACTGTAAGTGTAGTGTGTACCAAGTGTTGTTTTAACAAACCCAACAGTCCCCTTCCTCCCCCCCTCCTGCATCCCCCCTGAAACTAGGGCGATGATACCCCCTTAGAAACACCTCAAGCTATTAACGCATCATTGCATGGGGAAGCTGGTGCACTGGCTCACCCGGGCCAACACAGGATTTAAATGCGGAAAAAAGGATGAGTGTTCACATACTTCTTAAATAACTGGCCCCGCCAGGGGCAACACACCCACCATCAACTGTGGATCTGTGAATAAGAGAGTACCCATTCTCAGCATCCCAGTGGATAATATAGCAGCAGCAAAAAAGTATAAAACTTTTCATGGAAAGCAAACCACAGGGGATGTGAGGCCGGAGAAAAGTGTGTCCCCTTTACAAGGGCAGCTTTTGGGGTTCACGCTCAGGGTTCAGGGCGTCAGTAGAGTTTAATCTAAAAACGTTATAGCTTTGCAAAGTAGCGTGAAAAAGAAAGTCTTGCTGTTCAACTCCACACATAGCTTGGCAGGATATAACATTCCATATTTCAGATTATTGCTTCTTAACCAGTACGAAGGATTTCCTGTATTGTTGAACGGCCACTGAGAAATCAGGATAGATATGTATTCTGCTCGATCCCAACATCAGGTCTCCTTGTTCATGGGCCGCTCGAAGGATTGTGTCTCGGTCCCGATAATTAAGAATATGGGCAATGATGGGTCGTGGAGGTATCCCAGGTCTGGGTTTAGGAGCCAGGGATCTGTGTGCGCGTTCAACTACAAACTGCAGCGATAATGGTGTATTCCCCAGAAGTGGCAGTAGAGTGGTCTTTATCCACTGCTCCAAGGATGTTTCGGTATTGCTCTCAGGAACTCCTTTAACGCGAACGTTATTGCAATGGTACTGTGATTCCAAGTCGTTGTTCTTCGTCTCCACCTGGAGCACTCGCCTGGAGAGTGTAGCGAGTTCATTTCTCATGGTGGACATATCATCCTCCACTGTGCCCGCTCTTGTTCTAACCTCCATTAGATGTTGATCAGTCTTATCTATGCGAATTTTGATTGAGTCTATGGTGTTGATCATGTCATCGAGCTTGCTGTGTACTTTGGCAAATCCCTCTTGCATAAATGCCATCATACGTTGTGTTTCGTTTTAAGTTCCATCAGCATTGCTTCTAGTTCCATGTTTGTGGCTGCACCGCTAGAAATTGTTAAGGATTTCAATCAGACGACGCACACCTTGGCCTCGGCCTAGTATGCGTTGCACGACTAAAATGCTTATGTTTTAATGTTAGATTCAATATTGAGATGGTACACCGCTCATATCACACCCCATTTTCAAATACCCTAGGTTACAATGGACCATGAACCAGGCTGGTTGATAAAATGTAATATTTATTTATTTATTTTAAAATTCAAAAGAAATCATACAATTTTTAATATGGGCGAGCAATCACCAAATGGCTGATAATAACAATAGGAATGTAAGCAATGTACTTAGTTTAGCCTTCTATGGACACATCTACAAAACACCAGGGAATAGGAGCACTTTTTGATTGTAGGCAAGATAGCACTCAAGTTAGAATTTCCCCCTGCAAGGTTCCCTCAACTCACAAAAAATCAATTCAACGTCGATAAACAGAAGCAGCAGGTAATCCAGAATGATGAATGGAAAACAGAATTGAAATCGGACCTCCCCTCCCCAAACACGAGAGAAAAACGCATTTAAAACCCTGGCAATGCTATAAATGACACTCGGAAATGGATAACTAGAATAATGAATGTGTGCAAAAACCTTAAACAAATACAGGTCTTCACTAAAACAACAATGTAAAGGTACTAACAATCACAAGCAATGGATTAGCAAGAGCATACAGTTCGAACATGAGTGGCAGGGTTTTAAAACATGTTGCAGCAAATGGCACATTGGAAACTTTGCAAACTTGCAATTCCCGCCTGAAATTACCCAAACGGTTTTTAATAAAAACAAGTGAAATATTGGGGTGTAGCTATAGATAATAGGTACAATGTGGAAGAGAAATTAGGTCTCTAGCTGGTAAATTGAGTGAGTTATACAAGCTAGAGTGAGGTGCATTTTGAGTAAAATGGCACAGTGAAAAAGGAAAGGAAATCAGTTTTGACAAGAACACTTTTACTCTACACTAAAGCATTCAGGCTAGACTACAGAAGAGGGACACAGTAAGCTCCATGGTTGATTTGCGAATTCAACCCTAGCTCCCCAGTGCCCACCCTGGCAGAACCAGTCCGATCACTCGAAATAGGATTAATGGTTTAGGATTTCACAAGACAAAATTACTAAAAGAGATGGTGGTAGCACTAGAAATCAATTGCAGGGTGGCAAGAATGATTGTGACAGTTTAAACAAGGTATCAGGACAAGGATAGGGTGACTTAGAGAGTGGGAGTAGGACAAAGACAAGATAGGCTATGGGTTTAGGTGGGGTGGCAATTGATACCTACAGTCCACTTTTTAATTTTTGGATTCTGGACAGTCAGCGTTCTGGTCACCACATGGATCTGGTCTAACAAAGGACTGCCGGACAAAATCAGCGGGACAGGATCAGCTGGGCAGGGACTGGTTACCGGGTAGCACTTCAGGACTGGCAATTCTGGTCACTGTATAATATAGGTAATATAATATAGGTCATCCAGGTAGCAGGATTGCAGCAGCATGCAGTGAGTTAGTGGGATCAGGATGCTTCCCAAAAACACCACAGCGTTTCCCTTTGGTTATTTGGGAATTTTAGTGGTTTTCAGAATTTGAGGCCTTGCTGGGAATAGGATCAGCACTGCTTGGGTGCTGCAGTGGGCCCTGGAGTAGGATCAGCAATGCTTGGCCTTATAGTTGGAGCAGGGTTAACTACGCACGCCCCTAAACTACCTGGATTGTACAGTGGTGCTAGTCTTCGCCTTGCCCTCAACTGGTTGGATTTCCAAGGGAATGATGTCAGGTTTATGAGGTGAGGTTTACAATGTCCAAAAACTCCCACATTTACTTTACTTAAAATCAGATTTTGACAAAAACATACATGTACTCCATTGCAATCTCTTGGCAAATTATACGCACAGGTTACATATTATGTGCAGCACATATCAGTCCAATCCTCAAGTCTGTGTGACCTTGTTTCGACTTTCTGATACATTTTGGTAATTTTACACATGAAAGATTTGGCCTAAAATTCCACAATTTTATACACAGATGCAAATTATCCCGAGGGATGTATGTACACAATTTTATGTTTGCAACATTAATACTTTCCTTGGAATCTGTCATATTTTGTAACTTCTGTTCCCCATGCAGCAATTAGTTCTACCAAGTCTTAAAAGACAGCCCATAAAATTATATTAAACTGCAAACTTTTTACATTTTTACTAATTCTTGCTGCAGAGATAAAAAAAGTCTTTAAAGTTTCTTTATAAAATAGTCTTTGGAACCAAAAGGCAGTCCATTGTCACTAGGTCATTTTTTTTCCTTCCTCACACTGCAACCAACTGTCATTTCCTTGAAGGCAAAGTGGGGGTTTCTCATCTTAATTGAAGGTTTTATTGCTCCTTCACACTTCATAGGTTAGTATCCCAGGACTTCTCTTGTCCCAGCCTGGAGCACAGATGAATGTCTGACGAGCGTGTGAACTTTCTTTGTCCTGGCCCATTCAAAGTTTTTCAAGCTGGCAATTATCAGTTTCATGTCCTGGATTTATGGTGTATCTCCCTTTCTTGGGGAAGTTCCATGACTGGCAACTGGAATGACTGGTTTTTCTGAGAGCTTGCAAATTCAGCCCATGGGCCTCATTGCGACTATGGAGGTAGCCATGCCCTTAATAAGGGCATGGATGCCTCCAAAATCGTGTCCTGGTCCGTGTTCCCGGAATGGGGAAATACCGGGCCATTCCAAGTATGGAGGGCCCGGTATTTCTTCCTTCAGCGAACCGGGGCCCGGTTCTTCCCCATTCCCATTGAGCCCTTATAGGACTCAATGGGAATGGGGAGTGAGCTAACAAAAGGGCCATTACGAACGGGACCGTTGTTAGCTCCCTGGTCCCCTCGCGGGACCCGCTATGGGTGTCTGGAAAAACCAGACATCCAGAGCGGGTCCCGCGAGGGCACCTTGTAATTGTGCGGAATGGGTTTAACGGTGCCGGCACCATTACCGGTGCCGTTAAACCCATTCCGCACAAGTTATAATGAGGCCCCATGTGTTTTAAACTCTTTAATTTCTTATTTTGGGTCCTGAATTAAAACAAACCTGTGAAAGAAGATAGCCTATGTGTGTATTATCACCACTAACATAATACCTTTACATTGCTAAGTAAGCAGGCTTTCATTCACAATCTATTTTTAAACAGGCCAATTTTTTCTTCAGTCAGCAAAGCCCATTTTTCTACATGTGTTAAAACTGCTAGAATTTCTTGCTTTAAATTCGGGTTGGCAGCTCCCTCAGATGCCCACACTGTCTGCAGCTGTAGTAATTTCCTTGAATGCAGGAGTTTCATCTAAAGTATAGATGCATTTACACTTGACCTGACTCAGGGAGTTAAAGTATCTTTGAACTGCTGAGCCTGGATACTTTTTGGAAATAAATAAATGTGTGTTCCCGTGCAAGTGAAAGTGTAGTTGCATATTGATTTCTCTCAGAGTTGTTTTGACAGGAATTATGTCTGGTTTTGGTAAAGCACAGTGAAATATCATGGGCATGACAGAGCCTTTTTTTAATCACAGTGGTTTCAGAATGAACAGATGGAATTAGCGTCAAAGCAGCATATTTAAAGGGTGAACATTTTTCATTTTGAAGGGGATTTTTGGCTTTTGCTGCAATGCATTGCCGCCTTTTCACTTGATTCCCTTTATATGTTTCAGAACACACTTACATACTTTTTCAGTGTGTCCCCTTGTTCCATTTTGCAGGAAGTGTGCTAGGCAGGATGGTGCAGCCGTCTTTTTGTTGCTGCCAAAACACAGTTTTGAGGTCCTGGTGTGCACAGGAGCCAGCACAGCCAGTTTGCTGTTTCTTGCGCAAATGCAGCTTGGTGATGTGGGGCAATGCCGTTGAGTGGGTCAATATATCCCACAGGATCGATGGCTTAGGAGTGGATCTAGTCTATTGGATCATGAAGCGTTGGTTATTTGTGCTCCCTTTTGTCATACTGCACAGGGAATGGGGGTCACAGTTCAAAGCTGAGAGCTTTCCAAGGGTATCAAGTATCTTAATCCAGTGATCCACTGTACTGTAATAGTAGCAGGTCAACGCCTTCCCACTTGCCGTGAGGGCGCAGACAATGAGGATAAACACACTGTCCCTTAGATGGTAAAGTGGGGCAATGTGAGCACCCCGGGCCTCAATCAGGTCCCCTCACAGGGCAAAGCGAGCCAAGTGTAGAGCAGCACCAAAGTTGCATGCAGACCTGTCAGGCAGTTAATGTTAAACTAAGTATTAAGCGCTCACTCACTGCCGTGGCCACCAGTGGACTGGCTATGGTGGGTGATCACCTCGCTGTTTCTAAGAAGGCTGTCGATATTCACCCAAGGAAGCTGTAGGGCTTAATCAGCAATGCTGCCCAGGATGGTGCGCAGCGTTGGGCTTGCATTCCCTGCCCACTGGGTACTGCAAGGCACTGGATGGTGGAGAAGAATATCGATGCCTCATGGAGCGGTTCTCACCGGAGTTAGGCATGCAGTCATCAAAGGTGCCCTTCAGCGGGACACCAATTGCAGGTATGTGGGAGGCCGTTCCACGTGATAGGGAGATCCAGTCACAGCGTCTGTGCGCCAGTCTCAGTGGAGTAATATAAAATGTCTCTCAACGTTGGCAGGGGAGGTGCCACGCGTGCCGCATCTGGAGACCTCTGTTAATATGATAGATGAGAGGCAGGGGATAGCCGATAATGTGATAGATGAGGGATGAGGGTTCGCCGAGTTCCACAGCCCGGCATCAGGATTTTCATGGCTCAGGCGGGTGCAAAATAGCCGGCTCCTGTAATACGGCGGGAGGCACTGGTCACGCGCTTCCTATCCCTCACTGCCATCTCAGAGCGGATCGCTCATCTTTCGCTCCCGGTCACCGATCGGGCTCGGGGTAAGGTCTGTGTGCTGCTGGGTTTGTCCGGGGGTCAGCTGTCTGTCCAGGGATGTTGCATGGTTAGAGGAAGAAGACAGGTTTTGTCCTGGTCATTTCAGGTGCAGGAGCTCTAAATTAGAGCCGCTATCTTGATCGTCGCACAACAGCGCCCCGCCCCCGCTCTGGAGCTCTTTTGCATCTACGGAGGGAGATCAGTTCTTCAGTGAACCAGATGTAAGCCGGTTTGAATGGTTTGGGTGTTTTGGCTTTGACTAGGGCATGCAAGTCCATGGCAATGTGGAGGCTCTGATGGTATAGGTTTTCTAGTCATTGTGGGTGCTTCCTTGTAGACGGTAAGGGGTGAGTAGTGTCTGGAGGGTCGTACGAGAACTTGTGGATGTTGCAGGCCAGTATGGTGGTGGGGGGTTGTGCGCGGTTGGCAGTGAGGAGGGAGTGAGATAGCTTAAACTCGATAAGGGAGTGGTCGGACAAGGGGACAGGACTGACGCCAGAGATGTTTATGGAGGAGTTAGTGGTAAGGTTCCAATCAAGGATCTGTCATGTCGTGGATAGGGGAGGAGTCGAGTTGTGTGAAGTTCATTTGGCCAATTGTGCGACTGAGGGCAGCAGCTTTGGTGTCTGAAGGATCGTCAAAACCTAGATTGAAGTCACCCAGTATGATGAACTTGGTGCTGGGTTTCATGAGTGGAGTGATAAGGAGCGGAATGTCTGACTCCAGTGGGCTGCGGAAGTTGGGTTGTTGATAGAGGACTAGTAGGTTGTAGGTGGTTTGGGGGTTGATGGTGAGTATTAGTAAGAGCAATTCGTAGCGGGTTGTGGATCCTCCGGGGTGTGGAGTTGCCTGATGTCAAGGGACGTTTTGTTGATGAGGGCAACACCACCTCCTGGGTATAGTTAGGAGGGATGGCTAACGAGAGCAGATGGCCATATGCACTGTGGAGCCAAAATTCAGTGGTAGCAAGAATGTCCAGGTGCTGATCTATGATGAAATCATGGACAGCGATAGCATGGGCTCCCACTGAGCCGACATTTTTTTTAACAACTTTATTTAAATTGTTTGCGACATGAACAAACCTAACAAGCATGATACAACAAGAATTAAATTAGTAACGTTGCTGATGCTGCACCTATAACCGCAATCTCCCCTATAACCGAAATCCTCTCTCCTCCAGTCCCCTCCTCCAGGTGTCCCCAGATATTTCAGTTTTCCATGAAGAAATTATTGTGCCTGTAAAAATACTCTTGGCAGAGCTGCTTTATAAGTTGGCGCCGGAAAATCATAGTCTAAAAGCGAAGACCAAATAGCAAAAAAACTGATGTAGCCTGTCCTTTTTGGCTGCCATGATTTTTTAAGCTACTAGAATGTCCCAAATTTTAACCCACCATCAGGCGAAAATGTGGACCTTTGGAGATTTTTTCCAGGCACGGGCTTTTGTAATCTTCGCTGCAACATGAGCTGGGTAATTAGTTTAGCCCTCTTCCCCGACCTAGGATAGACTCCAGGGAGTGGCATTTCTAGCAGAAACACATTGGGTTGAAATGGAAGCTTGACCTGATTAATGTCTTCAATGGAGCTGATTATCTTTTCCCAAAACCTGCTGACTAAAGGGCAATCCCACAACATGTGGAAATACCTGCCTTGCACTCCATATTTGTGCCAACATTTAGGGTTTAGGACATGTTTCATGCAGTGGAGCCGTGATGGGGGATAATACCAACGGAAAACAAGTTTAAGAGCACACTCCTTGTTTGTCATGCAGGATGAGGCAGAGTGGTTGCTTGACCAAATGTCTGACCACAGCTGATCATCCAGTGTTCGCCCAGTTCTGCCTCCGATTGACTCATACAGGCAGGTCGGGAGGTCAAAAAGTCCTCTTGCAATAATGTGTACATTTTTTATATATTACCCCCCTGAGGTCCCTCCTGCACAGTAAGTTCAGTGGGCTCAAGACTACAAGTTGCCTGTTTGACTGAGGGGTGTGTGACCCAATGGCAAAGTTGGACATATTCAAACCTATCTGATTCGGTCAAGTGAAACCTCTCTTTTACAGTTCTCTTTACAGTTCTCAAAAGTACGGGGCTGACCATTGTCAAACATCTGCGATATTGTTAGTAGACCTCCCTGGATCCAACAGGCAAAATGACTGATCTGGACGCCTGGGGTAAAAGAAGGATTGTGTAAGATAGGTGTAAGAGGGCCTAACCCCTTCACAGTCTTTCTAAGCTGCTGTACCCAATCCCATACCCTTACAGTCAATTTCGTGGAGGAAATCAAGCAAGGCCATAGCCGTTGAACTGAATGCTTAACATGTGGAAGAAAGCGGAATGGTAGAGGGATCCTGGATTGTTCACTATCAACCCATTTCACCCATACTGGGGAGCCTGCCAAGTACAGAGTCATGCAAGTTGAGCAGCTGCATAATATTCATGCAAATGTGGGACCCCAGTCCTCCCAGACAAACCCTACCCATCATTACCCTTTGGGGATCTTAGCCTTTTTGCCCTGCCAATAAACTGGAACATCTTCCGCTGTAAGCAGAGGAGAGGACTTTGTGGGATTTCCACTGGCAAAGCTGAGCAGAAATATAAGTATAGAGGAAGGAGGTTCATTTTACAGGCGCCTCATTGGGGAGATTTCTTGGGATGACCATTTCTTTAAATCAGCTTCTAACTCTCCAAAGAGGGCGGAAAATGAGCTGCATAAAGCTTCCCAGGGAAGCTGGGATGCAAACCCCTAAATATTCTATGGACTCTTTATTCCATGTAATTGGACAAAGCGATTGTAAGGAATCTACGTTGCTCGTTGATAGTCCAGCCCCTATGGCCACCGATTTATCACAGTTCATTTCAAATCCTGCCATCTGCCCGAAAGAGTTTAATTCCAGCAGAGATTGTTGTAATGAGGCTTTTGGTTTGGTTAAGATAAGTAGTACATCATCGGCGTAGTGGGACAATTTATGTTGCGTTGGACCAATTGTTATCCCTTCAATGGCGGGATTTCCATGTATTCTTTGGCCTAGGGTTGGGCTAGAGGTTCCATTATCAGAGCAAATAACAATAGGGACAGGGGGCATCCCTGCCTCGTTCCGCAGGTGAGCGGAATAGGAGCTGTATAGTTCTAATTAACCCACAGGGAGGTTTTCAGGGCGCTATAGTTTTACAGAATACGGGACCGAAATAAAAAGCTTTAAGAGTAGATGAATCCCCAGTCAAGCTTATCGAATTTTTTTTGTTGGATCTAGGGTTAGGAAGGAAAGCTTATACTGATCCCGGGAGGCTATCTCAACCAGATTGATCACTCAGCGGACGTTATCCCCTGTATTTCTGCCCAAGATCAACCCTGTTTGTTCCGAATGAATGAGTTGGGAAGGACCTGAGCTAGTCGATTGGTTAGGACTTTGGAATATATATTAGCATCCATATTGAGTAGTGAGATCGGTCTATATGAGGCCGGTTCTTTAGGGTCCTTTCCTGGTTTTAATACTAAGATAGCAGTGGAGATTTGCATGGAGGGAGTTATGGTTCCGGATTGACAAAATTAGTTGAATAGGATGGTAAGGGAGACACAAGTTGGGCTCGGAAAATATTATAAAACCTGGTTGTAAAACCATCAGGGCCAGGGGCTCTGGTTTTCAGGGACCTAATCACAAAATCCACCTCTTCTAAGGAAAATGGGGGCTCTGAAGTCTCAGCATCTGCTCCGGGAAGGTGTTGTAAAAGAGGCATCATGTATATATTGCATTTGCTCTGATACATTTCGGGGTGGAGCTTACATATTTTCCGGCCAGTGGTTAGCGGCCAGTTTAAGTTTTGAAACTTCTGCATATTGCATTTTGCCTCGGTGATCGCGTAGCCCCACTATAAAGATGCGACTCTTTATATTTGGCAATTTCCTGACCAAACATCTGTTAGCCTTATTTCCTTTGGCATAATATCCCTGCTTAGTAGTTAGGAGGAATTGTGCCGTTTCCTCTGCATATAAAGCTTCTACTTTATTCCGGGCCATCTGTGGGACTCGATGGGATCTTGGGGACCATCCCTTTTTAAATTTCTCCTCTGCCTTAGCCAGTTCCTTGGTTAATTGGGATTGTCTTTCCTGTTTGTGTCAGTGGTAAGCTGCTGCATGAGCTATGAGTTCGATTCTAATGACAGTTTACATCCCCTCCCAGGAAGTTGCCGATGAGGTAAGGTGGGCTAGATTGTCCAGAAAGTAATTACGAATGGCTTTTGCTATTCCATCCCTCACTGTCATGTTGTATAAAATGGAGTTATATAGGTGACATTGGGGTCGCGAGGGAGGAGTCGAGATACAAACAACAGATTTTAAAAGAACCAGGGCACGATCACTTAGGATTTTTGGTTCAATCTTCACCTCACTCATCTACAATCAACATTATTTGGTGGGTAGCCAAAAGGAGGTCTATTCAGGAGAATTTATGGTGTACATAGGGAAAAAAGGTAAAGTCCCTACTACTAGGATGAAGCACTCTCCAGGTATCCACCACCTGAGGGCTTTTAACAGATGAAGCAAACCCAGGACTATCTTAAAGTCTCTCTGAGAGGGTTCATGGTCTTTGTCTAATACGAGATCCGGAACACCATTGGAAACTCCCCCAATGACCATCCGGCCCTCCAGAAATGGAAGGAGAGCAGACTCTAAACCCTGAAAAAAGAGTTCCTGACCATTGTTGGGGGCATAAATCGAAATTATTGTATGAAATTGTCCATACATCTTTCCTCTTGATCAAACAGAGTGTCAATCCCTCTGAACAGGGTCTCCTTTGATATAAGAATAGCAGCCCCCCCCCTTCTTTGATCCATTAGAAGCGGGAAGATTTTTGGAACATTTCTATTCCGAAGGCGGGTGACATCGGAGGGGGCAAGGTGTGTTTTCTGTAAAATATTTGTTCGCAGCGTAATTTACTGTGCCCAATTTCGGCATGAATACAATTTTGCCGCGGCCAAATCCGGCAAAACCTTGACCCCCACCCACCCTAATACATTCACCCACCCTTCCCCACCTTACCTTTTGGACGTCTGTTCCCTTTCTGGACACTGCAGCATCAGTTCCGTCCATCTGATTCGGCTTGCAGGGCCCCTTTCTCTCTTTTTCTTTTCGTCCCCCGCTTTTTTATCGATCAAATGGTACTGGCCAAGTTTGGCCAAATCCGCCGTGCGCTTCCTTGGGGAGTTTAGCCCTTTGATATTAAGCTTTATGAAGGTAAGTTTCTGGTGAGGTGGGAATTTCAAGTGTGAGTCCAGTTCTCCCCTCAGTGAGGGGAAAGACGGATGAGTGTCACCTGCCATACCGATGACAGCAAGCCCTGTATCCATGCAGCAATCGGGTTTTGTAGAAATCAAACCAACTCTGAAAAAGTAACCGTAAAAATAAAACTAACTTTACCCAAAAACTGGTCAAAAAACACCAATGGCCTTTAAGTGAGATTGCACTTCCGGCTGGGCATTGGCAGTGCAAAGCCCAAGAACCAGATTCTTTGGACTTAGTGAGCCACCAGTAGGTCTTACAATGATGGGGGAGGCATTCTAATTAGTGGTCGCTGCTCCGTTTCCCACGGGTGTTATAGCGCCCCAATGTGCTTCTGACTTTTAGCTACTTTTGCCCATGTGTTTCGTCTGGGCTTAGGGAAACTAGAAGTAGGTTCTGAGGTGTGTGAGATTTTGTTGAGGGGTCACCATCCTTCTCCTAGGGAGTGCCTCTCAATATGTCCTCCGCCTCTGTCAGTGTGCTAATGGGGCTTGACGTCCCTTCAAGGTGAATTGCAGAGATGAGGGGAATAGCATTGGGTACCTAATTTTCTGGTCTTGTAGAAATTAAGTCAGAACCGTTGAGGTGGCTAGGTCTGGACAAATCTGGAGAGAAGCCCCTTGAAAGGTTAAGTCCCCTTGAGCGCGGCTTGCTGCTTGAATTTCTTGTTTAACTGTAAAAAAAATGAACTTGCGTGATAAAATCAGGAGCAGAATTTGCCCCAGGCCCTTACGGGTGGCCAACCTGTGAATGCGATCTAATAGGAGCATTGGCTAGTCGAGGTGTGGTAGGAGCATTTGGAATACATCTCCTATGTAGGCAGGTAGCGCATGGCCTGAAATTGAGGATGGCACGCCTTTGACCAGTGAGTTGTTCCTACAGGCTCTTTTCTCCATGTGCTCTTGTTTAAGCTCCATGTTTTCGCTTTTTGCCTCCAGGACCTGGATCTGGTGCTGAATGTAAGGAATGAATGGTATCAATAGTAAGACAGACACAAGTTACCACAGTCAAGGGTGTTTATTGAACTTTCACAAGGGTAAAATAAATGTCTATCTGAACCTAAATCTACAGATGGGAGCAAGCTATTACCATCAAATAATATGAATGCAGTCCTAGTGGAGTTTTGTCAGATAAAAAGAGGCCTATACTAAAGAAAAACTATTGCCTTACTACTCATTTACAAATAATGTGGGGTAAAGTTCATAAAAAAGAAAGAAGTGTTCATAAAATGATAAGTCAGGATGATTGGGGCGTTGGCCTCCCTTCCCCACGTTTTCACCACGGGGCAAGGCGGTTTACTCAAGCCAAGCACACACTCTGGCTTCTACGGTATTAGCATAAAGTTCTATTTTCACAGTTCAGGACCTCCTGTGTCCAATGTTCTTTGCTTCTTGCAAGTCTCTTGACTCAGACAAAATTGTTCTTTTCTTTGGATCCCCCTATTTTAGGCTCATATCCCTTGGATCCCCCTCAGCCGGTCTCAGATCTCTTTCGAAACAGTAGTCCAAAGTTCACCCCGGATCCCCCTCAGTCGGGCACAGATCCTTGTTCACTCAAAAAGTTCCATGTGGGATCCCCCTCTTCCGGGCTCATTGTTGACTAATGTCTGAGAGTTCTTTTACAGGTGACTCATGGTTCACCCTGGATCCCCCTCAATGTCATGAATCGCCACTTTCGCCCCCTATGGACTTCATGGTCCATAATGCACCGCAACATCGGGTCAATAATCCTTCCAACATGGCCGCCTGCACAGGAACCCCGCTCTCTAGCATTTACGCTGGACACGCTGCCTTCTAGAAAATAGGCACGCCCCTGTGGCTCTGCGCGTCTCAACGCTACTGTTCTGTGTTATGAGCGATTGCTATCGTTACTGCTCCTTTTTCGTCAGTGCCCTTTCCAGTTTCTTCTGTCCTTCCCTTCCAGGCTGCCCCCCTAGAACTGCTCTCGCAATTACTTGGCTCTTTCCTCCTTCCATCCAGGACTGTGCCCTATGATCCCGTGCTAGCGGGTTCCCCACTTGCTCCGAACTCTTAATCTACGCTCCTATTCATTGCCTGGATTCCGCCGCAGTGCTTCCTTCCTGGATCCTGAACTCTACCCTGCTTCCTGAGGCAGACAGCGAACCTCACACTGGACCCAGACCCAGAGGATACGCGCCCTTACCTGTCCAAGTCCAGAACACCCAGGAAGAAGGAAAGATCTCCCAAGAAGACTCAAACCAGAAAAAAACAGGTGAGAAAAAGGGCTGAGTGTGACGCCCAGAACCTGATATTGAGCCTAACATGGAGGCTGCAGTCCAGGACCTCATGAGAGGAATGCAAGAATTAACTATTGAGGTTCAAAACCTCAAGGCGGAAAACGCAGCTGTAAAACAACTCGTATTGTCCCGGGATTCGGCATTCAAGGAAAGTGCCCTGGTAGGGGGTATAGTGGACAAGTACGATGGCTCTTCCAAATCCCTGCGTTCCTTCCTCGATTCCTGCCTGGTACATTTCACATTTAAACCCTACTATTTTTTCACACCTAGGGCTAAAGTGGGGTTTATGATATCACACCTTTCTGGCAATGCCTTAGCCTGGGCAACCCCCTTGGTGAACACGGGAGACCCACTCCTGGACAACTACGATGGATTCATTGAAGCCTTCAAAGCCATGTTTGATCGGCCAGAACTCGTTTATAGCGCCCAGGAGAGACTACTGGAATTCCAACAGGGAAATCAAGATTTGCTTACTTATGTGACTCGTTTCAAGCAACTGGTTAAAGAAGCTGATTGGTCCCAGGAGGCTAGTTTCGGCCTGTTTCAAAGAGGTTTGAATGATGAAGTCAAGGACGAGCTAGCCAGAGTGGCCCTTCCAAGTTCCTTTCAGGCCTTGATGGATTTGTCACTGCAGATCGATTTCCAAATCAAGGAAAGAAAGGCTGAGAAAAGAAAAACAAAAACCACAAATCCAAAGCCAACCGTGGAGTACCCTAGCCCCAAGGAAACACCCACTCAACCCTCTTCGGACCTATGCAGCTGGGCTCCTTGCGGGGTCCAATCTCCCCACAAGAAAGGACCCATAGAATCAATGCTGGACTCTGCATGTATTGTGCTTCCGATAAACATTTTGTAAGGAATTGCCCAATAGCACCACCCCAACGTTCGGGAAACGCCAGCTCCCGATCTTGAGCGGAGCACAGCTTCGGGAGAAAGATGTCTGCTCCACTTCTGTTCCTTCCTTGACTTGTCCTCGCCAGAATACTTTGGTGGTTCTGCAAACGTTCTTGTCGTCCACCAAAAAGGACAATTTTCCCATCCTGGCTCTAGTGGATTGCGGTGCCATGGGAGTATTTATAGATCATGAATGGGCCTTAAGGCACAACATTCCCTGAGAAAACAAAAGAGTGATTCAGGCTGTCGAAGGAATCGACGGGAAACCATTATCCTTCGGACCCATTACCCACCAAACCAAGGAACTATTGCTCTCAATAAATAACCATCAAGAAACACTCTGTTTTGATATCATAAAAGCAGCACATTATCCCATGTTTCTAGGCATGCCCTGGCTCCAGAAGTACAACCCGTATATCAATTAGGCAGCTGGATCCCTATTTCTAGGTTCAGAATTCTGCTTGACCCATTGTTTGTCTCAAGGTTTGGTGCCAGATCCTCCAGTGGACTCCGAAGCAACCACCAACAATCCAACATTACTCTATCAATCCTATTCTGATGTGTTTTCAACTGCCATTGTCCTATCATTACCACCCCATCGACCTGAGGACTGTGCTATTGACACTGAAGACTCTGCAGTGATTTCATTCGGCAGAATGTTTATACTATCTGAACCGGGGAAAAGAGCCCTAAGAGAATATCTGGACACTAATCTCGCTAATGGAACCATTCGTCCTTCAAAATCCCCCGCCGGTGCCTCATTGTTCTTCGTGCCTAAGAAAGACACTAAAGAACTCCGACCTTGCTTGGACTACCGAGGTCTTAACCAGTGTACCCTTAAGGATCGGTATCCTCTATCCCTTATTTCTGACATATTGGAGGCTGTTCGAAGTGCTGTAATCTTTACCAAGCTCGATCTACGAGGTGCCTACCATCTTATTCAATTAAGGACGGGGATGAGTGGAAGACCACCTTCAGAACACCTTTTGGTCGTTTTGAGTACCTGGTCATGCCCTTTCGGCCTAGCCAACGCCCCTGCGGTTTTTCAGCGCTTCATGGACAGAGTCTTCTCGGATATGCTGTTTCTTTTCGTCATAGTGTATCTGGACGACATACTGCTCTATTCCAATAAACCCCAAGTCCATCAAGAACATGTAAATGCCGTACTTCAGCAACTAAGAGAGAACAAGCTCCTGGCCAAACCTGATAAATGCCTCTTTCATGTCTGGACTGTTCATTACCTTGGCTTCGTACTGAGTTCCAAAGGAATTGGAATGGATCCTTCAAAGGTAGCCTCAATTCTTTCCTGGCCAGCACCTACCACAGTAAAACAGATCCAATCCTTCCTGGGACGTGCACATTTTTACAGGAAATGCATTCCCACATTTTCTGACATAGTGCAATGCATTGTCGCTCTGCTGAAGAAAGACACACCATTGATTTGGTCTGTTGTTCAAGAAACAGCCTTCCAGGAATTAAAACAAAGATTTACTCAAGCCCCCATCTGGCTCAACCAGACATAAATAAACCCTTTCTGGTGGAAACAGACGCCTCAGACTATGCTATCGGGGCAGTTCTAAAACAAGAATTTGAAGACAAGATGGAGCACCCCATCGCCTATCTATCCCGAACTTTGACTCCCAGTGAGACCCATTAATCAGTCCTGGACAAGGAATTACTAGCCATCCGACAGGCCTTTAGTGACTGCCGTCATTTACTCCTAGGTGCCAAACATCCGGTCCAGGTACGAACCGATCATAGAAACCTACAAATTCTGCATTCCAAGGAACAGTCGTCAGGCTCGCTGGGCCTTTTTCTTTGCCCAGTACCAGTTCCACATACAGCACTTCCCTGGAACCAATAACATAATCGCAGACGCCTTGTCCAGGAGTTCCGATTATGAGCCTGTTGAAGTTCGTGTCTTTCCGAAAATGTTTCCCAATACCGTTGTCATAGCCCAGGCCAATTCCTTGTTTGAGGATATCCACATCGAACACCATCTTCTGATCTTTGGCAGGACTATATCAACACCAACCAATGGAACCTGGTCTCAAAGAATGGTTACCTCTTCCAGGATAAGAGACTAGTGATACCCACACAAAGACTGAGAACCAAGATCATAACACTCTGTCATGATACCTTTCATTCCGGGCATAGAGGCATTACCGCCCCTCTCCGCTCCATTCAGACATTTCTGGTGGCCGAAGATGATCAATGGTGTAAAGGCATACATTCAAGCCTGCACTGTTTGCAGTCAAAACAAGTGTGATAATAGAAAGCCTGCAGGGCTTCTCCTCCAACCCACCTTGCTGGTGCGTCCTTGGGAAATAATTGCCACTGACTTCATCGTGGATCTACCTCCATCCAGAGGGTATACTACCATAATGGTTACCATTGATCTATTCACCCATATGGCACAATTCACCCCATTATACAAGTTACCATCGGCACTTGAATTGGCTTGAATATTTTTAAAGCATATATTCAGACTTCATGGACTTCCTTCTAAGATCATCTCCGACCGTGGGCCTCAGTATATCTCCAAATTTTGGAAACATCTGTGTCAAATGTTGGGCATCCAACATGCCTTGTCTTCAGGGTACCATCCTCAGACCAATGGTATAACCGAACGTGTAAATCAGACCCTAGAACAATACCTACGATGTTTTGCAGCCAAGGTCCAAGATGATTGGTTCCGGTAGCCTAATTCGCTTACAATAACTCGGATCACTCAGCTATCAAGACCAGCCCTTTCTTTTGCAGCCAGGGGTTCCATCCATCAGTTCTACCAACTATCCTACCCCATCCTACCCCGGTACCCTCGGTCGATTCCTGGATTGAACGTCTGGTGAATGCACATAAGTATGCCAAGGATCACTTGGAAAAGGCCAGGTCGGACATCAAAAGATATGCTGATACCAAGAGAAGACCCAGCCCATTATATGGAATTGGGGACAAGGTCTGGTTATCTTCGAGACTCTTACCTCGACACCTGCGGCCAAATAAACTGGCTCCCAAGTATTACGGGCCTTTCACCATTAAGGAAGTCATCAACCCAGTGGCCTTTCGACTGCAGCTACCAAAATCTTGGAAGAAGATACATCCTGTTTTCCACACTTCTCTACTGAAACCGTATGTACCCTCCACCAGATCAACTCTTCAACCTAACCCTGTGCTCATCAATGATCAGATTGAATACGAGGTCTCCAGGATATGCGATTCTAGATACAGATGGGGCCGACTCCAATACTTAGTGGAATGGAAAGGATACCCCCCAAGCGAACTAACCTGGGAACCTACCTCCAACATGAACGCTCCCCGTTTGGTGCGAAAATTCCATCTAACCCATCCAGGGAAACCCGGTGGATCGAGGTTTAGGAGGGGGCATGCTGTCATGAATCGACACTTTCGCCCCCTATGGACTTCATGGTCCTTAATGCACCGCAACATCGGGTCAATAATCCTTCCAACATGGCCACCTGCACAGGAACGCCGCTCTCTAGCGTTTACACTGGACGCGCTGCCTTCTAGAAAAAAGCACACCCCCGTTGCTCTGTGCGTCTCAACATTACTGTTCCGTGCTGTTAGCGATTGCTATCATTACTGCTCCTTTTTCGTCAGTGCCCTTTCCACTTTCTTCTGTCCTTCCCTTCCAGGCTGCCCCCCTTGAACTGCTCTCGCAATTACTTGGCTCTTTCCTCCTTCCATCCAGGACTGCGCCCTGTGACACCGTGCTAGCGGGTTCCCCGCTTGCTCCGAACTCTGAATCTATGCTCCTATTCATTTCCTGAATTCCGCCGCATTGCTTCCTTCCTGGATCCTGAACTCTACCCTGCTTCCTGAGGCAGACAGCGAACCTCACACTGGACCCAGACCCAGAGTATACGCGCCCTTACCTGTACAAGTCCAGAACAACCAGGAAGAAGGAAAGATCTACCAAGAAGACTCAACCCAGAGAAAAACAGGTGAGAAAAAGGGCTGAGTGTGACACTAAACCAGGCTCAGATCCCTTTCATTCGGTCAATTAGTCTCCCTCAGCCAGGCTTGAACCAATTGTGATGTACTTTAAACTATCGAAGACTTTCAAATGTGCATGTGATTTTGCAAGACCCGTTGCATGACCACTTCGAACTCAGTAATCCTTTTCTCACACTCCGCATCAGTTGAATACCTAACAGAGACATTCAAATGAGCGTTCACGTGGTGCCGGACCACTCTGTGCATGGTGTCTTTTCTCCCAAAGTTTAATCACTTCTTTAGTTCCAAGTATATTTGTGTCGCTCATCGCCAACGCCTCACACACTGTTCTCTTTAAATAAAGTTGCCGGTTTCAACCTTGGTTCAAAACGCAAGCTGTCTCGGTATCAGTCTCTCTGACTCACCAGCTGTGCTGTCTTTTCTGACACTGCTTTGTTGTAGGAGTCAAGGATAGTACCATCACCCGACAATCACCCTTCCCTGCCTTGGTTATCGACACTGAAGAGCCACGCGTACCTCCGACACATTGTGCAGGTTTGATCAGCCTTAGTTCCTGGTCTTTGGTTTGTTACTTTCCAAGGCTCATGAAAGTAACGGTCTTTAGAGGTCACAGGTACTTCCCTCATTGCGACTCTCTCTGGTCTCACCATCTTTCTCCTTGTATTAAACTGCCACCTTGGAATTGCTGTTTCCTCTTATGGTTTGCCTCGCTCAGAGTGTGCTTTCGTGCTCCACCTTTTATCCGTGTGGGGAGGTATGATGGTCAGATGTGTGCAATAATCCGTAATTGCCTGACCTTGCCTGTCCATGGTGCTGGGACATGTCAGGTCTACGACTCTGGTTTTAGTCTGATGTCACTCATGGTGAGTTGTCCGTGAGACAGTGTCTGTGTCAGGAAAGGGGAGGGAGGTTGAGTTCCTAAATATCCTACCTGGTAGGATGTGGAAAATGTGTTATTGGAAAGGGGATACCGCATCGCACTCTGCGGGGTCCCACTTCCTTTCCCAGAAGACCCCTCATCCAGGTGATCCTCCCGCACTGGTCCACACCAGGAACTAGAGCCAAAGCGATGGCTGTGTCCTGGCCACCTGGATGACAGATTCCTGGGGATTAGTGTGCAAGACACCTTCAGTTTTCTCACATGGAGTTCAGCAAGTAGTGTGGAGTGCTCCCCGATTCATCATCAATGTCTCCGACCCTCTGTTCCGCCTCTAATATTCTCTGGTCCACCCGCTCCATCTTCGATGAAATTTCAGCCATGCAATTTCAAAATTCCGCCTTAATATCAGATGCAAAGGCCTGAATGTCCTCTTTTATTGCCAGTTGGACTGACTGGCGTTCTGGGGACTGAGTTTGAGCTTTGGGGTTCTCAGCCTTCCGCTTCTTATCAGAGGGTTGCAGCATTATCGCTATGTAAGCATTTTTTTAGGCTTGGATTGTTTGGACATAGTTGTGCGTAGCGCGCCCTCCGGGGTATCCTTTTGAAAGGGGTTACAACTTATGCCATTGAAGTTGTGTAGGTGGGTTCTCAGCTCTAACCCAGACCCAGGTAGGGATATAATCAGGTGTTGCAAATTAGCAGCGCTGTGTCTCCACACTCATTCCACCTCCCGCATATAACTTTCCACATTACCAGAAGCTGAGCGGGATCACAAGTAGATATGGCCTGCGCACTGGGGCTCCAGAACGTGGATCACCAGAAATCGATGTACCTTCAGCTGTCTTTGTGGATCACGCGGTCTTATCGGAGAAACCTTACGAGGGGCCAGATGGCCGCCGCAGCTCTCGCCCACTTTATCTCCTCAATGGCGAACACACCACAGCCAATGCGCTCTGTCAGACAGGTTGCTCCACTGTCGGACGATCTGAGAGGGAGAGGATTGTGAGGCACTTCCGCCTCGTGGCAGGATGCCAAGGTCACTTTGGTCCCAGGTCAGACTCAAGGATTCAGCCCCACTCATCAGTGACTCATGCGGGTTTCTATGGGGTAAGGAGGTCCCTATGCTGCTCGCCGGACGTACCTCCTTTTGTTTGTTTGTTTGTTTGCTTGCTGTATTATTTATAATGCGCATCAGACCAGGGGGTATCAGGGCGCAGCAGTTACAAGAAGATGTGAAGCTTAGTTGCAGAGAATCGTGGTATGAGATACCTTACTTACAAAGCATTACTTACAGAAAAGGGTATGCAGATATTTACAGATATTACAAGATATATACAGATATTTACAAATATTACAGGCAATATGTACAGAGTTATGGTTACCAACGTGGGGGTAGCCGGTAATGAATCATGAGGTGAGATACATTTCTTACAAAGGCAGAATATGTCGATATTTACGAGTAACAGGTGAGCATTACTAGTTGTAGTTCAGGATTCTACATCACGCGATTTAGTGGTCATTGGATTTCAGCCATAAGATGGTATTGCTTCTAAAGTTTTGGTAAGACTGGTCTATTCTCAGTGTGGGAGGCAAGGAGTTCCATAGTTTGGCCGCTTTAACGGGGAAACTGTTACCTCCCATCGTGGATAGTTTGAATCTAGGGATGGACAGGTGATCCCTGTTTGCTGGTCTGGTTGGTTTTAGGGAAGTCTGTTTGTGGAATCTCTCAGAGAGGTAGATGAGGCAGCTTTATTAAGAGATGTATGGCTGAGCGACAGAGTTTTTAGAAGGATTTTGTCGTTAGTCCGGAGCCAGTTGTTCTGACGACTGCTCTTGGAGATGTGATCTCTCCTGGAGATGCCTAATGCCGCTCTAAGGGCATTATTTTGTAGGGTTTGGATTCTTCTAATGGTGGATTTGTTAGAACCTATGTAAAGGGCGTTAAAATAATCCAGGCGGGACAGGATGAGGGCTCTGGCCAGGATGGTGCAGCTCTTGTTAGAGAGAAATGACTTACCGGTTCTAATGAGTTTACATGTGTAGGCCGTAGTGGACGCTAGCGAGTTAACTTGTTTGGCAAAGGAGAGAGTAGAGTCGAGATAAAAACCTAGTGTTTTTACCTCCTGTGCTACCTTAATGAGGTTACCGTCAATTATGAATGAGGAATATTCGGGTCCTAGTTTTTTTAAGTTAGTAGGGGTACCCAAGATGATGAGTTCTGTTTTATCATCATTCAGGCATAGACCATGCATGGCCATCCATGTCTGGATGATGATGTACACTCTGTTCACCAAGACCAAATGTTTGTCATAATCCCCTGAAAGAGGGAGGAGGATCTGAGTTTCATCTGCATAGTTAGTGTAGGTGATATTGAGATGGACCAGATCATCAAAAAGGGGCTTGGTAAAAATATTGTACAGTGTGGGCGAAACACAGGACCCCTGTGGCACACCGCAGGTGATGGGTATGGGGTCTGCCGCTGCTAAGGACGAGAAGACCCTCATTGTTCTGCCACTTAGGAAAGATCTAATCCAGGTTATGGCATCCTTGGAGAAATGTGCTTCGGTGTCAAGATGGTTCCATAAAATTGTATGATCCACCAAATCGAAGTCCAAAAGGATGAGCAGAGCTGATTTACCACTGTCTCTAAGCTCATCGTCTTGGGTCTTGAGTTTGATGAGGGCAGTCTCCGTTCCATGTTGTGGACAGAAGCCTAATTGTCTGGCTCCTAGCAGGTGGTGTAGTTCCAAATATTTTTGTATTTGCATATAGGCCACCTTGTCTAAAATTTTTAGAAGAAAGGGCACTGTTGTAATTAGACTATAGTTAGTGGGTTTTGGTCGGCGCCATTTTGACATGCTTTCCCTCCGCAGCTCCGGAGCTCAGCCTCTGAATAATTCTCTTCCCACGAGAGGAGTGGTCATCACACTGCGTCTCGGGGTGCACCCGAGATTCACCACCTGTGTCCCCCAACCAGAGGGAACGGAGGTATCTCCAAACCGGCGAAATTCATAATAGGCTTGGGCTTTCACAGAGGCCATCAAAGAAGCGTCCTCATGGCCGGCGCTATTAGCCATGCCCACGTGAGTCGACATTTAATATTGCGCACTTGATCGCTACGGCCTTATTTGCCGGGAGCAGAGTCCCTGAGTTGATCGTGGAGATGCAATGTGCAGTACTTATGGGCGCTCTGACAGTTGGTGAAGAGACAGTGGCAGTGGATGAAGAAGGGGGAATAGTAGAGGGGGTGGTGTGGGAAGAGAGCCTTGAGTGTCTTGATATGCTTTCCATGCAGTGGTGAGACCAATTCTGTGGTGTGAGCACGAAGCATGATTAGTCTTTGCACCACTGTGCGAGGGCCAGTGGTGCCAGCAGTGGGCCCTTATTGTGTGTGCAGTGCCTTGGGAATGGGGGAGATGTGCTGTAGGACAGACAGGGAGCTAGAAGGGCCAGGTGCGGTCAGAGAATGCCTGCCAGACTGGGCGACTGGTGATGGTGTAGAGGTGTGATAGTGAGGTGTGGTAGTAGGAAGGGGATGGATTGTGGCAGAGGGCACGGGGCCAGTGATTGCCTGTTGGTTAGGGAGACTGATAAAGGTGGAGAGGGTGTGAGCGTGAGGTAAGGTAAGAAAGGGGGGGATTGAGGTAGTGCGCAGAGCTTGAAGGGTGTGGAGAAGGTCCCTTCAGTCAATGAGGCAGACCTAATCAGCTCAGGGTGGTATTTCACTGCGTTTTTATATGAGGAATCAGCATAGTGCTTAGCGGGGTAAGCCAGCAGTAGAAAACAGGTGGGAGGAGGGGTGGGGAGATCAGACATGAAAGGTAGGGTGGTTGCTCCTAGCAACGTGGTGGACCTTGCAAGGTTGCACTGCTCTCCACTGTGAGGCGGCTGTGTGGAGCTAGTTTGGGAGGGCTGGTTTATTGACCACTCATTTTCTGTCTATGGGCGTTATAATCCATATGGCCTTTCCCCCCTCAGTTCCTGCTCCTCCCTGCCCAAAACACCTTCTCATGGGAACTCTTTCAACTCACTTTAATTAAGCCTTAGCATCAAACTTTGCACTCAAATAGCCTGCCAGTGTTTTTTCAAAGTAGTCTTCTGAGAGTTAATATACCTCATTACATGTTTGTTGGTATCCCGATGGTAATTCCATGCACCCGTGCCGGTGCGGAAACGGGCGGCATACGGAAATACCAGCATGTTATTTCTGCACTGGCACACTCTTAATGAGGCCCAATGGAGTTGTAAACCCACTACTGATTAGATTATTTATCCTTGCTAGTGCACCTTGCAGTACACATCACAAAACATCCTGCTCTGTGGTGCTCCCTTGGCCGCTAACCTCTCATTGGACCTTCACATGGGCTCTGCCAGTACCATAATGAGGGATTGAAGAGTTCTAGAAGTGGGCATCTGGTAGTTCAAATAGAGTGACCAGTATCATGGGGGCACCAGGGCCCTAAATCTGAACAAGGCTCTTTTGGCAGCTCAGGACATCTCCCCTGGCTCCCAAGAGATCGTCCTTCAGGGACAAACGCAGCCCTACTCGTGCTTGTCTATTCACAATCCTTTCTAGTTGCATAAGCCTGCAGCGATAGAAAAATGGCAGTAGTTCAATGCTTCTTGTCACAGGGCTGAGCTGGCTCTCCCACCCCTCATTGCTATGAACTATGAACTGTGATATTCTCTCGCCCCTACAGGACACCCCCTTCCCTCTACAGACACGCCTCTACATTATCATGTACCCCTAATATATTTTCCTCAACCTAAATCTTTTTCAGGGGCAGGGAACCTGGATATGCATCCCAACAATCCTCCCTTCAGTTAATCCTACATTAACTAACTCTGCTGACAACCTTGCTGCTTCTTGAGCCCTCCATGTTCCTTCTTTTGGTACCCAGACCCTACACACATCTCGCAAACTTTAACCCGCCTGGGCATATTGCTCTGGGGTACACATGCGAAAAAAATACACCCCCCATCACTTGATAAGTCAACCCAGTGTTATGTGTAATTTGCTGGGTCTGATGGGGTGTAGTTACAGTCCTTGTGGATCTATAGATCTCTCAATCCCTACCATACAAAGCTTAGTTCGGTCATCTGATTGGGCCTGGCCATCCTTTGTACTACAAGATGCATTACTTGCCCCAATTGAAACCGTCATCATTGCCCTATTTATGAGGGTCTTCACACAGCACAAAGGATCATCTTGCACGTGCTGAGCATCACTGTCACATCTAGGTTCCATCAAAAATCTGTGTGGAACAGATAGAGAAGAATTAGCCTGATTCTACGGGCCCCTACCAGGATGGCTTCTGCTTTTCCAAGCACTGGACTAGTTTTTCCTTCCAAGATGGTGTCTAGCGTTTGGTGCAGTAGTCTAGTGTTCACAAACCCTCCAGTCTCCTTCATGCTCCCGTACACAGCTACTATCAATAATGCAATATCAAACTGGAGAACGGTGCATCACTACTTATCATAGTTTGTTCCCTGTGTGAGTATACACACCCCTTCCTTTACTGCAACCTTGATTCCAGCTCCTTATCCAGGCGCCCACTGACTCCCTCTTTATTCTTTAGGGATTACGAGAAGGCGTTTTCATCCTCTCTCTATCACGCTATCCAACTCCGCTACAGTCCGCCACCCAACCTGCTATGTGATTTCTCCTATTCAGCAAGATGAATTAGAGCCAACACATACTGCTACGCAGTCCCACACTTACCTGATTTCTTGTTCTGCAGTACGCTTCCGACTCTTGCTCTTCCGGACAGTTTGGAAATTCACCCGAGCCTTCTGAACTCCACATGGTATTCCCGGTACGTTTCTTTACTTTTGCTTTCCCTAAACACCATCATTACTTGAAAACTAACACTTACCTCTGCTTCTCATTCTCCTGTAGCTCAGCAGCCGCATTCACTAGTTCCTCTGCGTCCTGTGACGCGACCATGTTTCAGCACGAGCACTACAACTAGACCTGCTCAGCGACCAGCACGGCAGGGTTTTTTCCCCAGAGGGTTTTCCTGGATCTCTTGTCGTCCCACTGCTGGTTCCATTTTGGACTGCAGGGAAACCAAGGGATCTTGTGGGGGATTTTCTCTTGCCATAAGCTGTTGCATCGTTTCAGGTCAGTTATTTTTTGTGGCTGTAATGAAAAATGGGTAGCCTTGATCTATGGTAAATGACAATCACCAACAGTAGTAGCACGATAGGGACCAAAATCTTGACCAGTGCTCCCAGCCATGATGGTGCCCAAGAAAACATTCCATCAAACAAATCGTCTGCCTCCTTCATTTTCTATGCCAGTCTTTAGCCTGTGTAGGGCCCCTATGATGTGTGACAGGGACCCATTTTCTGGATTGGTTGGGGATGTCTATGTGCAGGACAATCCAATTTTTTGCATACCACCCTGCTATGGCCGTCAATAGATCCAATACAGAACAGTTTTGGGCAGTCATCAGCCTGAGGGCCCGTATCTCACTCTTGATCATGTTTAATCCTTGCTCAGTATCATTCACCAACTGGATCATCTCACATCTTACAACCTGGAGACATTTTGAATTTCTGCAGTCTGGACCCCTGTTAACAGGATAGATGGAAAGAAGACCTTCGTCTTTAAAACCAATTAAAAGGTATCTAAGAAATTAAAAAAAAGAAGACCCTCAGTAACTTGAATGAATCTTCAAATACGTCATTCGATCATCTCTTTTGTCTTTGTAGTCACCGCTTCTTTCTCTTTGTCTGTAGGGACTGAGATGGGGGTTGCCTTGAATGTGTTGTGACAGGAATTGGCTGAATGCAGTGTTGTCAATGAGCATATGCCCCTCCATGAAGGTGGGAGGTGCAAATATGCCTGCTGGAATAACACCCAGTACACGTCCATTAATGCTGCAGTGCATTTGTTTATGTCTGGAATGTACAAAGTTTTGTTGCACTGGAACGCTGCCGAGCCCTTCAAACAGTCGATATTCTTGGGGTGCTTGCACTTCCACAGGGGTTTCTATTGTTTCAATCCATGTAAACTTTGGGACATGTGTGTCCCATATAAAGGTGCATTTATTGTTCATGTCCTATAGTACTTCTTCATCAAACCCCACTAGTCCCCTTAGTAGCTCACCGCCGCTTCTTGCCAACCTTCTGATCCGAACAGTACACTTTCCATTTGTAGAAGTGGGCGTGGGTTCCACTGTGGGTCTTTGGCGTTCTTGGTGCATTTTGCTTCATCTCTGCCCATCACCACAAGTCGTACTCTGTACCCCCGGAACAGGCTGCAAACCCGACATAACGCTAGATGGACTAAGCACTGTGCTTTTAGAGCTAGAGTTTCCTGGGCTACTAACATTTTAACGCGTGGGGATTCAAGGAGCAGGCGTAGCAGCTTCAATTTGCCCTCTCTTTCCCTACTGAGCCCATGTGGCTATACCACACATTGTTAAATTCTGGATGGAGAACCTTTGCCACTGTATGTAATCCAAGTCCTTTATATTCATCATATCCTCTTCTTCATCCATCTCCGTCTTTACTCTGCAGGACCAATTCATGTAACTGTGCTGTGTAAGTAATTTCAATCCGGCACACACCCAAGTCAATGCCCAGCATGTAGTGCACAACTGAAATCCTTATTTAATTTTGTCTATAAGTTCAATATTCGGAACAATATACCACTCATATCATACCCTTCGCCTGGAACCACCCCGGGCACGCTGAACCAGGAATCAGGCTAGTTTGCAAAGGTAAATATTTATTTATGTATTCAAAATGTAATCACAATGGGCCTCATTACGACCATGCCGCCGGTATTTTACCGATTCCGCCATGTTGAATGGTGGAATTACCGCCCCATTCCATAGTTGGCGGGGAGGTTATTCCCCATTCACCATTGGCCCTTCCCCATTCCCATTTTTACCCCCATAGGGCTCAATGGAAATGGGGAAGGAGGTAGTTACGGTACTGCAAATTGCGGTACCGTAATTACCTCCAAGGTCCCTTTGCGGGTCCAATCCTTAACGGCTGGTAAAACCAGCCGTTAAGGTAGGGTAAAACCAGCCGTTAAGGTAGGGACCCGCAAAGTGACCTCGTAATTAGGCGGTAAGGGGTTAACGGCGCCGCCACCTTTTACAGCGCCATTAACCCCTTACCGCCTAGGTCGTAATGAGACCCAATATGTTTTAATAGATAAACAACAATCACCAATGGGGTGACAGAACAATGAAGAATATCTTTAATACACTAGGAATAAGTAAGGAACAAAACAGATGCAGCACAGAAAATAATACTTTTGTGTTGGTTCAGATCAGATAGCACTATGGTTAGAGGTTCCCCCTGCAACACCCCTCAACCCCGCAATAGGCAATGTAAAGAGATGGGAGGAGAGAGCAGGTATTTAGGAATAGCACAAATCAAACAGAATATCAGTTTCACCTTTCCCCATAAAACTCAAGAGAAAAACGGAATTGACTTTTCAGCTGTCAGCATGGCTTAAAAATTATCTTTAGAATTGACTGGGCAAAAACACCAGATGTGGTCAAAATTCCTTAAACTGTGGTCATTTCCTATGGCAGCCACTTTAAACAGTTGCACACAATCACAAGCAATGATTTAGTCCAAAGAAAACATTTGAAATCTTAAAGTCCAAGTTGGAAGCAGTTTAAAGCTATTTTCACACGTGTAAACCTTTCAGATTTTTTAAATCGAGGCAATCTTTCCTTGCGCTATTTACGCTATAATGGGAGAATGACACTGATTTGCTGGGTTGTTAGGTACAAGTAGGAGTTGAAATTTCTTTTCTATCACAAAAACTGAGGGAGTTATAGAGGTTACAGAGGTTTTAGGAAAGGTCGTTTTTGTAAAATAGGCGCGAGAATGGAAAACAGAAATGCACTTTTGAAAATGACAGATGGGTTTGCTTACACTAGAGGATGGCTATGAAAAAGCGAATACCACAGAGGAATCTTACAGTTACGTGATCAGTGTAACCTGCCTACTGAGGAAACTCGACTTCTTCAGATGTGTAAAGAGTCAGCGCAAAGATAGTTCTAACAATACTGGTTCTGAATGAGAGAGAGGATGGGTTTGAGATAGGGATAAGAAAATGCAAATATGCTATGGGCAGCAGTTCTTACTATTAATATTCACAGGATAAGTGTTTAAATTGGATTGTCATTTCTGGCCATGGATTGGGTCTGGTCTAGGAAAGACAGCACATCATGCACAGTACTGGATCAGCTAGGCCGGTCGCCGGATTTACACAGGATCTGCCCTCCTAGTCTGTGGGAGTTTGAATCAGCTGGCTGGCGAGTTCCTCAGGCAAGCCTAGTGGTGGCAAGCCAGAGGATTTCAGGATACTGGTGCAAAAGGCCTTCTCACACCACACAGCGCTTTACTGGGTGGAGAGAATAAATTTGAGGATTTGGGCCTTGCTGGAAATCAAATAGTTCTCTATTGCTGGCAAGAGATTTGGCCTCTGGATCTGGAAGAATATTAAAGCTGGATATAGAATGCTGGATCAGAGTGCTTCGCCGGAATCAGGAAAGTGAGTGGATCTGTGAGTCCCTATGTGTTGTCAATTGTCTCTATTTATGCTATAAAATGACATCACAAAGTGGATGTATGGGCCGGTTTAGCTAAGCCTGCCCCCGTGAGCTGGGATTGGATCAAACTTCCTCTCCGCCTTGCAATTTGAGTGATTGGATCCAGGCCGGATGATGTCAGATTTTATGGTTTGCTTTACAATCTTTAGAAACCTCCCTTTAGCCACTGGTCTCAAAATCTGATTTATACTGAATGTACATTTCTACATTGGTCACCTTTATACAAATCACACACAAAGATGCTATATTTTATGTAGCATCTGTTGCTCAAAATCCTGTAGCTGTGGGATCTTGTTTCAACTTTCTACAGAATTGTATCCTTTTCGCTATGAACCCAATTTCCAAAATTTATGCAACTTTCCACAAATGTGTGCGTTTAACATAGGGATGCGCGTGTACATTTTCACAATTCTAACATTAATACATTTTTCATAAAACCACATATATTGCCATTCCTGTCCAGAACATGTCACACAGTTCTACCGCCTCTTTACACGTGCGGCCAAAAATTAAATTAACAACTCTTTTGGATGACAAGGTATGAGTCTTTTAAGAATTGTTCTTTGTTCATGTTTAGCAACAGATTGAGCCCCTTTTTGTCTCCCTGCAGTCCAGTGGCATCCCCCTCCTTGTTTGTTCCTTCCAGGAGGCAATTACAACCCCCTTCTCACCTCCAGTTTCCTGGGCTGAAGCTCTGTCATTGTGCCTTCTCTTTCCATAGACAAAAGTCTAGGCTAACCTGCATTTAGCTCCTCCCTGTGAGTTTCTGCTGAGAGGAAGGTCCTCCTTCTGGGAGAAACCTGCTTTTCCAGTTCTTGCAGCTCAGCCAAGCTAATCAACTTCTCAAATCCAGCAAAAAACAAATTTGTTGCATCAAACATAAATACATTTCTTTCTTAGCCTTAAAATCTGTGGGATCAAAAACACAACTAAAATCTGTATTCCTTTTTGGCAGCAATCTTTTTTATGTTTGCTAATCCAGCAGACTTCTTAGTTATAGGTCACTGTAAAGTTTCATCAGTACTCATCTGACAGCTGTCATTCAGGTAGCCCGGGGTACTGCACCCAGATTTTGGCATAGGCTGTCAGTTTTCAGACAATCCAGTTTGTCTGAAGAATATTTTTCTCTTCACATTAGGACTTTGTATGTTCACAATGTTTCATTAGATACATGAATTTTAGCACCAGGCAATATTTTGACTGTTGAGAAGTGTTGTGTTATAGGCATTTGGGTTTTTAGCAACAAAGCAAATGTCATGTGTGGGCATATTTTGGGGTTTCAATTGCAAAGTGCTGCTTCTCTCCCTGCACTCTTGTTTGCTGGTCATGAAGCCCAATGGCACATTTCTGCACGGTGTGCTCTGTTTCACTGCACATGCACCATGGGTGGCAGATTGTGCATCCCTCTTTTTGTGTGCTGAAGCACACGTTTTTTGTAGCTTTTTGGCACGCACATGGGTTTTGCTGCCATTGTTGCTGTTTCTTTCATCATAACTGGCAGGGTATTGCGCATAGCATAGAAGAGTGGGTCAATGCATCCCACAGAGCCCCCCTCCCGACTTGGTTTTGACCTCCCGTCAAGGGGAAGTCGGGAGATTGGGATGTTCTTTTTCTGTCCGTGTGGAGAACTTCAGTCGTTTCTCCCGTCAGTGCTGGAGGCGACCAGCTCTCCTCGCCGGTTCTGGTGAAGAGTATTGCTGGTTCTGGTTGGGCGTATTGCTGGTTCTGGTTGGGAGTATGGAGCGGCACTCTGGGCTCCTTGGGTCTTTCCTGCTGGTCCCCGAGTGGTCCTCCTTGGTAATCCTTTGAATGATTCTTAATCCAGATGCTAGAAGATAGAACATAACATGGTTATAGATATTTTTCCACTACTGTGTCCACACGCCATCTGGGGATGTCAGCAGTGGGAAAGACACTTGCATTGGTTATAATTGGCAATATTCCCCATCTGTGTTTACTAATGGTCTTAATCGGTGGATTCTGTAGGTAAGTCCTGGGATGGTCACCTCTTCTCCATTTCTGAAATCCCATTACTAACTAAGGTCCACATTAATCTCAAGTCAGTTGAGGAGGTCACAGCTCATATAAAAGGCGGAAGCAACACCTCGCACAACCCAACAAGTATCTATTATACTTTTGTCATTCCTAGAAATTTTGATCATGCAACTGCTAAGCAGAGGATGTTTGGAGCGGGGTCCTTCCAGGTCCCGTACCCATTGCTGCACTGATTCTACGGCGGGTAGGGTCTGGTCTTTTGGGAGTTTTTTGAATAATGCTTCTCTGATGAAGCTTTCTTCGCTATTCAAGTCAACTCGGGCGAGGACAGACTCCTTCCCGTCATTTAACTGAATCGGGAGGAAGAGCTGTTCACCTTTTTTCAAAATGCCAGCTAAGTTCTGTGCTGGTTTAATATCAATTTTGACAATGGACTTGGGATTTTCGGATTGTATCAGTATACATTTTCAATGTATCTCCCTCCAGGGTGGAATGCCACTTGAGACTGGAAGGGAGGCTGATTTGCAGAAATGGAGAAGAGTTCACCTCACCGTTTGGTGGTCCCATAGCTATGACAGTGACGTGGGGTGTGTCATTGTTTTGACAGTAGAATGTAAATAGGTCCGGTTTTTGCTCAACCATGTGGCATATGCCATTTAGACTCACATGGTTGACGCTTTGTTTTAATTTAATTGGCCGGTGGGTCTGGGTCCAGAGGACCTTGTTTACACAATCTATGAAGGGAGACAGCCTGCGGAGGATGTCATTCCCTAATAGACAGGTGGTTCCCTCTGGCACCACAACTAAGACCGAGTGCTTCATTTTGTGTCACCCAATTTTAATTTACAGCTCTGCAGACCCTTCAACAGGAATTTCCTTCCCGTCAAAGTTCTGGAGCTGTCCAGGAAGAGGGGTGAGAGGAATTTGGTATTTCTCCCCCCATCCCGAATTTAGCTGCTCAAAGACTCTCTTTGACAGCAAAGTTGCTTGGGATCCAGTGTCCACCAGTGCTGGAATGGCACATTGCCCTTGCACCTGGATGGAGGCGTAGAATCTACCTTCCTTCTCCTCTAAGGGGCAAAGGTAATGGTTGCTCTGGGTAAGCTTGATGGTCAATTTGCTTATTTCTGACACTGACACCGGGATAGTTAGGTCAAGAGACGGTGTCGGAGTTGAAGAGTCTAGCACAGAGTTTTGACACACCGCTATTTGGGGAGTCACGGGCTCCCCTTGTTCTGTTTCTGGGCTTCTCCACTCCCCCTTTCTGGAGGCAGTCAACAGGAGTGGTTGGCGAGGTTTGGGGTTCCTCTTGGGCCTGTTCTGGGTTGCTCCCCCCTTCTAGGAGGCGGTCCCCAGAATGGAGTTGGATAGTTTGGGTATCTGAGCACCCAGTTTCATGCTCAGTGATTTGAGAGTCTCAGGGTCCTCCCTTTCTGATTCAGGGCTGTCCCCCCCTTTTTGGAGACAGTCTTCAGAAAGGCTTTGGGGAGCTAGGGACTCTTCTTCCTATGGTTCTGGGCTCCCCTGGTTCTGATTCTGCCCTCCCCCCCTTTTTTGAGGCAGTCACCAGAATTGGTTTGAACAAGGTGATTTTCTTGCTGGTCATTCTGGGGTTTGATTATGGGCGATTTTAACTCAGTCCCCACATATACCCAGTCTTGATCAGGATCTCTTGGGACCCATTTTTCTTTGGGAGGAGTTCTTCCATCCCTGAAAGAGAAGATCCTTTCCCCAGAATCCTCTGAGGACCCCTCTCCTTCAAATTGGAAGATTCGCACCTCCTCCACAAAATGGGCCTTTTTAGGCTCTTTATTTCTCCTACCCACCAACCGTTCCTTAGGTTGCAGACTTTCGGGTTCAGGAGATTCTGGTTCCGGTTCCTGGGTTTCCAGGGGCTTTCCAGAAGTGGGGAAGGATGCTGTCTCTAAGGCTTTACACCCCGTTACCCCTGTGCCGCCTCCCTGGGAACTGGTGGGTTTTCGGGGTTCTTCCCCCGTCATTGCTCTGGAGCACCAGACTCTTGATTTGAGGAATTCTGAGCCACCATGTTCATTGGAGGGCTTTGCTGCACCCTCAACATGCGACCCAGATATTGTGCCAAGTTCTGGACCTGGCCCTCCAGTTGGGAAACCCACTCTGGCTGGTACGGGGTACGCTGGTTTACCCGGGGTTGATCACGGGAAGGGTAACTATCCCTTCTCCCATAATACCCCTGGTTGGGATAGTTTTGGTACCCCCCCCCCCACTCCTGGCCTCCCCTCTCCCGGATTGGGCTGTCTGGGCTCAGGAAAGTGGGGAAAGAAATAATGGTTGTTTTGGGGGGTTGGGGTTTGGCGGGTACCGGGGAAAGAAACTCAACCCGTCATTTGGGGGATTACTGCCCTCCTGGGGAAAGTGAGGAGGGAAGTTTTCTGGGTTGGCAGCTGTCTGGTTGGATCCCTCCCTTGGGCTGGGAGAGTCCACACATAGCCCAGGATAGGTCTGTTGTCCTTGTAACGGGGGCTGATGTAGTCAGGGGAGTTAGGGGTCCCATTTGTGCAGTTACCCCCCTGACTCCCTGTGTGGGATTGGTCCGAGGGCCTTCTGGGTCTTGCGTTAACAGGATTCTGTGCAGGAATGTTTTTAGGCCCCCCCCCATCTCCAGATCTAAAATGGGGGCGACCTTCACCTCTGCCACCTTAGCAGCAGCAGGGGTGTTGGTCAGTTTGGGGTTTTTATTAGCACTTTTACTTTCTACTGGTTTCTGTTCTTCGTAAATGCAAGTTCCTTGTTCAATGACCCAGTCTAGTGATCTTTTCTCATGAAAGTCCCTCACCAGCTGGGTCATAATATATTTAGGGAGTGCATGAAAGAACGTATTGACAAATTCCCTACTGTCAGTGTGCACCCTCCTGCTAGTCTGCGCAAAGGCACGTTTCAGCTGCTGAACAAATTCTTGTGGGGCCTGGTCTTCCCCACATTGCAGGTTGTATGCTGCCTTGCGGGTCTCTTGAGGGTTTTTATGGATTGAAAAGTGCTTTAAGATGGCTGCCCTATATGTTATGTTATGTTATGTTATTTTACATTCATATAGCGCCTTATATACCATTGGTATGGTCTGAAGGCGCTGGTAGGTTGAACGCCCTTGGGAACCGAAGTTCAGGTCAGTAGAGAGAGTAGAGAGAGTCAAAGGTACGTGTGAGCACCGGGTATGTGTGCAGATGGTGCAGTATTTGTGTAATAGCTGCTTCTTAGCGGTAGGTGTGGTGGTTGAGAGATCAGGAGTATGTGTTCTTTCTGGCATCATTTATCCAGACCGAAAGTGGCTGCGTTAGGCCTGAGGAGAACGCCTGGCTGGGGGGTGTGTAACCAGCAGTGTTTACTTAGAATGATGGGGTGTGTGCGGCGGATGTTGGTATGAGAACAGTTATACCGAATGGTGTCATAGTATCTCTGTGTTCTAGTTGAGTGGTGGTGTAAAGAAGAGAGTAAGCGTGGTGGTGTGATATGATGGGTTATATGCTCTTTCAAACGTTCCCTGCATTCCAAACCATACTATGTACGTCACGTAATTCTATGCGCTCCAGTCCGTTCCATGCACTCTTATTCCGCTCTACGCAATACGTCTGTTCCACTCTAGGCACTTGTTCGCTCCACTCCAGGCACTCATTCGCTCTAGGCACTCATTCGCTCTAGGCACTCATTCGCTCTAGGCACTCGTCCGTTTTATGCCCTCACACGCACTATGCATTCACCTGTTTTGCTCACTCACCCGCTCTACGCACTCATCCCCTCTGCGCGCTCATCCCCTCTGCGCGCTCATCCCCTCTGCGCACTCATCCCCTCTGCGTACTCATCCCCTCTGCGCACTCGTCCCCTCTACGCACTCGTCCCCTCTACGCACTCATCTCTTCTATGCACTCATCCCCTCTATGCACTCATCTCCTCTATGCACTCATCCCCTCTACGCACTCACCCCCTCTACGCACTCATCCCCTCTACGTACCCCTCTTTTCATATGCACTCATTCGCTCATATGCACTTATCTGCTCTATATACTTGTCGGCACTACCCGGTTGTCTGTTCTATGCAGTCTTCCACTCTGCACATTCTTCCGCTCAGCTCATCCATCCCGCTCTGCTCATCCATCCGTTCCCCGCACTCATCCGTTCTACGCATTCATCAGCTTTGCATGCATTCCGCACTCATCCGTTCTAAATACTTATCCATTCTACGCACTCATCCGGTCTATGTAACTCATCCGCTCTAGGCATTTGTCCGCTTTATGCCCTCGCATGCACTACACAGTCATCAGCTGTACGCATTCACCCACCCTACGCAATCACCTGCTCCCCGCACTCGCCGGCTCCCCGAACTCACCATCTCCTCGCGCTCACTAGCTCCCCGCACTCATCCGCTCTCGACATGCATCTGCTCTCCACACGCATCCACTCTCCACACTCACCCGCTCTCCATACTCACCCGCTCCCCGCGCTTATCTGCTCCCCGTACTCATCTGCTCCCTGCACTCATCCGCTCTCCACATGCATCTGCTCTCCACCCTCACCCACTCTCCACACTCACCCGCTCTCCACACTCACCCGCTCCCCGCGCTTATCTGCTCCCCGTACTCATCTACTCCCTGCACTCATCCGCTCTCCTCACTCATCCGCTCTATGCACTCATCCGCTCTATGTACTCATCCGCTCTATGCACTCATGCTTTCCACGCATTCAACTCATCCGCTCCCCGCACTCATCCGCTCGCCTAACTCATCCGCTCTCCGCACTCATCCGCTCCCCGCGCTCATCTGCTCCCCGTACTCATCTGCTCCCCGCACTCATCCACTCCCCTCACTCATCCGCTCTATGTACTCATCCGCTCTATGCACTCTTGCCTTCCACGCATTCAACTCATCTGCTCCCCGCACTCATCCGCTCTATGCATTCGTGCTTTCCACGCATTCAACAGCAGTATGCACTCATCAGCCCTATAAAGTCATTCGCTAATACGCAGTAATCCTTTTTATATATTCATCTGCTCTCTACACTCATCTGCTCTATACCTCCATCTGCTCTGTACACTCATCCGCTCTGTACACTCATCCGCTCTATACACTCATCCGCTCTATATACTCATCCGCTCTATAACCTCATCCGCTCAATGCACTCATCCGCTCTATGCACTCATCCGCTCTATGCACTCATCCGCTCTATGCAGTCATCCGCTCTATACGCTCATCCACTCTATATGCTCATCCGCTCTATACACTAATCCGCTCTATACACTCATCCGCTCTATACATTCGCCAGGTCTGCACATTCATCTGCCCCAGCGATCTACACACTCTCTGCACTTCCGTACTCATCTGCTATCCACACTCACCCGCTATACATACTCATCCGCTCTACATACTCATCCGCACTACATACTCATCCGCTCTACACACTCATCCGCTCTACACACTCATCCGTTCTGTATATTCATCTGTTCTACGCACTCCTGCGTTCTACTCGCTTCTCTGTATTTATGCACTCATCCGCTCTACACTTTCGTCCGCTCTACACACCCAACTGCTCTACACACTCATCTGCTTAACATGTTCATCCATTCTATACACTCATTCGATCTACATAGTCATTCAACTTACATACTCATTCGATCTATATAGTCATCTGTTCTTCTACTCATGCATTCTTCCACTCAGTGCATTCATCTGTTCCACACGCTTCATCAATTCTAACTATTTCATCCACGTCATTCACTTAGTTCGCTCCTCATGCATTATGTCCATTTCAGCAGTTTAAATCTCTTTACTGTTTCCCTATGATTTATTATTATTATCCACTTCACTGTTTTGATCTACTTTACTCGTTTAATTCTGTTTGTACTTCTAGTTTATATTCGGGGTTATTGGCTGTCAATTTCTATACTCCTGGCATTGAGATGCTGCTAGTCTGTTTGGGTTAGTTTGGTACCGGTTGGTTTTAGGGGAAGAGCCAGGTTTTCAGCAGTTTGTGGAAAGACGCTAAATCCTCAGTTAGGCGGATGTGGGATGGGAGCGAGTTCCACAGGGTGGGGGCCAAGGATGAGAATGATGATCCGCCTAACCTGACTGAGTTTGTCTTAGGTATGACTCGGAGGCCGGCTGAGCTTGATCTTAGGGTGCGTGGGAGGTGATAGGGTTTTAGCTTGTCTTGAAGATATTGAGGTCCGGTTTTATGTAGTGCTCGATGGGAGATGCATAAGGTTTTGAAAGTCACCCTTCGGGCTACTGGAAGCCGGTCCAGCATCTTAAGGGCTGGGGAGATGTGGTCTCTTGGGCCGAGCGCAAGTAGCATTTTGGCTGCCGCGTTTTGTGCCCTTTGGAGTTTATTCAGTTGGTACGTGTGGACTCCGAGGTATAGGGGGTTTGCGTAGTCCAGTCTTGATATAACGATTGATTGGACCGCAGAGAGTCTGTTGGGAAAGGAGAGATATGGAAAGATGCGCCTAAGGGTTTTAAGGTGATAGTGGCAGGACTTTGAGACGTTGTTGACTTGGCGCAAGAGTGTTAGGTCAAAGTCAAGGGTGCATCCAAGATTTTTCACTGAATTGCAGGGGGTCGGTGAGTTGCCCATGGCGGATGGCCAGGGTAGTGGGTGCGGAAGAAGTTTGGAGTTGCCACATACCATGATTTCCGTTTTGGAGGGGTTTAACAAGAGGTGGCTTTGGGTCATCCAGAGTTCTATGTCGAGGAGGCAGGAGCCCAGGTCAGGTCGGGAGTTGGGTTTTGAGTTCATTAGTTTTAGAAGTAGTTGAGTGTCGTCGGCGTAGTTGTAACACAGGATGTTGTGTGAACAAATTATTGGTGGGAGGGTGATCAGGTAGAGATTGAACAGGAGGGCGGATAGGCATGCTCCTTGTCGGACTCCCGTGTTCACTGGTCGGGCTTGGGAGGTATAAGTGGAGAGTATCGTTATTTGGTACCTATCTTTGAGGAATTAAGCTATCCATTTAAGAGCGGTTCCACGAATTCCTAGGGTGTGGAGGCGGTCTAGGAGGATTGAGTGATTGATTGTGTCAAAGGCGGCAGATAGGTCAAGAGTGATTAGTGCGGCTCATCCCGCAGAGTCTGCTGTTATTTTTAGTTCATCCCAGATTGAGGTTGGGGTGGTTTCAGTTCCGTGACGGGCTCTGAAACCTGATTGTGCGGGATCTAGGAGATTGTTGGCTTTGACAAAGGCATTTAGTTGGGAGTAGGCGGTTCGGTCAATGAGTTTGGCAAGGAATCTGGTGTTTGAGATGGGGCGGTAGTTTGTGGGCTCGAGAGGGTCGAGGGGCGGTTTGACATGAACTGTTTTGAATGCGTCAGGAAAGATACCAGAGGTAAGGGAGGCATTTATAATGGATCTTGCGTGTTCTCCTGCGCAGGTGGAAGCAACATTTCTTTGAGGGTTGTGGCCGGGCAAGGGTCCAGCGGAGAGCTAGATGGTTTGCGGGCAGATAGAAGTTTGAGAAATTGCTCTGGTGATATTGGACTGAAGGATTCGAACGTTGGTTGTGTAGTGGTCGCAGCTGGTGGGCTGGCCGATATGGGGGGAGTATTGGCTGGTGGATGTAAGAGAGCCAGTTTGGTGGCTAGAGTATTAGTTCTTTCGAGAGCCGTGGTGTAAAAGTGGAGGGAGAGTGAGTCGCACAGTGATTGTGAGGGGGTCAGGACGGTCGTGGTGTAAGCCAGTTTGGTGAATTCAGAGATGATTTTGTGGAGTTCTTTGCTTGGGTTTTTGCAGTGGACCATCTTAAGTGGTTGTGATCCTCCAGCCCCGCAAAGAAGCTGGAGTACTCAGGTGAAAATGTCCACTTGACATACTGAATACAGCTTTGGCTGTCCTTCAGTTGAAAAGTCTCCATCATTTGCTCAAACAGCTCAAGGTGCTCCCAAAATGAATATTTGGCATTTTTATGGTAGGGCGTGATGACGCTCCTAATAGCCTTGATTTGCTTCAGGGGATCTTTCAGTAAAGCTCTCTTAACTTTGTTGGCCTTTTGAGTTCCGGTCACCCTGGTCCACTCATCCTCTGACTCAGATGCACTGCAACCAGAGGTGGCTGTCTGATCTTCTAGGCTCTCCCTGATTCTGCAAGCTTGGGAATGGGTGGCAGAATGTGGGGGCCTAGTCTCTTGAGACCTGTGGCGCTCAGAAGAGTCTTCTGACTCTCCCTTGCTCCCAGGATTGGCTGAGTACCCGTGCGCTCACCCACCCCGCCCCCACCGTCCTAGCTGGGAAGAGGTTTTTAAGATGCTCTTAGTGGGCCTAGTGTCATGGAAATCCCCACCACATTTGACTGACTGATCTCTTGGTAGGTTATATTTCTGAGGATCCAATTCTCTGATTCTCCCCTCACTGGAGTCTCCCTGATCAGAGAGGCTGGCCCTAGCATTTGGGAGCCTGTACATAGACGCCCGCCCATCTATTTCTGGGAGGCGCTGACCTATCAATCCCATATTTCCCATTGTGTTGAAGTCTGCCATCCCTGTGGCCCTTGGTTCATATGAGCCAGTGGACATGAGGGTGGCAGAGTCTATGGAACTGAAGGGACTGAAGTCCCTGATACCAGGGTTCCTGAGGTTATGCTCAGGGGTTTCTCTCTCCCATCTTACCTCATCCCCTATTTCCTGATGACATGCCAATATCTGACATTTTTGCTTGTCTATTAAGGCCTTACTGGTCTCTATGAGTTGTTCTTGCATGGCTATCTGTTGGTGGAGCCTGTCATTCTTTTCACAGAGAGCCTCATTGTCTCTCTGTGCTTCCTGCCTGAATTGGGAGTATTGGGCCACTTTTTGCTGCAGGAGACTCACCTCCTGAGTTTGGTCCTTACTGGTCTGGTTATTCTTTTCCAAGGCATCCTCCACCCGCCTGGTGTGCTCTAGTAGCTTTTTGTATTCCATTTTGATTTCACCAAGTTCCTGAAGGGTCAGGTGATTTTCTTCTAACTTTGTTTTTAAATGGCTGACTTCCTCACCTAGGGCGTCCCTTTCCTGACTTAGAGTGCCCCTCTGCTCAGCCAAGTCGTCCCTCTGTTTTTTAAAGGCACCAGATATCTGGCGCTCCTCATCAAACTCTGTTTGGGATTCTAGGTCTTTGATAATACATTTATTATTTTCCCCTTTTAAGGATTCTAGGTGGTTTTCTAAGGTGACTATCTGTTCTGCGCATGCTCTGTTAAAAGTTAATTGCTGGGCCAGTTTTTGTTGACTCTGTTCTAAAGAGTCAAGCCTTTCCTGACACTCTTTTTGCAGTGTCTGTACTTGTGTATCTTGCTCTGCATTCTTTTGCAGTAAGATAGCCAGATCTTCTTGGAGTTTGGTGGCATACTGCCTAGTCTTTGTTTCAGATTCCTGGAGCCTTTGCTCTGCAGAGTCCAGATTGCTGTGGATTTTCTGCAGGGCTTCCCCTTGCCTCTTTGTGAAATCTACAGGTCTGCATACTTTTCCTGTATGACTCCTATGTGGAGGTACAGGCAGGCCGCTATTTTGGCAATTTTGCATTGCTGCTCTTTTATTTTAGGGGTCATGTACAGCTCACTGAGTGCTTGATGTAATGGCCCCTTGTCCTGCCAGATGTTAGGGTTGATTTCAGTGATTTCTTGTTTTATTCCCTGCAGCCATACCTGTTCGTCCTGTTCTAGCCATTCACCCCGGACAAACAATTTGTGCAGTAGGTGTTCCCTTGCAATATTGATTTCCACTGGGGTCGCCATTCCGGAAATATTAATTTCTTTCTGGCTTATCTCAGGTTTACTTTACTTTTGCAAACAGACCCAACTCCTTTGAGTATTTATTTCGAGGGGTCCTTGTACAGTGTAGCACAGTATGGTAAGCCAACAAGGTGTATGTACCCCGTCAGCTAGCACGCTGTGTTAGACTGTCACAAGTGGTATGTCTAATTCAGCATCCCGCAACGAGCCCCCAAGCTGTAAGTGATTTCAATCCGGCACACACCCAAGTCAAAGCCCAGCATGTAGTGCACAACTGAAACTCTTATTTATTTTTGTCTATAAGTTCAATGTTCTGAACGATATACCACTCATATCACACCCTTCTCCTGGAACCCCACCGGTCACGCTGAACCAGGAATCAGGCAAGTTTGAAAAGGTAAATATTTTAGTATTCAAGAACTAATCACAATGGGCCTCATTACAACTCAGGCGGTAAGGGTTTTACGGTGGCGTAAACAGCGCCGACCCTTACCGCCTGAGTACGAGGTCCCTTAGCGCCATGGAGGTTTTAACACCTGCTTTTAGCAGGTGTTAAAATCCATGGCGCTAAGGGACCATGGAGTTAATTACGCCACCGTAATTTACGGTGGCGTAATTAACGCCTTCCCCACTCCCATTATGCCCTATGGGGCAAAATGAAAATGGGGAAGGGAAAATGGGAAAATGGGGATTTACCGCCCCGCCAAGGTTGGAATGGGGCGGTAAATCCGCCAACCACCATGGCGTAAACATGGTGGTAAAGTCACGGCCCAGGCGGTAACTTACCGCCTGGGTCGTAATGAGGCCCAATATGTTTTAATAGAAAAACAACAATCACCAATGGGGTGACAGAACACTGAAGAATATCTTTAATACACAGGAATAAGTAAGGAACAAAACAGATGCAGCACAGAAAATAATACTTTTGTGTTGGTTCAGATCAGATAGCACTATAGTTAGAGGTTCCCCCTGCAACACCCCTCAACCCCGCAATAGGCAATGTAAAGAGATGGTAGGAGAGAGCAGGTATTTAGGAATAGCACAAATCAAACAGAATATCAGTCCCACCTTTCCCCATAAAACACAAGAGAAAAATGTAATTGACTTTTCAGCTGTCAGCATGGCTTTAAAATTATCTTTAGAATTGACTGGGCAAAAACACCAGAAGTGGTCAAAAATCCTTAAATTGTGGGCATTTCCTATGGGAGACGCTTTGAACAGTTGCACACAATCACAAGCAATGATTTAGTCCAAAGAAAACATTTGAAATCTTAAAGTCCATGTTGGAAGCAGTTTAAAGCTATTTTCACATGTGTAAACCTTTCAGATTTTTAAAATCGCGGCAAACTTTTCCTTGCGCTATTTTCGCTATAACGGGAGAATCACACTGATTTTCTGGGTTCTATGGATAGCTATGGGTGTTAGGTACAAGTAGGAGTTTAAATTTCGTTTCTATCACAAAAACTGAGGGAGTTATAGAGGTTATAGGGGTTTTAGTAAAGGTCGTTTTTGTAAAATAGGCGCGAGAATGGAAAACAGAAATGCACTTTTGAAAATGACAAATGGGTTTGCTTACACTAGAGGATGGCTATGAAAAAGCGAATACCACAGAGGAATCTTACAGTTACGTGATCAGTGTAACTCGCCTACTGAGGAAACTCGACTTCTTCAGATGAGTAAAGAGTCAGCGCAAAGATAGTTCTAACAATACTGGTTCGGAATGAAAGAGAGGATGGGTTTGAGATAGGGATACGACAATGTAAAGATACTCCTAACAATACTGGTTCTGAATGAAAGATAGGATGGGTTTGACATAGGGATAAGACAATGCAAATATACTATGGGCCACAGTTCTTCGTATTAATACTTACAGGATAAGTTTTTAAATTGGATCGTCAGTTCCGGTCATGGATTGGGTCTGGTCTAGGAAAGACAGGCCATCAGGCACAGTACTGGATCAGCTAGGCCGGTCGCCGGATTTACACAGGATCTGCCCTCTTAGTCTGTGGGTGTTTGAATCAGCTGGCTGGCGAGTTCCTCAGTCAAGCCTAGTGGTGGCAAGCCAGAGGATTTCAGGATACTGGTTCAAAAGGCCTTCTCACACCACACAGCGCTTTACTGGGTGGAGAGAATAAATTTGAGGATTTGGGCCTTGCTGGAAATCAAATAGTTCTCTATTGCTGGCAAGAGATTTGGCCTCTGGATCTGGAAGAATATTAAAGCTGGATATAGAATGCTGGACCAGAGTGCTTCGCCGGAATCAGGAAAGTGAGTGGATCTGTGAGTCCCTATGTGTTGTCAATTGTCTCTATTTATGCTGTAAAATGACATCACAAAGTGGATGTATGGGCTGGCTTAGCTAAGCCTGCCCCTGTGAGCTGGGATTGGACCAAACTTCATCTCCGCCTTGCAATTTGAGTGATTGGATCCAGGCCGGATGATGTCAGATTTTATGGTTTGCTTTACAATCTTTAGAAACCTCCCTTTAGCCACTGGTCTCAAAATCTGATTTTATACTGAATGTACATTTCTACATTGGTCACCTTTATACAAATCACACACAAAGATGCCATATTTTATGTAGCATCTGTTGCTCCAAATCCTGTAGCTGTGGGATCTTATTTCAACTTTCTACAGAATTGTCTCCTTTTTGCTGTGAACACAATTTCCAAACTTTATGCACCTTTCCACAAATGTGTGCGTTTAACCTAGGGATGTGCGTGTACATTTTCACAATTCTAACATTAATACATTTTTCATAAAACCACATATATTTCCATTCCTGTCCAGAAGATGTCACACAGTTCTACCGCCTCTTCACACGTACAGCCAAAAATTAAATTAACAACTTTCCTGTCCTTTTTATACTTTTCAAGTTATGAGTCTTTTAAGAATTGTTCTTTGTTCATTTTTAGCAACAGATGGTCCGCTCCTTTTGTCTCCCTGTAGTCCAGGGGCATCCCCCTCCTTGTTTGTTCCTTCCAGGAGGCAATTACAACACCCTTTTCACCTCCAGTTTCCTGGGCTGAAGCTCTGTCATTGTGCCTTCTCTTTCCATAGACAAAAATATGGGCCTACCTGAAATTAGCACCTCCCTGTGAGTTTCTGCTGTGATGAAGGCCCTCCTTCTGGGAGAACCTGCTTTTCCAGTTCTTGCAGCTCAGCCAAGCTAATCAACTTCTTAAATCCAGCAAAAAACACATTTGTTGCATCAAACATAAATACATTTCTTTGTTAGCCTTAAAATCTGTGGGATCAAAAACACAACTAAAATCTGTATTCCTTTTTGGCAGCAATCCTTTTTATGTTTGCTAATCCAGCAGACTTTCTAGTTATAGGTCACTGTAAAGTTTCATCAGTACTCCTCTGACGGCTGTCAGTCAGGTAGCCCCGGGTACCAGATTTTGGCATAGGCTGTCAGTTTTCAGACAATCCAGTTTTTCTGAAGAATGTTTTGCTCTTCACATTAGGACTTTGTATGTTCACAATGTTTCATTAGATACGTGAATTTTAGCACCACGCAATATTTTGACTATTGAGAAGTGTTGTGTTATAGGCACTTGGAGTTTTTAGCAACAAAGCAAATTTTATGTGTGGGCATTGAACCCACTGGCACATTTCTGCCGGGTGTGCTCTATTCCACCGCTCATGCACCATGGGTGGCAGATTGTGCATCCCATTTTTTGTGTGCTGAAGCACACGGTTTTGTAGGTTTTTGTAGGTTTTTGGCATGCGCAAGAGTTTTGCCGCCATTGTTGCTGTTTCTTTCATCATTACTGGCATGGTGATGCCACATAACATAGCGGAGTGGGTCAATACATCCCACAGCTGGTCCCTTGAGTGTTCTGCCCATGCATCAATTAATCAATGTAGCTGTCTATTTGTATGTGCTCTTCCCCAAATATCTTCCATCCCCTGTTCACACACCCACCTCTATCACACACACCCCTTATAGGCCTCAACCATATAACATTGCTGCTTATAAAAATGCTTACTGTGATAAGATAACTAAAATATAAACATGCCAATATATACATTATCCAGTGACAGAGGTGGAGTCATCGTGCTCTTGTGAAAACCTGAAATATGTGTCTCTTTTGAAAAGTATTATACAGACGCAATATTGCAGTAATAACATTATAACAGGCACCAAACATTTTTTAGCAGCTGACCCTCTGACAAAGGAGGATCGATGAAGTTGGTGTCTTTAGTGTGCTGGATTGTCATTGTAGTGAGGAGGTAGATTTGTTGAAAAAGGAAAACCAGATTGTCTTTCTCAAGGGTAAAAGTTCACAATATACTAATTATTAATACTGAAAAAAGAAACAAATCCTACTATTCAATCCTACATAGGAAACGTATTACGTGTAAGTCACTGAGCATCATACTCATCAGCAATCATTGTTTTTCATACAGTTAAAACGCATGTGATCACGGTGACCGCTGGTGTACCCAATTCCGTAATTTCTTCACTTGGACCACAAATGGAGTGGCATACACGACCGTAAACGGACCATTATAGCTTGGCTCACTCCACTTGCAGACAAAGTTGTCTCCAGGGGCCAACTGGCGAGGAATTGAGCTCACAGATTCAGGTGTAGCGCTGGTATCCTCTTCTGTTCGCAGTGGTGCTATCTGTTGAGGGATGAGTTTTGTTGAGCGTATCAAAACAGTCAAATATTGTTTAAACTCATACCCCAAATTGAATGCAGCCCTGTGATCATCAGAGGCACTCCGAACTGGAGATACTGGTGTGTGCATATGCCTTCCCGTCACTATTTTGTGCTGGGACAAATGGTGATCCTTACACTCAGTTATTCTTGAGGGTAACCCATAACTTCGAGAGCTTGGCCTTTAAGAAGCTGTTCATCCGTTCGACCACGCCTTTGGCTTGAGAATGGTAAATAGAACACAACTTATGCTTAATGCCGAATAGAGCTGTTATTTCTTTAAACAGCTCATTGAAGAAGTGTGTGTCTGACCTTAATACTTCACACACTCCCCATTGGGGGAAAACTTCCCATACAAGAAATGTGGCCTCAGACTTGGCGTCCGGGTGTGCACGTGGACCAGCTTCAACCCAATGGAGGAAGGGGCACACAACCAATATCATATATTGAAATGTGTTGCAACGTTCTCCCATGTCAGAGTAGTCGGTGTGAAGCTCATGGAACGGCCCAGTAGGGTGGGGCAATGTGCCTCGTAATATTTGCCCAGTGTTATAAGTCTGGCACACTGTACAATTCGAATTATACATTTAGCAGCTCCTGAACGTTTGGCACGTACCAGTCCTCCTGTATATCTGCAGCAATATGCTGCTTTGACACATGAGAGGGAAAGTGTAGTTGCTTGAACACGATCATCATCAACTCTTGGGGCTTCACCACTTTACCTGTAGCTCCTGTCTCCAAATCAGATCTGTAGGGCACTGCACAAACCCCCTCCTTAGCCACAACGCTTTTTCCTCTTGTGGAGCGCAGCCCTGTAGCTCAATTATTTCACTTATTGGCAGGGATGTATAAGGTTTTATCACGAAAAAAGGGCAAAACACCTAGTGAAACTGCAAATGCAACACACTCCACATTCACACAGAGTTGGAGAAGAGGTAGCGTGACTTGGTATTAATCCTGCCCTGTTATCATGTGCAGTGTCGAAGCAAAGGATAAAGTGACTGTCCAGCTAATCCTGCCTATCAGTGCAATAGTTCTAGGCTGTTCTGGTGTGCCGCCTATCTAAAAGTGGATAGAATAAGAAACAGTAGAAGTATATTTTTCTCACAATTGGTTATATTATTTCTAATAGTGGACTTTTCTCAATGTATAAGGACCTGGCAATTGCACTTGCATATTGGCAATCTCAGGTTATTCAGCAATTTCTGGCATTGGGAGGTACGATGCGCATTTGGCCGCTGCATCTGCTGCAGCGTTTCTGGAGAAATGTCCTGTTTTATTGTTATGTACAGTATATTTCACCACTACCATTAGAGTGGGCTGCGACAAGGCATTCATCAACCTAATAAGGCAGCATGTTGCACAGGAGAACCCGCTGCTCTTCTAAATCTCCTTCTTTTCCAATGGGATAACCCAGAATGCACTGTTGTAGTGGCGTATACTGAGTCTGAATAGATTGTCACGCTGCACGCTTGTGCTGCTTCCAAAGCTTCAATTAAAGCAATACGTTTGGTGCTTGGGCTGAGTAATGCATCAGTAACCTCTTTTGTACCAGTGTTTCATGTTCTCCATCTATTAAATGGATCATTGCATCTCCCGTGTGTCTCCTCCCTGTCTCCTGGTCAATAGTCGCTGAACTGTCAAGGAAGAACTGCTCCTCGTCGTCAAGAGCATAATCTCGTGTTTTTGGTATGTGTGAGACAGGCATGATATCAAGAGAGACACAGACTCAAAAGCAACAGTTTGAAAACCTTTATTGAAAAACTGTGTTGGGTTGGTGTAATGTCTAACTGGCCCCAACTTTAAAGGGTTTGTTCCCTCAACTGATGTTTCTAAAGCCTATCGATGTCCGTAAGTCCAAAACCAAAGCTTGTCTGTGTCAAAACCTATGCTTGCCTTCACTCTTAGACAAAATGTGTTCTGAGGTCTTCTGAAAGAAAACATGGTGACTCAAAAAGAAATATAAACCACAACTGGTTTTAGGTGACCTCACCATCAGTTGTAGTTCTGCCAGTTTCAGACAAAAAAGATAGTTCAACACAAAAGGGGTTGCCCTTCGTACCTTCCACGTAGGGCTCTTGCAGCAAATAAAGTTCACAATGTCTCTGAGTCCCTTCTCCAAGCTTTACTCCTTCCAGTGCCAAACAAAAAAAAAACGTTTTTGTCAGTTATTTCAGGGTTCCCTTCTCCAAGTCTAGGCCTCTCCTCCAAAAGTTCAAAATGTCTGGCAGAACCACACCTTCTATACCCTAACTGAGGGTCAGGTGTGAATGGTTAAGGTAAACAGCCTGATTAGCCTCTATTAGTGGGGAAGCCTAGTTTTATAATGTGGTAGGTTTCTCTCTGCTCCTCACTGTTATGTCTATGGGTAATCTTCACTGCTCTGGATCGCCTCTTCTTCGTCCCAGTACATGAACTGCTCTGGATCGCCTCTTCTTCGTCCCAGTACATGTTGGAAATGGGGAGGGGGAGATGGAATGGGATTGTAAATATCCCATAAAAGCTGCGTGGGGGGGTTTTGATGCACAATGGTAAAAGGGCTGCCTCGCCTTTAGGCAGTTTCCCAATCCCCCTTGAACTTCCACTCAGGTGACCCTCCCTCGCTTGTCCACCCCCATGGTCGGAATCCAAAAGCAATGGCCCTTCCCTGGCCACCTCAATGAATGATCCCAGAGGAGTAGGTGGGAGAATACCGTCAGGTTTCTCACAGCCCCTTCCCCTTTGCGGTTTGGACTGAATTGCTTCACTGGGGAACCTCAAAAGGAAATCTACGCTCCCTTGTTCTCAGCCCTTTCAACGTTCCACTGAGAAGCAATACGGTTGCAGGTCCAAGAACCCCCGCATAACTCTTCGGTTAGACTATTTTCTTTGACTGATCCATGTTAGGGTGAGTGGTCGGTGATCAGTTTTAACTTTCGGCCTAATTAGTATTTAAGATGTAAAATGGTCCACTTTATTGCTAAGGCTTCTAATTCGATCACTGAATAATTATTTTCTCAGGGAAACAGTTATTGACCAGCATGTAAAATGGGATGTTCTAGCACATCATGGTTTTGGGATAATACTGCACCTAACCCATCCAAAAAGGCGTCAGTCTGTAATATTAAGTCTTTCGAGAAGTCTGAATCTTTACAATATGACATTGACATAATGTTTGTTTGAGAACTTGATAGCATATTTCGTCCTCTTCATCCCATTTAAGTTTCTGGGGTTCTTCGTTTTGTAGTTTGTCGGTCAACGTGGCAGTTTTACTGGAAAAAATTAGGTATGAATCTTCGATAATAGCCAATTAACCCTAGGAAAGATCTCAAATCCTTTTTGGTCTTTGGTGTGGGTGATTCTAAAACAGCTCTAACCTTTTCCTCTTGAGGTTGAACATTTACGACAAAAAAAACAGATACGTAATTGCAGGTTGGGCCAATTTTATAATTGCACTGTCCTGTCTTTTCCAATACCTTATATGGCCCATGCCATTTAGAAATAAGTGTGTTGTCTGAGGGAGGGAGAAGCACAAGGACTTTTTGCCCAATGGAAAATGATTTAAGGGAGACCTTATTGTCATTAGACCCCTTTTGTTGGCTTTGGGCTCTACCAAGGTGGTTTTGTATCAGGGGATGGGTAGCTGTCATACTTTCCTTTAACTTGCAGGCTGTCTGAGAGAGTGGTATTGCAGCTTTCTCTCTTTCCTCCCATGTTTTCCAGAGCATATCTAAAGCATCTCTGGCTTCTTGCACATAAAGTAATTTGAAGGGTGAGAATCCAGTTGAGGCTTGAGGAGTTTCCTTATGGCAAATAAGACCCACAGAATCATCTGATCCCAGTTGGTTCCGTCCTTATCAACTAACTTCCTAAAGATGGTTTTAAGGGTCTTGTTAAACCGCTCAACTAATCCAATCTGTCCGTTTGAGGATGATATACAGACGTCCTCAAGATTATGAAGTAGCTCTTTTACCTCTCCTATGAGCTTACTCATGAAGGTGCTACCCTGGCCTGCTAGGATTTCCTTAGGGAATCCCATCCTGACAGCTGAACCCAGACTCAGAAATTTCAGGAAATCATTAAAGACCTTACTATTTAAGTAACCTTCTCACCCTCCGGTTATCCTGTCATACCTTGTCCAGTTTCTTGATGTATGTAATTGCATGTTCATGTTTTTGCGCCCGAAGCCTGCTGGCTTTCGGCACATTATAAACAAATAAAAAAAAAAAATTGTTTTAGTATCTGCTGAGTTTTATTATTGGGCAGAGGAAACGCCTCGGGGTATTGGGTGGCATAATCAAGTATCACTAGCACATATTTATTACCCAATTTAGATATTTCAAGGGGCCCAATATTATCCATCCCGATCCTCAAGAATGGTACTTCAATTATGGGCAATGGATTTAAGGGGGCTCGTGGTGGTAAGTGAGTGCTGGTACGCTGACACATTTCACAGGTCTGAATGAAATTCTTAGTGTCGACATGTATCCCTGACCAGTAGAATTTGCTGGCTAGGTGAGCCTGAGTCTTGGCCTGGCCCAGATGTCCTCCTGTAAGGTGTGTGTGGGCGATCTTGAGCACTATCTGTTTATGACTTGGGGGAACCACTAGTTATGTTTTTGGTTGGCCCTCTGCAGAGGAGTCCTTTCTTGAGAAAGAAAAATGGCCCACCTCCCTTCCGACCCTAAAACTCAGGAACAACTTGTAGGAGGGCCTCAGCTAGTAAAGTGTTGTTCCTCTGAGCAAAGGCCAAATCAGGGAGTGTGTCTAGAGTCTTCATCACTGATTGGTGTAGGTCCTGAAGAACTGGGTTGTGCACCAGCTTCCCCAAAGCCTAAGTCACCCCTCTCAGTGGTATCTTTCTCAACCTCTTCTTTGAGGATAGGCAACATCATCCTCTCAAGTATCCCCTGGGCTGTTTGATCTCCTGCCTGAACCTGAAAGGTCTCTTCTCTGTGATTGTGGAGTAGTAGCTTCACGTCCCCTCCAAAATCCAGATCAATCACCCCTGCCAGGACATTGATACCACATTTCCAGGTGAGTCCTGATTTGGGTGCTAACCGGATGTAAGTTCCTGGGGGTGGTATAAGAATAAGATCAGTAGGGATGAGACGCTTTTCTTTTGGCGGGATTGCTTCTGACGGGCTACTGCAAAGGTCCAACCCAACAAAGCCTTTATTGGCCACTGTGGGGTTGGAGGCTCTACTGCTTAGTTTCTCATATTTCAGGGTCCCCCAACCTGTTTCAGTTGATTTGTATCCCACCACTGACACCATATGTGAGACAGTCATGGTATCAAGAGAGAGACAGTAGCAACAGTTTGAAAACCTTTATTGAGAAACTTTGTTGGGTTGGTGTAATGCCTAATTGGCCCTAACCTTAAAGTGGTTGTTCGATCAACTGATGTTTCCAAGGGTCGTCAATGTCTGGAAGTCCAAAACCAAAGACTGTCTGTGTTAAAACCTATGCTTGCCCTCACTCTTAGACACAATGTGTCTGTAACGCTCACCTGATTCCCACGGAGGCGCCGATCTGTTCCGGACTGCTATGACCTCTTCTAAGGTGATGCGCAGGACTCGGAAGATGGACTGGACCGGACCCCCAAACCTCGCCTGTCTGGCCCGTAGAAGAATCCTTCTGTAGATGGAAAAGGGGATTAACTGTCTGCTGGATAATGTGTCAGATTCCCCCCTTCCCCCTCTCACACTCCTCAAACCCCCTCCGCGATTCCCCGTAGAGTCTCACCTTAGAGTCTGAAAGGTCGAGCTCTCCATCCTGCTTCCGATGCAGGGGCGCGTTGATTTCCATTTACTTCACTGGATCTCGGGTTAGGTGAGTATTCAACTCCGCTTGACTTTTCCGATATGAGACCGTAAGTATTCAGTTGCAAAAGTTCAAGCCTTAATTGTCCGTTGTCCTTTTTTTCTATTTCAGATGTAGGATGAAGAATCCGCGTAGAGGAATGGATTTGCCGAAGGTAACTCTGGTGAGTCTTTTTGATGGATGGTTCCCTTGGTGATCTTGCTTTCACCCACTAATGCGTGTGTCTTTTTCCCCTTAGGGGCCGGGGTACGGAAGTGCCAAAGAAGCGGCGCCGACCCGAGGTGAGGAAAGATTGTCCCAACAGTAATCAGGCAAGTCTTAAGGTGGAAGAATCAGGCCTTCCTCAATCTGTTCCTTCGCTCACCTTTGTTTTGTCTCTTTTTCTCCTTAGGCGATGAAAGGCGACGGATGGTGCCAATGGTGGCTGAAGAGCCCGAGGGCGCCTCGTGAAGGTGAGTGGAACGCGGCGGTGCAGCGAGCGATGCGATGCGCTTCTAAAAATAATGTCTTTTCTCAGGATCGTCGGAGTGATGGTTCCGGACACCGGATGGAGGTAGGTAAAGTTCAATTATTCTCCTTTCTCTCCTTTCCTTCCTTTTCAGGTGTTCCAGGTTGCAGGCGGGCGTGGCTAGAGCCAGGATGCAGGAGCAGACACGGTGAGCGTCCAGCTGCCAGATGCAGAACAACGCGAAGCGTGAGCTGCTATCTGGGCGTGGTTTAAATAGCCCCCAAAGTAGTTCCAGGTGTGTATTCTTCCTCAGCCACGCCCGAGTGGTAAAATAGTCCCATAGGTAAAATAGTCCCTTTCAGACCTCAAGAAGGTCTGGATCCGGCAGCATGGTCTGCATCAGGTAAGTCCATCCAAGCACTCCCATAATGAGCCTGGCGCGCCAGGACAATGTCCAAAGAGCCCCTATAAGGGGTTGCTGGGTCCCTCCCTGGGGACATGATGTCTGCTTTCGCGGACGCTGGCCCTGAACTGGCTTCCCGGGAGTAGGCATCATGACAGCACTCTCCCCCAAGGCCCCTCTCAAGATTGTTCCCTCCGGGGGTTTTGGTTTGTTTGGGAAGATCCGGTGGAATTTCTTAATTAATCGAGGTGCATGTACATGGTCACTGGGTTCCCACGACCTCTCCTGAGGCCCGTATCCCTTCCAATCGATTAGATAGAAAAGTTTTGACCTTAACATCTTTGAATCTAAAATGTTCTTCACCTCGAATTCAGGTTCTCCATCTATTTGAATGGGTTCTGGAGGCTTGATTAGTCTGGTTCCAGGATGCACTGGTTTCAAAAGTGACACATGAAAAACAGGGTGAATTCGCATGTTAGCTGGTAAATCAAGTTTAACGGCCGCTGGATTGATTATGGCCATAATGGAGTAAGGCCCCAGATATTTTGGATTAAAAGTTCGAGGTCCCTTGAGCGATAAGTGCCTGGTAGCCAGCCATACTTGGTCCCCAATCTGGTACTGAGATGCTTCACTCCGATGCAGGTCAGCATTCTTCTTGTATTTTCTCTTGGCTTGTTGTAAATGTGTAGTTGCTTCTTTGAAGGCTTGGGTAATTGTAGAATGCAGATGGTCCACTGCGGGCATTCCGAGGCCTTGAGGCGAGTCGAGGTCTGAGGTTCGAGGGAGATGCCCATATAAAGTATAAAAAGGACTTTGCCCAGTTCCAGAGTGTACCGAATTATTATATGCATATTTGGCTATCCAAAGAATGTCTTTCCAGTTACTTTCAGATTGCTGCAACATACACCGTAAATATTGCTCAAGGGTCTGATTCGTCCTCTCTGTTTGACCATCGGTCTGAAGGTGGTGACTAGTCGATAATCTTACATCGATTTGTGCCAATTGACAACATCTACGCCAAAAGTGGGAAATGAATTGGCTTCCCCGGTCTGAGATTAGTACAGACGGGAATCCATGTAAACAAACAATATTTTCAAGGAATTCTTTGGCTAGAACTGAAGCTGAAGGTAAACCTTTCAATGGAATGAAGTGGGCCATTTTGGAAAATAAATCCACAATAACAAGAATAGTGTTATATCCTGAACAAGGAGGTAAGTCCGTAATAAAATCCAATGACAGGGTGTGCCAAGGTGCTGGCGGAATGTCTAAATGTTGAAGAAGACCGGCTGTTCTTTTCTTTTGGCCTTTATTTTGGGCGCAAACACCACAGGACATCACAAATGATTTAACATCTTTTTGCCAAGAAGGCCACCAGAATTGTCGTTTCACCTTTTCTTCTGTCTTGGCAATACCGGGGTGCCCCTCTATTAGTGTTTCATGATAACGAGAAATAACGAGCTCTTGTAATTCCTTGAGTGGCAGAAATAAGCGCCCTTGGAAATAAGGTACATCATTATTTATAGTAAAGTCAGATCCCTTTTGTACCCAATCCTGTAAGTCTGTAGGGTCCAGGAGTTGTTTAACTCTAGCTTGAATGTCTTCAAGCGTTTGTAAAGAAGTCATGCCCAAAATTCTCTGTTCGGGAATTATCGGTACAGGTTCTGAGTTAGTATCAGTTTCTCCCATTCCTATTCGGGATAGAGTGTCCGCTTTGCCATTCTTACAGCCAGGACGGTAGGTGATTACAAAATAGAATTCCGCAAAAAACAAAGCCCAACGGAGCTGTCGAGATGACTGAGCCTTGGCGGTCTTTAAATACTGTAAGTTCCGGTGGTCGGTGATCACCGTGATGGTATGTCTAGCGGCAAGTAGATAATGCTGCCAGGCTTTAAAGGCGGATTTAATGGCTATCAGTTCTTTGTCAGTGATTGTGTAGTCAACCGCGGGTGCCGAGAATTTTCTGGACCAAAATGCAACGGGATGCAGTTGGTTAGTTTCGGGATCTCTTTGAGACAGGACAGCTCCCATGGCTAGGCTGGATGCGTCAGTTTCGACGACATAAGGGAGATCTGGGCGCGGGTGCTTCAGTACAGGTGCGGAGGTAAATTTAGCTTTTAGTTCCTGAAAGGCCTGCTCGGCTTCTTCAGACCATTCGAAACGTTTATTTTTCCTTAAGAGCGCAGTGATGGGTTGAACAACACAAGAAAATTCCGGGATAAACCTGCGATAAAAATTGGCAAAGCCAAGCATGCTTTGAACACCTTTCACGGAGCTAGGCGATGGCCATTTGAGGATAGCATCCACTTTTCGTGAGTCCATGCGGACTCCTTTAGGTGTCAGGATGAAACCAAGAAACTCGACTTCCGTGGCATGGAAAACACATTTTTCAAGTTTAGCAAATAGTTTGTGTTGGCGCAATTTCTCGAGAACTGCCCTGACATGTTTTCTATGATCAGATTCCGAAGAGGAGTACACAAGAATGTCATCGATATATACGACAACACAAACGTCGATGAGTTCCCGAAAGACATTGTTTATGAAGTATTGGAGGGCAGCCGGTGCATTGCACAATCCGAAAGGCATCACCTGGTACTCGAATAGCCCATATTTGGTGCGGAAGGCAGTTTTCCATTCATCGCCTTCCTTTATTCGCACCAGATGGTAGGCCCCCCCGGAGATCTAACTTGGTGTATATGCAGGCATTCTTCACCCGGTCAAGGAGTTCAGGGATCAGAGGCAAAGGGTATCGGTTTTTAACAGTTATCTGGTTCAATGCGCGGTAGTCAATACAAGTTCTGAGGTCGCCTTCTTTTTTAGGCACGAAGAATAAAGCCGAGGATGCAGGAGACTTAGACGGGCGAATAAAACCATTGGCTAGGTACTGATCTAGATATTGTCGTAAATGAAGATTCTCTGGTTCGGTAAGGGCATAGATCCTGCTGCAAGGGGGTTGTGCACCGGGCAATAGATCGATCTGGCAATCGTACGACCTGTGAGGCGGTAGAGTGTTGGCCTGTTCCTTTTGAAAGACGTCTTGAAATTCTTGGTATTCTGGCGGTATTTGCAAAATGACAGGGGTTACTGTAGCTAGGCCAATATTTGGATTTCTTGGATAACAGGTTTGTGCACAATCTGAAAAGGTTATCCTCTTTGCTCGCCAGTCAATTCGAGGATTATGTGTTTCCAACCAAGGGATTCCTAGAATTACTTGAAATTGCGTAGCTTTGATTACATCAAAGACAATTGCCTCCCGATGTCCGTCTTGACCCAACAATGTCACTTCAGTAGTGGAGTGTGTTACCGGCCCAGAGGCGATTTCGGTTCCATCCACTGTGGTGATGACATCCTTACTGGTTTTAGGGCAAAGAGGGAGGTTGAGCCTGGAAGCCAATTCACGATCCACATAGTTTCCTATAGCCCCACTATCGATGTATGCCTTAATGGCATGTAACCGCACAGGCTGCTTCGGATTTACGAGGACCATTGGCATGATGAAATGCGAGGTCAGAGAGTTAGTTTTTAAGCTCGGCAAGCAGACCCCTACGCTTGTCGGGCGTGGTCGTTTCCCGACTCAGATTCCATCAGGTTCTTATCAGCGACTCCTACCGCCTTCTTAGACGGTTTTATAGGGCAATCTCGTAAAAAGTGTCCAGAAGCCCCACAATAAAACATAATTGCATTTGCCGTCTTCGTTCACGCTCTTTTTGAGTTAAAGGTCCTTTAACCCCTCCAATTTGCATAGGTTCAGTAACATCGGCACCCTTAGGGTTAACATGGGTTTTGACCAAAACCCGGGTCTCAAACTTGGACCGATCTGCCTTTCTGTTTTGAAGCCTGTGATCTAATTGGACCACCAAGTCTATATATTCAGAGCAGTCTTGGGGTGGATTTACGACCTGGGCCAGGACATCCTTAATTTCTCCACGTAGACCTCGATGGAATAACTTGATTCTTTTATCCTCCGGCCATCCAGTCTCCACAATTTACCTATTGAAGGTTGCGATATAGGCTAAGAGGTCCTGGTTACCCTGTCGTAGCGATAGAAGCTTGTTGTCCAGGGCCTATCCCTGAGAATGCCGCGCAAAAAGTCTTTCCATGCTTGTCTGGAAGGCTTGAAAGTTCCGAAGAATTGGGTCATCTTGAGTAACCAGTGGAACTGACCAAACCGCAGCACAGCCGCTGAGATATGATAGTACAAAAGCGACCTTGGTTTGGTAGTTAGGGAAGGCCCCAGGTCTGCAGAGGAAGTGCAATCGGCATTGATTCATGAATACGGCAAACCTTTTGGGGTCCCCGGCAAAACGTTCCGGTGGGGCCAGTGGCATATTTCCAGGTAGATTAATTTGCATGGGGTTATTAGAAACCACTGGGGCGGAATTACCCCCAGAACCTGGCAAAGGAGTTTGACCAGCCTGACCTTGTAATAGCTGTCTGGCAAGATCATCAGTTTGTTCTTTAGATACAATTAACTCTCTCCTGAGGGCATTCGTCTCCTGGCGAGCGGAATGAACTTCAGCCTGTAATTCCCCCAATAGCTGGGCCAGCTGGTCTGTCTCGGAAGTCTCCATAGCGCCCGGGTGGGAAATTGTAGGTAGGCTTCGCGTTCTGTAACGCTCACCTGATTCCCACGGAGGCGCCGATCTGTTCTGGACTGCTATGACCTCTTCTAAGGTGATGCGCAGGACTCGGAAGACGGACTGGACCGGACCCCCAAACCTCGCCTGTCTTGCCCGTAGAAGAATCCTTCTGTAGATGGAAAAGGGGATTAACTGTCTGCTGGATAATGTGTCGGATTCCCCCCCTTCCCCTTCTCACACTCCTCGAACCCCCTCCGCGATTCCCCGTAGAGTCTCACCTTAGAGTCTGAAAGGACAAGCTCTCCATCCTGCTTCCGATGCAGGGGCGCGTTGATTTCCAGTTACTTCACTGGATCTCGGGTTAGGTGAGTATTCAACTCCGCTTGACTTTTCCGATATGAGGCCGTAGGTATTCAGTTGCAAAAGTTCAAGCCTTAATTGTCCGTTGTCCTTTTCTCTATTTCAGATGTAGGATGAAGAATCCCCGTAGAGGAATGGATTCGCCGAAGGTAACTCAGGTGAGTCTTTTTGATGGATGGTTCCCTTGGTGATCTTGCTTTCACCCACTAATGCGTGTGTCTTTTTCCTCTTAGGGGCCGGGGTACGGAAGTGCCAAAGAAGCGGCGCCGACCCGAGGTGAGGAAAGATTGTCCCAACAATAATCAGGTAAGTCTTAAGGTGGAAGAATCAGGCCTTCCTCAATCTGTTCCTTTGCTCACCTTTGTTTTGTCTCTTTTTCTCCTTAGGCGCTGAATGGCGACGGATGGTGCCAATGGTGGCTGAAGAGCCCGAGGGCGCCTCGTGAAGGTGAGTGGAACGCGGCGGTGCAGCGAGCGATGCGATGCGCTTCTAAAAATAATGTCTTTTCTCAGGATCATCGGAGTGATGGTTCCGGACTCCGGATGGAGGTAGGTAAAGTTCAATTATTCTCCTTTCTCTCCTTTCCTTCCTTTTCAGGTGTTCCAGGTTGCAGGCGGGCGTGGCTGAAGCCAGGATGCAGGAGCAGACACGGTGAGCGTCCAGCTGCTAGATGCAGAACAACGCGAAGCGTGAGCTGCTGTCTGGGCGTGGTTTAACTAGCCCCCAAAGTAGTTCCAGGTAAGTATTCTTCCTCAGCCACGCCCGAGTGGTAAAATAGTCGCATAGGTAAAATAGTCCCTTTCAGACCTCAAGGAGGTCTGGATCCGGCAGCATGGTCTGCATCAGGTAAGTCCATCCAAGCACTCCCATAATGAGCCTGGCGCCTATGGTGCCAGGACTGATGCCTTCTATGAGCCTGGCGCCAAAGGCGCCAGGGCAATGTCCAAAGAGCCCCTATAAGGGGTTGCTGGGTCCCTCCCTGGTGACATGATGTCTGCTTTCGGGGACGCTGGCCCTGAACTGGCTTCCCGGGAGTAGGCAACATGACAGTTCTGGGGTCTTCTTAAAGATGAAATGGTGGCTCAAAAAGAAATGTAAACCACAACTGGTTTCAGGAGACCATACCATCAGGTGTAGTTCTGCGAGTTTCCGACAAAAAAAATAGTTCAACACAAAAAGAGTTGCCCTTGGTACCGTCCTCGTAGGGAAGCAAATAAAGTTCACAATGTCTCTGGGTCGCCTCAGGGTCCCTTCCTCAAGCTTTACTTGTTCCAGTTCCAAAAAAAAAGCACAGTTCTTATCAGGTATCTCAGGGTTCCCTTCCCCAAGTCTAGGCCTCTCCTGCGAAGGTTGAAAATGTCTCTGCGGGCCTCTCAGGGTTCCCATCCCCAAGCCTAGGCTCCTCAGGTCTCAAACAAAAGTTCACACAGTTCCTTCCATGGAGCATTGTCAGAGACTTTTGAATACACTGGGCTTTCGCTCCACCCCTGCTCGACCACCCTGACCTCTGACCCCTCCCATCAAGCTTTGTATCTTTTCTTCTGTCTTGTTTCACTTTCCCCTTTCTTTTCACTTTGCAGTGCACTCCTGTACCTTCTTTTCACTTTGCTGTGCACCCATGCACCTTCTTTTCATACTTTCAGGTTGCTTGCACCCTCTCTTCTGCTTTCAGGTCGTTTGCGCCCTCTCTTTACATTCCTTTGCTTTTTAAATGCTCTCTTTCTGACTTTCTGGTACTTTGCACCCATCTTCTGCTATCGTGTCACTCGCGCCATCAAAAGAGTTTTCCTCTCCTTTCACCGCTCGCCCACCTTGTTTTCCTTGCTTTCCTTTTTCCGTGCCGCTTTCCACTTTGAAATCTCAGCCCTTGCTCCAGCCACATGCACGTCACTGGGGTTCTCTCTCTATCTTGCTCCGAAACTCACCCAGATAGTGTAGAGTAGGCGAGCAGTTTCTTCGGGTTGTAAGGAAGGCATGGTATCAAAGGTAGACAGAGAAAAATTGTTACAGTTCAGTGGTGTATATTAAACTGTATCAGCGGTGTGAATAACACCTATCTAAACCTAAATCTAGGATGGGAGCAAGCTATGACAATCAAATAATAATAATAATAATACAGTCCTAGCAAAGTCTATAGTAAAATAAAAAGGGACTATACTAAAAAAAAACATATTGCCAATCCTTACCGCTATGCTACAAAATAGTGTGGGATAATGTTCACAAAAAGAAAGAAGCGTTCACAAAATGATAAGTCAGGATGTTTAGACCATTGGCCTCACTTACGCACGTTTTTAGCATGGGACAAGGGGGGGGTCACTCGAGCACAGCACTGTCTTGGGCTTCTTCAGCACAAGGTCACAGTTGCTTTTACCAACATCAGGGCCTTCTGTGCCCAAGTCTCTTTTGTTACAAGTCTCTTTCTTCAGAGGGCCTGATGCACCAGAAACAACAAAGAAAAGTTATTTTCCAAATATTCAAGTCGGGCGATTTACTCTTCACCCAGGATCCCCCTCAGCCGGGCTCGGATCCTTTCACAATTAGCCTCCCACAGTCGGGTTCAGACCAGCTTTAACTTGCAGGCATCCCTCAGTCGGGTTCACATTTGCCACAATAATATCAACAATAAAATCTTCGAAGGTGAGTTTTACCATTCACCCTGGATCCCCCTCTTCCTGGCTCAGATGCTCTTTTAAACAATTAGTCCCTCCCTTCTGGGCTCAGACCAATGTCAGTTTGTAAGTTATCAAAGACTTTCGAATGTGCACAGGATTTAGCTTGACCCGCTGTAGGACCACTTCGATTCCCCAGTACAGTGATTTTCATACGCTCAGTTCGATACCAAACAGACACCTTCGAGTGAGCACCCAAGTGGCGCCGGTCAACTCTGTATCTGGTACCGATTTCGGTTTCATGAAATTAATTCACATACAAGTCATCTTTCCTCATACAATGTTGCCGCTTGCAACCTTGAGAATAACACAGTCCGGTCTGCTATCAGTCTCTCCAACTCACCGGCTGTGCTGAATTCACTGGCACTTTGTTGTCGGAGCCAAGGACAGTACCACAGCGGGAATCACTTCGCCACGCCTCGGCTATCAATCTGGGAGGGCCAGTGTACCTTCTACACACACTGCACTGTTGTACAGCTGTAATTCCCGGTCTTATGTTTCTTTTCCTCAAGATCTCTTGAAAGTGGCGGTCCTTCTCTGAAAAGGTCAAAGGGAGTTCCCTCCTTGCAGCCCTCTCTGGTCAGGCTGCCTTTCTCCTTGGTTTAAACTGCCATCTCTGAATTGCTGCTTCTTCGTGCATTTTGCCTTGCTCAGAGTGTGCTTTCGTGTTCCTCCTTTTTTCCTTGTGGGGAAGTGTGATGGAAGTCAGGTGTGTGTAATTATCAGTAATTGCCTGATTCTGCTTGACCCTTGTGTTGGGACATGTCACGTATACGGCTCTCTTGTTAGTCTGTTGTCGATCACGATGAACTGTCTGCGAGAAAGTGTTTGTGTCGGAAAAGGGGGGTGGGGTTGAGATGGGGAAAAGGTATTATAGGGAAGGGGATCCTGCGTCTCACCCTTTGGTGTCCCACTTCCACTCCCCGAGGACCCCTCATCCAGGTGATTCTCCTGCACTGGTCCACCCCCCAAGAACCGGATCCAATAGCGATGGCCGTGACCTGGCCACCTGGATGACAGATCCCCGGAAACTAGCGAGTAAGACACCTTCAGGTTTCTCACAGTGTTCTGTGGGCCGAGGGCAGGGTCTCACCACCTGCCCCTCAGACATCCCTGGGACAGGCACACGTCACAGGAGAACAAGCTGACCATGGGGCCTTAATTTAGGTAGCATGTCATGCAGGTGGATGGGAAACGGAATAACGCTATACTCCAATAATCAGACCAACTCAGGAAGATGGCAAAGTCTTTTTACTGATTTAATATCAATTATCTAAAACAGGGAGTTACAACAGACATCAACGGACGTTGAACAGCGTTCTCTCAAAGCATTTCCTAAAAAACAGTACTTATATAGCAAAAACCTGTCATACGTGACGTCATACTACGTGGCAAATAAGAAAAACCTACGGGGGGCGCTGTTGGACACCATCTAAAATGGCCACCTAGGTGTAGAACTGTACTATTTTAAAAATTCTGAAGTGAATATCCTGTGGATCGGGGTGCTTTTGGTAGAAGACCAAACCAGATTCCGGTGGCTGAAAGTCAGGAGCACCGGAGGAGCCGCGCACAGGCAGATCCGATTGATATGCCCCTGCAAACGGCTGCTGGACACAAACAGAACGCTGCACTGAATTGTGGCAGGGAGCGGGAAAAATCGGCGTCTTGCCCTTCCCCCAGCCGTGTCACAGTTTAATGCCTGCCAACAACATCCTAACTGCGGGTAGTGGGCTCCGGTGCTGCAGGATCATAGCGCCAGGTAGATCTGAAGAACACACCCGTACAGGTGGCGAAGGGGAAAAGCTGGCGTACAGCATAGAAGCTCGAAGCATATTGGGAGAAACTCAAGACCAGCCCGATCTCTGACAGGACAGCAGACTGGAGACAGCCACAATATCCTGCTGGTGATGTGTGGATCCCCTCCCCAACGGACCGCCGCGTGCTCTGTGGGCAAGCAGTGTCCCCCGTCGAGGGCGAGGGAGACAACGCGCCGGGAAAGAAGCGGGTGGCCACCGAGAAAATGTACGTGAGACTGTTGCATCGGATGTGATATGCTGTCCCTGGGGTGGCTGAGGCCAGAGAAGCACGAACACACAGCCCAATACCCACACTAATTTGACTGGAAAGCCCCGGCAGAACCTGTGCAATAAACACTGTAGGTGCACGGAGAGGGGTAGACAGACCCGTGATTACCGGAGCGAGCCCCCAGCAAGGGTTCCCGCCCCAAGAAGTCACAGGGGAGCCCGAGCACCGAGCGAATCTCTGCAGCAAACAATATAAGTATCTCCAATACCCGGAGTTACCTCGGATATCCTAAAATACAAACCTCTAAATTAACCGGCATACATGTGAGCGCAACATTTATATAAAGACACGCAGACATAGCTATAAAGGCGGATTTCACCCGCAACTGAAAGACCGACACGTATATAGCAGGACACGTTAATGTGTGAGCAGGGACATACAATATGCAGGGCATAGCTGAATTACAGATAACGCCAGGCAGCATTCACATAAACTCAGATTTCACCCACCCAAAGAGGCTAAACAAAAAGGAGACCCCATATTCAAGCTACAGGAGGAGACAGACAGACCTACCGCAAAAATACGAGAAACAAAGGAGGCACCCTGCCTTCTACACCTGCAAGCTACTCCTCACTGATTCATACCCAGCACATGATACCTGAGTCATATGGAGGAGGTAGATTCACAACAAGTCAGTGATAGCATTTACATAACTGAACGTGACACACTGGTGACCCAGGACACGATTAGGTGCAACAAAGGAAATAGGAAAGGCCCCATGGACGCATTTATCAGCTCAAATATGGAAGACGGAGGAGCAGGGGTCTCGCAGATGGGCCCCTCAAATACCCCAACACCAGCAGAAAGCGGTACCGACCCCTACATGACAGACCAAGAGACCGGATTTGCCGCAGTGAACAGCAGGCTGGATGACATTGGCAGTAATATATCCTCAATCAAGGCGGATCTACAAAAAGTAAATACAAGGGACTCAGAAGCTGTGACTAGAAGAGGGGGGCTGGAAGACAAATCTGCCACACAAGGCAAAGATATCGAAGATAGTAAGAAGAGCCTGAAGCTGGTCCAATCCAAGTGCGATGATTTAATGTCAAGGTCACGCCGGAACAATATCAGAGTGATGGGTTTAGCAGAAAAACCCCTAAACGTGCAAATGAAGATCTTTTTGGAGGAGGCCATTCGTAATATGCTCCAGGAAGCTCAGTTATGATATGATATTATAGGTAATTTATAACGCGCTTAATACCCAGAGGATTCTAAGCGCGGACCCGTGGATCGAACCTGTGTTGCACGTGTCGTCTTGCTTCCAAGGCGAGCGCGATGCCCCTGAGCTTTCCTCCCGAGTTCTCCTAACAGTTCCCCATTGAGAGGGCCCACAGATCCCTCGCCCCTCCGCCCAAACCTGGAGCACCACCGCAGACGATCATTGCACGCCTACTTAACTACTGGAATAGAGACCTGATCCTCTGCCTCTCCTGGGAAAAAGGAACACTAACATATGACTCTGCAAGGGTCACATATACCCAGACTTCTCCAATGGAGTTCAGGCAGCCCGATGCACATTCGATCAAGTCAAAAAAGCACTCAGAATAAGATCAATACCATCTGCCATGTTATTCCCGGCGAAGCTCTGCCTGCAACTTTCCGAAAGAGCACACTTCTTCGAGACACCTGAAGAAGCCATCGGGTACATGGAACGAAACATTCCATTGCCCCCAAACAGAAAGCATCTTCCGACACAACCCAATACTTGACCAGGCACAAAGAATCCGAATGTGGACCACACACTTCATATCCCCAGATCCGCAAAAAGCTAGCGCAGCAGCTCCCACGGGCAGATTGAACCTAACAATATGGTAACGGCCATACAGAGCCACCCAAAGTTTCAGTTAAAATATGGGGATACACTGTCCAGTTGGGGAGATGGTGAGAAAGGGGTACGGGGGAAGGGTCAGGCCAGTTGCCTACAAGGGGAAGGGAAACGGGGAAGGCACAATGCTCACAACAAATACAAACACAACAACAATTGGAAGGGGGCAGTTGGGGGCAAATTGTTTATTTGAAAAGACTGACGAATACACAGTTCATAAGAGTTCCGTCAGGCTCATAAGAAAAAGGCACAGGATATTACACACTGTAAATGGCTGAACCCAGGAAAACCCAGGGAATTACAGTAGAGGTCTGGCAAACCCCATAAAAGCTAGGAAAATACTAGCCTATGCTAACAGGCACAAAATCGACATCCTCCTCATACAAGAAACTCATGCTATCAAGAGAGTTACGGAAGCATTTGCCCATAATTAAGGCCAGCTACGAATCGCGACAGATTACTCCTCGCATGCTAGAGGAGTACTAACGATCATACACCAACGCATAGGCTTTCAGATGACTAGGTCGAAGGTGGATGTGGAAGGCAGATTCGTAATCATATGGGGGGGCGATACACAAGCAGGAACTCATTTTCTCCAGCATTGGATCTTTCATGGATTCACATGCTTAGAATATTCCCCGTCGTCAGGCTGGGAATCCCCGGTACATTATATAGACCCTTTCCCGTAGGAAAACTTTTTCGACGCTTATGCGTCCTATCCACCTCGTTTTGTATCATGCCTGCCCGCACCGTCAGGACGTCATGATATAAATACAGGACCCGCCCCCGCGCTCCCTCAGATTTCAACCGTCTTTCAAAGTAGTGGGATCCTCGTGATTACTGCTAGTGGAAACTAGGTTGTTTTTTCTGTTTCGCTTCGGCGACGTTCAAACTCTGGAGAATTATGTCTGGAAAAGCGTTATTTCGCCCTTGTGCGACATGTGGCCTCAAAAAAGTTTATGAAGGAGATGCCCACATGGATTGTATCTACTGTCTCCACCCGCACCACACGGCGGATACATGTGAGATATGCCAGGGTTTCTCCCAAAAAACCCTTAAGGACCGTAAAAGAAGGCTGGTCGACTGGCTTAATGATGGAGCGGGTGCCTACCCGGCTTCGGAAGTTGGCTCCACGGCCTCCAGGAGCAAGTCGGAACCTCCTCCGAAAAAGGTACGACCAGCAGAAAACCGCGCTGAGGACAAGCATAAGGGGAAGCATGCTGGGTCTTCCTCATCACATAAAAAGCCCTCCTCCTCCTCATCATCTAAGACGGAGAGGCAAGCGCTGTCAAAATCCTCCTCAGAGGACCGTCTCAGGTCTTCCGTGAGTCGAGACGCTTCAGCCGGGAAGTCGGCATCGAAATCGGCGATGAAGTCTAAGGGCTCGACGACGACTACTTGCTCGTCGACCTCGGTGTCATTGACGATGCCTATTACCGTTCAGGCAGCGGCGGTTGGGATTCCTTCGTCGACAGAGACTCAGTCTATGGCTTGGCTGCCAGAGGTCTATGACCCGATCCCCCCTGAGGTCTTACTGCAGCCAGACACGGCCTGCTCGGCGGAAGGCGAAGGTGGCACGGTTCTGCAGCCATCGGATTTAGGCTTACGGCCTTCCACGTCGGCGACGACGACGAGTGCGAGTGGGGGTATGGTACCTATATCATCAACGTTACTGACCCCCCAGACAGTTTTCTCTCTGGATGTGCTTAATACTCTTCAGAAGCTCCTGCAGCGGCTGGATACGCAGATCCCTCAACCTGGGACTTCATCGTCACCTTTTTCTGTACCTTCCGTCTACGAGCAAACTTGTGCGGCTCGCTCGACGACTAAAAACCCATCGGCTCCCCAGGCAGTAAAAGATCGTCCTCGAGCGCAGGAGGAGGGTGAGTTGTCGGAGTCCGATTCTATACTGGGTGACTCAGGGTCAGACATCTCCCTGTCACCGTCGAGGGACCCAACATGGAATTCGGATGTAGAGGTAGAGTCTACGAGGAGCCAGACACAGCCATCTCCTCCGGATGATGTGGGAGCCTTCCATGCAATGATGGGAAAAGCTTGTTCCGAGTTCGGCTTGATTCCTGAGGAGCAGAAGAAAGACTGTTTCCTTTTTGACCATATGGGTCAAAGGAGGAAATCGGTATTTGCCATCCCAATTCTGGACCACGTGTGGCAAGAAGGTCTCAAGACGATGCGCCATCCGTTCTCGGAGCCAGCTATAAAGGGGCGGATTGAGAAAAAGTTTAAAGCTCCGGAGTCCACTCCAAAATGTCTAACATCACAACCTCTGTCTGACTCGGTGGTGTCGGCGGCAGCGGCTAGGAAGGCCAGGGTACAGCAAAAATGTTCAACTCCACCAGAAAGCGAGGCTAGGAGGCAAGACGCCTTTGGAAAAAAGGTGCTCTCGGTCGGTGCGACGACGGTAAGAGCAGCCAATTCCTTAGCGATCGTGGCACAAACTAGCCCCTATCCTAGAACACCTGCCAGACGAACACCGGAAAGCAGCCATGTTACTGGTGCGGGATGGCGAAGAGGCCTCGAACCACGCAATTAATATTGCAGTTGACCTAGCAGAGTCTGGTTTCAAACAAATCAACCATGGCGTAGTACTTCGTCGACAAGCGTGGCTCAAATGTACTACTTTCCGTCCTGAAGTCCAGTACAAAGTCCTTGACATGCCATGTGAAGGGGAACACCTGTTTGGGGAAAAGGTTGATGAAGCGTTGAAGGGGATGAAGGAAGACACGGATACTGCTAGGTCCCTCGGCGCCCTCCAAACGGGTAGAAACTTTCGCTCTTTTCGCCCCTTTAGGGGTGCTTCTGGAAACTCCCGCTTTGGAGCCTCGAGGGACCGTGGATTTAACAGGCCCTCGTACTCTTCACAAGGGTTCAGACGAGCGTCCCAGTCGGCACGTAGAGGCAGAGACTATCAAGCTTCCAGGCGGCGAGGCTCGGGTCCCTCGTCGACGAAGAACAAGCAAACCAACAACCAATGACGGCCTTCGACCAATGGAAATGCATCACCACAGATCGATGGGTTCTAGACACGATTCGCATGGGTCATGCGCTACAATTCAAAGACAAGCCTCCACGTCTTCCGCCTGTATTTTCGACCCAGCCCCACCTCCGAATCCTACGATAAGAGGCGGCGCTTATGTTGCGAAAAGGAGCGGTAGAGAGTGTTCCTGTGGCACAGGAAGGACACAGAGTTTATTCCCTGTTCTTCGTTGTCAAGAAGCCAAATGGAAAATGGAGGCCCATCCTCGACCTGAGGGTACTCAACAAATTGCTAAAGAGCCTAAAATTCAAAATGCTAAAGCTCCAGGAGGTTATCAGGTCGGTGCAACCCATGGATTATCTGTCGTCACTAGACCTTCAAGAAGCCTATTTTCACATCCCAATACGCCCACGACACAGGAGATATTTAAGGTTCGTCGTCGGGAGAAAGCATTTTCAGTTCAAGGTCCTCCCGTTCGGGCTCAAGTCCTCCCCCAGGACGTTCACCAAGTGCTTGGCCCCTATAGCGGCCCATTTAAGGAAGGATGGTCACCATGTCTATCCATATCTGGACGACTGGCTGGTCAGAGGTTCGTCCAGGGAACAAACACGAAACAGTCTAAGGGCCACAACGTCCCTCTTACAGGAACTGGGCTTCGCAATAAACTTCAACAAGTCCTCCGTAGAGCCTTTGAGGACCTTGGTCTTTCTAGGAGCGGAGTTTCATACACACACAAGCCTGGTGAGACCATCCAGCGAAAGAATTCAGAAACTGAAAAGCAAGGCGTCGGAATGGAGATGCGGTACCAAGGTGTCGGTGCGCACATACATGTCCCTGCTAGGGACCATGTCGTCCTGCATTCCGTTGATAAGCAACTGCCGTCTGTTTATGAGGCCTTGCCAGGAATTTCTAGCGGACCGTTGGGCGCAGAGCCGAGGTCGCTGGTCCGACAGACTGGTCGTCGACGAACAACTAGTACAAGCACTCTGCTGGTGGAGAGTGTCTACTCATCTAACGAAAGGAATGCCTCTACTGGAACCGGAGTTCCAAAAGACGGTGGTGACGGATGCATCGCTGAGCGGATGGGGAGCTCATCTGGATACGTTACAGGTACAAGGCCAGTGGTCGTTGCAGGAGTCCTCCCTGCATATCAACCTGCTAGAACTGAGAGCAGTGCGATGGGCTCTGAAATCTTTTCTTCCTCAACTGAGGGACTCGGTGGTGCGTGTCATGACGGACAACACCACTACGATGTTCTACTTGAGGAAACAAGGAGGGACACGCTCAAGATCCCTATCGACTGAGGCACAGAAAATCTGGCATTGTGCCCTACAACACAACATGCAAATCTTGGCGTTCCACCTGCCAGGCGTGAGAAATGTGGAAGCCGATGCCCTCAGCAGAGAAATGAACGAAGTTCACGAATGGGTGCTGAACGACCAACAACTACAGCAAGTATTCAAGAAATGGGGACATCCTTCCATAGATTTGTTCGCGACGAAGAACAACAGGAAATGCCATCAGTACGCAAGCAGATGGCCTCAGCAGGGCTCACTGGGGGATGCGTTCTCCTTCCCATGGTCGTACAAATTCCTGTACGCATTCCCTCCGTTTCCCCTTGTCCGGAGGACGTTGCAGTGGATCCTCAGGTACCCATGTCGGGTAATTCTGGTGGCCCCGTACTGGGCCAGACAGGTGTGGTTTTCAGACCTGCTACACTTAGCGGTGGCGGAACCGATGAGATTCCAGAAGACCCCCGACCTTCTGTCTCGACAGGAGGGTGTCGTTTGGCATCACGACCCGGACAGCCTCAAGTTGACGGCCTGGCTCCTGACTTCGCCGAATTCGGTCGGCTAACGATTCCGGAGGACTGTCGGCGTATCCTGCAAGTGGCAAGAGCGCCTTCCACAAACGCCTCATACACGTACAAATGGAGAAGTTTCTGTCAGTGGTGTGAGGATCAACCAGGTTTGACCCCGCAATCGATTAAGCCGGAACAGCTCCTTCCATACTTGCTGTTCTTAGCTCAAAAGGGCCTATCGGTATCGTCAATAAAAGTACACCTGGCAGCCATTTCCAGGTTTACTCGTCGACGGCATTCGGCACCATTGTTCAGCGACCGCCTGATTAAACACTTCCTTAAAGGCCTCTTTCCGAGTTTCCCTCCAGAGAAGAAATTTCCGCCGGAGTGGAGCCTCAATCTGGTCTTAACGTCTCTTATGAAGCCTCCTTTTGAGCCTATGTCATCATCGTCTCTAAAGTTTTTGTCGTGGAAATTGGCCTTCCTGGTGGCCATCACTTCAGCCAGACGTATTTCAGAAGTTCAGGCTCTAATGGTAGACCCACCATACTTACGATTTTTCAAGAAAAAGGTAGCCCTTGCCACTAACCCACAGTTCATACCGAAAGCTCCTTCGGTGTTCCATAAACACTCCTCTATTATGTTGCCTACGTTTTTTCCGGAGCCATGCTCGGGAGCGGAGCGCACGTTACACACATTGGATGTAAAAAGGGCTCTCAAGTTTTATCTTCATCGTACGCAACCATTCAGAGAAACGAGACAACTGTTCGTGGCCTATGGTTTGGGTGCTAGAGGAAAAGCCATTTCAAAGCAAGGACTGTCAGGATGGGTGTCATCTACCATTTCGTACTGCCATTCCAGGGCAGGGAAGCCTCTTCTACGACGGCCAAGAGCTCATTCAACTAGAGCAGCGGCATCGTCGACGGCACTGTGGGCCGGAGTCCCTCTGGGGGACATCTGCATGGCGGCTACCTGGGCGGCTACACACACCTTTACCCGCCATTACTGCCTGTCGCAGCAACATGCCGAAGATACCCGGATGCGACAGGCGGTGCTCCGACACCTATTCCAATAAGGTAAGCCCCGACTGAGGGGTTGCATCCTGTGGAATTTATGACTGTATGTGGTTCGTTTTCCTATGTTAACGGTTACTAATGTATACATGATCATAGGGAACGGACTTTGCGAACAAAGTATATGGGTTTGCATGCACGCCTCCTCTCTTGGGGGTGTACTGCTATGTAATCTATTCTAAGCATGTGAATCCATGAAAGATCCAATGCTGGAGAAGGGAATAGTTTCTTACCTGTAACTCCATTTCTCCAGCATTGGTATCTTTCATGGATTCACATGCGCCCACCTGCCTCCCCTGAACATGCAAACCGGTTCCCCCACTACTTTGGGGGCCGAAATCTGAGGGAGCGCGGGGGCGGGTCCTGTATTTATATCATGATGTCCTGACGGTGCGGGCACGCATGATACAAAACGAGGTGGATAGGACGCATAAGCGTCGAAAAAGTTTTCCTACGGGAAAGGGTCTATATAATGTACCGGGGATTCCCAGCCTGATGACGGGGAATATTCTAAGCATGTGAATCCATGAAAGATACCAATGCTGGAGAAATGGAGTTACAGGTAAGAAACTATTCCCTTACTTAACACGTATTGGCCTAATCCAGACTCTCCTGAGTTCTATCTACAGGTCTTGGCGTTGATCTCACCTGTGGAGGAAGCCAGAATAATATTTTATTTTATTTATTTATTTATTTATTACATTTATTACACGCCCAGGACCCTGAGGTATCACGGAGTGGTTACAGACAGCTTTTGAAACAAGACATATACAAATGCATTAATGAGTAAAAATTACTAATCACAGAATAATTATCAATACTGGTTGAATAACCAGATTTTAGCAGTTTTTTAAAACCAGATAGTGTTTCTTCTTTTTTGATAATAAGCGGGATGGTGTTCCAATGTTTCGGCGCTAGGTATTGGAAGCTACTCCCTCCTGCTCTAGTGTTCTTGAAACGGGGCAACCCTAGTAGGAGTTGGTTGTTTGATCTTAGGGTTCTGACCGATTCTTTTTTGGCAATGGATTTGTTCAGATAAATGGGCGCTTTGTTATGGTGGCATTTGAATGTGATACACAGAGTCTTGAAGACGATTCTAGCCTTGATGGGAAGCCAGTGAGCATCTATTCAGGAGATATGATCAGATTTTTTCAATCCTAGGGCAGCCCTTAAGGCTTTATTTTGGATTAGTTGCAGTTTGTTGAGATTAGTGGTCATGGTCCCGAGTAACAGTAGATTACAGTAGTCTAATTTGGATAATATTAACGCTCCGGCCAAAGTAATGCAGTTAGTTGGGGTCAGGAATTGTCGCCTTAGGGCTATTAGTTTGGCTGTGTAGGAGGATGATGAGGATAGTGTGTTGATGTGTTTAGTCATTGTGAGGTTAGCATCCAGGTACACTCCTAATGTTTTGACTTGCTTAGAGACAGGGATCATTGTGCCATCGATGTTGATGGCGGAGTAGTCTGGGTGGAGTGTGCCTAATTTAGATTGGGAGCCCACAATGAGAATCTCTGTCTTCTCATCGTTGAGGCACAGGCTGTTTAATGCCATCCAGTTCTGAATTATGGCATAGATATTGTTAATGGTTAACGTGGCTTGAGAGTAGTTCTCTGAAAGTGGCATAAGGATCTGGGTGTCATCAGCAAAAATGGTTTAGATGACACCCATATCATCTAGAGCTGCAAAAAGGAGCTTAGTATAAGCATTATAAAGTGTAGCAGAGAGGCATGACCCTTGAGGTACTCCAATGGGGACTGGGATAGGGTCTGCTGCTTCTTTACCTATAGCGACTCTAGTAGTTTGTTCTGCCAGGAAAGATTTAATCCACATAGTGGCATCAGTGGAAAAATTGAAATCTTTTGATAAGGTGGAACATAGTTTGTCGTGGTCTACAAGATCAAACGCTGCCGACAGGTCCAAGAGCAGGAGAATGCAAAGTTTGCCTGTATCTCTAATGGTATCCATCTGGATTTTTAAATCTAAGAGCGCTGTTTCCGTGCTGTGGTTTGGTCTAAAGCCTGATTGCCTAGTGCCAAGAAGTTGGTTGTTTTCCGGATGTGCTTGAACTTGCTTATAGGCTATTTTATCTATAATTTTAAGCAAGAATGGTATCGTTGTTATTGGTCTGTAGTTAGTGGGTACCATAGGATCAAGGGTAGGTTTTTTTAACAATGGTGTAACCCATGCTTCTTTGATACTGGCTGGTACCATATTCGTTTTAAATGAGATGTTAACAAAATTGGTTATGATAGGTGTGAGGGATAGGGCACATGACTTGACTACATGTGCTGGGACAGAGTTTCCTTTGCAATTAGATGCTTTGAGGTTGGTTATAGTATTAAGCACCGACTCTTGGGAGACGGGAGAGAAATGGAATATGGGATCGGAATTGGTTTTGGCGGTTGGATTATGATTGGTGGGTAGAGGTTTATCCGATAATATTTGTCTTTTGGTAGTGATTTTATTGTGCAGGAGAGAGATCTTAGCGGTCAATGCATCTTGAATGGTGGTGCACCATTCTTTGCTAGCGTTAGTGGCATTTATAATGGGTGTAGGATTTTCCAATTCTCTCAAGATGGAGAAGAGTTCTTTGGAATCAGAGGCAGCGTTGCTGATTTGTATATTGTAGGCATTCGCTTTCTGTGCAACAATGGCTTTTTTTTTTTAAACATCTTTTTTATTAATTTCAGCATATATATAAAAAAAAAAACGAGCACAACATCAAAAAACAAAAGACAACACTAACAAAATTTCCCTCCCCCTAACCCCCCCCCCCAAAACCCTCCGGTCGTAGCGAAAGCTAGCTCTACAGTTCGGAAACCTTCAGCATTCTCATCCACAGGTGATGTCCAATAACTTCAGTCTTTGGGGGCACCATTGTTCCCTAAACTCCCCCTTCAAGTAGTCCAGCATCTCGCCCCAGTCCGCTGCGAAACTTGTCAACTTCCCCTCCCCCGCGTATGTTGCCCATTCCAGCGATAGAATTTCCCACATTTTCCTGATCCAGTCCTGCTCCGCGGGAGCCTCCGAGCTCTTCCAGTTCCGAGCAATTAGACCCATTGCCGCCAGGGTAGAGACCACTCGTGCTTTGCATTTCCCCCGACTGCGCCCCTCCCCACCAACCTTCCCTAGCAATATTTCCCGAGGGTCTTGGCCGCCCCCCCCCGAGGTTGCAGATTGGGCACGCACCATGTCACACCAAAAAGGCCTAATGCGCGGGCAGTCCCACCATATATGTGCTGCTGTGCCCACAACCCCTCCAGCAGGCATCTGAGACTGTTGGATACATTGCGCGGAGCCGGGCGGGGGTATAGTGCCAACCAAAAATATACTTATACCAAGCTTCCTGTAATTGAGAAGCCCTAGCAACTTTTGGGATCAGCCTCCACAACACCTCCCAGTCTCCCCATGCCATCTCCGTCCCCCCCATCTGCTCCCAGCTCTTCATGTACGGCCAAGTAACCCTCGGGGTCGTGCTCTCCAACAGTTTACCTCTAGAACCGTTATGGGTAGTGAGAAAGCGCTCGAACTGTGTCAAATCATGCGTTGTTGCTTCCCTAACTTCCGCTGACATGACCCAATGTCTAATCTGGAAGTACCTAAGTCTTTCCCCCTCACCTACCCCGAATTGTGACTTACATTCCTCAAAAGTTTTCACTCCCTGGACGGAGAACATATCCCTAAGGGTCCTACACCCTCCTTCCTCCCAGCTCCGGAACGCTCCCCTCTCCAGTCCAGGCGAGAAATCCCCGTTGTTAAAGAGCGGCGTGAACGGGGACGGGAAAGACGAAATCCCTCTTCTCGCCACTGCCCCGTCCCATGTATCCACCAAACCCTTCGCGATATCGCTCAGATATATATGTGGTGGCCGCAGCCTCCGGGGAAGCCACAAGACTTCACCCAGGTGGTGCCGAGCAACCGCTCTATCCATTTTCACCCAATGCTTGTCATAACTCGCTGCAAACCATTCCCTGATCACCCGGAGAAGCGCCGCCTCGTGGTATCGCCTGAAATCCGGTAGGCCCAAGCCCCCGCGTCCCCTAGACGCCGTGAGAAGGCGCCACGAGAGGCGCGGCCTCTTCCCATTCCAAATAAACTGCCTAGCCACCCGGTCCAATTCCTTAAAAAAGCCTCCAGGGACAGACAGAGGGATTGCCTGAAACAAGTAGAGTATGCGGGGGAGGATCACCATTTTCAATACTGCCCCCCTCCCGAGCCACGATATCCTCAGATTGCCCCATCTAGTCAAGTCCTTTTTGATCGCCTTTAACATGGGAGGGTAATTCGCACCATACCAGCCACCAAGGGAGGTAGTCACCTGCATCCCCAGGTATCGCAGTCCACCCGGGCTCCACTTGAATGGAGAGATAGCCTTCAGTACCCTGCTCTCTTCCTCCCCAAGGGACAGGTTCATCAACTCAGACTTTTGCCAGTTGATCCGCAGGCCCGACACCTCCCCAAAAGCGGTCAGCAGATCTATGCATGCCCTGACGGATTCCTTCGGGTGCGTCAACATAAGAAGCATATCGTCCGCGAAGGCCGCAACCTTATGCTGGTATCCCCCAAAAGGTATGCTCTGAATCCCATCTGCCTTTCTTATAGCTATTAACAGAGGTTCCAGGTAAATAGCATAAAGCAGCGGGGACAAGGGACACCCCTGCTTAGTTCCCCGTCGCAGGCTAATTGAATGTGATACTTCCCCATTCACTAGGATCCGTGAGCCTGGGTTCTTGTAGTTTGCTGCCACCCTATTAATGAATTTTGCTCCGAGGCCCATTGTTTCCATAACCCGAAACAAGAACGACCACTTCACCCGATCAAACGCTTTTTCGGCGTCGAGCGCCAATAAGATCGCCGGAGTGGTCGTCTTCCGTGCTTTCTCAACAACGTGGGCTACCCTCCTGATGTTGTCAGCCGTTTGCCTCCCGGCCACAAACCCTCTCTGATCTTGGTGTACCAATGCTGGCAGATACTTTTCCAGCCGACTGGCTAGTATTTTAGTATATATTTTTGCCTCCATATTTATGAGGGCTATAGGCCGATAAGTTGTGCACTCCTCCGGGTCCTTCCCTGTCTTGTGTATAAGCGTTATTTTAGCCTCCTCCATCGATGGGGTTATCCCGCCTCTAAGCTCGAATGAGTTAAATAATTGCGTTAAGTGTGGGACCAGCAGGTGGGAGTATGCCTTATAAAACGATGCGGGGTAGCCATCCGGGCCTGGAGCTTTCCCCCGAGGGAGAGCCGCTATAGTGGCTCTGACCTCGTCCTCCGTGATGTCTCTGCCTAACTCACACCCCTCGTCCCTGGATAGTCGCGGGAGAGGAAGAGCCGCAATAAAATCCCTTTGCGGACCTGGCGCTACATCCTGCGAGGAGTATAGTTCCCCGTAGAACTCCGCCAACCGCCTCTTAATCTCTTCCGTCCGAGTGAGCCTTGCCCCATTCTTGTCCTTTAGAGCCACAATAACATTCCGCTCTCTATCCCCCCTTAATAGACGTGCCAAGAGTGAGTCCGCCTTGTTGGTCTTAACATAAAATTTTTGTCTGACTCTCGGCATGGCCGCCTCTGCCTTCTTAGTTCTAACTATTCTCAGCTGGCCCTCCGCCGCCCTATACTCCTTGAATACTCTTCTAGTGGGGTTCCCCTCCAATCGTACTCTGGCAGCCTCAAGCTCACTCTCCAACTGCGTTTCCAACCCTCTTAGTAACTTGTTCCTTCCCGCCTGAAGGGCAATCAGTTCCCCCCTCAAAGTCGCCTTGAAAGCGTCCCACCTAATTTCTAAGCTAGTGCCAACGCTGTTGTTCCGCATAAAGAAATCTCGAATCTTACCATCGATTTCCTCCCTCATCGCCTGATCCCTCAGGAGCGTCTCTGGGAATTTCCAGCTCCACACGCCCTGCCGACGCCCCTCCAACTGGAGTTCCATGTGGACAACTTTATGATCGGCGATCCCCATGGGGCCCACCTCTACTGATTTCACCCCTCCAATCAGAATTCCAGACACCCAGATGTAATCAATTCGCGATTGGGTTCTATGCACTTCTGAAACAAAGGTGAGTCCCTCCTCCTCGCAGAAGATGGGTCTCCTGGATCGCCAGAACATCTGGCTTCTGAGCCCTAGTAAACTGCTCTAGTTTCGTACGCTTGAGCGGGGAGTTCAAGCCCCTGACGTTATGCGTCAACCACTTGAATACAAAGATGGAAAATCACCCATGCCTCCTGTCCTAGCCCTGCCGGCTGCACCCAATCCCCTCGTATCCCCCACTTGTCCTTTCCCTTGCCGACTACTTGAGAACCTCTGATACCCCCTTGCCCCTTATCCCCGCGCCTCGCTCCCCTGGAATCCAAACCTACCCACTGAACGCTACGACCCCCACCCCACTTCCACCCCTTCCTATTCCCACCCCGAACCCCCAACTTTGGGTGGGAATCCCCCCCGCCATCCCCCCTTCCCACACACCAACTCCCCAGAGCAGCCGCTTCCCCTGCTCCCCCCCCCACCGGGCGACATCGCCCTTCCTGATCCCAATCTGTTGCACCCCCGGCCCCCTTGCCCAATTGTCACCTTTACGGGTCCACCACCCCGCGCCCCTCAAGCTGTAGCACATGACACTCCCCTTATCGTCATTGCCCACTCTACCCAGGTGCCTTCTCGCCCTCCCTGGATGATCTACCACCCCCTCGCGTTCCCTTCCGCCTGTCAGCCCCCACCGTTGACCATTCCCAAACCTTCTGCCGCGACCTGCCACTTGCCACCAGGCCCCCACCTCCGGAAGGCCCCCCCTCCAAGTCGATCTGCAACACATCTGCCCCCTCCTGAACAGAAGTTACCCGTTTCTGGTGGCCCTCCCAGTCAAACACAAGGCCAAATGGAAACGTCCACTTGTATCTCACTCCACGCTCATTCAATACCTTCAGCACCGGCGCCATCTGTCTCCTTTTTATCAAGGTGATACTTGCCAGGTCTTGAAATAACGCAAATTGATGGCCTTTGAACACAATTGGCTCCTTTTTCCTCGCAGCCTGGAGGACTGCCTCTTTCTGAGCATATCTGGAGAAGGCAGCTAGAACGTCCCTCGGCCTCGAGGAGGAACCCCTGAGGAGCCCGCCCACTCTGTGAACATGATCCAGCTCAATGCTACTCGGGGGGGTCTCCCCCAGGATCTCTGCAAAGAGGCTCTGTATTTCTAGTTTGAGGTCTGTGTCCAATACCGACTCCGGGAGTGACTTCACCCGTATGTTAATCCTTCGAGATCTATTCTCAAAGTCTTCCATCTGTACCTCCAGGTTGCTGGTAGCCACATCTAGGCGCTATATGGCCTCGCTATTAGCAGTCGTATCCTTCTCTGCCTCCTGGAGCCCCTTTTCCAGAAGGTCAGTCCTTTCGCCAAGTTGCCTTAGGTCTCGCTTAATTTCCCCCAGCGTGTCGTTTAAGTCAGCCCGCATGAGCTGGAACTGCTCCTGGAATGTCTTAGCCAGGCTGGAGTGAAGGGCCTGGATCTCACCCACCAGGTCCTGCCTGTTGACTGGAGATGGGGTCCGCTCTTCCCTTGCTGAACCCGTTCCATCCAGACCTACGATGCTGCCCTCCAAGTCGTCACCCCTCTACTGCGTAGACCACAAGGTGCGGAGGGTACTCTGCGGGTCCCGCTGGTCCTGGGGCGGTTTGCTCCCTTTCCCCTTGCTCCGTGCCGCCATCTCTCCAGCTGTCCACACACACCAAAGTGGTATCCGGCCCCAATCCCCCCCCACAGATCTTCTCCTCCTTATACGACTGCTTCCCCCTGCTTACTGTACAGGGGACAGCCTGTCCTGTCGCCCAACAGAGAGGCCTCCAGACTTATTTCCCCGGGCTCTTGGTGTGCGGCGTTATCCGTGCTCTGGGGTCTTCCTCTTCTGCGGGCCCCCCGCTTGTTGCCTCCAGAGCAAGGGGTAGCCTCTGGTTCCCACCACAGGTGCAGTGAGGGTGAGGGCCCACAGGTGCAGTGCGGGGGAGGGCCCTCAGTGCGGGGGAGGGCCCTCCCGCCAGGAGCACTCCTCAATTGTTTCTTCCGGGGGGCATCGGGATATATATGGAGGAAAAAAAAGAAAAAAAAAAGGGGGGGGGAGGAGGGATCCGGGCCTGAGCACTCCCGATGTCCCTGCTCCTGCCGCCGATCCTAAGTACTCCAAAGAGAGGGGGGATGGCCAGGGTGGCCCCCTCTGCACCCCCCGTCTCAGTTCTCTCCCGAAACGCCGGGGAACCGCTTGTTCTGTCCTGGGGACCCCGACTCACCTGCTCCACCAACGGGGGGTTGGCTATGTCCTCTTCCTCTTCAGCAGCCGCCGACGCGGCGGACGCCTGACCAAAGCCGCAGCGCCCCTCAACTACCGGCGCCGCAGCCGCCGGCCTCCACTCTCCTCTGATTCCCGCCACAGGTCCCCGCTCCTGCCGCCGATCCTCAGCGCTCCAAAGAGAGGGGGGGCGGCCAGGGTGGCCACCTCCGCGCACCCCCGTCTCAGTTCTCTCCCGCAACTCCGGCGGGTCGCTTGTTCTGTCCTGGGGCCCCCCCAGGGGACCCCGACTCCCCGCAGCGTCTGCTGCAAGCATTCCTCCCCAGCCGGCGGCCGAGCCCGCTCCACCAACGGGGGGGGTTAGCTATGTCCTCCTCCTCTTCAGTAGCCGCCGACGCGGCAGACGCCTGTCCAGAGCCGCGGCGCCCCCGACCACTAGCGCTGCAGCCGCCGGCCTCCACTCTCCTCTTGGTCGCGGCCCACAGGCCCGAACTCCCCCAACCAGGCAACACCCGGCCGAGGGAGCCAAGCACCCGCCAGGCGCTCCGATCTCAGGGGCTCTTCCACCGAAGGCGGGCCCGCAGCAGCAGCGCAGGCCAGATCCAATCGGAGCTTGCGCCGCAGCTCCGTCCTTTTCCCTGTACGCGTCCAGGCGCCTCGCACCGCAGACGTGCCCGGGGGTCTCCTCCAAGCCCGAGGCAGATCCAACTTGCGGCGGGGTGGTGGACCGCACGAAGTTCTCCTCGGGAAGCCGGAGAGCGCGGCTGATACGACTACCTCCTATCAGCCGCCATCTTGGAATCCCAACAATGGCTTTTTCGTAGGTAATGTTAGCCAATTGGACGGCATTGCCAGATTCTTTGGTTGGGTGTTTTCTATGTGCATATTCTAACGCACGTTTGATTCTTCTGAGATTTGCTATGTCATCCTTATACCAAGAGCATGATCGTTTTTCTGTTCTTTTGGTTTTGGTGGTGAGGGGGGCTACTGCATTCACAGTGGCGGTGAGGCAGTTGTGGTAGGTATCAGCTAAATGGCAGGGATTTTCACTGGTAATTGATGTAGTCTTGAAGACTTCATTAAGCAGTGGCATGAGGTTGTCCGGTGTATGCTTACGACGGTTCCTAGTTTCATAGGAATGAGTGGTTGTGATTGTAGGGGGGTGGTTCATTGGTATTAATTGTAAATTTGATATTATGATGGTCTGTCCAGTCAAGGGGAGTAATGGAATTTATGGTTATGTTCGTGTTCAGGGTAAAGATCCAATCCAGAGTTCTACCTTTGGCGTGAGTCGGGGCATCCACTAGTTGCATAAAGTTCATATCCTTTAATGCCGAGTGTAGCGCTTCTGCTTTGTTGTCTAGGGGGTCCATAAATCCTAAATTGAAGCTTCCTAAGACGATACCTTTGGTTTTTGGTTTAATCATTGGGGTTAGTAATAATGGTAGATCTATTTCTGGGCTGCTATTCAAATTGGGGGTGCTGTAGGTTACTATAATATTAATAGTAGTTTTATCATTGGGGGGAATTTGACTAGTAGTAATTCGTAGCCCGTAATGTCTTCGATGGGACAGAGTCTGAATTTGAGGTCATTTTTGGATATGATGGCTACGTCACCGCCATGTGAGTGGGATCTATCTGTCCTAAGTATGGTGTAGTCTGGAGGCATTGCTAGAGATAGTAATGGACCAGAGGCTTGGTGGAGCCAAGATTCTGTGATTAACAGGACGTCTAAGTTAAGATCAATAATGAGGTTGTGTATTTCAATGACATGAGCTCATAGGGACCGTGCATTAATGAGGTCGCCATTATAGTTCGAGAGAGGTTTCTGTCTGGGAGTGGGTGGTGTAACAGTAGTTACTGTAGCTGGGCATGGTGGGTCATTGGTAATACATTTTCTAGGGCATGCGATTACCATAGGCGATAATTTGCTGAGTGTGTTGTCGTTGGGTGAATGACTCTGATCATGGTACCTAGTACGCGATCTTAGGCGATTATTTCTACTAATCCCCAGAATGGGAGTGGTGGAAGGGGTTTCCACTGCAGAGACGTAAGTCTGTGGATGTTCTTGTTTGATGTGTACTAGAGGACTTATTTGGCAGAGTCCCCGAGAGTTGGAGCTTCTGGTATTTTCGTCATTAGAGTGGTAAGGGAAGGGTGTTTGGGTGGGCAGGAAGGGGGTGGGGCAACGGATGGGGTGGTGGCGATGACAAGCTAGTTTAGTGAGGCCATCTTTATAGTTCACATAATAGTTCCCTGTGCAAGGTATTTGGTTTGCAATGATAGTGAAGGGGAACATGATGAAGGATAGCCAATCACGCATAATTGTGACCTAGTGATGGTGTTTGGCACTACAAGTCGATGGGGAATGTATTCCTGGGGAAAGATACTTTTAGGATCAGATTAACTAGCAGATGTAAACAGTTTGTTAACTAGCAGTAGATGTCAGGGTACAAGTATTCATATCTATACCAAATGTTTGATAACAGGGCGCATTACGAGAGGAGCATAGACAACTGGCAAAGTGCTGTGCGACAATCTGGGTGCTTTAGCTAGTAGGGAGGGCAATTAGTATCTGAACGTATTGTCTAGGGCCCAATAGGTGGATAAATGTAGTTCAGGCTGCTTTACTGGGTTACTAATACGGTTTGCAATGCAATAGGATAAAGCAGACACTGAAATGACATACAGATAAACATTGACTGTAGTGGAGTGCTATACGGTGCTAAGGCGTACCGCCTGCAGGAAATCTGAATCACTGTGCTGTTGTAACAAAGCTCAGAGGACACATGGTGGCTGAGGTAGGTAGCTCAGTTAGGGATCGAGCATCAGCGTCAGTACGTTTTGCTAATATATCCTTACAGTGTTAGTAATCCCAATGCCTGGCATTTGTGCTGCTAGTCTCTGATATTTTACTACGCTGAAGGGACGATGGTGAGGAGGGGCGGGATGGGTTCCGATCGACCTTACTTGATCAGGCGGATTTAGGCGCAGCGTGGCTGCTCGGGCTCGCCGGTCCGCCACGGACAGCCGCAGACAGGCCCTTGAGGTCGCGGCCCTTTAGGGGATGCGGCCGGCTTCCGCCTCCGGTCTTGTTGCCGGTCTTGTTGTTGCTACAACGATGGGAGGGGCGACCTCAATACAATCCTCGACCAATCTAAAGACTGGTCGTCCAAGGGGCACAGAAACCACACCAAGTCGGCACTGACCATGCTTCAAGCCATGACCACATTACCTCTCGTGGATGCATGGAGAGAGATACATCCCTTACCAGCAGGAATATATGTTCCATTCGCATATTCAGGAATCCAGCTCCTGCATCGACTATTGGTTGTCCTCACCTGAACACATCCTGTCATACTCCCTCGCACACTGTCAGATCACTCTCCAGTCCTCCTAGAATGACTGTTGGTAGACAGTGATCATAACTTACAAAAAAAACACAACTGCTGGATGTCTCCAGCACTAGAGAAAGACGAATCAGTGATCAAACCTTTAAGATCAGATATAGTGCACTTCTTTGACCGCAACACTGGATCGGTGAAATTGGTTGCCACGGTCTGGGAAATCTTTAAAGTATGCCTGAGAGGGCATCTAATATCACTGTCACAAGGTACTCTTCGAGAAATAAGGAGAGAACTGAACCAAACCGAGCATGCACTAAAAGAATTAGAACATTTACAAGCACGAGCACCGGGGATTGACAAACTGAAACCATTACAGGACCAACTAACAAAATTTAGATCATTAGCAGAACAAGATGGTTTTTACATGACTAAGCCGATAAGGGCCAGGAGATATGGCGAGGGAAACAAAGCGAGCAGATCTATGGCCAATCTTATTAAATCCGAACAAGGGGTGAGGCAGATCACGTGGATAACCGGCTCAGACAGAATTATACATACGGACGCCGTACAGTGAATGAGGTGGAAATCTGCACTAAATTAAATGCAAACGCAAATATAGTATCGCCGGTAGAGCTTCAAAACTATATGGACTCATTTCTGCTTCCCGTATTGGATCTGGTAGACAGAGAGACACTAGACCTCCCCCTGAACACAGAGGAGTTTGGACAAGCTATTAAAGACTTACAAACGGGTAATACTCCCGGCTCAGACGGTTTCTCAGAAGGTCTCTACAAAACCTTTAATACGGAACTCACCCCTAAATTGCTGGAGGTGTGGGAAGAGGCCTTGGGGAACTCTGGAACAAATTCCCCATATCCTTATACGGCCAGGTAGCTCTACTAAAAATGGTGGTGGTACCTAAGCTGATATAACTATTTAGCAATATCCCAATTTGGCCTGGCCGGAATTTTTTTTCTAAACTACAGAAACTGGCCCCTAACTTTGTATCGGGGGGAGAACGGTAAGACTTCAATGGCCCAAAATGTGCGAGAGGTATGATACAGGCGGAATAACCAGATTTTCTACTTTACTATTATACTGCACAGGTGCATTTTGCAAAGTACTGGGTCAATTCTACAGAGCATTACGCCTACATACAAGCGGAGACGTTTGCGGCTGTCCCCATAAACTTGCAATCCATGATATTTGCCAAAGCCAAAAAGGACATGGGTGAGGTTGTAAGCGATATTCAATCAACACTACAGCTAAGTCAATGCCTAGTCTGGGATGCTGAGGAAAACCCTTATTGATGTATTTTTATGTCCAGTTCAGTACTCTGGATGACAACCCTTGTATAACACCCCCCTCTTAGAATCCCCCTGACCCCACTGACCCAAGAAGTAGGTTTGTTTTGCAAATTAAAAGGTTTCTTTGAAAAATTAAACAATATATATATATCACACTTCTATAATAAATTAATATCTGATAGTACACTTAGACATATGATGTTGATCAACAATGGGTAATCTGGCACTAGCACACTTCTTTACAATCAATGAGGAGTTAGTATAGGATGGATAAAGTAGCAAAAATACTTTTATGGTTTCAAGGGAAAAGCAATGAGGAATAAAATGCAGTACAGAAATACTTGATATGATTTTAGCAAAAGATAAGATAATCACTTTTTTTTCTCTGGCAATTCTCCCCCCTCCCCTAGGCAATGTAAGAAATGGAAGGAGATGGAAAGAGGAGCACACAGTTCTCAGGAATGCAATCAAATACAATACGAAATTCAGTTCCCCCCCAGCAAGCTTAGAGGAAACAGGTAGGAGTTTGAAACACAGGCCGAAATGCTTTTTAAATGTGATGGCAATGGATGGGAAAATGTGACAACTTGATTTTAATTCCCTGTAGAGGTTCAGGGTGAGTGGGAGATGCGTGTTGGTATTAGTTCAGGCTCACTTTAGCAATGCTCTATGAGTTATTACCAAGTTGCAAACAGATTTTAACAAAAGAAAGAATCGAGCTGCTATTTTGACAAGTGGAGAAATTGAGCCAAAATCGCAAATTGCGGTAAATTTCGCGAGTGCGTGCCTCACGATTGCGGGAAAAGTATAGGGAGTAGGATGTCGGTTCTAGGTTCGTTGGAAAGCCTAGATTCGTTCCTAGCCCAAACGGTTCCAGAGATACGGACGATTAAATAAAGGTAGTTTTTCGGATTTAAAGTAAACTCAAAATGACAGGTGACAGCTTGCAGCTGCAGAATTGACAGGTGACAGTTGTGCAGCTTTAAAAATGACAGATGACACGATTTCCAGGAGGCAGTTCTACTTAGGTTAAAATAGTTTGGATTAGATTATTTTAACTAAGAGATTGTTTCTGCACAGTTCTGCTAGGTACTCACAATATAAATTTGAACTAGGCCTCGTCACGGATCTGGTCAACACGTCCAGCTGCGGTTCTGGCTGCTCGGCGGGTCAATCAGGCACCGGTTCTGCTCACAGCGATCTGGGTCAGCTCTGCTCTGCTGGTCTAGCCTCTCTGGATTCTGGATGTAACACTGCTTTCTGGGTACTGCTACAGGTTCTTGCAAAAATTCTCGGCAAAACTTCAAACAGCTCGCCCGGCTGTTGAATAGTTTGGTTAGTTTTTAGGCCTGCTGAAGAGGATTCAGCTGGTGGATTCAGGCCTCTCTGCTACAAATTCTGGAGTTAATTTCTGCTACAGGTTCTGGAGATTGATGGATTTGAAGTCTGGATCTCTGGATGTGAAGTCGTCGGTCAGCATGCTCCGCAGCAAATGGAATTTTAATGTCTCTACCTGTCCCAGCAGTCTCTTTTTATGTGTTTTGAAAATGGGTGTGTGCCTGGGCCTAGCTAAGCCTGCCCCTCTCTACTTGTCATTGGCCCAATTCTCCCCTCTCCCATGATTGGGGGAAGGAAATGGATTGTCATCATGATGAGGTCTGTTTATGGGTCAGAGGATCCTCCCCTGGTCAGTTTGCCCACAAATCTCTATTTGATTCAAATACATCTTTCCCAGATACACAATTTGTTGAAATTACATGTACACATTATATATTCCTTATGGTCCATGCTTGTCCTTCCTGGGGGCTTGCATTAAAAAATGACAACATTTTGAGCTTTTTAACTGGTTTTGCAATATCGGACATTTACCCAAAATTACACACATGTGCGCAAGGAGTATGGACATTAATTGATGAAGTGTCAGATTTTTTTTTTTTTTTAACTTTTGTTTATTCAGCTTGGTACAACAGGCACAGGCAAGTTACAGTAAGGCATGTAAAATCAACATAAACGCAAAGGGGATCGTGTACATCAGAGATCAATACGGTACAATTGAAGAAATCACATAAGGCAATACAGGGAACAACGTACACCCATGGGGGGAACATGCGAGGACAAAACGAAGACAGTTGGGAGAGAATCAAGAGTCAACTGGAGCTGGGGTTAGAGCAGGGACCGGTGATGCAGGGCCAGAGACGGAGACGGTGGAGGACATGTATGAGCGGAATTTTTGCCATATATTCCTAGGTCTGGAGTGGGCGGGCTGTTGCATCGTCCAGGACTCCTCGGTGTCAGAAGCCCAAGTGGCTGCCCTGAGCCACTGTGTGTGAGTAGGAGCGTTTGGCCGAAGCCAGCAGAGTAGGATTGTACGCACAGCTAGTAGCATACAGAGGCTAGCTAGTTTCCTGGAATCCCGGTGAGGTTCAGGGAAATCATGAAATAGACACTGCATTGGGGATGGGGAGATGGGGCACTCGAGAATAGATGAGATAGTGGAGCACACTGAGGTCCAAAATTGGGTGAGTCGGGGGCAAGACCAGATCATGTGTATATACCCCGCTTCTTCACCGCCACATCTAGGGCACCTAGGGGAGGAGTCACTTGACATACGGTGCACCTAGCCGGGGTATAATGATATCTGTGGAGCACCTTAAATTGAATTAATTTGAATCGGGAGTTAAAGGAGATCAACTGGGTGCGTGCACACATATGGGTCCACAGCTCGTCAGATATTTCGGTGCCGAGATCTGACTCCCAGGCGTGCCTCAGTTTGGAGAATGCGGGAGGTGATCTGGTTTGAAGCAGGGTGTATAGCCTGGAGATTTTTCCCCTCATAGGAGAAGGCGAGGATAGCTCGGTAATTACAGGTTCATCTGGTGGCAATGCCGGAAAACGTATGTATTTGCGCTTGAGTACCCCCCGGAGAGATGAGTATTGGAGCCAAACGGAGGGTTTCCGCCTAAGTGAGGCCGGGAGGTCGGGCCATTCGATAAAGTTTCCCTGTTCGAATATGTCGCGAAGTAGTTCGTATCCAGCCTCAGCCCATGTGCGGACCACCGAGGGAGGGACATGTGGGACTTCTGGGAGGAAGTTCCAAATCGGAAAGTTGCCGTGAAAGGGATGAATGGTACCCAGTATTTGCCAAGATTTGTGTAAGGCTAGGGATGTGCAAGCCGTAGGATCCAGCAAATCCGACACCACCGGCATGGGCGTGACCACTAGGGATCGGATATCACGGTCACTGATCGATAACCTTTCTAATCTGACGTGGGGGGGGGGATCCGATACATTGAACCAGTGTGCAGAGTGTTGGAGTTGTGCCGCCAGCCAATAATTAAGGAAATCCGGAGCTCCAAATCCTCCAGCCTCCATGGGGGTGGCAAGGGTCTTGAGCTTTAGACGGACCGCACCTGAGTGCCAAAGGAAGGAGTTGAGGATACGTGTCAGTGATCGAAAGAATTCGGTTCCCGGCCATAGCGGGACATTAGCAAATCTATACAGGAGTTGGGGAAGTACCACCATCTTCAGCACCCCTATCCTGCCTGCCAGCGAAATCGGCAACCTGGCCCAGCCCTGTAGTTTTGTGATGAGGTTTGTGAGATATGTCTGATAATTCTCCTCGTGGACCCGTTCGGTGTGACGAGCCACCACTATACCTAAGTAAGTAATTGTAAATTGGGCCCAAGCGAACCCCATGGTATCAGGGGGGGGAAGTGTGCTGGGAGTAAGCGGGAAAAGGGATGATTTAGAGCAGTTTACCGTTAGTCCGGAGATGTGCCCGAATAAGGCAATATCCTTTAGTATTGGGGCCAGGTTGGTCTCGGGGGAACGGATGAAGAGAAGCGCATCATCAGCGTATAGGGAAACTATGTCCGAGATACCGGAGGTACGTAGACCCCTATGCGCATGGTTTTGACGAAGCATATCCGCAAATGGCTCCATTGCTACAGCAAATATTAAGGGGGAGAAGGGGCATCCCTGTCTAGTGCCCCTGGCTATATGAAAAAGAGGGGAGCAGCGGTCCTCCGTGCGGACTCTGGCAACAGGGTTGGAATAAAGTAGTCTGACCCAGGAGACAAAGGTGGGACCGAATTTACATTTATCAAGTACCCGCCAGAGATATCTCCACGACACTGAATCAAATGCCTTTTGCATGTCAAGTGTTGCGGCCACCGTATGTACACTCGGGCTCACCCTACTTATAATGTTGAATAGACGTCTCAAATTCAAGGATGTGGAACGGCCTGGGATAAATCCAGCTTGGTCTGGGTGAATAATATGTGGCATGAAAGGGGCAAGTCGAAGAGCAAGTGCTTTGGCGTAGATCTTGGCATCGCAATTGATCAGAGAGAGTGGACGGTACGAACCGCATTGAGTAGGAGGTTTATTGGGTTTTAGTAGGACTGTTATGGTGGCTTCGCGTAACGAGGGGGGAAATTGGCCCAGCTCCACCGATTCGTCCCGTAGCGCAATTAGACGAGGGAGTAGGAGTGATTTGAAGTGTTTATAGAACTCCACAGGTATACCGTCTGCTCCCGGGAATTTGCCTGAAGAAAGTGAATCTATAGCCTCCGAGAACTCGTCAGGGGTGAATGGGCTCTCAAGAGATCCGGCGGTCTCAGGAGAGAGAACCGAGATGGGAAGATTATCGAGATAGGCATCAATTTCTGCCTCAGTTGTTTTATCTGATTGTGTATATAGAGATTGATAAAAGGAGAGGAATTCAGAATTGACATCTCCAGGCGAAGTGGCCAGGGAGCCATCAGGTCTCTCAATTCCAGGAATGGGTGGGGCGCCAAGCTCACAGCGGAGAAGTCTAGCCAGCAGGCGGCCCGGGCGTTCACCCTCCCCATATCTCCTCGCATGTCCAGGGTTATCCAGAAACTTCAGCTCACGGTCCGCGAGCGAGCGGAATATATCCAGCTCCGAGCCAATTAACGCGAGGGTTTCTGGAGCTTGGTCCAACGTGTATTGGGTCTCCAACGCTGACAATTTGGCTTCGCTCGCTGCAATCTCCCTCCGAATAGTTTTAAGGATACCATTTTCCTTGGAGAGGGCGATGCCTCTGATGTAGGCCTTAAAGGACTCCCAGAGGGTGGCTTGGGAGGGAACGGAATTGGTGTTAATTTCAAAGAACTCCTCGATGGCCGACTCCAACTCAGAGCTGAAGACCGGGTCGAGGAGAGAGAGTGGTTTCATCCTCCAGTGCCTGGTCCGGCCGCCGTCCGGGCCCCAGAGTAGGGTGACTGTCACCGGGGAATGATCGGAGAGGGTCCTGGGGAGGATGGTCAGTCCAGACACGCTCCTCATCAGCACACCAGATACCAGCCACCTGTCTATTCGAGAGAAGGAATCGTGAACCGAGGAATAGAAGGAGTAAGATCGGGAGTCAGGGTAAAGAAACCTCCATGCGTCATATAGGGCTAATCGAGGAAGAGAGGACAGTGCAGCATATGCCGCTCTGGAAAGCTGACGGGGTCTGGATCCAGATCTATCTAGGTTCACGTCGAATATTGTATTAAAATCGCCTCCCCAGAGAATCGGTATCAGCGGGAAGCCCTCCAAGATGGTCACCAATTGTAGATAGAATTCGGGATCATCGATGTTGGGGCCATAAATGTTTAGGAGGACCACTTCCCTATTCTGCAGGACGCCATGAAGTAGAACATATCTGCCCAGAGGATCAATTAACGTAGCGATGGAATTGAATTTGAGGGTTCTGTGGATCAGGGTCATAACTCCGCGGCTCTGGGTGGAGTAGGTGGTGAAGTACCTTTGGGGGCCCCATGATTTCGCAAATTTTTCACAATACTCGGAAGATGCATGTGTCTCCTGAAGAAATTAGATTTTAGTCCCATGTCTCTCGGCCTGAAGCTGTAACAGTCTCATTTTTTTGTGATTACCCAGACCCCGCACATTCCAACTCATGAATGTCAATGCCTCCTCACCCCGCACCCCAGGGTTGGCCATAGAAGAATACGGGTGGATGGAAGTGTGCTCCCCATGGATGTTGAACAATATGGTTAGGTCCACGATGCCCCTGGGGCCATAATGTTCCAAACTCTACCCCACCTGCTGTCTCCAAGCCTTTTTTAACATTTAACCCCTTACCCCCCTCCGCCTCCCACATCCCTCCCCCAACCAGAGGGATGAAGACCCTAAAACCAAACAACCAGAACCAGAACAGTGGCATCGACGCCTGGGGGGTCTGCGAGTCGGCCCGGCAGCAATACTCCGAACCGTGAGGCAATTTTAGGATAAACATTATGCCTGACATTATTGTCGTTTCCCGTCCAGGGGAGAACCCGTGGAGGGGAAGGGAAAAGGCGGGCATGGTCAGTAGATAATGAACCAATGAACAAGCGCTGCAAGGACGTGAATTCCCGATCAACCGGACCGGGGTGGTGTATGCCCCCGGCCACTGATGCCCCAGGGGGTGTCACAGTGACGGCGGGGGGAACCGGGACATGAGCCCGAGAGGGCGCGAGAAGGAGGAAACATGACCCAACCGCCCAACAGGAGTCTGACAGGTGTACATCATAGACACTCGAAGGGGCAACAATCGTGTTCAATCTATTAACGGGGTCTAGCTGAACAGAAGGATCACCCTGACAAGAATGATCGCATGTAGGCCCATGTCTTGAACAATCCAACAATGGAGGACAGTGGAGGACAGTTAGCATGCAGAGTAGTGCTGTCCAATAACAACATGTCGTGGTGGAATCCAGAGGGTTATCCCCGGACTCCCGGGCGACCAGGAATGCAAGGAGTATGTGTGGCAAGCCTCTGGGGTGCAATGGTAGGAAGCAGATCATAACATAGCCTGCCCATAGACCCATTCAATTCCTGCCATAACAGTGGGTCCCCGAACATAGCAATCATGAGGGACGATAAGAACAATCACACAAACTATCAACAGTGTGGCCTGGTCGCCTTCAATAAAAGGGGGCCCCCTCCAGCACTGGGAGATCACAATGGGACACAGCGGTATCCATTTCAATGAATTGACAATGCCTTGGGTAGCCAGTGTCACATCAACTGCTCCGACGCGCCTGCGGGGGGAGCCCACAGCGGTGCCTGATGAAGGTACAGTTCAGCCGGGAAAGTGTTCATCTATGAACCTGGAGGCCTCCTCAGGCAACGTGAAAAAATAGACTCGGTTTGCATGTTCAATCCGAAGTTTGGCGGGGTATAGCATGGCATATTTGACCTGATGGTCACGTAGTCTTCTCTTGACCGCCAGAAAGGTCTTGCGATCCCGTTGTACCGCCACAGAAAAGTCCGGATATAAATGGATCCTGGCCGCGCCCAGGAGAAGGTCTCCCTTGAGTCTCGCCGCCCTAAGAAGGGCATCTCGATCGCGAAAATTTAAGACCCTTGCTATAATGGGCCGTGGGGGTGCCCCGGGTTTGGGCTTCGCCGTGAGCGCACGGTGGGCCCTTTCAATCGCGAACTGAGGTGAGAGTTTGGGGGAATCCAGGATTTGGTTCAGTAGGTCCTCGACGTATTCCTCCATAGGCTCGCGTAACCCATCCTCCGGTACCCCAATAATGCGGAGATTATTACGCCTCGAGCGAGACTCAAGGTCCTCGTTTTTCTTTTCCACCTCAGTGACACGGGCGGATAGTGTAGAGACCTCCGCCCGGAGGGAGCCCAGGCCGTCCTCAGTGGAGCTCACACGCGCCTCAACCTCAGCCACCCGGCCATCCGTTCTCTCCATATGCGCCTTGATGGAGGATATCGTGCCATTCATGTCGTCCAATTTACTATGAATTGTGGTAAATCCATCCCGGATAAACTCCATCATTTTTTGAGGGTCGAACGGTTCCAGTGCCACTGGGGCAGAAGGCTCCTGTGTGGACGTCTCCGGACCATTGCTTCCTGAGGGCTTGGTGAAGATGTTGATGGAGGATTGTTTCTTGCCAGTGCGTGTCGACATGATGTCGATGGAAGGGTGAACTTAAGATCAACGGATCTACCCAGGAATTGGGTGAAGACAGAGGGGGAGGCACCAGGATCCACCGAGGTTCGCAGGCGAGGATCGAGCCGCGCGCCAGAAGAGCACACGCCGACTCCGCTCCAAGCGGGAGGGCCCAGAGAGGGGCGACGCCGGCCAGTTAA